>NW_028301621.1:6250000-6875000 GCF_987345545.1 Pholcus phalangioides
GCAGTTCACGACGATTTCACGCTGTACAGGGTTCATAGCTACCAGCACGCACCGAATTTTACTTGCGAACTGTTGATCCTAGAGGCATGATTCCAGTTATTATAAAGTAACCAAATTACGCACAACTCAGATAGGTACGTTTTACCCGCATTTATCCTTTTTTTTCTTACCTTTTCTCCGTTTTTTGAATTCAAATATCTCTCCGAATGTTGCACATTGAAACGTGGAGTTTTATTTTATTGGCATCGGGAGATACAGGGCAACAACTTTCTCATTAGGCTTTTTCAGACAGGATAAACATATAGAAAATAATTTTTTTGATATTAATAATTGACATAACTCCTTGCAACACGAATGAATGATGCATCTGAGTTCTACGCGTAATTTCGATAATTTTTCCGATTGTAAGTATGCCTCTAGGATCAACGGTTCGCCGGTAAAATTCGGTGCGTGGTGGTAGCTTTGCACCCTCTGTATATGTATGTGTTGTCACAAACTTAACTTTTCAGAACTGAAACATAATACTACAACGTTCAAAAAGTTCAGAGACTTATTTTGTTAGAGAAGAATGAATACAGATGTGACCTGTTTATTGAGGTGTCTTTCGAGGTAACTGCCCTGTGCACACAATTATGAGTCTGCTTTTGTTCATAGAAAGATGTAAATGTGGATTGCAACCTTTTTTTTTGTCGCATCCTCCAGTGCCATCTTCAGAATCGTTGCCCCCCTCAAGCAAATTCTTCATCCGAGAGAAAACGGAAAATGTCACATAAGACAAGATCGGGTTAATAAGCTGGTTGTGAAAGCATCGCATCGAATGTGATGTTTCGACAGATAATCTGCGACCAGGAGGGACCTGTGAGTTCTTAAACCAGTGTTTCTCAAAGTGTGCATCGCGGTTCCTAGGGGCGTCGCGACTAGCTGGAGACATTGATTTGTGTGTTTATTTATGCTTTGTAGTGGTTCTTTTATAAATTTGAAAATATCTACTAAACTATTCTGGAGAGCACCAGCTGATGCATGAATTGGGTAAGGGAGCCGCGGGTAACAAAAGTTTGAGAGCCACTGTCTTAAACGTCTGCATGGTTCGTGATCAGACCTTTGGAATGCAAAGTCGTGTGTGATCCATCACGATAATGCGTCAGCTCACAGGTCTCTCCTGTTGTGAGATTTCTTTGTGAAAACATCCCATTCCCATACTTTCTCAACCAACTTATTCTCCCGATCTTGCCCATTTTTCCCCCCGGATAAAGAATTTGTTTAAGGGTCCAACGATTCTCAGATTCTGGAGAAGTGCAGCGAGCGGCGATGATGGAGGATGTGACAAAAAAAAAAAAAGCTTGCAATCCGCATTTACATGTTTGTAGGAACAATGGCAAGAATGCATAATTACACAGGGTAATTACTTCGAAGGAAACATCAAATTAACATTCTTTATCTGTATTCATTCTTGCGTAATAAAATAAGTCTCGAAATTTTTTGAACGTGGTAGTATGCAAATGCAGTATTAAAACCGTGTCTAAACGCCCCTACAGTCCGGATCACCGAGACAAGTTGACAGAAAAAGCCTTCTATATTTCTTTTGAAAAGTGGATTGAACGACGGGACTATAGTATGTAATTTGAGGGAAGATATACTTTGAAAAAGAATATTTTTTTTTGCTATACCTATATATTCGTTGATTTGTTTTATGATTTCACTCTAACTTCTTATGGAACGCACCTTGTAGTTGTTTGGAAGTGAAACGGCGATGATTTATGTGGTCGAATTCACAAGACATCGAGGGATACGAACTCAGGTCGGATGCGTGTTTAAAAAAATTGTGATTCTGATATTTATTTATAAAGTGTATTTCATATTGAAAAGAAAGAAGGAGTAGATTTCGTTTTCTCGAAATTCCTATTTATACATATATTGGTATCGATTACATGCAAATGAAAGCACATATACACAATATCAATTAGTATCAAATATGCATTAAATGATAATTTATTTTGTTATCGCTCAGAGCATGTTACATACATAATATACAACGTAAAAATTCTTGTTATGAGGAGAGAGTTTAAAGTTGACCAACTCCTTCTTTCTTTTCCCGTTCTCAGATCAAGACTCTATTCCTGGTCTGGTTGCCATTCATCTTGAGAATGCACCGCCCGGCCAAGATAGTGGCGCGCCTGAAGAACGCCTCCGCCGCCGGAAGAGGAGGCGCAGGTGGGTCTTCTTCGAGCTCCAAGCACTTGGACATCAAAGAACGGTCATCGAAAAGCCTCCTGGCCAATGTACTTGACATGGACGATGACTTCAGGCCTCAGAACAACATGTCCGCGTCCGTCGTAGGTGGCGGCGGCGGCGGCGGCTCGTCCGGAGGTTACGTGCAGCTCATCGGCGGGAACCTTAACTCGGGCCGAAGCATAGAGGACACTCCACCGCCATTGCCGAGTTCCTGTATGAGTGCTCAGAAAGAGTTATCCGCCATCCTGAGGGAAGTGCGCTTCATCACCAAGCGCATGAAAGACGAAGACGCGACTCTGGATATTATATCCGAATGGAAATACGCGGGCATGGTCGTCGATCGCGTGTGCCTCATTATATTCACTGCCTTCACCATCCTATCGACATGCATTTGCCTTTTCTCTGGACCACATCTCGTGGCCTGACGCATTATTTTGGATAGTGGCTCAATTATCGTACACAAAGTGCTCGAGACGTGTGTCTTCGATGTCAACGCGTGGTAAGTGCGACAGATACAATGGATGCCCTTACTCGTCGTGTCCAAGGAGTTACACTCGGCGAGTGTGCAGCGGATTTAAGTGACAAAGTCATCTTCATGATGTCGAAGAAACCAATTCCAGAGCAAGTATTGGAGCAAAAACCTGGAGGAAACGCGCGTCTTTCGATACAAACATTTTTCGAATTTGAGACATAAAAAAATATATTTATATTTTATATTAATTACATAATTTCATTTTTTTCTTTCGTCCAACCAATCTCTTTTCCGAGTTGGACGATTCATTTTAATCAAAGGCATTTCCATTTCTTTTTTTCATATTTCATAGTGTTTTGCGCGTTCACAAGGGAAAAAAAAGAACTCTGCATACAACATGGCGCACATTTGTGCAATGTATAATGCTCTTTTTTCGTATTAATTACGAATCTTGAATTTTTTGGGGCCATTAATGTCTGTAGCTCGAAGAAGAAAATATCTCCCAAGTTTCCCCACCGTTCGTATAAATTATCTGAATGTTCAAGGTGATAGATAAAGTTATTATTAGAAATTTACAAGAAAAATAAAAAAAATTCAAAAAAAGAAAAAAGAATTTACCGATGATAATGTTCTTATTCCATTCGCATTTTGATAATATTTGGGGCTTTTTTTCCAACAAGACAATTATGCTGCAATGGCATAGTCAGCTCACAATTTGTATTTGATCTTTTGAGGAGTATGGTGATGATAGCGAACGTCTTTTGCTCTTGAAAAAGCGAAAGAATAAATCAGGACCGCAACCACGTGCCCGCAAAATCATGAACGGTTCTTTTCGAAAACAAATTAAATAGAAACTTACGAAACAGTGTTCTCTTAACTAGTATCATCGTAATATCGCGAATTGTAGAAGGTCGTTCTACAGTGTTTTTATACTAATTTTCGTCTCTCTACATCATCTCCAACGTGTTTCTCATGAAGACCGAGGTGCTTGTTTGAACCACACAAATATTCTTGTTCAAATTCATCTTAGAACTTGTGACCTATAGGACGCTTCTTTTTTTTGCGGACCTAAAATACTTTTCTCAACCAACTCTGAAATTAGTTCTTTGCATAATTGTAAGCTCATTTCTCTCATAATGATAATAATTTTCATCATAAATTTCAATTTCCTCCATAGTTCATTAAATTATTTTTTTCAATAATTGCTAAATTACTTCTTTTAGCAATTCAAAAATTATTTCTTTTAATAACTCTAAAATTATATGCATATTTTGCCAATAATCTGAAAACAAAAATATTTTTTCAATAATATGAAAATCATTTTTTTTTTCAATAGTTCCAAAATTATAATTTTTTCATTAATTCTGGAAATATTTCTTGCATAAGCTGCGAAATGTTTCAAGTGAAAGTTCTTCTTTCACCAATTCTGGACTACATTTTTTGAGTAGCATTTTTGTAAATTCTGTAACTACGTAAGCCCATCGGGCCACTGCAAAAAGCTTCGAGGGTACATGTAGATAAGACCCTTGTGTTAAGGAAACCTCCAGTTAAATTACTCTTTAGATTTCATTTAAGGATTAGCTTTTGGTTAATTTGTGTATGATAATTATATCAGACTTTCCATTTCGGCGCTCTTCGTCTGATCGTGCTCAATAAATGTTCTTTCGAGCGGATAGAGATTCGAAAACCCTGGTGATCTACTCCGTCAAAGAGAGAAACGAAAAACGTTATGAAACCCGGTGGAAAATAAGTTCTTGGGTATTTTTGCATTTATTCTTCGAGTGATGGCCGTGGCAAAGCTGAACGGCACGAATTGTTCTGCCGCTTCGACTTGCAGGTTGTCTTTCGTACCTTTTGTCATGGCCTAGACGACGCTTCAAACACGTAGCCGGGACCTCGGAATCGTGGATCCGTGTCCCGTTTTTCGTTAGACTCTCTTGACGGAGTAGTCAATGTAAATAAAAGAGAATCTGTTCATGTTTTTTTGTGAGGCATCGTGGAATTCCCTTTAGTCGAGTCAGAATCATGAAATCTGAGTGTACTTCATAGACATGATCGCTCAGAAACACGTTGGATCGAAAATATTTCAAAAAGGGGAAGTGGCGACTTTCAAAGAGACACGAATCCACGACTCTGTGCTCCCGGCCCAGTGTTCTAAGTGAGAAATGCTAGGCTACGATTATCCAACTAATATCGTTGTTGATATTTACTATATATAATGTATGTGTATATTATATCGAGCAAATATTTATAATTAAAATATATATTGAGTGTATCCGTAGTGCTTGATAAGCGGCAGGTAGTGATTTCTGTCGCAGGCCCTTCGTTTTCTCGCGCTCTATTCCCTCTTATATGAAGTAGTTAGGACAAACCTCTCCGGAAACAAAGACGAACTTCATAGCTTTTTACTGCGTGATGAAATGAGTGGTCGATTCAAAGAAGCCAAAACGCAATGACTTTTGAGAATTCCGGGAATTAGATGAATCTTATTTCATGGAGATCAATTAATTCGAATCAAACAGCGAGGGCCCGAAATTAGAGAAGGCTTTCATTAATTTTTGTTAGTGTGAGTTTTTAGCATTTTAGTATGTATAGACATTCGAAAAATCTTCTATTTGGCGAGGATCTTTGTGAGTCTTATTTTACATTCCCCATCTCCTTAAATTTATTACAGGGTTCTAAGAAGACCCCCCAGAAATACTTTCTCAATGCACTTCGAATTTATTAGGAAGACCCTGTTTCTATATCATGTCAAAATGATGTAAATATCCGTAAAAAAAATTCGTTTAATCTTCTGCTTATCCATGTTCGTTAAGATGCGGATATGGCAGGGAGCTAGAATTTTTCTACAAAATAAAAGAAAAAACCCCGAGTAACTCAAATTTGAATGCATTGCAAGTTCACTCATTAATAGCTTCGCTTCACAGTGACGAATAAGCTTTACGTTGTCCCTCAACGGGGTCTGAATATGTAACAACGTGTTTTCAAGCATCTATTAGTTGGATTGCTTATTAAGTAATAGATACATTGTTTTTCGACTGCCAACGGTTTTAGGAAACTCTTGGTTGAGGCGAGGATGTAGAAAAACCACTGAGCGTTAGAAATTAATCCCATGGGAGGAGATTCGTTAGCGTTACAGGGACAATGATTCCTCAGCATCAATGTGATGGCGTCCACCTGCACTTAAAAAAAAATTCCGTCATCATCCTTGTTCCCCGCCAGCCTTTCGGTTATGGACTGACAAAGAGTCATATAAAAAGAACTGAGGTTTAACTCGGACGATGTTGTGAAGGACACTTTGAAGCAGTGGCTGCTTTCGCAGTCCGAGACCTTGTTCGAGAAAGGGATATAGAGGGTGGATACTATCGACCACCTGTTGGTTTTCTGTGGTTCCCAACTTCAAGGCGCAAATGCGGACAGATATTCTCGTTTAAGAGTCTCGCCACAGAGAGCAACACGCCTACAGCGATACAATTATTCAATCATTACACTTAATTTATAGTTATAAAAAAAGGATGGCGGATAGCGGCCCTACACGTAGCACGCATTACACAGAAACAAGCTTCATGTTGGAATGTGCGTTCACTACACGTGCCCGCACACTCCAACATGTATCTATTCTTTAGAAGTTGTGCAGAGGAATGTGGATGAGGTGCAGGTGTGATTTTGTAGCAGTGCCCGAAAACTACACCACCTGACTTTGTGTCAAAAACAAATATGGAAAAATGTTTTCCGTTTTCAAGATCGGACGAGTTTTTCGGAAGTTATAATATTTTGAAGTTTTGTGACGTGCTAGTGACGTTGATCTGGTCAGTTACACGCCAAAAACAACGAAACGTGCGCACACGCACGCACGCGCGCACACACACTTTTTATCCATGATTGGCGCTTTTTCTCTTCGTGTAGAGTGATGTAATAACCGTTATTACGTGTTATCTTCATCTATATTTGCAGCTTTATCACTAGCTTTGTAGAGTTAGCCAAATGAGAAAAATTTCAAAACTGTCTAACCATAACCAAACTGGCTTGCACATCTTTAGCTTTTTTGATTTCTGGGAGGGTTAATATCATTGCTACAGCTTAGAAAATTTATACGTTTGGTATACGTTCGGTAATTTTCGCAGGATTCGGAAGTGACTTAATTTTTGAAGCGTTATGACTCTGGAATTATCAGTCAAATCAAAAAACAGAAACATTGTTCGGCATTAGTTTTTGACAAGGAATCACGTGATGTAGTTTTTAGACGATCGATAGTATCCACCCCGTATGTACTGGCGTTGAAAACAATGAGACGAATCACTCTGCCTTCACGTACAAGGCAGCCAGTTCTTAGTGGCAGGAATATTTCACCCCCGGGGACTCCCGTCATTTTTTCATTTGACCAACTTTCATCATTTAAAAACAAATTCACCAAAAAAAAAAAAAAAAAAAAAACCATCGATGTATCATCAATACTATTCGTTGATGTGATAACGCTACATGTAACAAACTACGATAAAAACTTGACCCAAGGCCTTATTCACCTTGATTGGTATAGATTGTATGATATATATGTTTACGCGTATGAATTCAATTCCTTTTTAGGTGGTTAGGAAGATAAAATAAGGGAGCACATGTGAATTTTATCTGTCCCTTCACAGGCAGCTATCCATTGGAAATGGGTGTGTAATGATGACATTATCATAAGCTACATAGAAATCATATATAGATGTAATAGATGTAAGCATATATCCTGAGTGTGTGGATAAAATTTTCTGTTAGTTAGATGAATATAGAAAGTCTTCTTCATGGTATATGGATGGTTCGAGTCCCTCGACGAGTTATGCATTGGGACAGAACTTGTTTTTTCTTAAAATGTGGTCCTTCATACTTTTGCTCTGGTGATACTATATTATTAACTGCTAAGTTACTAAGTTGAAAACTGTTTGATGAAATGTTGATGAGAGAACATTAAAACGAGGGAATGCCTGACCAGAACCGCCATTGCGGCTTAATTACTAATGCCTGGATCTTTTTCGGATACCAGCAGCGAGAGGTGAGGGCGATTTTTGTCACCACGTTCATTTCAGAGGCAAACGCCAAAATCGTGTACTTTGACTTCCAAGGTGGACCAAAGAAAGATATGGACATAAATCCTATTTTCTGTCCTTAGTTGGGACAATTAGCTTTGCCCAATTTGCTTTTGTCTTGGAAGTTGCAGATGATAATTGAAACCATTGATGGACAGAAATTTATACGCATAGGCATTTATATGTCCTGGTTTCGTCTCAATGAAATGTGGCCAATCGTGAGTATCCGTGTTTAAGGAGTTGCAAAACTGTCAACTGCCCACGACTACCTCCAGGTGGTGTTTCCAATTATGGTTTTCTGTGTGCTTATGGATATGGCTCATTTTGATGCTCTATATTCCCGTTTGAAGTTTCTACGTGGAGTTTGTAATGCCATCGCATATCTATTATATTATTGTTTATTTTCTTTTAAATTTGCTATTTTGTTTTTGTCGAACTATCTGTACTTCCTCCTAAAATATGAGATGATGACACGATTCTCTGGAGAAAATAATTCAAAATTTATATTAAGCTGTTAAATAATATTTGGGGTTTGTTTTTGAAGTTGAAGAAACAGACTAACCATAACATGTTGATACACGCACTCAAAAAGTGATGATGACGACCTTCCTGTAAAAAGAGAAATTACTGATCCAAAAAGGGACCAATGTGAGATTTTAACAGAAATAAACTTGGTGATTTCTATACACGTTCTACATATCTTTCAAACGGAGGAACAAAATTATATAGCAGCATAACATAAGAATATAAATATGGAATAGTGTTGTGAAACGTTTATACCCGCTTTCACGAAATCCACCTCTTTAAGAAGTGGTATCCGGTTGTAAGATATCCTTTTGATGATGAAAAAAAGTAGTTCGGACATGCAGAAAATATTATACCAATTATGGAACACAAGATTCTTTTCTAAATTATTCATACAAGGGATGCATATTCATGTAGTTGGATAGAATTTATCATGACGGACGAAAAAGACCGAACCTCTTGTGTTCCACGGACCACTTTACTAATAACATGGAAGCCATCGATTCTTTTCTCCCAATAAAATTATTTGATCATTTTTGTCGTACCACTGTCATTTTCTGCACACGAGGGTTAACCCAATAAAACTATGGTCACGGATCCCTTGTGTCAACAAAATGAGACCATGTGTCCTTTTCTAAGTAAAATTATGGCCAGGGACTCGTTTTTCCATTAAAATGAAGGTCACGGACACTTTGCACCAATGAAAGAAGGACCATGGATCCCTTTTACCAATAAAATTATGGCCACTATTCATTTTTCCAATAAAGTGAAGATCATGATCACCTTGCACTAATAAAAGGAAGGCGGAACACGGACCCCTGTGCCAACAAAATTATGACCGTGGATCTCCTTTCCTAGGAAAGACATGACCATGGAATCGTTTCCCAATAAAATAAATGACGGATTCCTTTCACCAATAAAATATTGGCCACGGACCACTTTTCCAATAAAATGATAGTCAGGGACCTTCTTTGAGTATAACATTCAGCATATACTAAAACAACTAGTTAATCTTCTCATCGAAGCTCATGGACTCCCTGGAGGCTTCCCAAGGACCCCCTGGTGTATCCAATGGTGCAGCTAAAATAAACAACGCAATCTATAAGAAGCAAGAATGCACTTGTGTTCGCTACAAGATGCCAACGTGGGGGCATTCAGACAAGCATCAGACTTACTTCTTCGGGTGAAGGCGGAGAACAGCGTCTGTGAAGAGAGATCAACCTCTGATTGGGCCCACATATAGGGCAGGCTACCATTCAAGAGACTCGGCACGTTCTGAATGGTGTGATTTTGTCCGTCGTCATTCATTTCCCTTTGGAGATTTTCTAAATGAGATAAATTTGTGAATTCCTTTCCTTTCCCGAACTGATTCGATTTTTCACGATTCTTACCCAGAAATTGTAGCAACAGATCGTCACTGTAATGACATAATTAGAGGAACTGTTATTTATCTACGCTATCTTACCTGTATAGCCCTAGGGCTAGGTCGGGGAAATGTTGCTGAACTTATCTACGCTACCCCCTCTTCCCCCGTTACTGCTACTACCAAACTGAAGCAAAATAATAAAAACCGGTCAACCCGTTTATAACGATCGGTGTGACAGATCCCAAATATTTTCCTATTTTTCCACCATGTTATTTTTTATCCAATATAACAACCGGCCAATCTCATCATAAATGCAGCGACGGTTTCAGCTCACCCCCCCCCCCACCTCCTTTTTTTTGCAAATAAATGTACAAATTTGTAGTTGAGTGTGACCTTGACCTTTGATGTTTGGGTGGTTAACTAGCGCCATCACTGAAACGTAACAAACCACAGCAAGGCGCACTGCATTCATGTGAGTCAACTGAATGGTCTTCCTGCCCCTCCCCTCTTTTGCTTACAATTCTGTTTTATTTTCTCACGTTGTGGCTGACTCCCCGACTTCGAATGTGGTTGATTTTTTGCTTTTATCTTATTCTAAATTTCATTGCACAATTTTAATTAATTTCTCATTGGGAGAATATATGGACAAGTGAACTTATGTTTTCATGCTGAAAATTATTCATTCCACATGGCTGTTTTGAATAGACGAAGCGCTATATCTTTCGATTTGAAATTGAATCTTTTGGCGGAAATTAACGATAAGTTGTGAAGTCGAAAGCCAAAATAGTCGAATCATTCAATATCCATTTGTGTGTGTGTGAGTATTATTGCAAAATTAATTTTTTTTTATTCAGTTAATACAACACACAATTCTTCGATTGTATGCTGTCAAAGATTGTTAATGTTATACTTAATAATTTTTTAAAACGTTCGATATAGCGACCTCCCAATATAACGTCAGTTTCCGTGGAGTGAGGGGGGATCATTATAACGAGCGTCGACTGTATGGTAGAACTGAAGATATATGCGCATATTCATTGGACAAAAATAATTAGACCTCTGTATAAAATTGCATGCTTTCGGTCCCATACAAACCAACGCCTTAAGCAAGACTCTTATCCCATTTTAGGTGAACGGATCTGATCTGGGTCTGATTCCCGTGAGAGAAAGTTAGCATTTGTCAAGGGCTCGCCAAATTTCAAAAATGTGCGTTCACTATAATAAATGTGTGTGTAGTTGACTACATAAACATCATCTAACTTAATCGTGGCAGGTCCTTGTTGTCCCACAGCTCCCTTGAGTTAGTGGGGTCCTGGGTCCAGTTTTTTTCATCCTAGATTTTTATCTATATACATATTGTTTTTTATTTGCTTTTATAATTCAAAATATTGTAGAGAGTCGAGTTACGCACCTAACGTTCCTTAATGCCAGCTTTGGCAGTTCCATAGTCCCTTGAATGTTGGAGAGAACGCGGCTGAGCACAATAATGTCTTCGATAATTATTATAATTAATAATTTCTTCGTGTGTAAGCAGTCACACGCTTTTAGGGCATTACACGCTTCGATCAATTAATTAATTAATTAAATTCATTCGAAAAAATGTTTTTCATCGTAGATAATGAGGGAGGGAGAAAAAATGTTGAAAGAAATTTTTTTCCTGTTGCTCAAATCTTGGACAATCCTTGAAAATGACAAGAAAATATTGTGTGTGTGTTCATTATTTTAACTCATTATTAAAAAAATTGTTCATCAACCGATAAGACAAGAAATGTTTTTTTTTAAATTTTTTTCTTTGTGTGTGTGTTATACGTGAAATCGACCAAAAAAAAGAAAAGAAAAATGAGCTGATCATTAAAAGCTATGGAGAAGAACATTGAAGCACATCGTCTTTTTCTAGTGACATTTTTAAATGGATTTATTTTAATGAATAAATTAAATTTCTTTTCTACTCAAATGAGTAGTACTTTGTGTGGAACTGAGAAAATGACCAGCGCAATGATGTAATTAATCAACTATATAATGATATTACTATCGATAATAATGAATGGTTAGATAATTAAGGAAAAAACCTTTCTCTTATATTATATATATATTATATACTATATTTTCTCTTTCCTGTGATGATGGTGATTTGTTATTTGTGCGCGTTTGTGCGTTTGTTGACGTTTTTCTCATGCATCAGGTGCTGTTGTGCGTGGCTTCTCACACGTATAAAAACAAATAAATAAATTAAGATAATATATATATATATATATGTGTATATATATATAAATGAGAATATATAACCAACAAGTGAAGCCAAATTGTGATTTTTAATATCTGCCATATATATTGTAATTTATATAACGATTTTGGTGTTTAAATACAGTTTTTTCAAATATTCTATAGTATATTGTTCAAGTTATTCGAAGCAATAAAAAAACATATAAAAAAAGTAATGATTTTTTTTGATCGGGTGATTCTTATTTATTTGTGATCATGTTCATGTACAGAGTGCACCGGAAAAATCAATTCTATTCGTCTTGAAATAGCTTGTGAACGGAGATACAGAGTTGTGCGACTCAGTAGGTTGGTTTAGGAAAAGTGACTTTATAACGCAATCAGATGCAAAGAACAGCACTGTGAAAAATGATGGAAGTTATGGACGATGGAAAAATGATTGATTTTTATCACATTTCAAGAAATACACTTGAGTAAAGTTCCTTAACCTTTAGCTATTGCACGGACCCCTTGCATTAGTGATATGAAGGCCATGCGTCCCTAGCACAAATAAAAAGAATTTCTTGTAACTAATAAAATCAAAGTCACATACATATCCCTTAAACTATTACAATGAAAGTCACGAATCCTTTGCATAATTAAAATGAAGGCCACGCTTTGCCACAAAATAATGAAGACCATCTACCAGTTGCACCAATAAAATAAAGGGCACGGACCCCTTCCAAGCAATAAAAAGAAAACCATTGACAAATTTCACCAATAAAGTAATGGCCACGGATAATTTTCAGAAAAATAATATTCAGGATGCATCATTAACATATAGGAGTTAATTGGTTTCTCATCCGACCAGACCCTCTGAAGGCCTCCCAAAGAGTCCGTGAACCCCCAGGTAGGAAAACTCCTGTTCTGAAGATATACGGTGATAGTTGTAATAAAAAATATTACAATATCAAGAATTTAAATCATTGATAAATTGGCAATGTTTTTTTCCCCTCGCAAATATTTATGTAATAAAAGTTGTTAATTCGGTGTGTATGAAACTTGTAGCAGTGAGAATTTTACTTGTCAATTTTTTTTTGAAGGCCGTATGCAAATGAATTTTTTTTTTCGCTAATTGTTTCGCGCTTTTTTTCCATCCGATTGGACGCGTAGTCGCTTCCCAATACTAACTTCTAATTTACTAAGTAGCTAAGTAGATCATCTCCCTCCATCCCTAAGTCATTTTGTGTCAAACCGCTTACCTATGCACTCTGTATTTGATAGTGGTTCATATTGAAGTGAACGATCACATGGGGAAATTTGCAGATATTTACAAAATGACTTGCACACACATGTCAAACTTATTGGCGCTTTTTTTTTTCTCGAAAAAATATTTGAAAAATAAATTGCTGCTCTGAATAAAGTAGAAATTTCCGGATAAGAGATTAGACTGGGCAATCCCCGGTTAGATAAGGCAAAAACAAGACAGCTTTAGGCGAGCTTAGTCGTGTTGCTCACGTTCATTTGTATCGAGCAACGCACAATGGTTAGTCAGACAAATTGAAACGTTGCGTCACAAATCAACGTGTGCAAAAATGACTAAGCTTATTTGAAACTGTCTTGTCTTGTCTAACCAGTGTGCATCCAGTCATATTGCTCTGGTCAACGAATAAAAGTGAATATAACTGACTATTTAATTATGGAATTGAGTGGCTTTTGTGCCAAACACACGGATTTTGTGGACTTGTGACAAAAATGACAGCAAGTATTACCAAATCCGACATGTTCCCGAGGAAAGGTATTGGTTTGACGAGTTTTGGATCAATGATGCTTCTCGAAGGATGACATACACCGCACTTGCAAACTTTTTCGATTCCGGTAAGGCTGCACTCACCCCGGCTAGTCAAAACAGGACAAAAGCCTTTAGATAAGCTCAATCATTGTTGCTCACGTTGATTTGTTTGGCGCAACGCACACTGGTAAGTCATATACAAATTGAAACGTTGCATCATACAAATCAACGTGAACAACAATGACTAAGCTTTTTGCCCAAAGTCACCTTTGTCTAACCGGTGTGCGCCAATCCTAATATCCAGCCTCAATTAGAATTACCCGTAATTTCTTGTGGAAAAATATTTAGTTTTATACCATAAATAGAACGTTTTCGCATTTTGGGGGTGAATAACCCCCGCTCCTATGGGTGTTGTGCACAATTTTCTTATAGTTTCCAGCATCAAACTGGAAGAAAATACATTCATACCGTTGTAAATTTTGGAGGAAATCACATCCTTAGAACTCGGATATGATTTCACACATGGTGGAAATTAAAATCTCATGAGTAGTTATGATACGTTAGATACTTAATTGTTCGTCAGTTTCTCGACATTATACGGTATTTCACGAATCTCTTCTACGAGGAAGATATACTTATTGCACATTTTTCGTTTCTTTGGTTCTGCTAAATGATACTTCATCCTCCTTCCTATCTCCTCTCGACAGCATGAAATATATTTTTTTCATATTTTACTATTTTTCTCTTATTATCTCTATCCTAGAGTTTCTAATGACAAAAAAGAAGAAAAAAAAAATTTTTTTTTTTAAATTTCTTCTTCAGGTTAGGAAAAAACAATGTTTTTTTTGAAACCTTAATCAATTCTGTTTTCTCTTTTGTCGCAGGTAAAGACAATCTTCCTGACATGGCTGCCGTGGATTCTCCGCATGAGTCGACCGGGAAAGAAGATCACTCGCAAAGACCTCTTCAAGAGCGCTAAGATGAAGGAGCTGGAATTGAAGGAACGATCCTCGAGGAGTCTGCTGGCCAACGTCCTAGACATGGATGACGACTTTCGCCCTCAAAACAGTACAACGTCCACACTCATGGGAGGAGGAGGAGGAGGCGGTGGGGGAGGAGGCAGCAGTTATGTCCATGTTCTCGGGGGAGCGGTCGGGGGAGGTGCTGCGGCAACTGCCGTTGGGGGCGACGACACCCCTCAGTTCCAGCACCCGTGCCTTACCACCCAGAGGGAACTGCAGAGTATCCTCAGAGAATTGAGGTTCATAACGAAGAGGATCCGCGAGGACGATGAGAATCAACAGGTCATCTCGGACTGGAAGTTTGCCGGAATGGTCATCGACAGGATCTGCTTGTTCGGCTTTACGATGTTCACGATATTTTCGATGTTCATCACCATCTTCCAAGCCCCGCACCTGGTCGCTTAAAAACAAAAACAAATTGAAAGAGCCGATTGATCGAACACTCGATACGTATCGATCTAGTGGTCTCTCTCTCTCACACACACACACTCTCTCTCTCTTACTATGATTATTACGGAGTTTACGATATAGAAAAAAAAAAAAAAATACATGTACGAGCTTTAGGTGAACATCGAGCAGTGCTCACACACTTTTTACATCCTCACTTATTTTTTATTTTTGACTGAAGATGTGATGAAGATGACACTTTAGAGGAAGAGAAATTTCAACGTTCCTTTTATTGTTCCGGGAAAAAAAACAAATTGTAACATCGTTACTTTAACACCATTGTTTTCATGATTCTCACACCTTCTATTATTTTACCTAATTTTTTAGCCTCTCCCCGTATTAGCGAGTGATTTAAAATCGAATGTCATCACTCTTCATTTATACTGGATTGATGCTCAAAGAAATTTTTAACACCGTGTAAAGACATTTTTCCTTCTCCTTCCACTGGTTTACGCGTTTCAGCCTTACAATGCAGAGGCGTCTTCAGAAAATCGTGGTCTGAAATCACAAATAAATAAAACCATTGGTGGAAAGAGGGTTCTTTACTGTTGGACGTCTGAAGAGTTCACCTTTATATTAGCTGGGCCTGATTGATTTCCGAATCCAAATGAGGCTTTCGCGTAGACGTCATAATCATCATCATCACTGAGGGCCAAGCACAGGATTTTCTCCATAGAAATCTATGTTAAAATTACTGATTTTAATGTAGAAATGCTGAAATTTAGCGGAGGTTTCCGCCACATCTATAATTTTAGGTGTTGAACTGAATTCTTGATTCTCCGAATACTGAGCTCTCTTAAGAATAAGAAGCCCAGAAAATTTAAAAAATCAGTCCGACCTACTTATTAGGTGGACATTCATGAAAATCATTGATTTTATCTTTTTATTTATATATTTTCAAGCATAAAAATGGAAATTAATGGCTCCGTATTGCCTTTTAATATTCAGCTTCATCAATTCATATATTCATTGAAAGAATTCCGCAGCTTCGACTGAAGCATCTTTTGAAACAAAAATAGGCAGATCGATAATTTGAAGAAAAAAAAATTGAAACATTTAACCTCTCCCACAAAGAAAATAAATCGATTTACTTTTCCGTTTTTAATCTGATTTGTTTTTTGTTGGAAGTCTGTATGTTGGTCACCTGGAAACGGTGAACGCCTACATTCCATCTAGAGTAGTGTTGACAACCCTGTCTCTGCTGTGATCTATAAAGTTTGCTCAAGCTGACGATATAGGTAGCGTATTCCTTCAATCGTTAACGAGGCGAGGGAATCTTTTCTAATTCTCATGTCGAGAAAATTCAGATGTTAGATTAGAGTTCGTTTGTTTTTGAGAAAAGTTTTTATTTCGAGGAAATATTCAGATAATGTTGCATTTTTGAAAATGAAAGCTTTCTTAAAATCAATATCGTGTGCGACCAACAATGTTGTGCAATGGCAGAACTATTGGTCTGTCCTTTTTCGACATGTTTTCGGTGTTCGGTACTCGCACATTTGAGGTTTGGCCAATAAGCAATACAACCCTCCTTCCACCCACAGTATTATTCTTTTGTGGTCTTCAGACTACGATGTTCTAGAGACGGGTCTGCATTGCAGGGCCGAAACGCTTGAACCAGTGAAAGGAGAACAACAAAACATTTGTCTTAAAAACGTGTTACAAATTTCTTCGAATTGAAACCGAGCAAAGTTTGTTTTTTGGATAATATAGTGGATTGAGTAAAACTTATCGATGCATTTACATTCTCTACATTGAATTTTATTGCGTAAAAAAAGAAGATATTTATGTAAAATGCTGGGAAACACAGAATAGCGTTTATATATATATTAACAAATCGGAGGAAGCGCCTCTATATATAGTATATATAATGAAAAGAGGAATTTTTTTTGGGAGATTTTTTTGGTTTTTTTTGCACGCAAAAAGTGGAAGGAGTCGGATATCGAAATGCTGTCTAGTACTAAAATTATATATAATAATTAAAAATAATAATAATTATAGAGATGTTTCCTCATCTGCTGCTGCTTTATGAAGTTTAGATGAAGTGTACTCTAAATATTAATAATATACTGTACTAGGTAGTAAGAGCGATTCGTGTCGGCTTCGATTATTTGCTTCTTTTCTTTTTGCCACCCATTGAACCCTTTACCCGTAATTGGCTGCAGATAACAAAAAAAAACCTATAAGTGAATATAGTACGCTTTCAACGGTATTATAACCGAAAAAAAGATGATAAAAGCATAAAACGCAGCTCTTTTTAGCATATAGGTTGAACACGTAGCAGAATTAGCATTAAAAAAAGAAACGAAACCTTGAAAAAAAAATCGATTGTGATCGATGAAGCCATTTATTTTTAAGTGAATGATGAATAACCACTGCCATATCTCGAATGACTTTTTTTTTTAATTTCAAGGAGATAATGAGCCATGATCACGAATATAATTGGTTATATCAATCAAATGTCCTTTCAATGGCCATAAAAAAATGTTGAAAGTTATAAAAAAGTTTGAAACCAATGATAGCGTTTGATGAGAATTGACAAATACAGAAACGGATGTTTTGGGTTGATATATTAGTTTGAAATCAGTTTTGACTATTATTCGTTTATTAAGTTTATTAAGTATCTATTATTAAGTTTTCGAGGATTTATTTTTAGTTTGCCGAATACCAGGAAGTTCTACGTTAAAAGCAAAAACATATGACTCCCGTTTTCCTCTGTCACGTATAGATTTTTCATAATTGGTGAATAACTGAAATGTGATATCATGATTCCTATTATTATGGGGAATTATTTCGGGAAAGAAATTTCAACATTGAATGAAGAGAGAAATGTACATCATCAGCAGATGTACCAAAAGTTCAGTTTAGCAATCAGTGAAACTAAAAACTTACAGAGATGAACAAATAGTGAACTACAGAAATTCGAGCTGAATTACGGCCCGGCTTATCATGATTGTCAATAGATTTCAAACTGAATGAGGTTTAAAAGGAGTCCTTTTGCATAACAGTAAAAGTTTTGCCTCCACACCTTTTGCTTTTTTTTGAGAAACTGAAAGAATTTTATCTCATTTTGTCTTTAATAAATATCCTGTCTTTAATCCTATCGGGGAAGAAACTTGTGAATTTGCCAATTTTTGTAAATTTTAACCATGAGAAAAGTATCTCTACAAATTTCTTCGTGAGTTGGATTTCAGAGCTCATGATTAGCATTTGATAAAAAATAAAAAGTAATTTCCTGAAAGAGGAAACTCGAATCGAGGATCAAAGAAAGTTTTTCATCAGAATCTGATTAACGATTGAATAGAAATAAATTGACCACATCCAGTTATTTTAATTAGAATTAATGTTTGCCAAGGCATTACGTAGGAGTTTTCAGATATTTGACGAATGTTTCTTCCCATTTATGGAAAAAAAAATTCGATTGGTAAAAAAAAAAATAATGAAAAGTCAAGTATGTGGTTTTTTTCGTAGGCCCAAATATAATTCGGTTAATTAAAGCTTCAGATTTTGAGGCAAACATGAACACAACAGAAATAGATGAGCATGAGTTGGTTTCGAAGATGTCATTCAGTAATTTCTTGGCATTAACAAGCGCCCTAACTATAGAGCCGTTGTGAACTCATGCTACAAAAGTTTCGGAATCTGGGAGTGGCAACATGAGCTTCAAAGTTCATTGTCTGAAATTGCGTATTCACTTATTTTTCAAGGAACAAGGTGAAAAATTCCAATAAGTGGTGATATGTGAGAAGAATAATATCAGTGATAGGAATGTGAACATGGTGGCAGATTACAGCTGGACAGTAATATTTAGTTGAACATTAATTTATTAGTTTCGATGCATATACACGAGTATTCCAAATATTAAAAAAAAAAATCAAACTCTCATTTGGAACAAAAGGAAAATTATCTATCGATTCATTTCAGCAATATTGATTCAACCTGATTTTTGATGAGAAAAATTGTTTCAACCTTTTGCGGTCCTATGACGAGGTAAGATCCACATCCGGAAAAATGGTTCTTCGTTGTTATACCTGCCCCTTAAACTTATAACTAGGGAAGTTTTTAGCTTTTGTGATCTTTGGATATCGTACGAGTACGATGGCTTATCTTATAAAATAGAAAATCTAATATCAGGAGTTGCCATGCAATCGTGATTGCGGAGGAGGAGGGGGCAGATACTAGAAAGTACGACCTGTGAGGTATCAACAAAGTGCCAAAAATACTGGAACGCAAAACATATATCCATATCTTAATATGGATTTTATGTCACCGATTGCGAAAAAAAATTACGTGATTGGAAAAAATTGGTATCATTTCTTGAGATCTGAAAACCAAATTTTACCTAAATCAAACGGATGTATGTGAGCCGCAGTCAAAAACTTGATTTCGGAAGGCCTGCAACCACAGTCGGTCTGAATTTCATGGCTATCGTTGGAAGGAGGATTGTTTTTCGGGTGGAGTTAAATGTTTTGAATTTAAGTTGATGCGCCAAAGGTTTTTGTCGGCATCACCGGTGGAAATGAACTTCTCTTGATGGTATTTTACAATGTCTTCGGTGTACTTCGACCATGCTTCCTTTCGTAGAAGCGATCGAAATAATCTGCTTCTCTTTGACAGTATCGCTACATCATCACGTATATTGGCACTGGTTTCGGTCACAAAGCAAGGAAGATATTCCTACAATCTAAAAGCCAACACAAATGATGCGGAATTTTCACAATACGACCTTATGTCCTGAGGAATCCTCGAGATGTTCCAGGAAACTTCTGAATTGGGACGAGTTCTCACAGAAGTAAAGTTTTAAGAAACCCTTAATTTTTACCTATATAATTCTGACAAGGACGACACTGTAGTGAAATAACATCCCTTGTTCAACCCCTAGTGGTGTCTTGAAGGAATGTCGGTTGAGAAACGCTGTCAGAGTCGTGTTTCGATGATTTACACAATTTGAACTGCATCAAAGTTAAGTAATAACAGGTAAAAGAGAGCTCCTTCACATTCGAGAAACATTTCTTCGCCTGCGATTCCGTAAAATAAAGTTCTATATTGTATTCTTTCTGATTTCGTAGTATTGCTAAATAGTAATCATCTTGAACTTTGAATTTACGGTGCACACACGGACTTAAAAAATTCGAAGAAGAATTTTTGCTGTTCACAAGACTGCATTTTTCAAAAGACGAAATCACGAATGTACTGTTCGTTCCTTTCTGTTTTTATGTTTCGATAGGCAGTACCTAAATGAAGAAAGGACGCGATCAAGGCACAGAACGAACGATACTGTATGGCGCAATATAGTTGAATGAAAGAGCACGACAGCACGCACACAAACACATTCATTACGCTGAGAAAAAACTAAGTAGTTAGTCCTCTAACTTTCTCAATTGTTATTTTATTCTTCACAGTACAAACTTGTATTCACTACGCAATATAACAACTCGTGTTTTTGTGATTTTCATTCTAATGGGTGAATGCAATGAAATTAAACGGGGACTAGATTTGAAATTTTAATGAGAAAAAAAAATGACAATTCTTTTTCCATTCGATAATTTTTCACATCTGGGCTAATTAAGTAAGGTTCGAATCCAAATGACTTATCTCATCGAGAAATTCTTCTCTAACCACTCATTGTGACGACTTTTTGTGTAGCTATATGGGTGGTAACATCTCTCTTCCATAAGCAGCCCGTATATTTATTATACAGGGCATGTTTCTCATCAGATGTTTGAAACATAATTATAATGACTAGGAAAAAAAACTCTTTTGAGAGAGACTCGGAAAGTCTCAGAAAATGGATAATGGCTTTTGAAGAGGGGTCGATTCCCCCCTGGAATTTTTACTGTATTTCCGTCGTCCATAGAATCATTTCCGTCACGTCGATCGAGATTTTTTTTTCGCAATTGAATGTTACGCCAGCGGCAGCAACCATCCATTGCAAATACTAGTGCCAACATGTATTTTATCCAAATAAATCCGAATTTTTTCCACCGATAGTTATTAGGTTCACAAAATCAGGTGAAAATAACACGAAGTCGGTGCAATAAAGTGAATTTACTGAAACTACAAAGTTGTCTAGTGTAAGGCAGAATTGAATGGAATATTTTATCAGACAGTCAGAATGCACTTGTGTTCGATAGAGGTAACCTTATAGGCCTCCAGGTAGCCATCCGAATTCTAAAGATATCCTAACCTTATATGCATCCAAATTCTAAAACCCATCATTGTATAAAGACTCCGGTTTCGACTAGAATGGTTAGAGAGTCTTCAATGACACATTCAGCAAGCTATATAATGCCATTGTGACAAATTGTGTTCAAGTCCAACATGCTTTCCCGTAGTGTTTTTTTTTGTACGAAAATACTCGTTGTCATTGGGAACATTTTTACATTTTTGAAGATGTTCCAGCTCAAAAATGGGTTCCTAAATAACCCATCCTATAGCCCCACTGCCAATGTCATTTGTTTGAACCATAGTTTCAAAAACGTTTTGTTCCATATATCGTCCCCTCTTCTTCAATATATTTTTTCTTATCACCCCCCCCCCCAACTCAGAGAGAAATAGTCAACCCATAGAATCCTATTCTAAACCCAAAGTTTCTACCGCCATCCGTGTCCCCCTTCCACCGTCCCTCAGGAGAGTGATAATGACTACATTGGGAAACGTTGGTTTAGATAAATACAAAAAATGGTGTGAAAAGAGACATGACTGTAGATGAGTGTCGAGCAACAAAAACAACCGACAGAAAGAATGTGGGATTAGTCATAATGACTTCATGTATCACATACAATGTGTTATTTGAGTGGATAAACCAGTGCCTTTTGTTCACTTATTTTAGCCCCACACCCTCGGGTTGAGACTAAAGGCTGGGATCTTAGGCAATCACCTATTCCAGGATTTTCCAGTAAACTCTTGCGCATAAGCGGAGATAGACATGTAGGTCTGGAGGCCTAACAACATGCCTGTGGCCATTTTTTCTAACGCAAGTATATTCTGATTTTCTTAAAAGATCTCTTTATTCAGTTTTGCGACCTTCGACGACCAGAGAAACCTTTTTGTCCGTCTCTAAAGTTATATAATCCATAGAGAATTCTGTCCAAAACAAATTACTTACAAACTTAGTTTCTATCCTAAAAACGAATAGGAACGAGCAAAAATTTTAATCAAAACAATGAATAAGGCACAATCTAATGTTGAATGTTAATTGTGAGTGAATATGAAACTATTCCTTAACATATTCCATTCTTCTCATCTACCCACAAAAGAATAGAACAAGTACGAATATAATAGTGATGATACAATGAAAGCTCTTTTCAATTAATTAACTCCTTGTTGTTGAATTCGGAAATTCTATAAAGAGAGAAAATGTATGAAAAGGTTCCAAAATAAAAGACAAACACCGCATGTGCGTGTAACTGTTATTGTTGTGTTTCAATTGAGTGTACAGCGTGTGAAAATTGATTTGTTTGTACGTTAGTTCAAAAAAAAAAAAAAGAAAAAAAAGAGATCGTTGAGGCATTAAATAAAGATAGATTTTATAATAATTATCTCTATTGTGCTTTCATTATTTCATCTCGTGAGTCATTTACTGAATGTGTCTGCGACCGCGACGCTTTTTGGCTCGTTATAATCCGATTGTGTCCGACGCGTTATTCTTCTACTGAGAATTAATTAGGGGTAGATTCTTTTCCAAAACACGACAGTTTTTTTGGTTTTTTAAATAGGGCTTTAACAAAGGAACGAGTTGATTGATTCGTGTTCCTCTTATAAATTCATTATTTATTTAATTCCTTATCCTGGAACTGTTTGGATTCATTAGTTTCCTCGGAAGGGAACTTTGGAGACAAGAGAAGGAAATACAGAGACTCTTGTGTGGACTGAAATAAGAAGAGAACACACACACGCAGTGCAAAGACGGAAGCTGTTCGATTGACGTTTGTTTGCATTGCCGAGATCATACAAGTCGATAATCTCGAAAGTTTCGGACTTTCCTGATCGCGTATCAAAGAAACAACATAAAACGAAAGCTATTTCGCCCCTATCATTGGTAGTTCGATTGTTTGTATAAGACCGACCTTCTCTTTGCCGGAACCAGTTTTAATACAAGATTATTTTATTCGAAATCTATTAGAAGCAATGATAATATTCTCATCACCTTAATTTTTTTATTTGCAACCTCGTCAGTGCAGAATTTTCGAAAATCGTATGCGAAAGTTCTGTTTGTCTGGCGAGAAGAAGCTCAAGATTACTCAGTATGCAAACGTTTTTTTTACAGCTTTCTTAAATTCCAAATCTCAATCGACAAGTGTGTGTCGGAAATTCGTCTACATTCCCTTTCTTAAATCCGGATTTTTAGTCATTAATCGTGTGCTTGAAGTTTGCTTGAATATGCGTCGCAAGTCGGATCGGATCCTCAGTCGATTAGCGTGTGTCTGAAATTTGTTTAGATTCTAGATTCGTTTTATATGACGATTCTCAGTCGATAATCGTATGCATATGGAGCAAGCCCAGAGTTTTGTTCCTAAATTCGGATTCTCAGTCGATAAGCGTGTGTCTGAAGTGTTTGTGTAGATTTTCTTTCTATTTAGTTCCATTTTAACCGACGAATTACGTTTAAAACATTTCTTCTCCAAGTCATACGAGGCTTGTTCAAAAGTGTCCGACTACAATTTTTCGTGCGTGAACCAATGAATCTAGGGAGGCGTGGTTTGGTGCACGTATGCAGACGATTCTCGTGCCCAAGTTTGAATTTTTTCCTGTCTGCAGAAGAACGGATCTCATGCTGATGTTCGCCTCATCTGCACGTTCTCTGATTGTGATTCGATGATACTGCATCAACTGGGTTCGCACTTGGTCGGTAACGATCTCGTTTCTGGAGATTCAGGGCCTACAATAACGTGCTTCACTCTCCATTGATATGTGGCCACCTTTGAAGCGGGTTCACCACTCTTTTATCGGTGTGGTGTTTAGTTCTTCATCTCCGAAGGTATGTTGAATATTGCGGATTGTTTTCACTCGGGAATCACCGAGCTTTCCACAAAAGTTAATGCAGTAGCGTTGTGCACGTTTTTCTGCCATATCGACAAAAACGAAAATACAATGGTGCTCACTTATACTTCATCATTAATCGGCGGTCTGCCGGTGACTGCCAGGTTCTGCAAGCAGGTAAAGATTGAAGTATGCGCGCGCTGATCACCTATACACGTGCACCGAACCCCGTCTCCCTCTCTCCCTAGCTTAGTTGACTTAATTCATACCACCCATAATTTACTCATGAAAAATTATGGATAGATACCCCATATGAAATCTCTGAAACATGTTGAAATTCCAAATTCTTATCCTTGAATAAGAAATTTGATTACGGTGTCGATCAATGCATCGTAAATCGGAACTTGGGTACGCGCATTTAAACACAAGTGTATGCATCAATGAGTACCGTGGTGCTAACAATCAAGGGTCTTCTTTTGTAACGAGACAAAACATGTCTTTAAGGGACGGTCGGTACTTCATTTTTCAACAGAAAAAAATTAGTCTTTTCTTCTCTGCCTCAATCACTCCACTGAGCAGCGAAACGTTTCGAAACATTTCCTGCTTCTCAATTTGGGCTCGAAGCCACGGGGATAGAAACGGATTCTTCGCCATTGCGGAAACTAATAGCAAGCATCGAAATATTTTAATTAATTGGGCTAACACACAAAACTTTGTGATTGTGATATCGAACTTTGTGGTGTGGTAAATGCGTTTATAAATAGGCATGGATTGGGGCTAGCCAACAGTATCGAAAGCATACTACAGTGATCTTTCACTAATGCGTCGGTGCAAGGGGACAAAGAAAAAAGACGCATAGGTGAGAGAGGTTTATAAGCATTATTACGCGTATATTATTATTATTATTAGTATAGAAAATAGTCTTATAACTGAGAGAAACTTATAAGACAAAGATTACACTGTACAATGATTGTCGGAATTCTTTTTAATTGAGAAAGTAATGGAGTTATGATAAGGCCAGTTTTTTTGCGCTGTTTTCTATTGAAGTAATGTTGCGATAACTATGCAACGAGAATTTTCTCAGCGTTTCATACTGTTCCAAGTAAATTTCTCGCAAGTACTCGAGATGATAAAACTCTAATCAAAATGCAGATTAATACAGATTTATTTTGCAGAGATACTATTTACAATTTTCTAGCAGCAATCTGAATATGCGTTAGGCCGGCATTACACTATAAAAGTTTGATCAAAGTTCATTTATAAAACTTGAAAAATGTAACCTGTAGGAAGTTCAAGTTCGCTCGAATGTTCAGCAAACAGATGTGCTTATTGGTTACATTTTTTTCAAGTTTATATAAAATAATTTTTATTAAACTTTTTTAATAGTGTAATACTTGTCTTTTAAGAGAGATAGAGAAAGACGGCTTCTTAAGCTTACACTGAAGAAACTGTTTCTCTTTCTTTAGTTGTCTTCTCTCTGCTTGGTTCGCGCTCATATAGAGGGAAAGAGAAGTTGACAAGTTTCTTCATCGCGAGACCCGATTCTTTCTTTTTCTTTCTACAAATTTTGCTTTGCGCCAAGGCATTGCTAATTGTCATTCGACTCACCAAGTCTGTCACCAATGTGGCGAGATTTACAGAAAAATTTGCTAATTTTAATTTTTGCATAGAACAATAACTATTTACACTATTTACAGGCAAAAAATGACGTAATAGATGATAAATAGGGACGATTTACCCAGGTGTAAAGTTTGGAACACCCTTAACTGTTGGTTATAGTATAGGGTAGTAAATACCGACCAAGGATCAGGATTGCAAACTCTTCATGGAGAATTATATACAGCAATTTGATTTCTTTGAAAATAATCCAAGGCGAAAAGAAAAAAAAAATTATTATAAAAAAAATATATTCGTATTTGAATATATTTTTTTGAATTATTTTTCTCAAAAACAGATTCCCATCTTAGATAAGCCATTTATTTTACCAGGAGCCGTGGGTGTACAAAGAAAAGGATTTTTATTTTTTATACAGTCCCCTTGTCTTCCAAATTCTAATTAGAATGTTTTTTGCGCTGTCTCTTCTGAGCTTAACCCTTTAAGCGATTTTTAAATTTTTCCTGAACCGCATTCTAACTGTCAATGTCCATAGAAAAACGTGTTAATAACAAGGGATATTTCGGAAAGACTGAAATACGTTTTACTCGATCAAGCGATCAAGTTTGACGAGATATCTTGGGATTGCCGTTACAAGGGTCAACCAAACAAAAATCATGTTTCTGAGTGGAATATTAGCTGAGATGTTTAAGTTCAAAATCGATGAAAAGGATGGTAAGAAAAGCATGCGAACAGAACGGAACAAACTTGTCCTTTAATACAGTCAACGCTCGTTATAATGACCATGCGTTATTGCGATCGTTTCATTATAACGACGGCTGTAAGATAAGTTACAAAGTTTTTCCTATTCATCACCTGTTATTCTTCAATCCAATATATCAACCTGTAAAGACCGTTCAATCCAATACAACATGCAGAGTAATCTCGGAACCGCTTGTTTTTTTTTGCAAAGAATTATACAAAATATCTTTTATTCGTTTGCCAAAATTGTGTTCAATTTTTACCTTGATACTGGAGAATTTGTTACAAAGGTGCCGCCGCGTGCTTGTGATTTATTATTACAATTTCATTATTTTTTATTACCTGGTGCATTTTTACAGCAACCGCTTACATTATAACAAAATGAGTGATAAAATTTTTTATTCCGTCCAAACATGAAATCACTCAGAAGCTTTTATTTTTTTCTCGACTGTTTGATACATAACGACCTCCGAATATAACATTCTTTTTCCGTGTAACGAAGTACGTCGTTATAAAGAACGTCGGTTTCATATGCTGGTTTTTTTTTTTTTTTCACTTGGAGCAATTTTTGAATTCAAATAAATCTCGGCAAATATTGCAGTTAGGAACATGGAATTGTTCTTGTTGGGCTCAGAGAGAGGGGCAAGAAATTTTCAATTCAAAGTTAGAGGACAGGGGAACCGTATAGAACATTAAATTTAATTATTATTATATTACCAGCTATAATACCCGGTGTTCTTTAATGAGACTTTTTGGATCACGTGATATCTCCCTCTTTCTTAGAGTAACATATAGACCGTGTTTAATTAACCAATATGGCTGCTTCCTACGCGACTCATGAAAGAAAAAAAATCTAGATTTGAAGGAACGTAGAAATGAATATATATTTCTTTCCTTGTTTAAGGGGCGCTAGGTATTTCGATCCCCCCCCCCCGAACTTCAAGTTATCTATTTCTTCCTATTTCAGCTTCCAAAAATGCTTAATTAAAGCTGGGGAATTTCTTCGATGTACTTTATGGGCACATAATTAATTTTAAAACAACAAAAGTGTATGGATTTATGCAGTTGACATTAAAAGACAATACGGAGATATTAATTTTCATGCTTGAGAAGATATAAATAAAAAGTTGAAATCCAATTATAGGCATATCCAACTCAAAAGTAGGGGTCCGGCTAATTACTTCATATTCAATTATATCTGGGCTTCGTATATATCTCTAAGCGAACTCAGTATTTCAAAAATCGAGAATTCAATAGAATTTTTAAGACTATTGATGTGGTGGAAAACCCCACTAAATTTCCGTATTTCTGCAGTAAAATCGGAAATTTCAACACTGATTTCTGTGGGATCATCCTTTTCTTGACCCTCAATGTGATGCTGATGATGATTATCACGTCTATTCAAAAAGCCTCATTACTGGGAGTATTGAAAATGTGGCAAACCATTATAAAAAGGCATAAACTATTATACATACAAGCAGCGTCAAAGAGGTGACAAACTATTGTAAATTCTTATACAAGTCTGAAACGTAATGCTAGGGAACCACGGTAACCAAAGTAAACATTCCGATAGCAATTGTTGAGGCCCAGAAACCATTGCTGCCCGACAGGTTTTTGCCCATCTGGGGCATTTGTCCTGCTCGGACGAAATTTTGAAGTAACCTATCGTAGATCTACAAAATTGTAGATTTGTATAGAGAACACACACATACAGAAATTTTATATACACTGCTCAAAACAATTAGGGGAGCACATGGTTTTGACAAAATTACGCAAAGATACCGATAAGTAACATAAAATGAATCATCCATGATTTAAAGCCTAGCAGGAAACGGAAGAAGAAAATTTCATGCAAATCAAAGTTCATGACGTCAAAATCCAGAAAAAGGAGATAAGGGCAGAAATTGGGTTGTTGCAGAAACGTCTGTTTTACTGCCGTAACTGTGAAATTCGATTGCGCAGTATTTTTTTTTTGAGACAAGGTGACTTGAGGATGTCTCAACAACGTGATTTACCGGAATCCATGGCATGGCGTGTTATAGGCAGACTGGAATCCGGGCAAACACAACGTAGTGTCGCGGACGCTGTTGGAGTCGCCAGAAGTGTTGTTGCAAGGCTGTGGAATCGATTCCAAGAAACAGGAAATGTTAGACGTCGACCCGGACAAGGTCGGCCACGCGCCACTACAGCAACTGATGACCGATATATACGGTTAACAGTCCGTCGAAACAGAACATAGAATGCTACGCAGCTGCAAAGATGGTTGCTTTTGGCAACAGGACGAAGGGTGTCCAGCCAAACAGTACGTAATCGGCTTCATGAGGGAGGGCTCTATGCACGTAGGCCAATGGTCTGCATTCCGTTGATCCCACGCCACCGTGCTGCCCGAAGAAGATGGGTTGCTGAACATCAAGATTGGGAGCAACATGATTGGAGCCAAGTGCTGTTTACAGACGAGTCCCGATTCAGTCTGGAGTCTGGAGTACCCCGACGTGTTCTGGTATGGAGAGACAGGGGTACTCGAAATAACCCCGCATTCGTTCGTGAAAGGTCACAATACAGACGAGCTGGTTGGATGGTATGTGGTGGAATCAGCATAGGCGGACGTACGGACCTGCATATCATTCGGAATGGCACTTTCACGGCCCGAAGGTATGCAGACGAGATACTGCGACCTCATGTCATCCCTTACGCTGGAGCCATTGGAGATTCCTTTGTTTTCCAGGATGATAATGCCCGACCGCATAGAGCTCGTCTGGTGGAGAACATGCCTGAAGCTGAAACAATACAGCGTATGGAATGGCAAGCGTGCTCTCCTGACCTGAATCCAATCGAGCATGTTGGGGACATGCTCGGACGACGCATTGTTGCGTCGGCGACCATGGCCGCCTGTTACTGTCCGAGACTTGCAGATTGCACTTCTTGAGGAGTGGAACAGTATTCAACAAAGTCTGATCGATAACCTCATCGCATCCATGGCAAACAGGTGTGCAGCAGTCTTAGCTGTTCGAGGAGACCACACGCCCTATTAAAACTCATGCATCATGTCTAAACAGTACTTTTTTTTATCGTTTACATGTAACCAAATTGTTGCCCTTAATCATCTTTTCATGTTTTTTCCATATTTTCAAAGAATTAAATCTTAATTCCAAATTTTTTAAGTCTTTTTTTCCTGTATTGCGCATTAATACGCGTGTACTATCCATTGTATGCCAATACGTGGCTGTCTCGCACGGTTTTCTTCACTTTTTTGCTTGCTCCCCTAATTGTTTTGAGCAGTGTATATAGATTAAATAAAATTAAATTTTCATTACTAAAAAAAGTACATACAGTTGTCCCTGCTTAATCGGATAACGGAGAAAGGGATATCCTGCTTTTATAGATAAAATCCTCCGGCACATCAAAATTTCTTCCATACAATGTTAAATTTCCCCGCTTTATATAATAATTTCAACGACTTTTCCCAGCTGAATCGAATACATCAGCAGTTAATACACATAAACCGCTATAGACATGATATTTTTATTGAAGAATACCTTTAGAATCAATGGAAAATATGTTAATAAGTTATGATAAATGCGTTCGAGAACCGTTATTAGCTTCAAAGTACTCAAGTTGTTTCACAATACGTACATTTAATTATTTTATTTTCTGTTGAGCCAATAGAGGGTGCGGACTTCCCTAATGAAAAATAAAATTTTAGGTATCGTGACCATTGTAATCTATTTGTATAAAATTGATTTTCTGTGTGTGTTCTCTATACAAATCTACAATTTTAGATCGATCATCGCCAACTTTTGCATGCTTACCGAACGGGCTCCGACTTGAAGGATAGGCTATTTTAAAAGTTCGTCAAAGCTGGGCCAAAATGCCCCAAATTGGCAAGAAACTGTCTGGCAACAATGGTCCCGGGCCTCAAAAATCACTTTCGGAACGTTTACTTTGGTTACCGTGGTTCCCTAACATTGCGTTTCAGACATGCATATGCCTTTACAATGGTTTGTTTATGCCTTTTTATAATGGTTTGTCACTTTTTCAATCCGTCCAGTAATGAGGCTTTTTGAATAGGCGCCAGAATCATAATCGGCATCACTTTGAGGGTCAAGCACAGGGAGATACCCATAGAAATCAGTGTTAAAATTGCCGATTTTACTGCAGAGATGCGGAAATTTAGTAGGGTTTTCCCCCCCACATCAATAATTTTTAAAATTGTATTGAATTCTCGATTTTTGCAACATTGTGTTCGCTTAGAGATATACGAAGCCCAAGAGATGAAATATGAAGTAATTAGCCGGACCTACTTTTTTGAGTTGGATATTCATGCGATAACATTGATTTCAACTTCTTATTTATATCCTCTGTTGTTTTAAAATTAATTATGGACCCGTAAAGTACATCGAAGAAATTCTACAGCTTTAATTAAACGTTTTTTGAAGCAGAAATAGGCAGATGAATAATAACTTGAAGTTCAGGGGGGGATCAAAATACCTAGTGCCCCTTAAAAAAAGGAAAAAATATATATTCATTTCTACGTTTCTTTAAATCTAAATTTGTTTCTTTCATGAGTCGCGTAGGAAGTCGCCATATTGGTTAACTTGGACACAGTTTGTATGTCCCTCAAAGAAAGAGGGAGATATCATGTGATCCAAAAAGCCTCATTGAAGAAAACCCGGGCAACGCCGGGTAATATAGCTAGTTAAATATAATTTTCATTTCATTTTTGATGTGCGATTTATTTGAGAAGCTTTATTAATATTGATCCTTCATCAGTTTTCAATATGCAAACTATGCATAACCTTGAATTGAATTGTCCCTCCCATAATCGGTTATTGCGTGGAGGAATCGTTGATATCCCATTGACGCTATCTAGTAGATGAAGGGTGCATAAAGGCCCATCTTTACACCCCGTATGTTTGCTTTCAGATTTAATTTCTTTCCCGACACATTCCCCAGTGCGTCATCGCTGCTTGTTGCATTTTTTCAGAATTTGAGGATCGTCGACTGTCAAAACATCAGATTTCTGTACTTCATCAATCAGCTTATTTCCCTGATGTCATTCCATGTGACTTTTCTCTATTTTCCCGGATGAAAAGTCTGTTTGAGAGGCATCGCTTTTTTCCCTTCTTCAAGCAGCGACAGGGGCACTAGCAGAAAACATATAAATAATAATAAGAGGTCGTAATCTGCATTTATTGCTTTGTATGTATGAAAGCGTAGATATTTCGAAGGATGTCATAAACAGGTCATATTTATACGAATATACAAATACAATTACAACCCCACAACAGGCAAAATGGCCAACGAGGTGGCTGAGATCCACCTATACTTCTTATATATATATATATATATTGCTCTTAATTAAAAAAATGTGGAAGTTTCTTATGCATCCGTAGATAGATTAGTTTGTAATGGACATAACCAACGGGTGGTGACTAACTTGTTGTTTATTTTTGCGTCTATAAGGTTCGTCGGCTCTTCCTGTTATGGCTGCCGTGGCTACTCCGAATGAAGCGTCCAGGACATAGTATCACGAGGAAAGACCTCTTCCGTACCACGAAAGTCAAGGAAATCGAGATGAAAGAACGTGCTTCCAGGAGCCTCCTCTCGAATATAGTAGACTCCTCTAGCACAAACGATGAAGATTTTCGACCTTCTGCCGGCTACGCAAACGTTCTGGTCGGGGGAGCGACGCCCAGTCCTGGATCCATGATTCATACGTGCACCAGGGCAGAGGCGGAGCTATCAGCCATCCTAAGAGAAATCAAAATAATTACCGGAAAAATCCGTAGTGACGACGAAGACGGCGACATTATCTCGGACTGGAAATTCGCGGCTATGGTCGTCGACAGGATATGTTTGATATCGTTCACGATATTCACTATACTGTCTACCATGCTGTCACTCGGATCCGCTCCGCATCTGATGGCGTGATTCTCTGAAAAATACGACAGAAATGACTTTCCATCGAAGATGATGGAAGTAAATAGACGAAGCTTCGCAAAATATCCGCGGTACGTTTTATGCGCAGGAAAAAAAATCTGTCGCATATAAACGAATGCGCATGCTTTAAGGATGCAAATGATCCTAGGAACTCGATCATATTGAAAAAAAAGGTGCAAAATTGTGACACGGCGCAAATACACCGAAACTATCCTACGTAAAAAAAGAAATTATATGCATTTAAATCTGATATTTGCCTTATAAAAAAACATAATTTTTTTTATAATTTGACGTGATTCGGTAGAAAACGTTCAGTCTATTTATCGTTGAATATTATTGTATTATACGTTAATAATTATATTGTGTGTGTGTTCGAACTTCAATCAAAGAAAAAGATTATTGGATAATCATCACGCGAATTATGCGAAACCATTTTTTAAAAAATAACATCGTATTTACAACTAAATACTCATTTCTAATTGTTTCCCACGAAATCCCTAATTTTCCCTTTATGATATCAAATTTAGTACAAAGACTATCAACTAGAAGCGTTTCTTTAGAGACAAATTCACAGACTTTTTTAAATACATAAATGTTTACGGAAAATTCCTTGAACCATAATTAAACCATAGACGCAGTATTTGATGCAGAAAAATTCACACTTAAAGAAAATTCATCGACTCACAATTCACCGATGAGATAATTCATCGCGATAGTATTAGACGGATATTATATTCCTAACATACTTTGACTACTATAGAATTTTTAATTACGCATATTTTTATTCCAGTTCCATTAATAAAAGTTAGTGAAAAAACAAACAAATGATAATTGTAGTTAAAGCGATGATATTGCAAGATTCATCACCGTTTATCGACATCAATAAAATATCGTAAATGTAATGAATTCTCATCATTGTTAAATTCATCGATATAAATGAAATGTCGTAAAATGATAAATATAGTGAATCTAATGATGAACTGCTGTCATTGCAAAATCCATCGATATTCATCGACATCATTTAGATATAGTGAATGTGATGATGTACTGTCATCGCAAACTTTATCGATTGAAAATTCACCGTCAAAATTTCACCACCACATGTGCTACATTGAATTTATTAAATTGAAATAAAAATTAATTATGAAAAGTAAGAACTCTATCGTAGCGCATTAGGTCTTTAATACACAATAATCCATTCGATAGATTTCCTGCTGTAGATTTACATTTTGATGAATTGTTCTCACAGAGTCGATGAATTTTTTTTTATGAATATCCTCATCGGGTGAAGCTCTTCCCTTAAATAGTTCTCGTTTAGATGCGAAAACGTTCAAGAACTGATCCTGATAAACGTTCAGTTTCAACTTACAGCTCAACCGAAATTTTCTGCCGCTTTGAAATGAACACAGCCATGTTAACTATCCTAAAATTAAATCTAATCATAAAAATTTTACGAACATCAAGCGTTTTTCAAATTTGTATATCTCAACTCATGGCGATGGATTTCTCCTAAATATGCAAATATTTTATAGAGGCCATAGTCTAAATAAATGCGCTTATGTAGCATGTACACTTAATAATTACTAGTTGATGATCTAATTCCCTTCCCTTAAAATGAAGAATATTCTGTTTTTGAAATCAAAACTATATACGCAATTTACATTAATTAGAATTTCAGATGCATTTAGAGATACTATTAGAATTTCAAGGAAAATTTATTTGGACAGACATATATTGCGTCCTTTGGACGAAACAAAATGGGAAGCAATCAAATCGGAATCACTGTTTTATTCCACTTCCGGGAAACAGAGAATTAGCGTGGATAGAAAAGTACAAACGCTACGTATGCAAGACGAATTTATGAACGCAGTGCAATTTCGAAAATCCTCCCACCATACCCTTAAAATTGTAAGATAAATAGTTACAGTTTTACATGAAAAATCGATATTTTTATCCAAATAATTTAAATTAGAGACGCGTTTGTAGGATCTTCTCTGTCTATAAAATTTACATATTTAAATGATCGCCGTAGACTCCTGTGCGCGAATCCAATTACATTCTCTTGCGATATATATATATATATTTATGTGTGTACAGTAATATATACCGGCTCTTCTCGGAGTTGTGTAAACGTATTTCTTGGAGTCGAATGCGCTTGTTTTTATATTTATTTATTTATTCCTACTGGAAACAATCTTCGGAAATTCGAAACATCTCCCACCTTGAAAACTAGTACATATGCTGTCGTTTCGTCTCTCTCCAAATTTACATTTTATATACGTATGACAATATAACTTTGTTCAAATAAAGATAGATTTCTCTTCACTTATTCAGTGGTGTATATCGGCTTGGTTCTCTGAATATTGATTTCTCTGTATCAGCGCCATCAACGGTAAGTTTTATTTTCTCCCAGTTCTCTTACTTAACCGAGAAGGAAATATCTGCAACGGAGGAAAAATTTTAGAAATTCCGACACAATGGGGTTGCCAGGTTTTCGAATCACAAAATACAGACACCCCCATCCTTAGCTGATACTATTTCTCTAAAACGGAACAAAGACATCTAACCAATCGTTGCCAATATGCACTCAACGATAAATTAAACTATTATCAACGTCGAATTTAGATTTTAAAAAAAAAACGCTTATAAGGGGACGTCGCGTAGGAGGTGCGTCTCTTTTCCGTGAGGTGACGGAATATCCCCAATCACTTGATATTGGAGGGGTGTCCAATGTATACACGAAACTACGGAACTTAACGAAGAAACCTTTATTTCGAAGCACACTCAAAACAGACAACCTTCCAGGACGGAAGCCACATTCCAACTCACGTTCTCTTCTCTTGGAAGATAGATTTTCTCTTCTCAACTTCTTTTAACAACGTATAAACAAACAAAACGCATTAGGTGCTGTAAGGCCACAGAGAGTTAGTAAAAATATCCATACTGGGAAAATAGATTCGTTACAATCTCCCCCTCTGGCTCCGACGACGCCTCGGCGAGGAGTCAGTAAGAGCCATCTCTCCTTTGGGAGTAGTTCCTGACGAACAGAACGGGAAGCTCCGGGCAACTGCTGACACTCTTGTCTCAGGTCGAAGTTCAGTTTTCGAGTCACACCGGTTCTGGGGACGTCGACTAGGGTTCGGATGCACTTTTGAAGAACGCCACTCTCTTGGGGTCCGGGTAACCACGGTTGTGGTCTCAGCATCTCGTAATGGAGTCAACTCCCCTTGGAATCGGTACTGCTTGACGGGATTCAAGACGAGTTCATGTTTCCTCCCGTTCAGGAAATCTTCAGCTTCCTGAGTAGATTCAACGTTTTCACTGATCTTATCCAAAACATCATTCCCACTTTGGGACTCGCGGAGAGTCCGTGAACTCTTCTCCACTACAATGAAGTTGAACAGCTCACACTGCTTGGCTCCTTTACCAATTGGGCTGGATAGCTTATCGGTGTGGCTGCCTGGACAGTTACGGGCAATATGACCACGATTTTTACACTGATAACACACTATCGGATCCCAACATCTTCGGGCAACGTGTCCACGTCGACCGCAGTTATAGCAAGCATGCCTTTCTCGCAAGGTCGAGCGAGAATTTGAAACACGACACTTTTCGTAGTCTTCTCTAGGGCCACCTTCACAGCGGTGTACCCTGTCATCACCACTCTTGTTGATCTGGTGCTTGAGAAAAGATCTTCCTCCCCCTAACTTGGAGCATCTATGGGATTCTTCTGAGAAGGAATAAAGTTCTCGCTGCTCGATGAAAGGTAACGGGCCTCCCCCTGGCTTGAAGCATCGCTTGAACTCCGGCGGGAATGAATCAAGTTCTCGTTGCTGAGAAGTAAGGTGGGTACCTTTATCTTCACGAAGTCGACACGAGGGTGACTCAGCAGGTAGTGCCAGGAGAGCACTACTTTCAGATGGGCTTTCGACGAACGGATGTCGCTTCTCAGGAGCTTCAGAGAAGTACCACTTTCCTTGCGGAACATCCAGGACGATACCAGCATCACTGAGAAAGTCGGTACCGAGAAGGGTTCGGTTTTCTCTGGCCTGTGGTAGCACCGTCATCTCGGTGGGAATCACTTTACCTTGGACGTTAATGTCCACAGTCGTAGTTAGGACTTCGGCTCTACGAGCATATCCATCGGCTAGTCTCATAACGATAGTCTTGCTGTAAAAGAGCAAACCATGTTCTTGTAGGAGATGATATAGTTTCTCCCCTGCCACCGAATGTGTGGCACCCGTGTCAGCACACACTGCTCCACGCTTATGACAGATCATGACTTCGATAGCATTCCTTTGACGTCTCTCGGTTGAGAAACTGTAAAAGTCCAAGGCGTCGACACTAACTTCTGGGGTGTTCGTGGCAGGGCTGCACGTTCGACATCGGGACTTGACGATACCAGGTTCTCCGCACCCGTAACATCTTAGGATATGACTGCTACTGGCATCTTTCGATTCCGTATTAGGATGGGATGATAAACTGTATAAGTCCAAAGCGTTGACACTGGGTCCTGGTCTATCCGTTGGAGGATTACACGTTCGGCATCGGGACTTGGTAACACCAGGTTCCCCACAACCATAACATCTTAAGACAGGATGACGTCCTGCATCTTCCGATTCCGGATTCGCACGTTGATCAGAATGAAAGTCTCTTTGTCGCACTGGGGACCTAGGGGGTTCATGTTGCTTTGACAACAACTTCTTCCTCTCGCATTGGATCTCGCTCTTTTTGTTTCGAAGGTTATCATAAGCATCAAGCTTCTCCACGATTTCATCAGGGGTAGTCCACTCACTCCAAACATCCAGAAAATGTTCTTTTACTTCGGGTGGAATCCTCTTCTTCATCTGATCCGAAATCATCAGATCTTTCAGCTCGTCAAAGTTGCTAATGTTCAGTTCGGACAGCCAGCCTTCGAAATAACTTTGGATCTCAAAGTGATAGTCCTTCCAGGTACTTCCAGGTGATTTTCTGTGAGTAGAGAAGAGCTGCCGGAACCTTTCCGCACTCAGCTTGAAACGGCGTAAGAGAACCTCCCGGATGTGGTCGTAATCATGAGCCTTATCTTCAGGTTCTCGAGCAATGAGTTTAGCAACTTCATTCGGCAAAACTCCCAGCAGATATGCAACCCAGTTCACCTTCTCCACTTTCAAGAATTTTAGTTGTCTTTCAAACAACTTTAGGAATAGCGACATATCATCTTCACTCGGATTGAAATTCGGGATCAACCTCTTCACGTCGAACTTGGGCTGATCGATGAGAGCGACGGATGGCTCTTCTGCCGGTTGCGAGAGTCGTTGAAACTCAAGCTGCAACCGCATCTTTTCAAGTTCAAACGAACGTTCTCGTTCCTTTTCTTCGGCGATCCTAGATTGTTCCTTTTCTTCGTCGATTCTAGCTCTTTCCTCAGCTATTCTAGCTCGTTCTTCTTCTCTTTCCTCAGCTATTCTAGCTCGTTCTTCTTCTCCCTCTCTTTCTCCGATAATAGTAGCCAGCAGGGATTTCACGAATTCTTCCTCATAACCGGAGGACTTTGTTATTATGTGCTTGAGATCTACTACACGCGAATCATTCGGAACTTCCTCTCCTAATTCTAGAGCGAGTAGGATCAAATCACGTTTCTTACCTTTGGCCAAGTACGCCATTTCGATTTTAGGAGCTATCAGGAACCTCACAGTTGATTTCGAATGTCCGTTTCGTACTGCCTTGAGTTCGAGCCACGACGTTGGGCGCCACTTTTATAAGGGGACGTCGCGTAGGAGGTGCGTCTCTTTTCCGTGAGGTGACGGAATATCCCCAATCACTTGATATTGGAGGGGTGTCCAATGTATACACGAAACTACGGAACTTAACGAAGAAACCTTTATTTCGAAGCACACTCAAAACAGACAACCTTCCAGGACGGAAGCCACATTCCAACTCACGTTCTCTTCTCTTGGAAGATAGATTTTCTCTTCTCAACTTCTTTTAACAACGTATAAACAAACAAAACGCATTAGGTGCTGTAAGGCCACAGAGAGTTAGTAAAAATATCCATACTGGGAAAATAGATTCGTTACACGCTTATAATTTGAGCTATTTTTTTTAAATCCCGAATTCGTTCCTATATTGCTAGTGAAGGTGTAAGCTTATACACCAGTATATATATGGTGGATTCTATTGACAACCAAAAAATTACAACACGTGATTCTTTGTCAAAAACTAATATGGAAAATTGTTTTGAAATTTTTTGATTCCACCAATAATTCTGGAATTATAACTCTGATAAAAATGATTACGACACTTCCAAATCCTGTGAGCGCAGTAGCCCAGGTCGATAAGATACTCACCTGAAGTACCAAAGGATGTTTAGAGGTACCGCGAGTTCGATACCCGGTTCGTCCTTGTCGGAAACTTTCCTGACGCAGGGGTACAACAGGAAAGGTGACATGACCACGGAAAAAGATTGCTACCGCAAGGGAGTCCCACATAGAGGGGGTAACGCACCAATCTCTCGGTGAGTATAACACAGGCTGCCGTTCGGAATCGGCAATAAATTATAGACCACCCCGGTTCGAATTATCTCTGGTGTGCAAAAAATGACCGAGGTGCGAAAAAAATGATCAAATGATCCAAATCCTGCTTAAATCACCGAACTCACACCAAACGTATGTATAACTTGACGTTTTCAAGCTGAAACGAAGCTGTTAACCACTTTACGATGAAGGACGTAGTATTGCGTTCAAGCACGAATGAAATAAATTCAAAAAGTTCTATTTTCTTTCCTCTCTTCTCATCACCGTGAAACTTTGTTGCAACTCTATGAAAGAAAGTAGTTTGTTTTTACCTTGCCGCTGTGGTGGTCGAGAGGTCATAGTGACGGACTCGCATCGCGAAGATTTCAGACCCCACCGTCGCCGCAGTGGTGGTCGGCTGAAGGTGGTGTTCTGCGGTCCCCAACTTCGAGGCGCGAATGCGAGCCGATCTCCCCGTTAAAAAGTATCACCGCAGAGTGCAACAGGCCTACAACGGTACAATTATTCATTCATTAAACTTCACTCACTATTACTTGAGAAAAAACTCATAGTTTAAAAAATTGATTAAAGATGACAACACTACAAATAACAAGCATTTCACAGAAACAAACTTCACGGAAGGTTCCTTATACGTCCACACACATTCCAACATGTGCCAATGCGTTAGAAGTTCCGCAGAGGAATATGGACGAGGTGCATGTGTCTGGTTTAGTAGTAGTTTGTTTTTATCTCCGCGATGTATTCTACTACATACGTCTGAGAGTTAAAGGGAACACCTAGGCCAGGGTAAGTATTACAGATAAGGGAGAGGAAGAGATAAGAGTATATAAAAAATAATAAGTATTATAACTCTCTGTCTTATACTTTTATGTATTATACTGTTTTCCTCTCTCTTTCATTTGTTTTTTTCCCCTACTTTTCTACTTTTTATTTCCTTTTTCTAACATGCAGTTAGTTTAGGACAAGGTTACCATATTTATCGTCGATTCATCAAACAGAGATCATTCGAAAAAACCTACTTAGGAAGTTGCCTTGTCTCTGGTGATGCCAAAAAAAAACAAAAAAAAACGTGTTTCTAAGTACAATATTCACTGAGATATTCAATTTCGAAAAACAGAGGAACTTTGGGAAAAACAGCGTTAAATGCGGGTAAAACGGTTTTTTCTTGTTTTTGTTATACTGATCAGTTATTTTGTTAATAACTCTGATTCTTAATGGGACACATTTTCTCATCCCTTTTACTTTGCACCTGCTGAAAATCCGAACAAAGTGAACTGCCTAATACATCATACTGCTACGATTAGATCCAGCGACACAGCATTGTTTTACTTTAGCATGTGGTTACATGACCACTCTTACCAGACGCGAGGCCCGGTGAGAAAATAATTGCTGGGCTACACACACTAACTTTCTCACTTGGTCACCCACCTGCTCATTCATCAACTGATTTTCGTATTCGATCTGTCACTTGCTCACGGTCTTGTTCAGTTGCTCATCCACTCACTCATTTGTTCATTCACTCACTCACAAGCGTGAATACGAATATCCCCCGCATGGTTATGCTAGCGCAAACACGTGAACAAGCATGTTTTACAAAATTCGTCGAAGCCGCTTGTACAATCATGAAGCTTCCGCAAAATTCTCATACAAACGCTCACAAGCATGGATGTAGAAAAATAAATTCACATGCATGGTTTTTCAAGCTTGCAGTTACGATTGTGGGAACCTCAACTGGAGTATAGAAATAACGGGGAGGAAATATTCTCTTCATAGGGTTACAAGAAAGCTTCGCTGTGGTGAGCAGAAACGAAAGAAAACACAGAAACCTGGACTGAATTTATTTCGCTGGCGTTTGGGCGAAATATTTCGTCCGTAATCGTAAAGAGGTTAAAATACCAATTATACGAGCGAGTTAGTCCGAGTCGAATTCATGAAATTCAAATCTTTGATGGGCACCGGAATTTCCAACGATTACGAGGAAGAAATGCATTAAAATTAAATGAAATGAGTAAAACTCGACTTAAAAAGTGATCGTTCGAGAGTCGTTTGCCAAGAGATTTTACTAAATTACTTACAAGGGAAAGTACATATAGTACAGTTACATGTAAATATTGTGTTTTCCGAAAGCAATTATTTCATCCTTTCGGGACTCTTGCGCTTATATCTCAAGAAACTAATTTCCATGGATTTTGCGGTCGGTGACGACGGAGGAGGATGAACTGCGAATTCGGATAATTTGCTAATTACCACGAATTCTTCGGGGCCCCGTGAAATGCCTCGCAGGGTTGGGTGATGGGCCTAGATACGAAGATCTCGGCTGGTAATTTTTGAGAACTGGCGACAACGGACGGAAAAAGCACTCTATGTAAATACACATAAAACACCGACCGGAGCCGAGGCTCGTCGACCACGAAGTTCATGCGTAATAAGGGTTTTTGAGGCATACGGTGCCAGAATTTATAATATTTCGCAGTAGCCTCGACCCAAAGACACGGGGGTGGAAAAGTGAAGCGTTGCGAGAGAACAACTTAATGAAGTTAGTAGTCGGACGACTCCGTAAGCGCGCGCCTGTAATTTCCTGACTGCGTTATTGCTGCGAAATATCTGCTTATATGTACGGAGACGGCGGTGGAGTGGCCGAAATGTTATTTTGCTTCGAGCCACAGAATTTCGAAAATTGCCGTTCTGTGGAAATTACGACGTCTCTCGACGTCCTCCTCCTCACTTAGAAGGCTTGTACTCTCCACATTTATGTTAAGCTGGTTTTCTTTAGCAACGACAACACGCCAAATGTCTCCCTCTATGTATCCATGTGAACGCGTGTATGTTTTAATATTTTTGTAAAAAAAATAATACCTAGATAATTATTTTTGATTATAAATATCGATATCATCGTATTAGCCAGCTATAACTTGTATAGCAGGAGTCACTTAACCCTCAAAAAGTGTCGCATCTTTTTATTGAAATAGGCCAGCTGTTCCCAGATAGTTTATGCAGCACTTTCTAAGAGAAAAGTTCATCACAAATGTTCACCAAGCAGATGCATGCTCAACCCTAGGACCCATTCGGTCCGCGAAAAGTGGCCCGTCTTCTTTATGATGTCCTCTGAGGCTAAAAATTGGTATGCGAATCGTATTTCAAACTTGATCACAATGCGATGCGCCTTATTTTGTCTGATAACTAAACCTGGAGAAAGAGTCTTATATAGACTCTTAGAGCATACATAGGGTATTATGTGATTCGCCTGAACGAGATCTATGTTCACCTGACACAAGCATGGTCGGCCGTCAGAGAAAAATAGACTTACGCAAGTGGTGCGGTGGGGTCACTTTGACCCCACGAAAACTTTGATCAATAGCATCATAAATTTGCCAAACACGTGCAAACGACTAGCTTGAAAGGTACAGAAAATAAGATGATCCAGATGCGTTTCGTTCTCAAGGGGTGGCAAGATGAAGAATGCGTGGTGTCAAAATGACCCACTATTCCAGTTTAGAGTTCTGAATGTCTGTGTTCTGAGAACGAATGACCTAACGGCTAATATGCTCTAGTAGTTGAGTGTGATAGCCAGTGTGTATAGGCTGATGATCCCCCGCTTTTCTATTTTCAAAATTGTATACTACTCATATTTTATTACTAGGACTTTCAATCTAGTCATTTTCCTCAGTCAAACTGATGTGCTGGTGTGAATTTGTCTTAGGTGCTTGGTATTTCAAATTACTCTAAACTACAAGATGCCTATAAATATAGTCACTGGATACATCAAGACCAACTCATCATTCACCATTAATGCGTAGGTGGCGTCAGTATTATCTCTACAGCCAATAGGTGTCTCCTATGCTGTTCTGCTGTTCTTTTTAATGATTTGATATCACTTTGACCACATAACAGGTTCTTTCACCCCCCGATGCGCCCGTTAGAGATTTTTACAAGGCATTTTAGGTTGGGCGCACACCGGTTAGACACGACTAGACAAGACAGCTTTAGACAAGCTTAGTCATGGTACAACGCACACTGATTAGTCAGACGAATTCATAAGCTGCGTCACACAAATCAACGTGAACAAAAATGACTAAGCTTGTCTGAAGCTGCCGTGTCTTGTCGTATATAACAAGTTTGCGCACAGCCTTATCTATAAAAGAAGAGCAAACTCATCGACGTCCAACTTTAAACAAAAAAAAAAAAATGCCTGGAAATGATGTCCCGGAAATCGTCAAGGAAAAGGAAGTTACGGAATAGAGCTAGTGTTCCTTGAAATACGAGGCTGACTCATCCATGATCTTCGAGTGCAAATGGCATGTGAGTATTATAGCTATTAACTCTTTCTTCTAGTATGGGTATCTAGACAGGAGGGAGAACCCATCGTCCTCCATCTTTGAATAAAAAATTAGTTTTGCCGCCCCTAATGACATCTAGTCGTTATAAAAGGCAGGAAAGATAACAACTAAGGTGTCTATATAACGCGCGAGCGGACTCATCATTCCCCATATAGGAGAGGAGGCAAAACCAGTTTTCTGTTCAATGTCCCGTCTGAAAAAAAAGAAAATAGGAGACGAATTACTGATTATATAGTTTTATAGCGATAGAACTTACGTAGCGCTTCGCTGGGAGATGAGGCCTGTTTCTTTCAAGCTCTACTGCTTCCTATTTTGCTTTTTCTTGACGATTAGGCGTCACTCGCTCAAAGATGGAGGACGATGAGTTTGCCCTTTGTCCTACGCACCTCATTTATAGTCCCCGTAATATTGGCCCTAGTGATAATACTGAGAGACGTCAGTTTCATTCAAAGATGACGGACGTGTCATCCTGGTACAGTCGAGGCAGCTGTCGTGTCAATGCTGACCCAATACATCCCAAGGCTAATCATGAGCGAGGATAGTGTGGCCACTCCACCAGTTGCAGTGAACGCCAAATGTTAGAGGTGGTCGAAGGGAACAACTAGGACCTTCAAGTCCCCTTCCCAAGTCAAAGGAGAGCCGCGTTCCTTCCCGATCTCTCAATCCGTCTGCCCACACATTGTTCAAAGAACGCGATTTGATAACAATATCGATATTTTTCCCTTCTCAAAATACTGATATTTCTAGTTTATGACTTGTCCCCAGATATCAATACTGTCTTTGATATATTCTGGCAAATCAAGAAACCATTATCGTCAAAATTCTACTCATTGTAATATCGATCTATTTCTGCACTATCAGGACACCGATATTGTCGGTGACTTGACTCCAGATATCGAAATTGGCGTAATTCTGGCATGTCGGGCAATTATTATATCAGACAATTATCGTGCCAAGGAAATAATGCCATTCACCAGTCGAAATTCTGTATATTACTGCTTTTAAAGCCAGGGATACATTCGTGTCAAGGCTGTCTTTCTTTCAAACCGTGCACAGTTCCAGTTTAAAGTCATGGACAATTTACTACCGAGTGAGTTGTGCCAGAAATGTGAGTTTGTGTACTTAACAGTCTGAGTGCGTATCTAGTTTTGCTTCTGATTTTTCAGTAATGCCATCTATTTTTCAGAAGTGAAGTGTAATGATTAAATATTAGCATCGTTTTAGGCTTGTTGCTCTCTGTGGTGAGACTTGTGGCGTCGTTGCCGACACGTGTAGGAAGAGGAAGCAGCAACTCAATTCTATTCCTGGGAAAACCCGGATTGATCACTTAGTTCGTTTCTTGTCCTGTCCATAATATGTTGTGTAAATGAAGTCCGTCCCTTCGTGTGAGGTAAAATGTACGTCTTTCTTGCATTGAAACTCCACGCAACTGTCGATACTGCCATACAGTTTTTAACTGGGAGATCGGCTCGCATTCGCAACCGTTGGGCGAGTCCGTCACTATGACCACTCGACCACCACAGCGGCTCGTACCAAGGCTGGCCCAATACGTTCCAAAGTTGGTTATGGATAAATAGTGGCCGTTCCACCATTGGCAATGATTGTCAAATGTTGTACGCTGGTCGAAGGAAACGACCATGATTTTCCAGCCCCCTCCCCAAGTCAAAGGAACCGTCTTTTTACCCGATCTCCCAATCCGTCTGACTACACATTGGTCAAAGAACGCCAACAGTCACGCTAACGAAGGTACATAGACAATGCGTCAATCAATCTCACCGGGTCAAACATGAGAAAAACACTTAAATATCTTTCAAAAAAAAATGTTGGAGGATGGAATGTATTGTGCAAGGCTGATCGAAGAAAACGACCAGGACATTCCAGTCTCTCAACCCCAAATCAAAGGAGCTTCCTTCGTTCTCAATATTCCAATGCATTGGCCGAAAAACACCAAGTCACAAGACGATACACAGCGGGAGTATGTTTGGAGAGTGTTGTGGAAGCAAATATTCGCTTAGGAACATTGACTTGGCTGGACCAGTGTGAAGCCAGCCTATGTCGCTGGTATTTCATTGCATCAGGGGAAGGCAAACACTGGAAGAAAATATTTGCGAATGACTATTGGACATGAGTGTGGTCCTAGCTTAATTCTAGGAGCTCTGAAGTTATCGCATCCGTTTATCCTTAACTGCAGTGCTACAAACAGCAGATAGTTGTTTCCTAGATTCAGGTTTAGCATGGCTGTCGGAAGCGGTTACAGAGGACGGCAATCCCCCTCCCCCCCGGCCAATCAGACAAAATAAATTATAGTTAAATGGGAGAATGGACTGCGCGCGATTGAAACGATGTTCGATTGCAAATCGATCGCTGATCGCTGGCATGTTCTTGCGATCATTCTGTTATTGCGAAAGGCAGGTACGATGCCCCAAAAACTCCTATTATCCCATTATTTTTCATCCAATATACCCACCTGCAAGGATCGTTAAATCCAGTAGAACGTCCGAGCCCAGCTCTGTCCGGCCTGTTTATTTTGTACAAAACACCCTTTATTCTTTGCCAAATAATTGTTTGACCTTGACCCTTAGTATTGAAGAATTACATAGGTACGCCTAGGTCCCGTTGCCTGTAACTGCACAGTTTTTTTTCTTCACTGCAACTGCTTGCATTACAACACAAAATGTTTGTGTGAATAATCTTTTTTTTTTGTCCAAACATGAAATCACTTGAGCTAATTTTGTTTCCGAACTCGACATAATTCGACCTCTCAATACAGGGCGATTCTAAATTCATGGGACAAACTTTAACACGTGACACAAGACTCCTAAACAAATATTTTGGCCGTAGAATGTGTGGTCGAATCGCCACAGGAAAGGCGGTAAAAGAAGTTTTTAGAGAGTGATCAACAGCATTTAACCAAGAAAAATATCATATTTTCATTTCACTCCTGACATTTCGCTTGCCCTGACCGTGTGAGTGATGAAAAGAGTGGGTGAGTGACTAAGTAAGTAGCTCTGTATGAGCGACCAAATGAGTGATCGTATGAGTGACTCACCTAAGTGGGTAACCAAGTGAATGCTCGAGTGAGCATGTGCGTGATCAAATGCGCGACCATATAACTGTCCAAGTAAGTGACCGTATAAATGATCAAGTTAATCACCGTGTAGTCACTCATACGGCCACTAATGTGATCACTCATACGGCCACTCATATGGTCATTTCCTCACTCACAGTCACTCATGTGGTCACTCGTCCAATCACTTGGCTACCCACACAGTCACTCACTCAGTTACTGATATGGTCAGGGCAGGCAAAATTTCTGGAGGCGAAATGTCGGAGTCGAAATTTCCGGATCCTTGTGCACAACCTGCGTAACGCAAATTCTACCACAAGTAATTGTACCTGTTGATCATTTTGTACACACAGCATAGCCTTGATGGTAATTGCACCAATCAGAAACAAGCTCCAATCTAATCCGAAGGTCCCTGCGCACCCTTGAATGGTTGATGGTACTTATTGCAGCAAATCCGTCGGAAAAAATATGATATATATTTGTTTTTGGTGAAGTGAGCTCCCTCTACCGCCTTTGCTATTGCGATTCCACCGAAAATGCTTGTTTTGGGGTGTCTCATATCACCTCTTATAGTTTGTCCCATGAATTTAGAATCACCCTGCATAACGCATGTTTCTTGTGGAACGAGAAGGGGTTGTTACAAGAAACGTCGACTGTATTTGGCGAATTCGATGTTTACTTGCCGAATGAAACGTATCGTTATTATTTGTTATAATGTTCGCTACGAACCATGATTGCAATCTTAGAGTTATCCAAAATGCAAACGACGAAATCTATTGGAACCGAGTCGATTTTTTTTAATCTGTTGAAGTGGTTTTTCAATAGCGTGTGGTCAACTCGGTTTTTATAATGTGTATTGTACTTGGTGCTTCTGCGTGGTAAAGATTAGTTGAAGTGTGTGTAGTACTAATTTGATGTTCTTATTTCTGGAACATAGATAAATACCAAAAACTAGATCTCTTCGAATGTCGTTACTGTGGCCGTTTCAATACTGTTGATTATGTTGAACTTTGTCAAGTTTTTAAAATGACCATCGTTTGAGATCAAATGAACTTCAGCGTAAAGTGAAAACAGTATAAGGTATGTAAGATATATTCATATAATGAATTTAAATCTCTGTCACAAAATTTTCATTTGCATCATTCAAAACACAGTTGAACACGGTTGTAACGTCAATAATTGGCAGTTCTGAGGGATTTCGACAGCGAATAATGTTGATGTACCTTGCTTGTAACGTCAATGAAAACGCAATGACTTTGGATATAACGACACATTTTTGTCGTTTTTCTGTATTTTTCAAAATTAGGGTGATAATATGACGCGTATACGGAACATTTTGTAATTTTGCCATTCTTGACCCAATGAAGATAATTTGTATAATTTCTGGATGATAATATGGTAACTGGCTATAAATATTAATATTAATCTCGCATATTTGCAGTCTTAACGCCTAGACACTGGTTAGCAGGTATTTCCAGCCAGGTAAGAGGGCTACAGAACAATCACTTTGGCTTAGGGGAGCACTGTGATGCTGTTAAGGTGGTCCCGGAATGTTATTTTTTTTCCGTGTATGAATTTAAAATCACTGCAGACGAGATTTAGCACTGCATTTCACGCCGAAAGTTATTTGTAAAGAATAATTTGCGATTTTTGGCCTATAATTGGTCATATTGTTAGCGAAAATTCGTGATGTTCAGTATTCACGATTTTATTTTATCGTATTTTTCTGATCAAATATGGTCACCCGTAATTTCTAGTGAAACAATAATTTTGTGCACATTATTTTGATTGCTTCTGATGGAATTTCATACTTGGAAGATCTTGAATACCCCAAACTTCGTTGTAACGACATCCCGGTTATGACCGCAGAATTTTCCAGAATTTCCGATGTCGTTTACCCGAGTTTGACTGAATTCTATACCGCCTAAAATATTTGATATTATTGCTCCTATTTTAGTAATATCTGTGTTTCTTTCTTTTTGTAAATGGAGACGATGTAAGAGAGACCGAGAACAGGAGAATTTTATTTTCTGGGGCCAGCAGTTTGTTGTGAGCGCCCTAAAGCCCCGGGGTGTGAGGTATAAAATGGCTTTGCAGTTCAAAATCCGAGGAAACAATTTCTCCGAAGCGAGGGTGGAAAGAGAGCCTTGTGAGAAATTCCATCTCTCGACGTGGAAAGCAAATTCGCCGGATCCATTTCCAAAGGTAATCCCTAGAAGCCAGTGCAGTCGCAAACAGCCGGATTTCGAATACTGGAGTGTGATACGGAAAATGTATAAAGGCAGTTCCCGTTATAACACATACGCATATATATATACACCGCTCTATTTCACATACAGTAATCCAGGTTGATGTGTGTACATGGGCTTGGGGCAATCTAGATTTTTCAGTTCAAACTCCCGAACACATATGATACCGTAGGAAAATGCATATATCTATTTATCCATGTATAAAAATATTTCCCAGTTGAAGTATGGAAAAAGAAATTGTTTTGTATGGGCGAGATGGGGAAGTCGAGTTTATGTTGGAATTTAATAAGAGGAGACATACACAATACGCGCCCTTCCGAAGAAAAAAAAATGCTATCCGATGTTAACATATTTCATGAATAAATTTTAATTCCCGAACAAAATAACGCTCGCCCTTGCGCGTGTATATGTACATAATGTTATTCGTGGCTTAAGCTTTAATTCCTCGTCCCTTTTTTTCCCCCTCCTCTGTCTGAAATTTCATTCTAGAGAAAATAAGGCTGACATATTCTGATTAAAAACAAATCCATAAAATGTCAGAGAAAGAAGAGTTTGAGAAGGGATTTTTTTTTTTTACTTTTATGAGATATTTGTATATGTATGCATGAAGTGTGTGTACTTGGAATTTCCGTTTCCACAAGATACATCCGGATTTTCATTCAAATATGTAGATGAGAGAAATCTTCATTGCTATGAGCAGAAAACGGAATCGATTAAAATTTAGTGGCAGACAGTGGTGTGTAGTAAATAGTACGGTCGCTGCTGCGGTCGAGTGGTCAGTGACGGGCTCGCGTCCGGGATATAACCCCACCGTTGCCACGGTAGTGGTCGACTGAAGTTGGTTTTCTGCGGCTCCCAACTTTGAGGCGTGAATGCCAGCAGATCCTCCCGTTAAAAAGTCTCGCCACGGGAGAGCAACAGACCCCCAACAGTACAAATATTCAAACATTACACTTCACTCAGAATTTATAAAAAATATATAGATAGCGCCACTAACAATTCACTCACAACGCTATATACACACTTATACCTCAGCCCTGTGGACACATACTAACACTTTCGGCGTAACTCAACTGGTAGAAATTGCCCATGCACATAGACCGGAGTTGTGCTCGGTTTGAAGGAAAGAAATATATTAGTGTGAGACAGTGGTTGAATCCCTTACATTATCGGTATCCTGACAAGGCAGGATATCGATTTTTTGTTTCTGGAGAAACAAAAAAAAGAAATTATCGATATCCAGACATGCCAGATTTTCGACAGTATCGACTTCCTGACATGCCACGATTTCGACAATATTGATTTCCTGATATGTCAGACTTTCAACAATACGGATTCCCTGACATGCCAAAATGCCAGCAGTAACGATTTCCTGATGAGCGCTGAAATACTAGCAATAGCAATATCAACTTCATCACATGCCAGAATTTCGACAATATAGATTGGAGTCGAGAGGATTATAAGTCTCGGAAATATCGATTTCCTGCAAAAATGTATATAAGTAGTAGCGACAAACATAATTTCAACTGGTGAATGACGTTATTTCCTGGCATGCTGAATGACATGCTAATTTGTACAAACAATTGACACGCTTTTAAGAAAAAAAAAATTTTAATTGGCCGACTGGTCCACGCGTTTCGGCTCTACAATGGAGAGCCGTCATCAGGACTTCGTGGTCAGAAATCACACAAATGAGTCGTGGAGGGGTGATGTTATGTTTGGTCCTCCTAAGAGTTTGCCTTTGTATTTGCTGAGTCCGAGTGGTCTTTGGATGCGAATTGGGGAGCCATCTGTTGCAAAGTGTTAAAAATTCTGTCTCGACTGAGGTTAATAAAGCCTGTCCAAGCTGACGAAATAGTTGGCGTGTTCCTTCCATCATTAACGAGGAAATCCTAGCATGTTCTAATGGATGAACCTCGAGAAAATTCAGTTCCGAATTATGTGTTGCTTTTTTAAAAAAAAAGACGCTTTCTCAAAATCAAAATTATGTGAAAGTTGTCAACAGTGTTGGGCAATAGCCGAACTATTTGTCTGTCCCTTCTCAACATGCTTTCGGTGTTCGAGAACTCGAATTTTTATAGATTTCTCCTAGTTTATATACCCTTTTCCGTAATTCTCGCATGGGATGAAGTAGATACCAGATTCTCTTGAGGGAGAGATAGGATCTTTGAGTTGAGAAAAGGTGAGTTTATTTGTTGGCTGGAATGTATTGTACGGAAGTCGAATTTCTTTATGATGGATGAGATCATGAAACTTGAAGAATCTAATGGAAGAACAACAGAATTAGAACACTTTTTTGAGTCAGCTGAGAACAAGTTTGTGGTGCGTGTCTGGGTCAATTTTTTAAGAATTATTTTCTAAAATTCGACTTCCATACAATATTCCAGCCAACAAATAAACTCACCTTTTCCCAACTCTTAGATTCTATCTCACCCTCCAAGGAATCCGGTATCTACTTCATCCCATGCGAGAATTACGGAAAAGGGTATATAAACTAGGAGAAATCTGAAAATTCGACTTACTATTGCTCCACTCGGGTGCCGTAACTAGGGAAAACTCATAATTGCAAAAATATCTGTATCCTCACAAGGGAAAAAATGTCTATATTATTGTCGAACCAGTAGAATCCTCACGACGTCAATCAGCGATATCTACGAACGTGGCAGCAGAGGAGGCTGGAAATTTAAAAAGCGCCCCCTTGTTCTCTTCTGTGTATTTCAACGGTTCGACTCAAGATGTTCCAGTGTTACGTTTGACCCCTTGTAAAAAATGTAAAAACCGTTGGATACTTTACGAGACAGCGACTGTGGTTTAATCACCGATCTCAAACTGGCGCTTTACCGCTGAACTGGTTTATTTTCTCGCCGTCCCAGTATGGCGTTACGCGGTGAACCTGTTGAACTGTGCTGATAATGAGTTTTCAGTCGCGTTCCCGGCCTGGTGCTGGAATTCAGATGTTCGGCGGAATCTCGAGACCGGACCAGACCGTGGGCGTTCAGCTCCAGAGGCAAGTCTTTGTTTCAGAGCGCTGGTAAAAATGCCCCTCCGTTGTCCGTATCTGAATCCAGCGACCATGGCTGGATACTGAAAGAAAAACACAAAATGAAACTAATGTGATTTCATGTACAGATTGTACGGAAGTTAAATGCTCTGGTAATATTATTTCATATGGAAATAGTGAAAAAGTAGATGGTAAAAATTATGTTGGTGGTAACGAAAGTGACAAAACAAGTACTTGTGAAAATGGATTGTTTGTAAATGATAATTGTGTTACAAATGATGTATGTGCATGCCCGAATGAGGTAAATGTAGCAAAAATTATGGTGGATGGTCCTGGTATCATTTCTGTTCATGGTTCACATGGCGAGACCATATTACTAGGTAATGCAGTGAAAATATTGGTACTTATGATGGCACTAAGACTGATAACATAGTTAAGGCGTTAATTAGAAATAACAATAAGGATTTATTGTCTTGTAGTGTCTAACAGATTTAACGTGTAACAGATTTATGTGTGAAAAATAATAGTGATCCAATTGAAAATTGTTATAATTTGATGAATGATTTGAATAAACTCTACTAGTAGGGTAAGTCCCAGAAAACAAATGCCAGGAAAAAAGCGAAGAAAAAAGCAAGGGAAAAATCGGCTGTGCTAAAACTATCCGTTGAGGGTCATCAAGAAGGAATAAGAAAATATCAGCGTTCCTCAAATTGTCTTAACTAATTTGGGAAGCTATTGGCTGTCAACATTCCGAGAAATTAGAAGGATGTGTGAAATCTCGCCGGTGTCTAAAACTACAGATAAGAACATTTTATTAAACCTTTTTAGTGAAAATGATCACAGGAAGGTCACAAAATTTTTGAAGGACAACAATTTAGAGTATCACACTTATCAGAATAATAGCGAAAGAACTTTGAAATTTGTGTACGAGGTCTGCCAGAAAATGTTGATAAGTCTGACATCGCCAATGACTTATCAAAGAAGGGTTATGAGGTAATTAAAATTTGCAACCTCAAAAGTTATGCAACAGGCCGTGTGTTACCCCTCTTTCTGGTGGAGATTCCAATTAAGTCTAAAGAAATTACTAATTTGAAGTAGATGAAACTCCTATCGAAATAGAGAGGCATAAAGGAAATAGATTCCCATTACAATGCAGAAATTGTATGAAATTTGGGCATTCTAGCTATTCTGTCCATAACCAGTCTATGTGCTTACTGTGCCGATAAGCACAGTGCCAGAATCTGCTTGGCAAAAGGAGACTCCAGTAAAATCAGGTGCTATTTCTGTGGAGGTCCACACACAGGGACATATTAAAAATGTCCAGCTAGACCTGCACCCACAGGTGATGGTGGTAACTTTAGTATGAAAGTTCTTCCAAGAATTTCTTATGTCAAATTCTAGAGACAGATCAGACCTTGAGAGTAGAAATGTCAGTAATAGCCGCTATATATGGTGGTTGAGTTGTCATAGTGACGCACTCGCATCGCGAGGATCCGGGTTCGAACCCCACCGTCGCCATAGTGGTGGTCGGCTGAAGTTGGTATGCAAACACCAAACATGGCCCCCCGCTCTGTCTCTTGTGGAATATAAGCAGGCCACCTTGCGGCTGGGCATGCTGGAAAAAAATAAAAAGCCCCGCTAGCCACTAAGACCACGGGCCGACCCCCGACCCACGCAAAGGACTACAAACACTAACATGAAACATGGCCCAGCTCTGAAGCGGATTACCTAGTGGCTGGGCCATGCTGGAAAAACTCTCTTCATGTCCGGGCCCGGCAGGCATCCCCGGCCCGTAAGCCACAGGACCCAACCCCGGCGAGGTTCCCATCGCCTCCGACTCGCGGCAATCACACCCCGAAAGTCCCCGGAAACCCCAGCTTCCCGCCAATGAGCCCGGGCGGATCACCCGCAAGAGACCAATGAAAACAGCCCGAGCCATCCGCCCTCATCACCGTACTCTGTCCCAAACCATCAGCCGATCTGCAACATCAACTCTTCTCAACTTGTTCTCTGTTGGAAGGGTTTTTTCATTAACCCGAATCTGAAAATAGCACATGAAAAGAAAAACAGGATACGTGTACAAATTCAGGTCCAATGAACTATAAATGCGTAAGAGGGAATTATCAATATTCATCAATTGCTGATATTAATAATATCACAAGACTGAAGGAGCTGGGGGAGGGGGGGGCATTTCATTGCCAGTTAGAGACATATTTAGATATGGATATTATAGTCCTAATGATGATCAAGTACCGAGAAATTACAAAGTTCACTTGAATATTTATAGTTCAGTTGTGCACTAGTGGATTCACCAGCAGTATACATTCGAACACATGAATATATTGATGAATAACAATAATTATGGCGTTTCGTATAGCAGTTGAGAAAGTATATATAATGTTATAAGCAGTTGTGTCCGGGTACAACGTCAGAGTTTTTATAACAGATGGGCTCTGGGAATGATTCCAGTTCCAATAGCGTTGCGACGACCGGTCGCAACGCTGAAGCTGAACTTGTTGATGAATTAGAAAAAAAAGATATGTAGAAGCTGTAGAAATGGAAAGATCATCAACAATGATACAGGCAAGAAATTCAACGAAGTGATTTATGAACTCACTTGAAGTTGTGGTTCATCGAAAATTAACTCCGACTTCAAATTATCTGAACTTAGTAAATCTTTCAATAACTCTGAAAATACAAAAATGACAACCTTATCTTGTTATCGTTCTGACTATTATTATTATTATTTTTTTTTTATTATTTATTTTTTTTCTTCCAGTATAAGTGCATTTCATGCCTTCTGGGGTTATTGTAAATAAATAAATAAAAAAAAAATGCAGAAAGCCTGCAAATCGACATCAACAAATGACACTGGTATTGATGGAGTTGCGATCAGCATGGATAGCTTTTCTGTTATTGTAACAGGACAATTGATGGACATGGGAATCACTGAGGAATACACTAAGGATAATAACCTTATTCAATTTTTGATTTACTTTATTACAACCCTCAAAAATTAGTGCAACAGCATCAACCATCAAAAAGCCTCTAAATATTGGCATGAAATGCCAAGGGGCTAAATTTGGAACTTCATGAATTCAGTTACTTATGGATCTTCAAAATGAAATTTGTGAAACTTTTTTGAAACCATCGTATACCTCAAATATCTCCAATTATTCTTGCTTATCATTAATCTTGGATTTCATCAAAGAACTCGCAAGCGCGCATTTCGAAACGCTTAGAATATCCTCACTTCAGTGAGATCGTCGAATATGACCATAGAGAACTGAATATGACCACAACGCATCCCCCACCTATGAATGTACAGACGTCACCTGGACAATAAACTCGCCATGAACATTAAAAGAAACAAAACCTGTGTTATATATTTACCATCTCAGTACTCTGTTGAATTATGGTAACCCGCATTTATTTGAATATGTAAATCGCATTTAATCCCATGTATACTCCCATGTTAACCGCACATCACAGCTACCCCTTAATGACAAATGCTCCTTCAGAATATAGTAAATATTTCTCGTGATGAGCGCTCTGAATTCAAAGATCTGTAAACTATCCACTTGGATTGACATTAAAATTTATTTCTCTAAACCAGCGGTTCTCAACCAGTGCTCCACGGAGCACTTGGGGCTCCGTGTGAACTCTCCAGGGGCTCTGCGACCGCTCGAGGGAAATAAAAAAACTGTAAATTTGAAGGAAAAAAAACTACAAAATGTTTTTTAATAATAAAAGTAAATCAGTAACTTTGATGGAGGAAATAAAACATATGCCTACGGGGCTCCGCCATAGACATTATGCACTAGTAAGGGTTCCGCGAGCCAAAAAGGTTGAGAACCGGTGCTCTAAACATACTCACTACACTACTGACACGCAAGCATAAACTTATCTGTTCCTTCAATGAAAACTTCAATTCTGGCCTGGTAGAATTCTCACATAATAGGATTTCGGCTTGTCTGGGTTTCCGTAATGCCGAGATTTTGGTTTTTCTCATTGGGATTTCGGTATAGTATAGGGTTTTTGCTTGTTGGAATCAAAATTGCTTCGAGGTTATTAAATTTACGAATTTATGAGACATTCAGATAAAAGCGATTGCGCCGCATAAAATTTGAACGGAAAGGATTTAATAAATTGAATAAAATTGAAAAAAAAAATCGTCTCTGAATTAAAACATTATGCGTATGCAAAAGGATATGTCTTAGTAATAATGCGAGTATATTTGTTTTACCAGACTAATTAATTAAAATACAAGACGAAAAATTGCGATTCGTATACCGCGAAAAACCATCGACCAGAAAGTATTCCAACCGAATAAGCCGATAAATTATTGCTAATGGATCCGATACGGCGTTATATTAAGAAAATGCATTTTGAAAATCCATAAGAGAGGGCGAAATGGCCGCTTTCGTTCACGATCCGAGAAATTCACACATACGAGTATATACGCGCGTGTGTGCCGCGACGGCGCTCGTTATCGTACATTTCGGAGCGAATTCGGCTCTCGGTCGTCGTCGCAGTTTATTCCCATCGGAACGACGGAAATCACACGATTTAGTGTTCCGTCGAGACGCCGACATCATCAGTTAATGAAATGGCTTTTCCCAAACCCAACCCTTTTATCGCGACTTTCCTAGTTGTTGCAGCGTAAATGTGCGTGATGTTTCAGTACGCGCGAAATCTTCATTAAGATGGAGTCTCGAATCCACTGGTCTCTTGAGCCCAAACCGAATACCGCTGCTATGATCAACTCTTGTCAAGTTACGAGAGGAATTTGAAATTGAACCTAATTCGGTCCTGGGCGTATAAAACGAGTGTTTCTATAATAAAAAAATTCATTGTTTAATAAATATAGGAACAGATTAAAAACACAAAAATTACCAATGACATTGTTTTTGGGCCGTTAAAGTATTACGTCACCATCGATGGGGGGGGGGGGGTTGGGTTTCCGATTTGCTGACTTTTGATGACAAGGGGGGAGGGGGGTTTGGATAATGCTTCCGTCATCAACCACCCCTTATGAAAATATGAGTTGGGATTCAGAGGGGCAGAGCTGATGGCGAAATTTTGCTGACAAGGGGGGGGGCCTCAAAAATTTCTAAACATTTGTTCACGTAATACTTGAACGGCCCCCTTTTTTCTGATAAGCAAAACGCCCCTTTTCTTTCGAACGGGGAGGGGGGAAGGGAGATTTATCAAACGTATGGAAACATTCAAATTTTTTCTGCTCCAAAATCATCCTAAAGAAAACTCCCTACAAATATTTTTGGTTTTTACGTTTGCTTAAATAAGGAGTCTTCAACCCATGGCCCGTGGGCAAAACGTGGCCCTCCGAGGTTTTTGTTGTGGATCATTTTTAGGCGTTCATTATTAGAAAATAACTACTTCACCTAGAAAAACGAATAAATTTTAAACGAAAAAAGACGGGAAAAAAAACCCAGTTAAAAAGAGCTCTGGCCGTTGGAATTTGTACTGCCGTATTCACAACAGTGAGGTACTTTCCATATTCAATAGTAATGCTTTGCATGTGATTTCTGTGAATTTTGAAATTGCTGTGAATTTGAAAGGGCCGTCGAATCCTGAAAACTCGCAGCCAAAACAGTTTTTGACGCCTATGGTTTCATTTTGGCTCCATATTTCGAGGGGGGCCGAATTTGGCATCCAGAAAGGTATATACACAGTTACAGAATTTAAAGAAGTGCTAAAAAACCACACCTTAATGAAAGAAATAATTTTAGAATTATTGTTAAATGTTTCATCATTGATGAAAATATATAATTAAAAATAGTTTTGAAATTACTGAAAGGAATAATTGCGGAACTAGTGATAGAAATAATTTCAGAATTGTTAGGAGAAAAAATTTGCATGAAAATAATTTTTCAAAGAATTATTTTATAATTAATGAAAATTCAAAATTAATGAAAAATAACTTCCAGAGTCATGTGACAAATTTTAGATTTAATAAAAGAAATAATCAAAAACAATTAATTGATGAATTAAATTCATTATAATGAAAGTAAGTTAAACGCAAATTAATAAAAATCCAAATTAAACGAAATGAATAAATTCAGAGTAAATGAAAGTGTTCAATAATTTGGAACCCCTGTCTCTTTTTTTTTAACTGAGAATACCTCAGGTATGACTTGGTGGCCCACGGCATTCGTGGAAAGTTTAGTTTGGACCACAATGTCTGAAAGGTTGAAGCTCCCCGGCTTAAATGTACAGTGTCACATAAATTCATAAGAAATTAGTATATTTTTGAGTGCGGTTTGCGAAAGAGTTTTTCTCACGACGGAGGATTTCTTTTGGTGCAAAAACAACATTTAGTTCAATTTTTCGAATTGCAAGTCCAGGAAATTTACGAATCAGTCCTATAAAATTCAGGGTGTACGATTAACGCTGAATATTCCTGTTACTGGCGTCCTCATAATGTTTCCATTGCGATGTTGACATTAGTGGATAAAACACTATTAGTGTTTTTACTTCAGCCACGAAAAGCCGACGAAGCTTTACGTACGTTTCGGACACACCAGAGAAGGAGGAAAGGTTCGGGCACTTTTTTTGAAGGTTCTTTCGTTCAGTGCCCTCTTTTGGCAAAAATTATGAACTAATTGGTTTTTCTGCATCGAAAAATCCCCCCTTCGTGAAAATAACTTTTCCGCAAGCCGAATTCTATTCGTCCAACATCTATGCATTTTTAAACTATTTACGGATCTACATCCTGTATTTTCTGTTGGAAGCGGGCCCGAAGACGTCAACCTTGGTTATAATGACAGAATTTTGTGGAATCTTTTATGTGGTCGCTGAGTTTGATTTTGTAAGTCCCAGGAAATTGCATTCTGGGAACTGCATGCGTATTCCCCTTTCTCCCTGTTTTACATGGCGCTTATATCGAAATTTTACTTTCCGAGAAATTTCTCTTGAGGGGAAAATCGAAAATTTTCTATTTTATAGTAGATGAAAGGGGAAAAAACTGATATTCCGTAAGTTGCGATTCAACGCAATACTTACTGGTTTTACCTTAAAGTTTTTCTCTTTTTCTCCTTTATGTGACTGCGATCACATTTTGCCATTAATAAAACACACAGCTTTTCAAATACGCAATCAAGTGAAAAATTGTTTTTTTCCCCTCAGAAAATTTTCAAGAAGTTTTCAAAGTTTCTCTAATGGCTTTTCATTGTATTTTTGCTTCGGTTTTATATAGAAACGGAACGAGCTCTCGAATTTTGTCTTAAAACTCAGTTTTCTAAAAACCTTTTGACGTCGAAGGTTATTATCATCGTTCATCTCTCATCTTTTTATTTTTTTCTCTCGTGATTCCTTAGAAGTTTCCATAAAATTCTAGAAAAATTTCAAAACTGTCGTTGAGGTACACACTATGAGGCAGAAATGTCGAATATTCTTTTTGAGCAAGAGCGAGGGGAAAAAAACTCACTTGATCGACCCTATTATCAAATATTGAAAGCATTTCATCGCATTAACATGAAACTGTGATTTTGAATAGCCAAAAATATATATATTTTAATCTTTCCGGGGTTTTCCTTGATCGCGATCGAGTCTGTTTCAGAGGAAGTAGAGAGTTTTGGCATTTCCATTTCAAAATTTTTCCTAGAACTCTGACACGAGCTTTTCTCAAGAAATGGAATGGCCAATTGCGTTTTTGGATGGACGGAAAACAAGGGCAATTATTTTGTACTTGTTTCAGTCCTGATTGACATTGGAAGAACGCGTGTCGGGATGATATGATTGAAGCTTTTCAAATTTTCAACGGGACGGATCATGAGTAGAGATTTTTCACAAAAAAATTCAAATAGAAATTGTCGCATTTATTCGCAGAAAAAAATACAAATAAATAATAAATAAATAAAAAATTCTCATTCCGCAAAAATATTTTTTCAAATCCGAAAATTTCGCTTTCTTTAGCGAAAAACCTTTTTTGATCAGAAATCTTGTATTTATACGCTTAAAATTTTTTTCTAAAATCATCCATAAAAATATTTTTCGAATAAAAAATATTGCATTCATTTACGATATAAAAAAAAATTGCTTTCATTGACAATTTTTTTTTTTTTGCTTTCATTCGCAAAAACATTTTGCGCTCATCCGTAAAAATATTTTTCGAATGAAAAATTTTGCGTTAATTTGCAAAAGTGAACTAAACGAACGACACATTTTTTGAATAGTTTAATTACGTGGTCAAGTATTAAAGTAACGTACTTAGTATAAGTTCAATTCAAGTTCTCAGTAAAATTACTATACCTACCTATTTTCACTACAAAAAGTGTAAATATTCATGATTTAGCGGAAAAGTGGCAAAAATTCACAATTTTTGGGGGCGAATTTTGCATTCATCGCATCTATTAGTACGAAAATTGTCCATCCCTAGTCAATCGGAGACGTCGATTTATGGCGTAAGGGAGATATTCGGTCCTTATTTGGCCATCTACCGTCAATGGAGTTCTTCGACAAGGAACACCAGCATTCTTCGTGAGGGACACTTCGAGGTTTTTGAATCACGGGGAGTCTTCGTCTGATAGGGTTGTGAATATATGGAATAGCTCGTCCTCAGGTGTCGTAAATTTAACACGCTTGACGCCTTTAAAGACCAATATGATATTCATGTTAGGGTAGATCGACAAGCTAACCACATTTAGATGAAGTGATTACAAACATGATATTTATTGGGCATCGTATTTAATACTTGCCTCAGACTTTTTGGTTTTTTCGTGAAAATTGCTTTTATTTTGGGTTGCTGTGTTTTTGAGAAATACAGTATTTGAAATCTATATGAATTTTTTTCCAGCCACTCGTTGCACATTTTGCCTCTTGCGTTTGAAAAAAAAGGTCTATATAAAAAATGAGGATGGAAAATATATCTGAAAATTCAGCATTCCTATGGACAATATCACCGAATAGCCCGTTGATAGTAGTCAATGTCACCAAACAGACTGTTTATATCCGTCAGTGTCGCCAAATAGGAGGTTGACAAACATTGAAAGTTTATCCAGTAATGTCGTTTAAAAATGAAAAACTAATTCACTAATTTCACCAAACATTCAAAATCTCCTCGAAAACGACCCAAAACAATACCAGCAATTCGGCCACAAATTACTTCTCTAGTTAAATTTCTTAGATTTGTAACTAGTGGTCGGGAACCGTAGTCGGTTGAGAGACAAACGCATACACTTTCTTTACACACGAAAATCTCAACAGTAAATACTTACTTTGTATATTTTTCATATTAAATCCGTATCGTCAGAATTTATAAAAAATTCTCCAATATTTGAAACGTGGCGGCGAGAAATTTCGGGACAAGGTTTCTTCGCTTTGCACACACAAAGTTTAAATTAAGGAACATGTATAAATATAACGTTTCTTTCTTTTTTCCAGAGGCTAATTTAAGATATGAAAATAAATATTTGGCGAAAGAAAAAGGAAAGTTTAATAAAGGGAGAGAAAAATGTGAAAGCTCGTTTTGTATCGAAAATATTGAGGAAATAAAAGAAGTACGGAGATTAAATATCCCACATATATATATATATTTACATACACACACATGGCTTCGGTCATGTTGCGTAATGAAATTCTGGCGCGACACTGAGAAATAAAAGAACAAAAAGCAGCGGAATTTTCGATGATTGATGATCATTATTAAAAGAGTAGGAGGATATCGCGCGAGCATTAACCATATATTCTATACCAACTCCCCCCTCCCCCCACTTTTTATTCTTAATTCTAAAGCCGCTTTAATTCAGAGAAAGTAGAATTATGTAACGAACGCCTTACGTACATAAATTTTCATTAAAAACCCTCTTCGAAAGTGATGTCGGAGTGAGTGAAACACGAGGAAAGACTCCGATTGGATTTTTGTACGAGGTCGGGAAAAGTACACACAATTACGTTAACGGAATGGATTCGATGTAGTAAGATGTTGGATCATGGCGTGTAACGTATTCTCAGCGGTAAGTAGAATCTAGAACATGTATTAATCTTCTCGTTGCTGGAGTAGTTTTATATGCGGTAGTAGTCGCAAACTGATTGATGAAGAAACTGTTATTGACTCTCGAACATCCCATTTACGCTCACGGAGTCTCTAACACAATCTTCTCGTCAGAAAGGACAGAATAATATCACGTGTAAAGTAATACGTACGGTTGAATCTCCTCCCATTTCGGGTGGATGTTTCGTTGGAAAATTAGCCGCTGTCGTCGTAAGTAACCTTTCGAAGAAACAGTGGTCAACTAAAACTATGTACCCGTTATATTCAGAGGCATTTCTCCAATAACGATGCAACTTTGTGGAATTTACTTGTTAATCATTGTTTTATATATATTTTTTGTATCCGAATTAATTGATATTTTTCTAACGCGTAGCGTGTTAGGTGTGTTCTCGGCTTCGGTGAGCCTATCCATCATCGATAGATGAAAACTTCAGTTTGAGCACTTTCTCGGAGTTCTATATAGTTGAAATGAAACGTCGATATAACGTAGCATATGATATAACGATGGATCCTTCTCTGACAATTTTTTTTTCTAATCTAATTTGGAACTGTCTAAGGAGCAGTGGATTATCAAATTTTTTCCTCCATTCACCTTATCGGTTGACCAGTTGTATCGGCTCCCCAGAATAGCCAAGAACAGAGTTCTACCGTTACGAGTGGGCTGACCAGTGTCGGTCCGTAGCAGTTGTCTGCAGGTCCTTTCTGTTTTTCTCCTTAAAACCGAGAGCAACTGCTGTCTATCGGCCAAAGGAATCTAAGGTGGACAGCCAATTTTTTTTTTTTTTTGCATCTAAATTTTGAAAGAAAAAAATACATTCACACAATTTAAATCAAAAAGAAGTGAAAGATAAATTATAAGAACCATAAAATTCATAATATATTGTATTAATAACTTAATTACTAAAAGCGTGCCATGAATTATTTTTTCTGGCATTTGGCACAATTTATCTCTAACCTGCGTATCGCAATTCGGACTCGAATATTGAGAGCGTACAATTTTTTGAGGCTAATAAATGCTCATTAACACTGCTTCTGGATATAACGATGCAACCATATTTATTTTAGTCCATAGAATATTGTTATATATCGCTTTCATTCAAATTTTTTTAACAAACAATAATAGAGTCCCTCTATCCCTATACAACAAATACAATCTGCTCCGCCTAATCGGATATCAAAGATTCCAGCACACAATATCCAATTGTGCGAGGGAACAATTCGATTACCATTTTACAACGTTAGTATAGTGTGCATAATGAAAACTGAATAAAAGTGGTTCCCAGTCGGGTGTGCGGGACAGCATTTTTAGGGGTGTGAGATGAAAAATGACCGCTACTTGCAGGAATGTGTCATACGAACTTTGCGTTGTAAAAGTTTCTCTTTCGATTTGTGATCGTAGTTGTTTTCCATCTCAATTAAAAAGAATACCATTATTTATTTGAACTATTTCGTTGTTTCGTTACATTGGTACGTAGTGTTATTAGTGCTTAGATTTGATACTGTTGTGAGCACACGACTCAGGAAAAACGTCAAAAAATTAAGTCAAGTGTCAAAGAAACATTAATTTATATCTGTTGCGGCTGGAATCAATAAGTGAAGAACTATTTCAATGGATCTTTTCTTTTCCACTTCTCAAAGAATTGTTAAAAAATAGTAACTTTTTTTAAATTTTTTGCAACTTTTACTTTTAATTAGGAAAGTTAGTGCCCTCTATTGGCTCAGTAGAGAACAAAAATAAACTAATTAAATGTACGTATTGAAGGCAACTTGAATACTTGGAAGTAAGAACCTACTCTTTTTTTTTTTTTCTTAAATCTTAGCCGGGTAACATATTTCCCATTAATATTCCAAATGTTTCATTGAATAAAAACATTGTGTATAATGGTTGATGCGTATTAACATTTGTAGTGTGAAGCGTATTTGTATTCGATAAAGCGGGGCACTTAAATAGTGTCTCTATGAGGGGGGGGGGGGTTGGCGGTGCCTGATGATTTTATATGCTTAAGCTGGGTACCCGTTTATCCGATTCAGCGGGACCGACTATAACTGAATTTTCGGAGGTAGATCGGTATTTATGTCTGAATTTCGAGAGATACGTATATGATGATGCAATTCTCTTTCATTTGTGTTTGGTGCCATTTCTTCATTTTGAAACCAAATATTGATGCTGCGTGAAGAAGAAAAAAAAATTAATGTATTGCTTTATGAAAAATAAAAAATAACAAACACGGGGAACTTCTGCGCGTTTCGTTTTACAAATGAAAAACAAAAAATACGTAAATAAAACATGGAAATGAAAGGAGACAAACACACACGTACACTGTGTGATTATGATAGGGATGTTTGGGCTGTTATAATTCGGTCGCGTAATGCTGTTATATGAAGGTGATGAATATGGGGGAGGGGAAAGTGGACGCGCGATTCTAGGAAGAGTGAGGGAGACATTTTGCGCGGAGCTCGTTCGCCATTTTCCGCTGCGATGAACAAAGTTTTCGAAATGCCAGTGAGGGGACAAAACTTTAATGCTTTTGACCGAGACGCGCTCAACGCATTATCAACGCGTCGTTGGGTTCGTCGGCATCGTCTGTTCCCCCACCAGAGTATAGCCAGAAATTTTCTAAGTTTGTTGCGACGGAGCCATCATCTATTCCCCCGAAGATGGTAAGTTCTTCTGCGGGCACGTGTATGTCTGCGTCTTGCTTCGAAACACGTAAAATGTATAAAGCAGTTTCCAAAGTGCGTGGCACTGGCTTATTCGCTGCTCAAAGTTGGAAATTCGGCCGTTTTGTGTCGTAGGTATATTCTGTATATGTGCAGGGTGGATAAATGGCGTGAATAGAAAAATATGGCAAAAATATATAAATGGCTTGAAAAACACCGTGAATAGATCGTTTCATATCCGTGTTTTGTAATACGCATAAGAGGATATCATATGTACGAGAGGTGGACTTACGGTCTGATGCGTGGTATTTTAAAACATTTTCTATCAAGTTCTATAAAGCGTTTATTTGTTTTCCTCACTTGCGACACTGTATTATTGCAAGGATGCACACTCTTTAGCCCGTAAAAAGCGTTCTTTGAAAACATTTCCGCAAACATCTTACGCATTCTTACAAACATTTTACACTTTGAAACACAACTTACCCTCATTCCCACTAAGAACTTAGACATTCATACAACTTATAAACATACTTAAAAACAATTTACAAGCATTTGTACAAACACTTTACAAATATTCAGCAACTTACGAATGCTGAATAAATCATGGATAAGTAGCAAGCTTCCTAGTGATGATAGCTTTCAACTTAGGTACCTGTACCGATTTATAACTAAACCAAAATTGACTTGGGTGGACCAGTCACAGTTGATATCGAATTTTCTATTCGATCAAACAACATTTTAAAAGCACTGGCTAGGTATCTGTATTACGGCATTTCTAAAAATTTTGATCCAGTATGTGAGAGAGTATATTTTTTATCAAAAACTTGAACTCCACGAAAACCAGTCTCAAGTCTGAGGAAAAAAAAGAGGTGTTCATTTTGAAAGAAGCAGCCATCTTCGGTTATAAGGGGTCGTTCAAGTATTACGTAAGCAATTTTTGACCCCCCCCCCCTTGTCATCAAAAGTCAGCAGATTGGAACCCCCCTCCACCATCGATGATGACGTAATACTTGAACGGCCCCTAAGAAGAACATACCGCTTCCAGCTGTTCCAGATAGCAAGGGGACCGAATGGCAGAGCCCCCATGTGAAAGAACAGAAATAATTGAGATATCAAAAAGTCTTTGTGCGCTACGTGAGTTCTTGGTTTCGAATCTGCAGGAATTGAAAAAAGGGTGTTTATTGCTGAATAGCTTTTAGAAATGAAAAAACGGGTAACGCGCAATACGGAATAGGCCAGAGGACGAAAATAGCACACCCAATACTTAGTCCTGGACCACCGCGATCTTTTTCCCCAGTTTTCCAGTGATCATATTTTGAACGTTTCCTTGATATTTAAATTGCTACAGCTTGACGAGTGAAAAAATGGTCTATATGGTAGGGAAGCAATGGAAAACCTGCTCCTCCAATCCTTTTCACACTTGATTTCCGTAATGTTGAACGAAGATACCGGTTTTTTGAGATTTATCGTACGTACTCGAACAGTATATCGTTCAAATTCGTTAAAAAAGCCTATATGTAAAAGGGTTGGCATGTTTACAGATACAGGTGAGTAGTGCTACAAGATACGCATATTTTCTCTAATTCTTGGGGCTTCAGTGTATTGAGATCCTGTGACTGTTTTCAAAATAAGTGTTCCGTGATGAAATTTTCTCTTAAAAAGTGATCCGTGACTTAAATTGCTTGGGAACCCACTGGTCTCACGTAATCGTCCGGCTAGCGAAGGGGATTGTGGATCCATTCCTGACAGAGACAATGGAATGTTCTTCTCGAAATTTATTTTCGTTCAAGTCAGTTGTTTTAATTCATTAATACGGGGATACCTCCGACGAATAGGTTATTACGGACAACCCAACATAAAAAAAACGTATACATCTATTTTCGGAAATGCCCATTATTAGGAAGCAAAAACGACTAAGTGGTGAATATTATTAGACCCGAGATTGTATGTCTAAATGAGAAGTCATAAGATTCGTGGGGAATGGATCCATCTTGCTCAGGAAGGTGTCTCTCGTGATATGTATGGTATATGCGTGGTCTCGTGTGTAATTAATAACGGAATTCCACACGTTAGCAGCCGAGAGTAATATGTGGTAATAATTTCTCGCCCAAACAGTTGATGCAGCTCAGAGAGTTCGTCTCTGGCAATAAGGGAATGACGGATGTAACACTTTGGAAACCACCTGCCCTTTATTCTTCAACCATTCTCTCGCCACCACTACCGCCTCAACCCAAGCTATGCATAACGAGATAATCAATCAATCAAAGTGGTCCAGAGACAGTTTAACAATTGTGTGTGTGAGAGAGAGAGCAGTCTTCTCTCGATCAATCGGCAAATTATAATTAGACTCGTCAAGTACGTGGTGATTGCATGTGTATCTTCGAACACACGTTAGTTACAAATACTGCGTTCGATGGCATGTTCAATGAGAGACTCCTACGAAATTATTGCTCCTTCTAGTATTACGTATAACTAACCACAATCTCATGACAACGATAACGGATGTACAAGCAAAGACATGCTCACAGAGCTGTACTCGAACTCCGATTGAATTCACCTGGTGGTGGTAGGCATTTAGTGTATTACTCTGACGCTGACCAGTGGCAAAATATCTTAACACAAAGTGACCAAGTTGATAATGGCATTGATCAGTTGATGGTGGCATTGTCAGCAATTGTGAACTTAGGCTCGAGTTAGGTCCGACCGTCCATGTACGGTCCCGTTCAGTGCGCACGAGCTTCAAGGAAAGATTGAGATATTCGTTGCCTCTGTATTCTAGGCGGCTCACCCGGAAAGTGAAAGGACGTGGTGTTGACTCTCCCCTTATGCTTAGTAGCCAGTTCCCATTTTACATTTAAGCCAGTACTATTATTCCCATCGCGTTGTGTAACTTCCTACTGAGATTGAGGTCTCCTTCTATAGTGAAGAGCAACCCCAAATCCCCGTAGTAACCCAGGGTTAAACATATTCTAATCTAATTAGGAGTTATTGAGAGACTTGAAAATAATTACGTATACTCCCATTTAAATTTACATTGAATTTATTTACATTATTATGATGATTCATTACAGATTACACAGGTACATGCACATTAACAATTAACTTTTTCAGTGATGTGGAGGCACTTATTCTAAAAACATGACAATACATATTGAGCATCACTTACCCCTTTAAAGATCCTAGACCACAATTTCTTCGACGTCATCCTTCTGTCCTAAGTTTCTGACTCCCTCTCCCTCTGATCTAACACTCCAAACTCTCTTAGTCTGCGGAATTCTCCCTTTTCTCTCTGTTAAAATCTCTTTATATTTTGATTGATAATTTCAACTCCACCTTTTTGCGCTATTTCAAGACTTTCCATTCGCTCATCTTGAAATTCTCTTTTCCCGTCTGAACCACTTTTTAGTATTAAACATAATTTCATTGGCCCATCTCCTTCTCTGAGAAAATCTCACATTCCCATAACCTTTGACCCTACCATTTAATTTAGATCCGCTCCACGTCCATAGAAACCGTCTAGACGCACATTCCTTCGTAAATCAATGCATTTGACCAGCGACAAAGATTAGCCTTATCTTATTTTTCATAAGATTTCCAGTGCCACGGTCTTCAGCTTGACACGAATATTATTTTACCCACCTAACATTCTCAACTAGGGTCCCGTTTTATTACATTTCCTTCATTATCTCCGACTACATACAACTGCATTCCAAAATATAGCTTTTCCCATAAATTCAACAGTCTGTCTCCTGGGATTAAACTTTCCCATCACATGCGATTCACTATTACCCAAAATTTTGCCTCCTGACCTACATTCTTATACCATCGTAGGTTTCTTTTACCTTCACTGTAACCTCTCACTTTTCTTTCTTTTTCTGCTCGTTTTTCCATGAATCACTACTACTATTATATAATATCTATAAACTATTTCGATTTTCCCTAACTACCATCAATTAACTCATCTCGTTAAGATTAACTATCTTTAATTAACTCATCAAGTTAACATTCCTCCCCTTGCCGGAAAAATTTGCTCACAGCAAATTTTCAATCCTCTCAGCCTGGGACTAGTTAACTACTGAATCATTCCTCCTCTTCCATTTACCCTTTCATCATATTGTTGATTTGAATTGAAACAACAATACTGTATACTATACTAGGCTGGGTTGGGGCAAGTCATACTCAAAAACATATAACTGTTTCATGATAAACACAATCATACTTATATCATTCATTTTACAACACCATATAATGCAATTCTTTCTATAACATTTCAAATACTGCAGCTAGAATGATTATTACTTTCTACCTTCACCACATATCGATTATGTTCAGCAAGTACTAAAATTATTTGACTTCAAGGTCCACAAATACTTAAGGGTTACATAAGTAATAACATATATTCTTTCAAAACATTAAAATATTAAATTTACTAGCACATGAATAAATATCCCTCAACTAAAGCTTGCAATTAAACATAAATGATAAACAGAAAATCCATTTGAAAAATAGAATATGTGATAGGACAACAGATCTCGCTAGCATCATCTTCCAATGGGAGAATCATAAGGTGAGTCTGCTTGTACCTAAATAAATCATATATACAATGACCTTCTCCATTTCTTCTTATCGTCTACCTAGAGAAACAAGGGTAGAACAACTGAAAATAAAAATAAATATCGTTAGAAATGTCATTAAGATAATTCTTGAAAAGTGTGACAGGAATGTACTGGGAAGTCCATTCCAACCGGAAAACCAACGATCAGGAGATACTTGTCCTGCGTAAAACTGCAATGTAGTTAAATTCGGATGCAACAGTTCAATGTCTGCAGCTTCTAAGCAAAACGACAGCGGCTGGCAGGTATGTACGGTACGGCCATAGAGACATAGCTTGTCGGAAATGCACCTGGTTTCCGCCTTAAATTCTACCAACTGTTTAGTGGGTGTAGATTGTAGTCTCAGAGTACTAGTAGAGACCTCGATTCGTTCAAACTTGACAGTCACCATGCCCTCAGCACACGTCGAATATGCCATGAACGTCATTCTGGCGAGTGGCGCACAGGCATAACAGCCAGTTGTCGTGATTTCCTCACTTTGAAATTTAGGACACACTGTTCTTCTTTCAACTACAATGTTATAGTTGTCAAAGATGAGTTGCACATTCACAGGTTTGGTGAAAAGCAGCTCCGATTTCAACTGCTCATTTTCATCAATGAAATAATAATGATAGCCTATGGTGCGAGGAAGCGCAGCGACTTTGCTATCAATCATACGGTTGAGCGCGGAATTCTTCATGTCACAACGAAGCAACTCCTCATATGCACTACACACGATGCTACTTTCCGCGAAAATGAAAGTTTTTGTTAGTGATGCATTTGCTTGAACCTGCCCGATTGCGTTATCTTGAGGCACCCCTGCTGGCGAAACATATTCCATATATGCTTCACGTTGTTTCCCGACACGCCTAATGAGCGACTTCTGTATAAGTTGAGTCGGTTGATCATAAGCTCCTAGAACTTTTATTTTTATGCCGTTCGTTGTAGACATCGCGTAATTCATCACAGTGGCTTGTGATGTTCCGTTCATACTTTCCTCCATTTCGAGATCGTATGAGCAAGTATACCCTGTAATCGCCCTGATTTCGTAGGTACGGAGATAGTCTGGAACTAGAAAAGCTCTGTAAAATAAACAAGGCTGCGAGTCTATTATATGACACGACGATGAACCTCCATCAATCGCAATACATCTGTTAATTCCCGGAAACTGTTTAGATTCCGTTGTTTCGGCTGAGAACCTTTTACCAGAAACACAGTGTTCTCCCCAACCGCACATAACATTTTGAGGACACGCTACCTGTGCTACCGCCTTCAATTCCGTGGGAAATGTAAAGTACATCCTCTGAGTATTCCATGAGCATCTAACTTTATTCAGTTTGATACTCAATGAAAATAAATTATTTTTATTTTCATCCTGAAACCATAAACAGTGAGTGTAATGTAAATTTTCTAGTGTCACCGTCGCTTGAGTGGTCATTTTACATGATTGCGCATCGTGAACATCTTCACACTCTGCCGTAGTCGATTGCACGATTAAATGATTATTGCATAGGGTTGATGAGGGTTGCACCATAGCAAATAATGCTATTAGTACCAGCATGTTCACTGCATGCTCTGGCATCCCTACACGATTAAAATACTCTTGCGTTTGTTGTACTGAATTTCGCAAACGATTTCCCACATGAGCACCTCCTATCATCGTAATTCGAGCCGTTCCTTTAATCATTCGAAATATCTGGTAAACAACCACCACTGTTGTTTTTACCACTTGGAAAATCGCCACCAATGCGGATTTTAAGTAAATTATTGTTATTGAAGCTAACAATATACACAGGGTGTAGACGAAATATGCTGCCGTTGCTGGAAGACATTTCAAATGCTGAAATGCTGCTATACAAAAGAAGCACGGTAACTTTCTGCATATCGTACGACCATTGACGTGCAGCTCCTCTCGTATCGTGTGACCGCCTTTCTCGGCTACGAAAATAAATCGCAATGTCCCTGGAAAACGAAGAAAGTTTTCTGGAACTACGGCTTGAGTAGATGTGAGATTAAAGTGAATTATTGTTTCCAGGCCCTCTTTACGCACGATCAAAAGTCCTGGAGATGACACTGCCACAATAGGATCATGAAATTCCAAAGTTTCACCATTCAAGGTGAATATTGCCTCCTCTTCATCAAGTAGCGACCTTCTATGACGTTGATGTGTTTGTGAGTATTCTAATGGGTGCTCACAAAACGTCAAAGATATTACGCGGGGTTCATCAATTCTTTTAACACCGTCATAATGAAAAATATTGGACCGACCAACCTTAATGTGGCAAAAGCATGCTGATTCCCTACTGCAATTTACTTCTTGGCAATACTCGGCAGTTCCATTACAAGGCAACTGAGTAGTGCACGCACAAGGAAATCCATCCTTATCACATTCGAAGACTCGTGACGTTCCAGTTAATGATGCATTTTGTGATATTGTGAACAGGCGAGGTGTAATGAATTTCTCCTCCGTTAGTGGTGACCAAATGTAACTAATCCACTTTTTCTGGTCACACTGGCTACATAGCTTTGAGATAGCACAACTATTTTGTGGGAAATACTCGAGGTATTCTTTGGGGACCGCATGGGAACACTTCTTAGTTCCTTCATTAAACAAACAATATTCTGCGTTGTGTTTGAGCGCCACCACTGGTAATAGCGCCAGCACCAAAATCTGAAATTAATTGAATGCGTTTAAGGTATAATGCTTGTGTTTTTTTTTTTTTTTTTTTTTTTTTTTTAAAATGGAGAAGTCATACTCAACAAATCCTGCCATGCTTCCTTAGTCCCTCCACTTCACTGCATTAAGTCAATTTAATATTACTATTCATTAAATTAACATGATTTACTTTAAATTTTCTTTGGATTTTTTTTTTTTTCTCAATTCCTCACCTCAATGACATTTAAGAGTTTACTCGCCAATTTATCAGCTAATCGGTCCAGCACCGTTTTTTCCGACTCTTGTGATGCACTAGGTTGTGCCATCCAAGCAAATAATTTATCAGCAATATTCATATTATTGCTACTCGCATCATTACTAGTTCCACCTTCCAACTCTCCATCTCCAGCAGGATTGGTACTTTCTGCCATCCTGTCAATAGAATTCAATTTTTGCACTCTACCATACACATTGCGCGCACGTAAATTGTAACGTGTTGCCTCTGAATTTGACTGAGTATCAGCCACATTCGCGGCAGTTAAGCTGCTTTCGTTTTCGGTTTCATTTACACTACACGCGTCATCAATAAAAGATAACTGTTGGGGGTCTACGTGAAAACTTTCTGGAGAGACATGGTTTCCCAGCTGGTTTCGGTTTCCCCCCTCTGCATTCGGAGGCAACTGCGTCTGTCTTCTGGGGATTATGTACGAATGCCATAACTCAGGCAGTTGTAACTCCCCACCATTGGCTTCATTTTCTTTTTCCTCTTCGTCGTCTGAATTTCCCCCTGCACTTGCGATTTCTACTTCTGACCTGTCCTCCACTTGCGACTCATTTTCCCTCATTTCAGGAAATGGGTCATATGGCCTATGTAATGATACTTTCGTGAGTCTATCCGAATGGACCAGTTGAATATCTTTTGGTTTATGTACGTTTTTTATTCTAAATAACACTGGAGATTTTTGTTCAATGATTCTATATGGTCCCGTGGATAGCCTACATAACTTATGAGACACCCCTCTTTTGGGTTTCCCCGGGGTAAATAAATATACGGAGTCACCTAATTTTAACTTCTTGTCAACAGCCGTTCTGTCGCGATACTGCTCTTGACGTTCTGCTGCTTGCAGCATGCTAGAACGTACAAAATCACGTGCTTTCTGTAACTTTGGCAGCAGCTGCAATACATATTGTTCATGCGCATAATAATTAAAAACTGGTGGTTCTTTCAACAATTCCCCTGCCGTTACCATATCTCTTCCGAAGAGGACAAAATGTGGTGTTTCCTTTAACACCGCATGAACAGCACTTCTATAAGACATTAAAACATGGGGTAACATATCATCCCATTCTTCGGTTTCCGTTATCATGCACGCTAAGGTATGCGTAATTGTCGCATGACTCCTTTCATTACTGCTATTTGTCTGGGGGTGCAATGCTGAGGTAGCTAAAGGTTTGATCTTCAACTTCTCAAGCATGGCACGAAAAACTGACTTATGCAAGTTTGCACCTCTGTCTGTAAGACAAAATTGAGGCCGTCCATATCGTGCAATAATTTCGGAATAAAATGTCTTCGCCAACGTTTCAGATTTCGTATCTGGCAATGCTATGGCTTCAATAAACTTAGAAAAATTGTCCATCATGACCAAAACATATTTATTCCCCGACATAGTTACGTTGAATGGTCCCATAATATCTACCGAAACTAGCTCAAACGGTTCGGTTGGAATAAAGTTCCGTTGCAATGGTGCTTTCTTATTTGGATTATGGCTTCGTCTTTCTAAACAAATGCGACAAGTGTTAACGTGAATTTGACAATCTCTATAGTATCCCGGCCAAAAATAATGACTACGCAGTCTTTCAAATGTTTTGTCGAAACCCATGTGACTACTCAAATTATCATGAATTTCTTCCAATATTTCTTTTCGCATTAAAGTCGGTATTACAATTTGTTCAATATACTCTTCTCTGACAGGCCTAATGTCTTTTGAAGCATAATGGCATAACAAACCATTCTTCATAAAATATGCCTCAACCATCTTTTTGACTGGCTCTGCATTAGCCGAAGTTAACATGTCTATAATTGGTTTTAAATGTGGGTCCAGTTTTTGCGCTTCGCGTATTCGATTTTCTAACGAAGTCGAGTGAGTTTCGACAGTATTTATCTGTCGACTTAGACAATCGGCGACGACATTGTCACGACCCGGTTTATGAACAATTACAAAATCGTATTCTGACAAATTCAAACACCATCTCGTCAATCGCGGATTATGTGTTTTAAGGTTAAGCAAGTATTTCAATGGTTTGTGGTCACTTTCCACAGTAAACCGTCTACCTAATAAATAAGGTCTGAAATAATTGATACCCTCCATAATGGCAAGTAATTCTTGTTCAATTGCTGGATATTTCTGCTCAGCCGGTTTAAATTTTCGGGACATGTATGCAATAGGATGATTTCCCTGTTCATACCGTTGATATAGACAGCATCCGATTCCTATCTTACTGGCATCCGCCGACATTATAAAGTCCATATTAAAGTTAGGATATGCTAATACCGGTGGATTTCGTAATGCTTTCTTTAAATACTGAAAAGCTTCTTCTTGACTCCGACCCCATGTAAATGTGATATTTTTCTTAGTCATATCCGTAATAGGTTTTGCATAATCCGAATAAAATGGTATAAATTTCTTAAAGAAATTACACATTCCGAGGAAACGTCTACAGTCCTTGACTGTGCGTGGTTGTGGAAATTCATCGATTGCTTTTACATTATCGGTATGTGGACGCACACCGTTTTCTGAAATGACATGTCCTAGATATTTAATTTCTTTCTTCAAGAAATCACACTTTTTCGGTGCTAATTTTAAGTTATACTTTTCAAGCAATTGAAAAACTCGTTCTAATTTCTGGATATGGGTTTCTATATCAGGACTAGCTATCAAAAGATCATCGATGAAACAATGAATATGTTCATCATGTAATTCCGACAATAAACTGTCAGCTAGACGCTGAAATGCTGCCGGTGCTGTTTTTAACCCCATTGGTACAACATTGTATTGATAACACCCTTCTTCATTGCTGAAAGACAGATGTTTTCTATCATTCTCATCAATTTCAACCTGATAATATGCACTACAAAGATCAAGACTACTAAAGTATTTAGCGCCATTTAATTGTGCCAAAATATCCTGAATTAACGGAAGAGCATATTCATCCGATTGAATTGCTTCATTTGTCTTACGAAGGTCAACACACAATCGATACCCGCCATTTTTCTTTCGTACCATAAGAGTGGGAGCTGGATGACTACTGACACATGGTGAAATAATTTCACTCTCTAACATATCGTTTATTTGCTCCCTTAATTCCGCTCTTAAATGATACGGAGTTCTATATCGTGGGGATTTCTGTATCGGCGTTCCATTCCACGGTATTTTATGCTTTGCCAAAGTAGTTCGCCCGATTTCCGTAACATCTCTGGCAAATACATGTGTATATTTCAAGAGCAATGGTAATAATTTTCTTTTTATTGCCGGTGATAAATTATTTAGGTCAAAATCCTGTTCCGACAGTCTAGGCAATGTCTTTTTCCGTAATGGAATTGGAGCCTCTCTAACATCATCTTGTTCCGAAATCGTTCCAGTTCCCAATTTTGTACCCTTATTCACATGCCTGGGCTGTTCAGACATATTGGAAATTAATATCTGAATTTTCCCAGTCTCGTCAATTTTTCCCACTGAGTTTGCTACCCACAAATCACTCAGCTTATTGTTTCTTGGCGTAACCTCTATTTCACTTCCATATTCAAATCCTGGCACATTAACTGTAATCACTTTCTGAGTACGCGCGGGCACCCAAATTTTATTAGGCATTACTAAATTTACACATACATTTTCTGTCTGCGACACTGTAGCACACCCTGAATTCAATAGTTTTATTTCTGTAAACTTATTCTTTAACATGCCCCTTTTGACATCAAAAACAAAATCTCCCTTTTGGAGAAAATCATAACCTAAAATCATCTTATAATCCCTACTCAGCTCATACTCGGAGACATATACTTTATGATTCACTTTGAATTCTCCCAAATTTATAGGTATGCTATAACACGCTTCGTGTGGTAACGTCTGGCCAGTTACACCACGAATTTCAATATTTTGATTTCTTAATTGACGACACTTCACAGTACACATTATATTATTCATAATACTAGAATCAATTACACTAATACAAGCACCAGAATCAATAAGAGCACAAAATTCTATATCTCCGACTTTCACTGTCACAATCGGTAGAGGAAAACCCCTAACCTGATTTTGTTGAATCCTATATACAATGTTTTCTTTTCTATTTACATGTCTTCCCCTACCCCATGACCGTCACTTCCGAGGTCGGAAAACCTGCTGTTTACAAAACCCTGTCTCTCCCCTAGTGCCCCAGTTATTGGAAGAAACCTGTCCCCTACGAAAATCCTGCTGCTGACGGGGATTCCCTCTGCGAAAACAATTTCGCAATAGGTGGGTGGTTGACCCACATCCAAAACACGCGAGATTCCCTCTCGGCTGGAAACCTCGACCCGAAAATCGCGGAGGCACCTCAAACCTCTGCATATTACGTTGAGCTGGAAGTGGGGTAGTTGACATTTGTGGTGGGACCCCTCTTCCCCTACGAGCAAGGACATTTCCTTCTTTTACTTCTCGTAATTCTTGAGCCAATTTTTCCATTGATGTACGCTGGAGCATACTTTCTTTCGCTACTTCCGCTAACATAGACTGCAATGTGTTCAATTCAAAAGAATTGCCCGTTGCTTGCCTCTCTATGGCTTTTACTGTACCATAGTTACGACTAATTCCCTCATTTCCCTCTACAAGGGCAGCAAATTTGATTGCGGTGGCCAAATCTTGGGGGTCATGGTTTAATACATGTTTTTGTATTTTAGGGTTCAGCCCCGCTAAAAATTGTGACAATTTAGTACGATCTGCCAATCGTTCAACATCTGGACTATTGAAATTTGCTCCTTGCAGGAAACCGAAAGCAGCATTTTTTACACGCGAGGCAAAATCCTTGACCGATTCATTCGGTTTTTGTCTACATCCCGTAAAGTTCTGGAGATGGTAAGTTAAAGGAAATTCATTCTTGAAATGTCTCAAAAATTCTGTCTTGAATCGCTCATAATTTCTTTCCTCTCTTAGTTCCGGACTGTTTGCCAGAAATTCAGCGGCTCTTCCCTTCAATTTTGCTTTAAGCACAATCAATTTTTCTGTATCTGCCCATTCCGCAATTCTACCAATTTCCTCTATAGATTGGAGGAAATATTCCGCCGGATAAGACGGCTCTGAACCGGAGAAACTATTAAGGAGGCCTAAATAACCCGCAATTGTATTTATTTTGACAGCTGCTCTGTCACCGGATGATTCTACTTCATTACTGTGGCTCATTTTGTTTAGTGTTTAATTGAGTGCAAGTACCAGATTCAATTAATTAACTTATTTGAAAACAAAATTATAAACATTTAAAAATTATTTTCAAGTCTCCAAAATCATTTATATGTAACGTTACTGTCACGGCACCATTGTTGACTCTCCCCTTATGCTTAGTAGCCAGTTCCCATTTTACATTTAAGCCAGTACTATTATTCCCATCGCGTTGTGTAACTTCCTACTGAGATTGAGGTCTCCTTCTATAGTGAAGAGCAACCCCAAATCCCCGTAGTAACCCAGGGTTAAACATATTCTAATCTAATTAGGAGTTATTGAGAGACTTGAAAATAATTACGTATACTCCCATTTAAATTTACATTGAATTTATTTACATTATTATGATGATTCATTACAGATTACACAGGTACATGCACATTAACAATTAACTTTTTCAGTGATGTGGAGGCACTTATTCTAAAAACATGACAATACATATTGAGCATCACTTACCCCTTTAAAGATCCTAGACCACAATTTCTTCGACGTCATCCTTCTGTCCTAAGTTTCTGACTCCCTCTCCCTCTGATCTAACACTCCAAACTCTCTTAGTCTGCGGAATTCTCCCTTTTCTCTCTGTTAAAATCTCTTTATATTTTGATTGATAATTTCAACTCCACCTTTTTGCGCTATTTCAAGACTTTCCATTCGCTCATCTTGAAATTCTCTTTTCCCGTCTGAACCACTTTTTAGTATTAAACATAATTTCATTGGCCCATCTCCTTCTCTGAGAAAATCTCACATTCCCATAACCTTTGACCCTACCATTTAATTTAGATCCGCTCCACGTCCATAGAAACCGTCTAGACGCACATTCCTTCGTAAATCAATGCATTTGACCAGCGACAAAGATTAGCCTTATCTTATTTTTCATAAGATTTCCAGTGCCACGGTCTTCAGCTTGACACGAATATTATTTTACCCACCTAACATTCTCAACTAGGGTCCCGTTTTATTACATTTCCTTCATTATCTCCGACTACATACAACTGCATTCCAAAATATAGCTTTTCCCATAAATTCAACAGTCTGTCTCCTGGGATTAAACTTTCCCATCACATGCGATTCACTATTACCCAAAATTTTGCCTCCTGACCTACATTCTTATACCATCGTAGGTTTCTTTTACCTTCACTGTAACCTCTCACTTTTCTTTCTTTTTCTGCTCGTTTTTCCATGAATCACTACTACTATTATATAATATCTATAAACTATTTCGATTTTCCCTAACTACCATCAATTAACTCATCTCGTTAAGATTAACTATCTTTAATTAACTCATCAAGTTAACAGTGGATTCGATTCCCCGCAGGGCCATTGAATTTTCTCTATTTCAAAAATATATCTTCGCATAAGCCAGCTGTTAAAAACCTTTGTATGGATAGCGGAGAGTGACATCATCCTCGGATATCTCCTTAATGTCGTAGGAATTGTTATGTGACGAAAATCGGATGTGAAATTCTGTGTATAGATCGAGCTGTGTATAGATAAATCATCGGGATTTCTTTCTTTTTCTCGAGAGATCGGGATAGAGATGGGATGTTTTTAAAAAGAAATATAGTTTGTATAAAATAATTCTTTATAGATTTGAGAGATGGCGTACACATGTGAGTACAAAAATGGACATTTTCTTCTCAAAGGTATCACTTTGTTTCTTGCTGATTAACGCTCACGCGACTCTCGCAGATCTGTACAATTTGAATGAGGTACGTGAGCCTCGGAGACAGCGACTATAGAGTATTTTTGAAATATCAACGCTCACCGCTCCCTTTCCAGGAAATAAACTTTCTCGGCGCATTTCTCATAAGAAATAGCACTGTTATATGACTTGACTTCCCGAAACGAGCTTTTTTACAATTTAATGAAGCTACATTGGTCTAAATCCAGATATTTCGGACCGATACATTTGGTCTTAAAATGCTTATGTCAGAATAATAAATTGTGTTGGCTAATTTCGAATGCTATTCGCGTTCCCGTTCCGATATTTTTGTATAAGACCGGGAATATACACTATAAATGTTTTATAAAAGTACTTGTATAAAACTTGAAAAATGCCACCAATAAAATTATTGGTTACATTCTAGAAAATGCAACCGATGATCTTACTGGTAGCATTTTTCAAGTTGTATAAAAGGACTTTTATCAAACTTTTATAGTGTAATCCCAGCCTAAGAGAGAAATGCACATAAATATTGATTGAAATGAAGAAACTTTGCATTGGGACCCCTGCAGTCATCTATTAAATAAAAACAAAATTATTTGTTATGAATTCTCCAAGTAAAATTGAGTGGTAGGTTTATACTGTTGTGGAGTTTGAAAATAAATAGTGCATCGAGGAAAATTTTCATTCTTAATTTCCACGCTACATACCGATGTAAATCTTATGCATCACAAGATCGGATACTATATTTTCATGTTTTGCGACAAATTATTTTGTGGTAACCGTATCAATGTCGCATAAAATGTACAGTAATATGTAGCATGAAAATACCAAATGTTTGGTATCCCCACCCAACTTCGAGATGCGAATGTAAGCCAATCTCCCCTTTAATAAGTCTCGCCGCAGAGAACAACAGGCATACAACGGTAATATCTTCAAACATCACACTTAACTCATAGTTTGAAAAATACGTGGCAGATGGCAGCATTATAACAAGAATTACACGGAAACAAGCTTCACGTTAGGTTCACAACACGTACGCGCATATCCCAGCATGTGGACGAGGTAAATATGTAGTTTAGTAGTAGGTATCGCCACCCATGTATACTACTTATTTCCATCCAGCACACCGGTTCAAGACCAACAATCAATTTTACTTGAATTATAGAAATTATTTTGACTTTTTTTCATAGATGGCAGTGGAGATCCAAACGCAATTGCTTTTGTTGCTACGTGTAAAAATATCTTCATAGAAGTAGTAACCGGTATCACATGTAGCAGAAAATTTACACAAGTGTGCATCATAAAAAAAAATACATGGTATCAAATATATATACCAGTACTATTCATTCTCATTCGGTGCACCCATTTTCAACCATATTGAATCCTAGGCCACTACTGCCCTTCTAGCATTGTTCCAGCATCACTCGGTGAGTAATATTGCCCCACCGAGAGAAAACACGTGTAAATGACCATTGAAAAAAAGGTGATTCTGAGTAAGATAGCAAAGAATCTGAAAGAGATCCAATCTTAATCAAACCTGTAAGTACTCCTTAGTCATCGCTGATCAAGACATCGAATTATTGAATTTTTATACTCAATAGAGAGTAAAGTGCACGTCGCTTAATGTGATCAGATCTTAACTCAGGGTTTCTGATAAAAATAATCGATTAATATCGGAAAGAAATTCAAAAACGATGACCATACATCCCGTTTGATCGAACTCGACAGCTCAAGTTTTTTTTCCCACAAATATGGTAGCAACATGTTCAGTTTTGTGCCGTTGTCTTTTTCATATTGTTCTAAAACAGTATATTATTTTGCTCTGAGCTAAAATCCTGCGTTTATCATTATTATTCGGCCGTTATGAGGAGTTTGAATGGAACTGTCTGTCTGATCTCTCACAAGATCTTGTAGGCTCATAACATAACGGAAACTTGAGGGGAAAAAAATAAGTATGGCTCCCCACTTTAGCTTCAAAATGCTCAAAAAAAAATCCATAAAAAAATTGACGACAAAAACCGTAGTCCCGATAATTATACATGAATTTTTGTTATGATATTGGTCCGTTCCGTACTTAGCGAAAGTGATAACAATAACCGAATAATAGTATCTGTGATTCTAATAAGCGGCGCGTACTTTATATCCATCCTACTGCAGGGTGGTTATAAATAAACTGACACGACTCAGACGTATGTTGCGCCCACTGTGGTGGATGTATTTAAATGAAACTCGGTATATACGGTACTTGGACCGTGGGAGAAAATATAATTGCCATGGAAAAGTACCACTTTTTCACCTGGTGGAAAAAAATTTAACTATTCTTATTGAGTCTTTCTTTTTTTCCTCCATGGTTCATAGACAGTATATTCCGTTTACCAAGTTTCAACAAAATACTTCCATCAGAATGGGCGCCACGTAAGCCTGAGTAGTGTCCGTTTATTTATAACCACCGCCACCATTTAATTTTAAGTCGAGAAAAGGTTTAGAAAACAGGATGGCGTACATGTGAAACTACTTTCGCCGTTGCAAGTTGTAGCCTTGATAAAAATCTGCAACATTTATTCTGAATTAAAAAATATGTATATACACGTACATAGACACGCACGGACAGGCACGTGTTTACACACATACAACGGCGGTCGAGTTTTTAATAAATTTTCGTTTGAACTAAATTACCCGCGACAACTAAACGACGAGTTTCGTAGGAACGAGACCTTCTTCTAGATAGAAAAATGTAGCGCTCGTGCGAATTTGATTGATGAGATATTCGTGTTCGCGCGTGCGTGTAAGTGCGCACATGTGTGTGTGTGTAGGGAGAGGTTGGGGGACTTTCTTCCGTCTTTCTTTTTAGATTTTTCCGATTTTTTTTCCCTTCTAATATATTATTATTCTTTGTCCTGGTCTCGCTATCTCAGGATGCGGAGAAACGATTTTCGTCAGCATCTCACGCAAAAGAGATTTTGCTTCTTTTCTCCGGCAAGGTTGGGAATGAAGAATAGGCCTGTCATATCAATACAGAAGTTGTCGTCCATTTCTTCTTCGCACGGAGACTCTTTTGCCAACATTTATCGTAGCCATTCCGGTTAGAAGATATCGAAGCTTTCTCTCTATCCTCTCCGCTGAGAGAGAGTTGCTCTCGTTATTTGCTTGCGAATATTGCTTCTCTTTCTCACATGCAGGCAGAGAAGAGACTCTTGAATATGTATGAGACGGAGACTGGAATACAACCAAAGAAAAAAATCTTTGTCTGTTCCTGCCGAACATTGAAATCAAAGTTTAATCTTGCACTTCTTGGGGATGCAGTGAGTATTTTTCAGAGAACCGATTGCGAATAAGATAAAACTCGCGCATTTCCCTTATTCTCGTCCACCACCGACGACCGAGTTCCATATTTACTGTGCAATCAAGAAGACAGCGGCGATACGGAGAAATGAAGAGCGGCGCATATAGAGTAAAAGAGCAGCTCTTTTAAAAGCTTCAATCACATCAGAATCTTGTAATATGTGCATGTCGGGCGCATTCATATACTTTATCTTCGTCGGGAACATTGGAGGGAAGTTCTTTTTTCGCTTTATGCATTTGGAGCAGGTTTTCTCTTGTAGTCATGTCGTGTATAATTCGCAGTATGTGGCACCCAAACCTTAAAAACAGAAAAATAGCGATGACTCATATGGAAGTGTGAACTGCCTTTTAATAAATCCTGCAAATCGTTCTTCCCGTGGGAAATTGCACTGCATTATTGTGCGGAAAACAAAATAGTTATTGCACTGCTATATGTTACGGAAAAATGTGATAAATCGGATATTATGCGTAATCGCCAATTGTCTCCGTAAGTCTGATCAATTTACCACTTTTTTTACCGCTTTGATTATGCACGATACCCAAGCGTCGTTGATAAATTTGATAAATGCTTAAAATTTATAGCATTTACTGGTGATTAGGCGTAATACCCTATAGTAATTGGTGAATTTAATAAATATGAGAAAAAGTTCCCAAATGACTCTCGTTTATTAAATATAGCTAGACTTCGAAATAACGAACACGTATTTAATGAATTTCACGATTTAACGAATATTTTTCGTATCCTGTCATTATACGAAGAGAGCTTTTAAAAGCTCAAAGAGAACTTTTAAAATTAGGTAAGTCGAAGAATTTGTTAAATGTCAGTTCCGTTATATCGGGGTACAATCATAAAATTTGTTAAATGGGAGTCCGTTATATCCAGTTCAGACTCTGGCTCACAAGTACGGTCATTGTAATAACAAATCTCCTCACGACGATGGAACCGATTTATAATATTTACTTATACGAAATGATCATTGTGCATAATTGGCAAATGTAATGAATTTAGTACGATTTAACACGTTTAACAACGACGCTTGCGCATAATCGCCGGTGAAGCTTATACATTTAAGGAAAGTTATGAAACTTACGAAAATGGTCGACGATTATGTATTGTATGGGGCTGTTTTATGACATTTACCGTAACATACACTTATATACTAGATGCTCAAAAAGGTTACTAGGGCTGCAAAAAAAAGCAGCAGCCCATTTGGCAAAGACTGAATGCGGTGTTTTGCAGCGAAGAAATGCGCATTGCATTATTACAACGTTACGTGTTCGAAGCAGTCTGAGGACTATGGCCGCCCAGTTCATCCGCAGGGTTCCGCATGGATAATGGAGTCAACAGCGCAACAACTGATCAATCAGTCAACAACTGATTGTATTTTTTTGAACAAGAAGCCGCCGTTAACGTCAGTATGTAAGACAACAAAGCCTGCTTCGCCCCATGAAGAACGACGTTCCAGAATGCCGATTGCAGGTGTTATAGGAGGACACCGTCGTACGAAAGCAAATGTCCTAGCAAACAACCACACTGTCGTCCAATTTCGATGGGAAACCATAGAAGATTCGCCCTATATTCCTGACCTTGTCTCTGTGCGGTCATCTGAGCATCGTGCTGGATTCACAATGTGTGGATCCAGATTCAAGCCCCGTTGGCAGGATGGTGATCGGCGGCTAAAGTTTATTTCCTTTGGTTTTCCAAATTCGAGGCACGAATGCGAGCCGGTTTCCCATTTCAGAAAAAAAAAAAAAATTCCGCAGAGAGCGGACAGACCTTCAAAACGGTACTTCAAGATTGGCATAACATGCAGACATTTCCCATTTTCATTTCAAATCATCAAAGGCATAATGCAAGCGCAAGCTGGGGGTGATGTGGTAGAAGGGGGCGATATATTGTTTAGGTTCATTGAATCGTCTTGTAATTTAAGAGAAAAATTAATTTCCTTCTCCTTTTTTTTTTGTCTTGGAAGGGGGTGATTGCCCCCCACCTCCACGCATTAGCCAAGGCAGACATCTTCAGCCGCGAATAAATCCTAGGATGATATTTTCAGCTACGAATATATCCAAGGCAGACACCATCCGCGACAAATAAAGACGAGGTGATACCACCAGCTACAAATGCAGTGGAATCGTCTTCGTAAAAAAAAAACTAATTTTCCTTCCACTTTTACCTCTGATTATGCATTGTACCGAAGCATCGTTGGTAAATTTGATAAATACTAAAAAAATTACATCGATGTTAACGGTGACATAATGCCAAACCTACCTGGTTAATTTGACAAATACTTGAAATTTATCAAATGTCATGGATTTAGTACGATTTATCATGTTTATACCAATGACGCTCGGTTATTATGCACGACAGCCGATAAAAGTGATGATTTTTTTTAGCATTTATCAAATTTAGGAAAACGTTGGGGTTTCTTTGCATAATTTTAATACAAATACAAATACAACGCCACAACAGGCAAATTGCCCAACGAGGTGGCTGAGTAAGTTATGGTACTCAGTAAGTTATAAATTTATGGTACTCACCAAAATTGTCAGCGATTATGCGTAACTGGATTTATCACATTTTTACCGTAATGTATGTGTATGTATGTATGTATATATATATATATATATATATATATATATATATATATATATATATATATATATATGGTATTACGGTGAACGTGATAATTGCCGCTGTGGTGGTCGAGTGGTTATAGTGACGGACTCACGATGCGAGGATCCGGGTTCGAACCCCACAGTGGTGGTCGGCTGAAGTTGGTTTTCTGTGGTTCCCAACTTCAAGGCGCAAATGCGAGCCGATCTCTCCGTTAAAAAGTCTCGCCACAGAGAGCAACAGTCCTACAACGATAAATCATTCAATCATAACACTTCACTCATAGTTAGAAAAACTGGTGGCAGATGGCAGCACTACACATAACAAGCATTACAGAGAAACAAAAAACTTCACGTCAGGTTTCACTACACGTACACGCACATTTCCGCATGTACCGATTCGTTGGGGGTTCCGCGTGGGGGGGTTGTGTGGGCGGGGTGCATGTGTGGTGTAGCAGTAGTAGGTAGGGCCTCCAAAAAATTGCTCGGGGATCCATGATGTTCTTAAGTCAGCCACCTCGTTGGGCAATTTGCCTGTTGTGGCGTTGTATTTGTAAATCCGGTGTTTTTGTAATGACGATTATTAACAGCAAAACAGAGTCACTGGAAAATTTTTAATCTTTTTGAATGCGACAGTCGGAACCCATATATTCAGAACTACACTGTATAATAGTATAAGCAAGCTTTAGTTTAGCGCCAACCCAGATGGCACTATAGACATAAACCAAAAGCACAGCTTGCCTTGCTTTTTAATGACGTAATTATAATTTTAGCCAATGAGCTTAGCCCCATGTTAAAATCCTATGTATAGGATGGAATAAAGCGACCGGGCAGCATGAATTTTTGGTTTAATTTGGAATAAAACCATTAGGTTTGGGTCGAAAGATACGCGGAATTGCAAGGGCAAGGAATTGTTTTTCTCCGATGGAACCCATAGAGCCCACTATTAGCGCCGATCATCACCGTGTTAAAAGTCAAGAAAATTGTTTTATTGTTTTGGAAATTCGAATCTCAAACGGATGATTCCAAGATCCTAAACAGATGAGCCGCAGCAATAAATCTCGCCGGAAGTGTTAGAAAACTGCGTTATACGATCCACGGACTGCAGAAGACAGGAAGCGGCGGCCCTTAATCTATTCGATGCATCCGAAATGCTCGATGGCCAGTTGCATGAATGGCCCTCCGGGGATCGATAAAGGCTCTCGTACTTAATCCTAGAGCTTTTCCATTGTTTTTTGCTCTGAAGAATCTCGTTATCAAAATTTTACATTAACATACGCATTTCTTCTCGTTTTTTCCCCCCGAGTTTGCAATGATTAACCTTCTCATTTTTTCTAGCAAATAAAAATTACAGGTATGCTATGCGAAGAGACACCGGAAAGTGTTGTAAGTAAAATATATATGCTCTGATTCCACCAGATTGACTCGAGGCCGTTGGAAGTGAAATTTTCTCTTGACTGTTTAATCATCAATACCCTTATTCTCGTTGCGACGGACACCCTTGACGCGCGCACTTTGAAAAACACTTCTATAGGTACCATTAGCTCTTGCTATCATAGTGAAAAGATAGCACCAAATGATATAAGGAAAATTCACCGCCACGCAATTCATCGATATGAAAATTCATGAACAAGAGTTCGCCACCAGTGAGTGGGTGAATGAGCTAGCGAATGACTGCATGTGTGACCGTATGAATGACAGAGTGAGTGAGTTATTGAACGTATGACTGACTCAATCATTTGCTCTCTGCTCCCCTCCAAAGTTGCAGCGTTATACATCTGATGGAATGAGTCACACAACCAGGTTTTTATTAATGTTTCTCCCCATGGATATTAAAAAAAGAAATCTCTTTATAGAACAGATGCTCTCAACACAATATATTCACGCGGAATCTCCTTGATATAAATAGTTACAAAACTGTTCTACGTAACACTTGATAATTACAAGACTGTACAAAGAGAATCCTCGATATGATTACAAGACTATACCAAAGAGCATCCTAGATACGATTACAGGACTGTACCAAAGAGAATCCTCATGATTACATGACTGTACCACAGAGAATCATTGATTATATGTATATTATGCGACTGTTTTATGAAACCCTGGATAAATAAGAGACTGGAACACGGAACCCAATTAAATATGAATATTTTCAATATAAATATTTGCACATGTATGTTATAACGTCAATGAAAAATTTTACAGCTTTTGTGTGATGCCGTGGAACCACCGGAGAGGCTGTTGCGAAACCCTGACGTTCAACGGAATACTAGTTAAAAACATGTTATAGATCACCTCAGGGGTGTATCTAAGCTTTATCTCAGTATAAAAGTCGAAAATCTCCCGCTGTTATTAAATGTTACATCATTAGGACAAGAACGAGCCCGAACTCTACGTGTACGGGAATAATAATGAAAAAAAATCTGTGATTTTATTGGAAAATTGGCTTCGAAAACATCGAGGTGTTGTGTGCGAGCTGTATATTTTGAGCACAAAATATTTCTCTTTTTTCGACGTCAATGAATATGCTTTAGCTTCATTGGGTTATTCATAGCTTTGCATCAATTTCGGAAACATGGGAAAATAATTTTAAAAAATTCAGATTTTATTTTTTCATGAAAGATATGCCTAGAAACACGGGTTCTTCACCTTTTTTTCAGTTGTGACCCACAATCAGTAACGAGATCAGCTTCGTGGCCTATGGGGCTGTTTGTTTTCGTGATCAGTAAAGCCTAAGGGCTAAGTGGATTTGTACGACCCAGGTTTGGGCCGTGACCAATAAAACTCTTGGCTATTCGTGGATTTTGATGACCCATCTAGGAAGTCACTGCAATCCATGGTTAATAATTAGAGACGGAACGAATATTCGGCTGTATTCAGTATTCTTTGCCGAATATTTTTAAATCTTAGCTCAACAAACGAATTTTAAAAACTACGTTAATTGGAATTGTTCCCTTAAATGAAAAATTTACTGATAATATTTTATTGTGTGGTGTACAGTATATCCTTTCCTGTGAAAGAAAGGCTATGTCAGGGTAAATTTCTAGGATAAGGAAAACAGGAAACTGGAAACAGAATCCTACGGCAATAAGATGGAAGTGAGCACCAGCTGTACACAAAATCACTAATTGAAGGATACAAGATACGTATTGAGCTGCTGAAAGAGGCAAAGGACATCTTAAAAATAGAAAGAAAAGAGAAGTCGTAAACTTGAAAAGAAAAAATGCATTTCTTTTTTTCTTTTTTACACTCTGCGGAATATGATCATACAAAGAAAAATTTAAAATTTCATAAGGTTTTTCTTTTATATAATATTATTCTCGTAAGTTCTCTATTAGTCGTAAACGGTACATTTGCTAGTTGATCCTAAATACTGGTTGACGTTTTCTTAATTAGGGGTGAAATTGTAACAAGTGTTGAAAAAAAATTATTCTTTTTATTGAAATACAATACAGAGGCATCACCGTTAAATTTGATTGTCAGTATCATGGAAAAATAATTGTTTAAAACATATTTCAATGTTTATTTAAATAACAAATTAAATCTCAATACCAATCATTTAAAATTAACAATAATTTTGTTTTCAATTAAAAGCACCAATTTTATTTATAATTGTGATGAATTTTAAGGAAACTGATATTCGGCCAAATCACTATTCGTCCCATCGCTATTAAGAACCCCTGGTGTAGAATTTTTACTGTTGCAATTTTGCTCGTTATTGGTGTTTTAAAAAAGACATATTTCCGATTCGTCGTAGGAAATCGTGCAGTCATATTATTTTTCTTGATACAGTTTTATCCTTGAAATATTTCGCGATATTCCTAACTTATTTTACAACACAGAGCCAACAAGTTATAGGCCGGTGTCTCGATTCACGCATTGCTATTTTAACTGGCGTGTTCAATGGGCCCAGGGCACCGAGTCCAACTGGGAGAGGGGCTATATCATTAGAGAATTCTATTTATTGTAAGACTACGTTTTTTCTTTTAATGTGTATTTTCGTTGATACGGAAATATTTTTTCATCAAATATGAGTTTTCACGAGTTTTGAAATTGATTTTTCATCAAATGAATTTTCATATATAAACAATGAAATTATTTCATTTCTATAAATTCTGTAACTATGTGAACATTTTCGCCGACAGGGCACTGCAAAAAACCTCGAGAGGACCACAGATGTGTCACGTTCCACGTGTTGAAGACTACTTTACCGCTCACCAACTCCGGCCACATTTCACCTGAGATCCATGGGTTCAGCATTGCATGCATGCTCTATTGCGAATTTCGGTTAGTCAGTGGTGTCTGCCCATAATGAAGCTTCTACATGAAGCCCATGCTAGTTTGAATCACTTGTAACATTACCACATATTCTGCATTGCTCATTCCCGTGAGTCAACGGTATGCCCCCTCCCCCAACCTAGCATTCTGTTAGTAAATAAGTCTAATTTTTTTTCTTTCGCACATGCTAGTATGGATCTTTGTGTCATTTGTAACATGCAGTTGTGTATTACAAACATGTGTGGACAAATGGTGCCCCAGTAAAGGACGTTGCATTGAGACTTCTGGCAGCGCTACAGTAGTGGTTGTTCATCAGGGAAAGGGTTGCTCTGCATTTTGGAACTTCTTCCGGCACAGCCGCACCCTCTGCTTATATCGCAATAGCGACAAAGCCAGGTTGTGCTTGCTCGTTCAGTTCAGCATGAATGTTCCGGGTGAACATGTTTGGAGAGCCTTGTGAAATAAAATTACATTACTGAAGCAGCTTCGCTCATATTATTCACATCTCACTGACAATAAATAATGCACCGACTTTCCCAGCAAAATCGGAGCACTAATAGCTATTTGATGCAAACATGGAATTTTCGTCTCGACTGTCTCCGCGAAGGAAAACTGAAGTTCCAAAGAAAGAGCAAAAAGGGAATATAAAAACTGTCATGCATCAAAAACACCAGTCCTATCATCGTTGTGCATCGTATAAGCTTTGTCAGCGCAGCGCCATAAATCACCGTATCTTTTTTTCATATTCTAGGATCATTAAACTTCAAGTGGAAATTTTTACCAAGTATTAAAAAAAAGCTCCTCCGCATTTGCCATAAAGATAAGGATTCGTAATTTAGGTGCGCCAGACAGGTCAACATCCAGTTCACTCGGCATAACAACAACGTACAGAGAATTTAAAAAGAAAAAAACACCGCCATAATTATCTGGCGAGAAGATGGGTAACAACATAACACAGAAAGGTTTGTTACGTATGCAAAAGAATATCAGCGATCCGTAAATATTGTCTACGTATAACCATCATTATTCGCAACCAGCGCGTTATTTATTCTTCGGTCGAGAAGCACCGAGTTTAGAATTTAAATGATGTAAGAGAAACGCTCTTCTTCTCCTCGAACCAAAAACAAAGAAAATGGAAAAAGAATCTAGCAATTTTTCGTCCAGATTTTGACAAAAATCGTGGCATCACTACAAGATGTTGAGGGTGAAGCTGAATATAATGTAAAAAAAACCCACTTATATTAAAAGAGATTTCTAAAGAAATTTCCACCGAACAGAGAACGAAACTCGACCTTTAGAGTAACTGATGAGAACGAAAATTTAAGAGAATAAAACATTATAAAAAATAAGGTTTCTTTGTTCTTTATTCGAGTTCAACTAACGAGAAAAATCTTGTCTTTTGTAATCGTAACCTAATTAGAACTCGTGCCCTTTTTCTTTTCTGTCGGAGCACAAAAGAAACAGCGCTTGGGCGAGGCACGAACTGGCTTTTTTCCTCGAGGAAACAGACTGTTTCGAATACCTTTTTTTTTTCACTGGAGTTTTGCCAAATTACAAATTTGCTTCGTCTGTTAAATAACACATCGTATAATACGAATAGTGTTTGGCGGGAGCAACAGCGTCATTCCGAGTTATTATTTAAGCCCTGTGAGATGGTGCGGTCTCGGGGTTCGATCCACGGTGGTGGTGGTTGAAGTTTATTTCCTGTGGTTTTGAAGATGTAAATGTAAGATTTCAAATATCCACTTTGCAAAAAAAAATTCTCGTCACAGCGAGTAGTTTAATCGAATTGGATAGTTATATAATATTATATTTAGTTAGTCAGAGAGGGGTTGTGAGGTCGGGAAAGAAAGGCGGCTCCTTTGGGCGATGGGGTTGAAAAATCCTTATTTATTTATACAATATTGTTAACCCTTTAGGCCTATACAAAAGAATGCGGTTGAATTTGATGTAGATATTGTTTGATATTTTACAAAAAAACCAAGTGATAGTTGGGGAATCGACAATAGAGCCGGGGAGTTGTTTCATTCACCAATGAATGGTATGAGGAAAGAAGGTGTATTTAAAGCAGTCAGTAGAAGCAAAAATAAGTTTTATTTTTAGGGGAATGGGGTGGAGTCTTCTAGGGGGAAATGCAGGATGGTTTGTCTAGTATGCCAGAAGTATCGAAGTTGAGATGACCATGGGAAATCTTACATAAAAGGTTTAGGTCGCGAAATAAGACGAAGAGTAGGGGGGGGGGGGGAGGAAATTAGATTAGATTTTATGTTCGGGCATGGAAGAAAAGATGACCAACAGTCATGGACAAATCGGGCGGATTTATTTTGGATTGATTTGAGTTCATCTATATATATTACTGGAGGCGTAGTGGTTCGCGATTCCAGTGGCATACGAAAAGAAAGATATACGTGTGATAAGCAGAGTAGTCTGATGCCCCGAATGAAGTGTGTAAAGTTGCGCGGAGGAAGAAAAGTTTGTTGAGACATTTCTGGAAGACGTAGTGAACATGTTTGTTCAAACTTAGGTCAGCTGAGATTATGACGCCAAGGTTATTTCATTTAAGAAACTTGGGATATGGGGTTAAATTATTGATTATGAAGATTCAAGAGGAAGTAATTTACGCGGTAACTCTCATGCGAACTGTTTTTGAAATATTGATGGGCATCTGCCATAATGAAGAGTCAACTTTTATTGAAAGTCTGATAACAGAAGGGGAGAGGAAGGATGTTTTTCTTCTCCCTTCGAGGTAATACAGTATTGTGATGCGTACAGTATAAATAACAGAAAACGAAAGGCTTTTCTCTCTTCCTAGTTTAATATTATTATTATTTTCTGTTTGGGGGAGGGGGACATTTATCATTTTGGAAGATCGAAAAAAAATATTCTTCTTGAAAATGAGTGGTAATTTCTAGAAGATTTAGTGATTTCGACTGTGGAAGTTAAAATGCGCACCAGGAAAATTTTGAAAACCGCTCAAAAGGTTAACATCTTACATATCGTGTACGGAATTGGAAAAATTTGCCACGCATTATCTTTGATGCAAGTATTGACTACCAAACGCGTTTATTCAACATGTTTTCTGTTATTTTGGATAAAAAGTTTTTTTTTCAAGCAACAAAAAAGGGAGTGCTGAGATCAGTGATCAATAAAAAGACAGATAACTGTTTTTATTTTAGAATTCCAAAGATAGTGAAAGTCTCTCGGATCGGATACGAGACGTGCTACGAAAGACAAAACGAAATATATTGGAAAATGAACCACAAAATGTGACCACGTATTTGGTCCGTATATGCTTTCCCATGTACTTCGATGCGAAAGAGAAAGTAAAATATAAATAAATGGAAGGGGAAAAAAAAGCAAATATAAAGCACAATAATCTTTTCAAACCTCTTATGGGAATTCTTTCCAGGTCAAAATTTCACTCCCACGACGGCTACAAATAACTTTCGATCCTCCCCACGACACTTTTTTTTCCCTTCAATTCTGACGCGTCGTCCGTAAACACGTCTTTGAAGAGAATAACATTATATAAAAGAAAAACTTTATGAAATTTTCAATTTTTCTTTGTATGATCATATTCCGCAGAATGTGAAAAAGAAAAAAAGAAATGCATTTTCTTTTTTCAAGTTTTTATTCTCAATACAAGACGTCAATAAACCTCTGGTTTGTTGAATGGATCTCGCAATCCATGCCTTTTCCATCTTCAAATACACTATATTTTTACTTCTTTTTTGTTTTAGTTGAATTCCGATTCGTTCGAATAATCGCCATATTTATCTTTCAAAACCTGGACACAAGGTTAGTTTCAACCTGTAGAGCAAACATTTCAACGCCCTGAGTCACGCGGAAAACTTGGTGATTACGTCTTTACTGCGGAATCTTCAGCGATTTCAAGGTTACGTGGAACCCTAGATGATTGCGAGATACACGGAATTCGGGGGCTGTACAATCTACTCATGCTTATCGAGAATCCGATCCGTATCCTCACCGATTATGACAATGTAATCATAAAATGGAAATTTTTGTTATATTGGCGTCCCCCTTCGAAAACCAGAGCATCGTATTTCTCCCAATATTCGGAGGAAGGTACGGTAAGGGGAGACCCACTCCTTATATAAGCATCGGATGATACTATTTTCTACTCGCGATGGCGCCGATTTAGTGAAAAATTTATTTCTTTGACTTGGAAATTTATTACGATGACTTAAGTAGTGTTTTTCCTTGAAAGAAAACTGCAGTTTCGTCGGTCACTTACAATTGATTGATTCAATTAGAAATCTACTCATTACCGCTATACAGTAAAACCTCACTACGGCGATATAACGATAAATCCCTCTACAACTACATTTTTTCGAGTCTCGTTTGAAAATTCATATACACTCTACCTGTCGATATAACTAACGATAATCTGTCTAAAACATTATTTTTTTCCTGGTCCGCAGAATATTATAATTAGATTTGACTATTTTTCGCGATAATGTAATTATATTATCCTAAAATTATATATACTGTACATAAAATAAATGGATCACCCACGTCCATCAAAATAGGCAATAAGGACAATACATTTTTATTCCGCTGTGATTTTGGTAGTTCCTTATTAACTTAAGTACGGCTTAAAGAATTCCAATCAATTAATTAGAATGCGAAAATATCCTCGTGAATAATATTTATATACACGCTGAAAAATATACTTAATTATATAAAAATAACTCTTCATGTACTCCTTCTGTTTTCCATCCTCCCCATTAAAAAATTGAAAAAAAAAATATCTAGCCAATATAGGCCCGCTAACACCTTCCTTTTTTAATGTTAAAGCATGTGAAAAAAAATGTTCTGCACGTCCAAAAATGAATTAGCGTTGCCGCCGTCGCTGAACAAAAAATTCAGCAAATGTATAGTAGTATATAGTAGATTTATTTATCCCAAGCTCAATTTTGATTGGTCAGTGGTTTTCCCTCTTTCGTGTCACGTGACGTTAAGGAGTGAGCCTAAGAATGATTCCTTGGTATCGTTTTTTCGGATTATTCTTGAAGTCATGCTTATAAACCCATGCTTATAATTCGGATGGGATGAGAATAAGCATTAGCAGATAGTACAGCCCCTGTATGATTACAAGGCTACCACGGAACCCTCGATGATTACAAGACTGTTACAGGGGACCCTCGATGATTACAAGACTGTTACGGGGAACCCTCGATGATTACAAGACTTTTACAGGGAACCCTCGATGATTACAAGACTGTTACAGGGAAACCCTCGACGATTACAAGACTAATACAGGGAACCCTCGATGATAACAATACCGCTACAGGGAATCCGGGATGATTATGGGACTGTTCTATGGCATTCTATATGATTACAAAAAAACCGATATTATTATAATACAAATACAAATACAAATACAACGCCACAACAGGCAAATTGCCCAACGAGGTGGCTGACTTAAGAAAGGTTTGTAACAAAGGTTTGTGGTTATACAAAGGTTTGTAACAGCTGTTTGACACGAAGATATATTTAGCAGAGAGAGAATTCATCTGTCCTGCTGGGAAATCGCTCTTTTTCCTAAATATATCTTCGCATCAGCTATAGATGTTAATAACCTTTGTATGATTAGCGGAGAGTGACATCATCCTCGGATACGTCCACATCTGGAGGCAGTGTCAGCAACTGTGAGCTTTGACCTGAGTTAGGTCCGACCGTCCATGCACGGTCCCATTAAGTGCACACGAGCTCCAAGGAAAGATTGAAATATTTGTTGCCTCTGTAGTCTAGTGGTCTAGGGCGTTCACCCTGTAAATGAAAGGACGTGGGTTCGATTCCCCGCAATGGCCGTTGAATTTTCTCTATTTCCAAAATATAAATTTGCACAGCCAGCTGTTAAAAACCTTTGTATGGATAGCGGAGAGTGACATCATCCTCGGATATTATTTACACGTGGAAAATGAGGGTGAAAAAAAACCAAGTTTCTGTTCTCTTTCTCTAGTTTTCCTAGAAGTAAGTTTTTTTCTCTACGTGAACCGAATTGGATGATTTCGCGTCCTTAGAAACGTGTTACATAATCACGCTGCACGTTAGTGCTTTTCTAGCGTGGGCATCAGCTACGGGTGGATATAAGTATATGGCCCTGACATATACTCCTCCGGTTTCAAGAGAAGAGAAAGAATACGCAGCAAAGTTGAAGGGAAGATCGGCAGATCGGCGAAATAAAAGAAACCAAATCCGAAAGTTTGCTAACAGGGTTATCAATGAAGAGTCCAGAAAGGAAGAGGAAAGAGAGCTTTAAGGTTTTTCTTCCAGCTACACAGGGCCGAGATATTTCGTCCCTAATCGTTAAGAGACGGCTTTACAAAAACAAAAGAAAATAAACAGTAACTGAATTCGATTAAAAAAATATTAGACATTCGTAGTTTTGAAAAAGTAAAATATATTTATTAGTCATAGTTTTTAGTAGTGAAATCCATAGTTTTTGTAATGAATGTAAAACAGAAATACGAATAAAGGCTTCTCCCTCTGATTTGGGCCTGTGATTATTGAAAACATATTTCATTGCCATGAGGAAAAAAAAGCAGAAACTAAACCGAGCTATGGCGGTTAACTTTATAGTGAAGAATCATCAAGCTTTCTCCAAAGAAGTAATAAGACAACGCAACCAAAATTAGTCGAGACCAAACTTAACGCCATCGATTTTTCCAACGAGACATGAATCGCACGTTTACAACTCTATTTATTGATTTCGAAATGTCCACGACAAAATAAAATAATAGCATTATTTTCTAGTTCCAACTAAAAAAACTCTATTATTCTTCAGAGTTCACATTTATGAAGGTAAAACTACTAATAAGTTTTTGTCCGCTATTTATTTTTATTTCTGTCACGAAATAATTTATAAAATTCTCGAATTTCCTAGAAATGTTCGAGTTTTTTACGAAAAGTAAGAAGAGGAAAAATAAAATAAAATGAAGTAAACTCCAAATTATAAAACGAAAGTAGTAAATCGAGTGTTTTTGTTAAACTATTTCTCTATTTTCCCTCCTCTCCGATAAGTTTAATATTTTCCTATTCTCTTTGTTATTTTAGCTTTCCATTTGGCGATTGTGAAATATTTATTACGCCGCTCTTCTCGTGCGAAATAAGAAAACAAGATTAAAGATGTGATGTGTGTGTGTGTGTGAGAGAGAGATTTCGAGGCTCTATAAAAAATGAGAGAAGAAAAAAAATGAAACTCTATTCTTACCCTGTTTTATTTCTTCACAGAGAGAATAATTCATCAAAGATTGAGTTAAGCGCGAACTAACTTCTTGGAAATATATTAAAAGGTTCAGAACTTGTTAGGAGAAACGTACGATGTATATATGAACGTACATATTTCACAGGAAAACATCAAAATCAAAGCGGAAGAGAAACTGAATATTACGTGAGAAGGAGAACCAAAAGGAAAGAAAGAAAACCGTTACGAACTTGTTCGAAACTTCACATCTTGAGAAATGACATATAATTTATTTTTCTATTTTTTTATTATCAAGCACTTTAACACGAATGTAATACGGAACGTCATTTCGGATGTTATAAGGAATTTACGATTTCGCAGAATTTTGATGATGTTCTGCGAGAGGCTTCATTCCACTCACTTCTTATTATTCACGTTCATTTGTTTTCAAGATTAAAGCATTCTATGTATGTAAAATTCATTTTCTGTCTGTCTGTGTTTTTTTTTCTTTACACAAATCTATAATTTTCGACCGATCTCCGCTAGCATGTATACCTGTGAAACCAGTGGGCTCCCAGACCACGTCGCTTTACGGCGATATTGCCATTGTCCTTACTAACATGGGTATCTCTGGAACACCTTTTGCATAATATATATTCAACTATATAAAAATTAAATCGTCAAAATTACGTACGATAGAGATCGATCAATTATAAACGCTAGTATTATGATTGACTAAAATAACGTCAACTCAATTGACGTGACAAATTAATGACGTTTTATCGTCCGCGGAGCAGCCGTTTGAGCGCGTTTACGTGTCATGTTAGATGATTCATTCTTCGATGATAATTGTTTGTATTGGTATGTACTCTATTACCTCTTAAAGCTTTTCTCGTGTTTTCTGAATCATCCTTTATACAGATCGGGGACGTCTGTATGAGTAAATATTCATCAGTAGAGTAGGTAGCCGAAGAACAAGTACTATTTGTTATCATTTTTTGTGTCCCGTTTTAAAACAAGCCTTGTTTTTTTAACGAAAGATTTCGAAACTTTCTACAATTCGGAAACGTTTATATACCTCGTAGGTAAAACTTGCATCGAAGCCGTGGGTGATCCATGAGCAACCCCGGTATTTTACCTCCGAGCAAACAAGAATTTATTTAAAAATAACAATTTTTACACGCGGCTCAAGCCAAGCACCAGCGCTCACGAGTCTAAAATACTTCCGACGCGCCCCAGGATTCAATTCCCTTTACTTAAACTGAGCCTTTAGATTCTAGCACGATGCATAAATCCGACACGTGGAATGAAACTTGTATCAAATGAAAATTAACAATTCATGAATCAGGCGTAATATTTCGACGTCAAAATAGTATTGGCGTACACTACATGGGCAAATAATTGAAATTTGTAATGCCAAATAAACTGCTAGCGAACTATATATTTCGGAATTATCATTAGATATAAACTTGTATCTCGTCCATGATCCCGAGCATACTCAATATTTGCCACCATCTCGATAGTACCTGTAGAAATTTTGGGTTTGGGCCCCCCCCCCGGCATATTTTTTGAGCCTTCCCAACATTTTCAATAAATCTATTGTCCGACATGTTGCAAGGCATATACAGTCAAACCTCGTTAGTGCGTCACCCGGTAAACACGTCACTCCGCTTACCGGATCACTTTTTGGAAGTCCCAATTATCCTCGGGCAGGAATTGACACAGATATGGCTTACTCCGTTTAACAAGTCACTCAAGTCATATTTTTGCTCTCCCAAGAGTGACTCATTAACGAGGTTTGACTGTATATATTTTGACCAGGCATGTATTTTTTCTACCACATGCCTAACGCGGACGAATTAAAAAAAGTTTATTTTTCATCGACGATGATGCAAGTGGTTCCTACACAAATGCGTGAAATTCCACAGAAATGGTTTCGTTGGAAGCTAATGATACAAATGTGCGGCCAACATATTTTATCTATTTTTATTGTCCGAATATTCAGCAGCTCGGTGTGGGTCTCCATTATATACAGTAAATGAGCTCGTAGGCTGGAACCTTTGGCAGGTCCTTAGGGTAAATTTTTGCACGGGCCTTTTTCAAAAATTTCTCGGTTCATTTTCACTGTTTAGCGAATTTAACGTTTTCGGTGAAAATAATAATGGTATTCATCCTAGGCTAGGGTGATTAGACGCTTCGTTTCCAGGAAAGAGTCTATATGTGACTAATAAATGTGCTTTGTTCCCAAAAATGCTTTCGTAATAGCTGATTTATTTCTCGGTATTTTGCACGCAAATCAAATGTTCAATAAAATCAAATTATTTTTAAGAAATATCAGCGAAATAAATTAACTAAAAAAATGTATAGATGTGCTGTATACCCCTGTATATATTGTACTCCAATATCCCGTATGCTGCTGTACATACTGTACATTCCAGAATCAGCCACGAAGCTGGGTGGAAGGGATCTCCGCAACGGGATAGGTCTAGTGGCAAAGTCCTGGCGTTCATTCATTCATGTACTCCAATTAAATTTTCGAAATTCCCCAGGAGATATCAACCGAAACTATATTCATTCTATATTAAATTTAATTACGTCTTGCATACGCTTATTTTGTCCGGTACAACCTGATATAGCACTTTATGCGTACATACAATTGCTATATAAGCTAATTTGAAGACCTCGCTTATATATCTCCAGATTATATATCGTCAGATGTCTCGCCATACACGGCATTTATAACAACACTTCTCGAATCACCTGGGAGGTATGTTAAAAGCGAACTCGACTATATTTCAATTTATCGTTTTTCATTGTGTTCACATCGCATTCGTTAAATTTCCGAATGCATATTGCAGAAGTATTTCAGTTGCTTGAATATGCGCAAGGAAAGTTTTCGGGATACTTTTAATATTTTTCGTTTAACAAAACATTTCGATCCTCGTGTCTGCATATTTTGGAATACTCGGCGGAATTCGTGCGCGGACTCAGATAAACGCCAGAAATTCAGATTTTTGGAGTGGACTTCGATCCGTACGCGAATTCCGTTCTAAATTTTTGTGTATGTATGTATTACATGCGTGTGTACACTCCTGCATGTATTACAACACCGGAGAAAATTTTCGGGTTTTCGACAAGTCGGAAAATTTGTGAAAGGCCAACGAGAAGAATTTCCTCGGGGCGAATCCTGAACGGGAAACTCGGTATGACCCTCATGTTCCAAATTCAATTTATCAACTGCCTACGCTAAAGATTGTGAGCGAGAGATGGGAAAAGAAAGCATTGAATAAAAAGGTCTGGGCAAGCGCAGGTAGCAGCAGCGCCTCGTGGAAAAGAAGGCTTTTGAAGGCTCGAGCGATGCTGACTTTCAATTTCGTTTTCCGCTTCTGCTCCGAAAATGACAAGTTTGAGAAATGAGCTTCGACAGTCTCTCCTCCATCTCCTTGAGATTCCCTTTTCTGCGTTATACGTACTTACTCCTTTCGACCCAATACGGAGATTATTCTTATAGCTTTTACTGCTCTTGCCACGTTAGTGGAAAAGTTGGAATTAGGTTTCTTTACTTTATGGTGTGCGGCCCTCGTGGAAATACTAAATGCAAAAGCTGGTTCGAGGGATCGAAATCTGCTCGAATGCATCCGAAAAACTGAATAATGATGGTGAACGGTTTGTCGAAAAAAGTCGGGTCGCCCGTTTCCATATAAAAAAAACTCGACTTTTCTTTTCCCGCTCCGTATATCAAATATCCGGTTTCGAAATTGCCTCTCGCAGAGGCTAATACACTCCTGAAAAACAAACATGAGCTCCGATGGAAACTGAATCACAAATCGAGTGCGGATGAATTTTATGAAATATCCAAAGGCATCTCATTGAATCTCGATGGAATTGACGTCCGATGTTTTATGATTAGAGAGATTTATTTAAAAGGGCAATCAGTTTCTTTTGCATATTTAAATTTATTTGGTCTATTCAATAAGTATAAGGGTCAATACAAAAAATCCGTTCGAGGTGTATATAATATAGCATAGCATAATATAGGTATAGCATATAATATCCGTTGGTGTAGCAAGAAGCCTAGTACTGTACTGCTTCTCCATAGAAATCATGAAATAATACCTTTATAACTCTTTAAGCAATTTTTAAAATTCCCTGATTTACATTATAACTACTAGGAAAATCACTAAATCTTCTGCCAAATGCCACCTCTTTTCGAGAAGAATTTTTTTTCCTGTTCTTGGGCAGCCGATACGTTTCCCCCTAACACCGAAGATAATTACAATAAAAAAATAAGGAAGAGAAAAATACTCCACCTTTTCTGTTATATATACTGTACGCATATTCCAAAACTACCTCGAAGGGAAAGGAAACGTCGCTCTCCTGTCCAGGGAAATTTAAACAAGATGATGCGAGTATGTTCTGGATACAACATTAATACACATAAAAATATATAGTTTTAAGCAGTAATATGTGAAAAAAAATGTTAATTTTTTATATTTATCTAGCTTTTTTTTATGAACAGTTTAAGAGAATGTCGCCATAATTTTGAATGCTTTTTGCATTCAAAATTATGAAGGGAGTGTATATGTAAATTTCATAGTTCTGTGGTTAGTAACTCTATTCTGTCATAAAAATACTATACCATGCTATAAAATACTAAAATGTTACAAAAAATTGCAGGAAAAAGCTATGGGGTCACGCAGACCCCCTGCCCATCTTACTAGGTATAGTTCCCGATCCGTCCTTCTAGTGTTAAGCAAAATAAAAATTGAAACCCTTTATGCTGATAAGAATCCAGTAATCTCCTTGTTAAGGGATAAATTAATTCCCTTTATAGTATGCTAGTAACAGAGATTCAAAATATTATGATGGAAGGGATTACAGGAGCTTAAGGAGTTGGCCATTCAGCCGCGAATCTCACCCACTCGATTTTAGCTTCGGAGCTGCCTCAACCATCAGATCCCAGAAGAAAACAATGACTTTTATATAAAAAGGAAGAGGAGTCTAAGATTAATATCAAGTGCAGTGATGGGTTAGCGAGATCCGTTCTTCAAGCAAAGCGAGCTGTGCTGCTTGGGCAAACTATTCTCCAGGAGAGAAAGAGCGAGGCTGAGGAGAGATGAACTTACGCCCCCCTCCCCCATCGTATAGTCGAAAGCGAAATAACACCGCATACTTTCCACCACTGGCGGCGATGGAAGGCTCAAAATGCTTCTCGGATTACGCCACGGGCGATAAATCAGTGGCGCACAGAAGTCGTTTGTCTTCGAGTACTTTGCCCATCTTTAGTAGAGTCCCTATTTATCAAATGGGGGAAACATCGAACAATGTCTTCTTGGAAATGGATGGACGTGTCTGCTGGCCGTGAAGGTGAGGAATTTCACCGCCGAGTTACTCGCTAAAAGGTAACCTCTAATGTAATGTAATGTGCGTTACAATAAAAGGACCAGTGATTGTGTTGCTCACTTCTCATCTTGATGAGAGTGGGGGGGGGGGGCAGAACAAATCAAAATAGAGAAGTGAGCCGTTGCTTCTTTCTTAAATCATTCCCCGATTGATTTTTATTTATCCTTCCATTACGACCATAAACTTCGATGTAATAAGGGGGAGCCGGAATGTTAGGTGAAGATGGACGTTTCCCGTTCAAAAAATCCATTCTTAACCCAAAGTTAGCAGAAGCATAATTTTTTGTCAGATGATGGAGCATGTTTAGTGCCGATGACGTCACAATCGAAATACAGTATCCTCTAGACCAGTGATTCCCAACGTGGGCTTTAACGCCCCCTTGGGGGCGATGGAATGTTCCAGGGGGGTGGTAAAAGCCACGGGTATAACATAGGATCCTATGGGTTAGATTGCGTTGGGGAGCGATGGGAGAAAAAATTTCTGAGGAAGGGGGCGATGGGACAAAAAAGGTTGGGAAACTATGCTCTAGACCGTTGCAGTGACAATGACGAGACATCTTGCCGGACTTGATCCACTTTATTTCAGCAATTACGAGTTATATCGCTTCCTTTAAATGAGTGGTTGTCAACCTGGGGGGCCATATGGGCCCTTTTGAGGACTTAAAATACTCTAAGAGGGCTACGGGTGAAAATATCAGACGAAAGGGAAGCTACGACAGGTTGTGAAGGGGCCACGGAGAGCTGTGAAGAAATAACGTTTTTTTAAGTGAACTATGGTGGGGGGGGGGGGATAAATGTGGCTACTTTCACAATCCAGCAGAGTTGTCCATAGTACCAGGGCTATCGTAACCCGTGGGCCCATGACCTGAAGCTACACAATGGGATATGACGCTATGATTTTGAAATTTAAGTATGTGAGCTGTTACTTTCACGTGTCGGGGCCAAAACCACTTTGCCCGGAAACCCAGGATGTTAAGACGGCCAAGCATAAAACCCCCAAAAGAAGGAGGCTCATTGAACTATAGCCCAAGGTAGGTGTGGACCTGAGTCTACAGCAGGGTTCTCAAACCTTTTCCACCTGTGGTGTCCCTTTTCCTAATCAATGCTTATCCGCGGATCCCCAGAGAAGTTCAACAAATGATCTTTCCGTAAACCTTTTTCAGGGGCACCGTGGTGCACAGTTGGAGAGCTCCTGGTCTAGAGGGTCGTTTTACTGTGTTGTTAGAATTTGGCTCTCGAGAGGAATGATCACTCACGTTCTGTTTGAAATTTGTAATTGTTCTGGATTCGTGCCCGGCTCTAGGTTTCATAGATCTGTGTGTGTGTGCACGATCTTATTTTAAAATTTCGTGGTGAGGGGCCCTGGATAAGACGGGGTGGGGGGTGAGGGGCACGACGAGAAAATATGTTCTAAACATGGTCATTGGTTTAAAAATATTGAGAAACCCTACTCTAAATTTCTGCAATGTCGAGCCCGAACAGCTTTGTAATAACTAGTCTTGCCACCTCTCGTCTGTAAGAAGAATTCTCGTTATCGGCTGAAGTTGGTTTTCTGTGGTTCCCAACTTCAAGGCGCAAATGCGAGCCGATCTCCCCGTTAAAAAGTCTCGCCACAGAGAGCAACAGTCCTACAACGATAAGTTATTCAATCATAACACTTCACTCATAGTTAGAAAAACTGGTGGCAGTTGGCAGCACTACACATAACAAGCATCACAGAGAAACAAAAACTTCACGTCAGGTTTCACTACACGTACACGCACATTCCCGCATGTACCGATTCGTTGAGGGTTCCGCGGGGGTAGTAGGTAGGGCCTCCAAAAAATGGCTCGGGGATCCATGATGTTGTTAAGTCAGCCACCTCGTTGGGCAATTTGCCTGTTGTGGCGTTGTATTTGTATTTGTAAAACACGTTTTCGATCTCCCCCAACAGCCTGTCTGATCAACTGCCAGTAGGCGGAGTCAGCATTTGTTGAAAGTTTGATAACAGAGGGAGAAAGACGGTGTTTTTCTTTCTCTCTCCGAGGTAGTACAGGGATGTGCGTACAGAATAAATAATACAAATAGCCAGAGTATTTTTCTTTCTTGTTTTATAATTAATTGTCTCGTTGTTGGGGGGAAAGCACTAATCACTGGACAATATAAAGAAGAAATATTCTTCTTGAAGACAGGTGGCATTTTGTAGAAGGTTTAGTGATTTTCACCGTCGATGCTTTAGTGTGGATCGGGGCAATTTTAAAAACCTCTTAAAAGGTTACAAAAATTCAACTTCAATGTGCAACAAGATCTTGAGGTCGGTTTCTAATCTATTTTCTGCGCTCTCTTTTGAACTCGGTTTACTTTGTGAAATGTTACCTGAGCACCTTAATACGTATTTGCATTTCAACGTATGAGTTTTGTCTCCATCGGTTTTCGTTTGATTAGTCACCTTATTTGTGATGAAATCAGGGTGATTTATCAAATCTTGTTTCAAACTTTTGAATTTGCTTTAGAAACTTATTAGTTGATGACAATAGTAGGTTATGATATTATGTATTTTACATATGTAGCTATCCGTTCTAAAAATGTCTCTCGCATAACGTCATATAGTCTGAACACGGCCTCACTTTCCCTATTTCGCAGGCTCTCCAGAGATTTTGATATTGTCCATAACTTATGCGCCAGTACATTAGGGAGTGGAGGAGGATCATGACATCAGTATCAAAGACCGCGAACAATTGCATTTTCTCGCAGTTATATAATTTTTCTACTGCTCCGGATCAGGCAAACTCCTCACACGATAACTGTTACTGTTAATTGTGATAAGTAAAAAAAAAAATTCCTGCATCGCATACTCCCCCTCCCATTATGAAGCTAATGTAGCATGATCTCGTGCTTTGTTGTGCAAATTCAGGGAGTTGGTGTATTTGAATGCGTTTTGCGAGAAATTTATTCTCAGGAAAGGGGGGGGGGGCGGGGTGGTATGAATAATTTTTGGAAAATTCTCGTCGATAGAGGGCACTGCATGCAAGCTAATCTCTTTAAAGATGCAAATCACAGTCCAATAGAAAGGGCGTACGATTAACAACAGCTAATTTCCTATTTTTCTTCTTACTGGCGTTTGCAAGTTGTTGTTGGTATTTGAAGTTGTTTCACCATAACCAAGAATCTCCTGCTGAAGCTTTTGAACACAGAAGAGATTGAAGAAAGGTTCGGGTCAAATCATTCTCATGTGCAGTGCCCTCTATAGACAAAAAGTTCAAATAATTTTTTGTGCCGAAAAATATCCCCCTTCGCGAGAAAAACTTTTCCGCCAACCGCATTATAATTTGAAAATTCCTGTAATTTCCGTGAGCTTTTAAACTACTTAATAATATACGGGACACCCTTTGCATAACAGAAAATTACTTTTGCAGGACATTTTCAATGCATTAAAAAAATTTTGCAACTGCAATTTTTTTCAAGCGGTTGAAAATGCTTTCATTGCAACTATAATTTTCGTAGAAACGTGGGAGTTACGACCAAGACTGTGCAAGACTTCCCTGTGGTGTCTGCACTATCTATATATATTTTTAATATATAAAAAAAAAAACTTCAAAACCAAATAACGAGAAAAGAAATTGGATGCTGTGCTCTTTGTTATTTTCGGAAAAAAAAAATAAGATTTATAGGGTAAGAATATTACTTTTCCGATAATAATGGCTGATGTTCTTCATGTGGTTACCAATTTTTCTTCTGTAAGTTGAACCGTAACTTTAACGAAAATTGGGGGGAAAAAAAGGGAGAAATTCCTGATACTTTTTCCTTACAGTATTCTTAGATGTTTAGGTGAAACGAGGTATTGTTTTTCTTTATTTCGCTTCTTCCAGTACATATCTCGCACCGATATTTCTGATGTCGGTCCTCCTTATACATGGGCGGAGTAAAAAGACCAACTGTCTCCTTTTTTGTCGAACACTTTTTTGCTCTCATATATCCGATATATTTCTTTTCCACACTTTGTTCGAGCACAAATAACGGTTACCGAACAGTTTTATGACAGTATCTTCTTGTGGACCATGATAAATAGAAAATTGCGCGCAATCGTGGATGTCGTATTCATTCGATATTAGGAGGAGAATCCCCCCAGATATATTATTTGTGGAAATAATGTCTTTAGTAAAAACGCATTTCTCTCCCCTGTATTTGCGATGAGTGTAAAGACATGATTAGGAGAGGAAAAAGAGTGTAAAATAATTTTTTATTGCGCGGTTCTTAAGGAATAGTCTTCAGAAAAATACCTATTTTTTCAGCACTAATACTGCAATTTTCATCTTTCCAATGGTTCTCTCACGACCTCCATTTTTTTTTTTTTTTTGCTGAATAGGATGTTTCTTGTCATATTCAGAATCTTAAGGAATGTTAGTGATACTATTTTTTTACGAAATGTTGAATGAAAATTGATGACCCTGTTTTTGCGGGTCATCTAATTTTTTTCCGTGTTGCCTGTGATGAGATGTTTAATCCTCAGTGAACCCAATTCTCGGAATCCCTACCAAATACAAACAAAAAATGATTTTCCACTGAATGAGAAATAGCTTGCTCATTGGAGAAATATCAGCACAGCTGTTGCTCTATCGATTCGTCTACGGAGCAATAGAGGGTGAAAGTACACTTCAATATGAAAAACGATACCTTGCATTCTATAATTTTCATAAGGTATTATTTTGCGTAGTTACCGTGCTAACTCGAGTGATGCAAAAAATATAGACATGCTCTTAACCTAATAATTTTTCTCAATTCTTGGTGATTACTACTTAACCGTACATATACCCCGTACATATTCCGCTGCGGAATTTCTAACGAATCGGTACGTGCAGAAATGTGTGTTCCGAGTGCATGTGTATAACTCCTAAAATATTAACGTTGTCGGAATTGTGATTGCTTTGTGTTCTTGCTGATGCTGTCATCTGCCGTTTATTTTTTGAGAATGATAGTGGTAAATTCTCGAATTTTTACGTTAATGTAAGAATCATGTTGAAGGCATGGTTTCTCTCTGCGGAAAGACTTTTTCAATGGGAGACGGCTCTCATTTGCGACTCGAAGTTGTAAAACCACAGAATAAACCAACTTCAGTCGACCACCACTGCGCCGCCAACGATATTCGAACTTTTATAATCCCGATACGTGCACCACGGAACCCACACGACAGCACAGTGACTGACAATTCTTGGTGACTAGTGAATTCCTATTGAGTATTGATATCTAGTTCGATACAGACTCTTGTGCTCATCCTTGACAGGTACAAGATTTTGTCCTGCGCTTCTCTTATTTTTTTGAAAGGTGATTGGAGATTGTGGTAGATTTATTTACATCGGCCCGTAATATGTAGTAGGTATTTTTTCTGTCCCGTGAGTCAAAAATTAACGGTGATACCATCTTGTAAATTTCGGGACATTTCATGATTCGCTGCCTATAGTTTTTATTTAATCTCGGAATAATGAGTGAAATTGCATAGACCAGGAGTTCTCACCGTTTGTGTTCAGTGGACACATTGTAAAAATGAGACTGAGGTCAGCACACACCCTCCCCCATTGCCAATTAGATGAAGACCATTGAAACTTTTACCGAATGATATTTCAGGATATAAAAATGTCCCGCTTTCTCATTCAAGCTCGCGTAACTCCCTGAAATCTCTTTCAAGGATCCCTGTTAAAGAACCACCGGCAAAGACTTTTCCCTCTGAGTCATTCTTGCTTTCAAACAGAGCACACAACTGCGGTCTACTTCCACACACCATGGGAATTTCCTACCGAGTGAGTTGTGCATGAAGTAGGGGTGTGTGTTCCTAACAGTCTGAATGCGTATCTAGTGTTGTGTCTGATTATTCAGTGCTACTATATTTTTTTTCAAATTGTGAGTGAAGTGTAATAATTGAATATTTGTACCGTTGACGGCCGGTTGTTCTCTGCGGCGAGAGTTCTTAACGGGGAAATCGACTTGCATTCAGTCCTCAAAGTTGGAAACCACAAAAAAAGGAGAAAAAAAATATTCAGCCGAACGCCTCTGGGATCCTTCTAGGTCGTTAATTAATATATCCTCGTTGAACAGAGATCATGAGATATTGGGAAAGAGAGAAAACAATGGGAATATGAGAGACGTTTATATTCACACCGGCCCTACGGTAATAGGTCCTTGTCATTGCACTCGTCATGAAGCACTCCCAAGTTCACTATGTTTCTTTCATAGAAGGATCAATAAGGTCTTAAATAAAAATAATCTCTCGTATTATATATTTATTTTAATGATCGGTTGAAAAGAATATAGGATAAAAAATAACGGTTTTCAGTAGGAGAATGTCATTGAGAATAATTGCATTATAACGAATCGTGTCAGTTTGCTTTTTGATAAAATCAGTCCGACAACCGATTGATTGAAATTTTTTGGAATTTACCACTTCCTTATCCTTCGATACTACTTTGGAAGGCAACTGAAGGTGCCCGAGTAACTTCTATCTACTTAATATCCGCAATTGACTTCTGCTTAACCTGCTTCTACCCGCAATTAACTAATGACCAAAAACGAGCTTAAAGACTGGATTGCCATTAAGGACGAGAAAATGATGCAACTTATCTTTCGAACAGGAATGATCCGAGTACTAATGCTATTTCGTGTATCGAGGTTTCTTTAGACGTTCAAAAATCTATTTCCATTGGGTTTGACAGCCCTCGAGAGAACAAAATGATGGAATCCAATTTCTTAATTTTTTGTCAACGAACCAACACAATATACATGCAGGGACAAGAACTTCCTCATCCGTGGCCAGCATCAGCGAGGAAATACAAAAAACCGACATTAAATATTCAAAAATGTTCTGTAGGGTTTTTTCTTCGCAGCTTTTCAATTTGGCAGGAAAAAGCAGGTAGTAGCTTCTCGAAAGCACTCGAACAAATCTCAGCTGGTCTGAACGAAAAAAGATGAGGAGTGAAATTCATCGACAAGAAAGAAGTGGTCCAGCTCCCACCGCCACCACCACCAAGTTATTTCCAACCGTAATGGTTACTCGATTTGTAATCGTAATTTGAGTTTCTTCTCACGCTGTGGGAAAGATTTCGACTTTTCTTTTCTACTTATTTCATTTGGAAGTTAGAAAAGCGTGATTACGCATCGATCTCGTGAATTCATTCGAATGCATTTCATCGACTCTCAAAGTTTAATCTCGCTAATGGTGAGTGCGAAGGGAAAAAGGACTTATAAAAGCGGGGGAAATATCTTTAATCACGGTAAGAGTAAAATTAGATTTTCTTCTTCTTTTTTTTATTTCCATCTTATCTTCTCATTTCAATTTTCGTGAATACCGCATATCGGGTGGTTTGTTCTTAGTTACAAAAAAAAAATGTTTTGCAAATTCTTGTAAGTTCTCACCTCCGAGTTATTTTAATTGGTTTAATTGCAGAGAGAGAGGGAGGGAGGGAAATAACGCAAGCGAAAATACGATGTTTTTCAATGATTTTTATTTCTCCTCGTCGTGAATATCGTGGATGTTCTTTTATAACTAGGGGCAGAAAAAAATAATTCCATTGAATAGAAAGCTTTTTTTCAAATATATTTCTATGACTCTGGGCAAATAACTCTCGAGCAAACTCGAAGTGTTTGCAGAACTTTCCGCAGCTACACGATCCATTAACAAAAAAAAGGGAGGGGCGGGGGAGGTATTTATCGTGTTATTTTCGTTTCGATTATCGATTTTTATCGATGCTTCCGTTAGCGAAATGTTTCATCGGAAGAATCGAAACTTAAGTAAAAGGAGCATGAATCGCTGTGTTAACGAATAAAAGAAAAGCACAATTCGGTGTGAAACGTCAATAGAAATTATTAGAATCTTTAAAGTCAAAGATTTTAAGGAAGTTAAGCTAAAGTGTTTTGTACTGAGACTCCTTTTGATAATTCTTTTTCAATATGTCAAGACAATAACATAATTTTCTTGGTCTGGTTTTCATTATTAGTTTTTAGGAAATGAAGAACGGCCGACATGATAATTCCACTGTTTTAAATTATTTTTTTGGATTTTTTTTCGATTTGTTTTTCTTTCTCAATTCGCACCAATCAGCCAAAATTTTGATCCGTACCATGCAAGGTACATAAATGTGTACCATTACAGGATGTTATGTCTGGACAAAAAAAATCTATTTGCGCGACATGCGCGGAGCAAGTAAAAATTTCTACCACGCTTTTATTTTGTTCGATCACACGCCTGACGAGAGCATAAAATAAACACTTCTTTCAAAATGTTTCGTCCGTGATGACGCAAGTGATCTTTCACACATGCGTGAAAATCCAAACAAATGCTTTCTTTTGCAACCATGTAGTCAACATATTTAATCTGTTTTTACTGCCTTAATATGAGTTACTTACCCCGACCCGGCGAATCACATTCGCCATACGGGGGTTCCCCGAAGGGAGCATTTATTTTCTCAATAAAAAAAAAAAAAAAAAATTACATGTTAAAAATATATACATTCTATATCACCGGAGCACCATTGGTCCGAGGTTAACAATTCACCTTACAAAACTCGGGCAACACCATTAACAACCCGCGAGCAGGAATTTGGTGTTCCCGATTACCACTTTTCAATCTACATGTTAAAAATATATACATTCTATATCCCCAGAGCACCAGTGGTCCGAGATTAACATTTCACCTTACAAAACTCGGGCAACACCATTAACAACCCGCGAGCAGAAATTTGGTGCTACCGATAACCACTTTTCAATCTATTTGTTTCTCTTGGGAACATTTCACTCTATTCCTAAGTACCTTTGCACTGCCATGTCCATTATACCAGAAAGAAGGGTTCTTGTTTTTTGGTTTTTAATCAGTGCCGTAATTGGAATGTTAGTGCTTGTGAAGTTTATCTTCTTTCTCTGGCTTTCCCAATATTCGCATTGATATATAAGATGTAGGGTGGTGCCACTATCTTTGTTGCAGAAAATGCACATCGGGGACTTTCCATGAAACCTAGCTTGAGCAATTCCTGTGGCACCATGTTGCGTGAGTAATTGATTTATATAAAAGTCTCCTTGAATTCTTGTGGTGCTAATCTTAGGGAAGATAGCATATGTGACCCTTCCTTTGTTGCTATCATCCCAATATTCTTGCCACTCTTTGAGGATGTCTTTCTTGATAACTTATCGAATATATGATTTTGTATATCTGTTGTTGATGTCTACTTCATTCTTTTGCGTTACTGCCTTAATATGTAGCAGTCCAGTGTTGCCGTGGGCGGCCTTCATATAGTGCAACAGGTCTCATAGGCTGAAATCTTCGGAGGGTTCGCAAGCCAGTATTTTTTTACGATCCTTTCTCTAAACTTTCTCGGTTAGTATCCGGGGTAGTCTTACTCGATCGAACAATTTCTGTAAAAATAATGATAGGATTCATTCTCCGCTCGGGTGGTCTGACGTTTCGGTTTTTGACCAATAAATGTACTGTCCCGAAAAATGCTTTTGGTACAGCTGTTTGTTCCGCTATTTTCTCCGCTAATCGGAGATCCCCCTCCCAAATGACGGGCTTGGTTGCTATGATGCAAACACAGTCACCCGTCTTATACAAATCGGGTCTTTTCTTCGCACACTGTTGTGCAATCTTAGCAGATAGCTTGTAAAAAATCCATATATTTGACTTTCACATAGAGCAGCATCCCCTTAAGCTGTTTCTAACATCCCAACAGTTTCTACTGTTTTTTTTTCCGAGCGGAACTTCACAGCTCCACACTGTTCACATAAGTTTGCCATGACCAATAACGAGGAATATGCTAAATAACTTGCACGAAAAAATTCACAGATGACTGACACAACCTTCCCAAGCAACGCCACTTGATATCAGGAGGACGAGTTTTACGTTTACTTAACTAGTAGAATAACCGCATAATACGGATGCTCCGCTTACCGAAAGGCGATTCCGGTAACTTTTGGGTACCCCGTCGTAGATATTGCTTGAACGCTGGGGCTTCTGTTGCCACCTCATGAATAAAAACAAAACTATATTGTGACGGTGTCGACTGGGGAAGGGGCACAAAATGAAAAACAATTAAATTTACGATTAAGGACTATTTTTGCGTTGTGTTTTGTGACGTCCGTCAACAAAGAAATTGACCATTGAAAACTAATAGAATTCACACAAAGGGGTTAGTAATAACAAAGTAATTTATTCAATTAACAATTAAAAATAAGAGCTATTCAAAGAGGAGATCCCTATCCAACATGATATAACGCCATCGCACATACATACATGAACTTGACAGGCCGAATTTTAAGTGATTAATTATCTGCATAGAAGTGGAACTTAGATTATTTACTGAGAGAGATAATCCCGAGACTATATTTATACGGCACTCACCACCAAATCTTTCGGACCCATCTCAATCCTGATCGTCCGTACTCATCACCAGAGATTCCCTTCGTTCTCCTCTCACCTCGACTCTTCTCACTTCCTTTACGACTACGGGGAAAAAGACCCCGTTTTTAGCAGCGTCCCACCTTATATAGGCCCGATGGTACCAGCGGTTCCTCAGAAGAATTGCTTCTCGGAACTCGCCGGTTCCCTTCATGTCGGCGGCTCTATTATTACGAGAGACCGTCGAGGCGCCAGAAACTGTAACACCGTCTGCGTCTCGCAGTGTTACATACCTTTCCCCTTCATGGAAATCTACACCGTAGATTTATAGATACGTCGGTATTCATCGTCATATAGCTCACATATTAAACATAAAAATCAATATCCTAATGGTGGTGAGGCCCTGATTTTCATACTTCTATCTCTCTAGTTATATAAATACCCTGTAAAACTCAAATTCAACAAAAACATACATGTCAACCTATTCTTGCAAAAAAAAAACAACATACAATCACTCACTCTATATACATTGGTTATACAGATTACATACATAACTATTAATTTGCTCTTTTGCAACACAATGATAAACTTCAGTCCCATGCATAACAACTTCCAATATTACGGTATATATAATTCCTATACAAGCAAAAATAAAAATGTATCTCAACCATAAATTGTAGAGTGAGGAAAAGAAAAGGCTTTGCTATGGAAAGAGTACACAAAACACTTTCGGAATAGTCTCCATCATTTTTTTTTTTTCTTCTTAGTTCACTAATCCCGACACTTCGTTCAAACCCGAAAACACTGTGAAGAAGTTATGTTCTTTCCCTGAACAACACTGAATTCCGTCATTCAGATGGCACACGCACTACACTTTTCAAGTCTCTTTGTGGATCAAGTCTCTCTATGGGAGTCTTTATCGCGACACAAAGCATATCGATTCCGACGTGGCGACAAGCCGTCTCGAGCGTCCGACAAGACAACACAGTCTCTTCGCGCACACATTGATGTACGTCTTCTTTGTGGTTTTGTTTTCACAGGCCGACTTGACCGGGCGGCTTTTGGATTGTCGGAGATGCCTCCCATCAATCCACAGGTGTTGTGGATAAGAAGACCTACCCAGTCTTCCTCAGGGACCCATCAGTCACCTTATCACAACTATGAGCCGGCGTCCAATCATAGTAACCACCTGGCATTGCATTAACCTTCCGACTTTTCCATCAGCATGTTCCAGATGTCGGCAAACCATTTTCGTCGTCGTTAAGCTGAACACAAAGAGGTGCGGTTCCAAAAAAAATGTTTCAGAACTGCTTCCGGACTGTTTTGTTTGAGTATATACACATCACGAGAGAAAATTGCCGCGAAGAGGGATGGGCTGTTACTTTAGCTACCATCATCATCGTGAAAGTCCCGACATTGAGTGACAAAACTATTGTTTGCTTAGGGAATCCGCATTCACAATGGTCACTTTGGTGGGGTAAACTGTCATTAAACATAATAGAGACATATACATATATACATAAAGTAGTGAGTGCCATAAGAAGAAAAAGAAATTTCTCTCTCATTACAAGGTTAAAATGTCATTGCAATTTACATGTGTCAAGATATACATATATATATATATAATTATATATTTTTTTACGATAAAAATACAATACGATACCCTAACAATTATTAACAACACATTAAAAGGCATTTCAAATTCATAATGCGCTGAAATAATCCAAATACTTCGAAAACAAGTACTATATACACGTGTTTCTAATATTAAAAAAAAAATTTCTCACTCTTCAATTATTATTCGTCATCCCAGAACCATTTCAACACTCTCTCCGTGAGAGAGGCAGGGTATTTAACAGCTGTTTGATTTACATCAGTGCTTTCTACATGCGCTATGCGAGTGTGTCGTGGTCTGAGATTGTATCTGCTATGAGTGGCCTCAGTCGATTGCTGTTCAGGCCCGTACTGCGGTTCCTCATTGCCTACATTACTTGATAATGAAATCTCCCTTGCGCTATCGGAGTGAGATTGTGCTGCATCAGCTCCTTGGGGCGTTTGTATCGGCCGACAAAAAGATTGTAAATATTCCCACGGCAGAATCTCTGTCTCATCCGATTCAGTATCGCATTCCTCTCTTTCTGAAACCATTAAAGAACTAGATTCCGCATCTTGGTTTGTTTCGAGGATTTTCTCATTTTCTACAGTGTCGGGGCCCTCTCTCACCTCTAAAAATGTCCTATCCAGTGAAGCCTTAGTCAACCTATCTGAGTGAACTTTTTGGACATCTTTTCTATCTTCAATGTGTTTTATCTCGAAGAGAACAGGACTCAATTGTTTTTCAACCCGATAAGGACCCTTAGAATAGCGCGCCAATTTGCGCCCCTGGCCCTTCTTCACTTGGGGCGTATACAAGTATACGAGATCACCTATTTGAATGTTTTTGTCTATGGAATGCTGTGCTCGTTGTTGTTCTTGTTTTTCAGCCGCTTCTTCGAGGTGTTGCCTTACTATCTCGTGAGCACGTTGCATTCTTATCTTAAGGGTCTTAATATAATCTTCGTAATCGAAATAACCCCAAGCAATTTTCTCCTTTAATACAGATGGAAAAAGTCGCATATCCCTTGCAAAAAGGCAATGATAGGGAGAATCCTGGAGAGTGGCGTGTATCGCACTACGATATGACATTAGCAGATGAGGAAGCATTTTATCCCATTCCTCCGTGTTATTAGACATGCAAGCTAACATGTGTAATATAGATGCATGGGACCTTTCATTAATACCATTAGAGCACGGCCTGAATGCACTGGTTGTTAATTTGCGGATGCCTAGCTTGGCAAGCATTTCTCTAAAAACTGACTCATTCAAATTTTTACCTTGATCGGTTAAACAAGCTTCGGGTCTCCCATACCGGCAGATAATTTCTCGGAAAAACACTTCTGCTAACGTGGCAGATTTAGTATCAGCCAGAGGTACAGCTTCCATAAAACGGGAAAATTGGTCAACCATGACAAATATGTACCTATTACCAGCAATTGTCAGATCTAGGGGGCCAACAATATCACAACTAACAACCTCCCATGGTTCGGAGGCGCAAACATTGCGCATAAGAGGTGCCTTGTGTTTAGCATTGTATCCTCTACGCTCTATACAAGTTTTACATGTGTTAACATATTGCTTACATTCCGCATAATAATTTATCCAAAAATAATCCTGTCTCAAACGCTCAAATGTCTTCTCAAACCCCTGATGGGAGCCTAAATTGTCATGCGTTTTTTCAAGCACTTCTTTCTTCATGCTCTGCGGGACCACCAACTGCTCTATGTACCGCTCTTTAGTAGGTCGTATGTGGGGTGGGGCAAAATGGTACAAGAGCTCTTCATTCAAAAAATACGAATCAGAAACCTTCCTGGGATTAACTGATCCACGCAGCGTTTCTATAATGGCCATTATTGCCGGATCACCATATTGCGAAGACTTGACACGGTCATATAATTCATTATCATCCTTGTCTACGTCAGTGGTATGGAAACATCGGCTGAGAGCATCGGGGACAAAATTTTCCTTTCCAGGCTTGTGTTTTATTTCATAATCGTATTCTTGCAAGGCCAAACTCCACCTAGTTAATCGTGATGAGGGATTCTTCAAAGACAACAAATACGTCAACGGGCGATGATCGCTAACTATAGTGAACTTTCGTCCAATCAGATATTCTCTAAAGTATTTAACTCCCTCTATAATTGCCAAGAGCTCTTGTTCGATTGTTGCATACCTTGTTTCCGGGGGTTTCAACTTCCTAGACATGTACCCGATAACATGCGGTCCATCAGCATGCTCCTGGAATAACACCGCAGCTATTCCAGTTTGAGAGGCATCTGAACTGAGAAAAAATTGCTGGTCAAATCTGGGAAACGCTAATATGGGCGGAGACATTAAACACTGTTTTAGGCTTTGAAACGATTGTTCTTCCCGTTCACCCCATTCAAATTTCACATCCTTTTTCGTCAAATCTGTGAGAGGTTTAGCCAGGTCGGCAAAATTTTTCACGAAACGGCGAAAGAATCCGAAAAGACCTAAAGTCTGTCTACATTGTTTTGCCGATGTGGGTCGCGGGTAATTTTCAATAGCTTTCAGGTGATCATCACTAGGACTTATGCCCGCTGCACTAACTTTATGTCCTAGAAAACATACTTCTTCTTTCAAAAATTGACACTTAGAGGGAGCCAGCTTTAGATTATGTTTGCTAAGCGTACGAAGAACTTTTTCCAACTTAATTAGATGAGCATCTAAAGTATCACTCGCTATTAACAAATCATCCACAAACGAGAATATTTTCTCATCTTGCATTTCCGAAACCAACGCATCAGCCAATCGCTGGAAAGCGGCGGATGCCGATTTCAATCCCATGGGGGTAGTTTGGAATTCAAACACACCTTCTTCGTTTCTGAATGCTAACTTATGTCTGTCTTCCTGAGCCACTTCTTGTTGGAAATAGGAGCACTTCAAATCCAAACAACTAAAATATTTTGCTCCATTGAGTTGGGCAAATATATCTTCCAAACGGGGCATAGCATAGGAGTCTGGCTCAATGGTTTCATTTAACCTCCGCAAATCAACACACAACCTGTACCCACTGGGTTTCTTTTTCACCAATAGGGTAGGCGCAGGGAGAGGGCTATTGCTCTTAGCAATAATATTAGCCTCCAGCAAATCATTCATTTGATTTTTCAATTCATTGCGTAATGCGTATGGTGTCCTATACATTGGCGAGGGTTTCAGTTTTTTATTATTCCAATTTATTTTATGCGGGACCAAATTAGTTCTTCCGAGTTCCGTGATATCTCTAGCAAAAGCACCTTTATACTTAAGAAGTAACTTCACTAGCGGTCCTTTCATGGTACTGGGCACCTCACTCAAATTAAAATCTCTGTCACTTAGTGGGGGCAATTTCTTTTTCGATAAGGGTATTGGTTCTTCTTGGTCGACTTTATCATCCATGTGGTACACGTAAGCCACTCTTGTTCCCTTATTCAGATGCTTGGGCCGGTTAGATGTATTAGCAAGAAGTATACCAATTTTATCGTTTTCATTAATTTTCGTGATCGCATTAGCGACTAGCCACTCCTTTTCACCCTGTGAATGGGAGGGCTCAACTAGGAGAGGACCCGTATTTTGCACTCCGGGATTATTCACGAAAATCAATTTATGGGTTCGGGCCGGTAGCCTTAACTTTTTATTTAACTTCAAAACAGCTACCTCAGCAACATGAGCTGCCACACCCATGGCCTGTCCAGATGGCAGTAGGGGCAAGCGAATCTCATCATTAAACAGAATGGCTTTGTTAAAGTCCAGAATCATTTTTTGATTTCTTAAAAAATCAAAGCCAGCCAGTGCTTCGAAATGGGGGCTTAGTTCTCTATCCAATATATAGAATTTTTGAAGCTGTTTTCTGCCCCCGACAGTCAACATCACCTGGACACAAGCGCTATACCTCAAGGATGTTCCAGTAACGCCTTTTATTACCAGTTCTTCGGATGGCACATGCTTGCATAAATTTCTCCTAAAAAGATCCTGGGCCAAAGTCTGGCTGAGGAGGGAAACAGCGGCCCCACTGTCAATCAACATAGTGAACGACCTCTTGCCAATCTCAGCTGTTATCTTAGGCAAAACGTCTTTCTCTTCCACTTCGGTTTCTCTCTCTCTCTCGTTCACTCTGTTTGTATCTCTGGACACCCCTTGGAACGAACAGGCCCTGATCCTGGCTTTTTCCCTCCCCCGCTGATCTAGTCATGTTTGCCGATTTCGATTTCGAGGAACCCATCTCTTTCCGGCACTCCCACTCCTATTGTCATTGGGAAAACGTCCTCCCGACTGATGCCATTGTGTGGGGTTGGGAGGGGATACGTATCGGTTGGTTTCCTCCGCCTGTACCCTCGCCCTACAGAACCTCCAGGTATGTCCAGGTTTATTACAAAAAAAACAAATGATTTGCATCCCAGGAAGCCCGTTTACTCCCTTGATTAGTGCAGTTTATGGGCTGAGAAGCCTGAGGATGAACAGAATGGGACATTTTTAGGCCCGCTATCTCTTTAGTCAACTGGGCTATAAGAGCAGTTTGGGAGTCTGTCTGTCGTTTGGTTTCAGCTATTAAATTATACAGTGATGTCAATCCATCTCGCTGGGAACCTGCTTCGACTTCATTGCACATCACCGAGGACGAGGACTTCTGTATCATGGCTTCGTTCGCCTCGATGAGGGAGGCTATGCGAATAGCCGCATCGAGATCCTCGGGATTCTGGTGCATTACAAATCTCTGTAATCCGGGATTTAATCCGGCCAAGAATTGGGATAATTTCGTCCTGTCGGACAGTCTTTTCACTTGCTCGTCATCCGAATTGCTGCCCTGCAAGAAGCCAAAGGCCAATCTTTTCAACCGAGACGAAAAATTCTTCACCGATTCACCCGGCAGTTGCTTACATGTGGTAAACCGTTGAAGTCTACACGCCAACGGGATCTCTTCCTCAAAATGTGTTAGAAACCTAGCCTTGAAAGTCTCAAAATTGGTTTCAGAAGATACATCGGGATTATCGACAAGAAATTCCGCCGCCTTACCCTTCAATTTCGCTTTCAGCACAATTATCTTCTCAACATCACCCCAATTCGCTAATGCAGCTATATCCTCCAAATTTTTTATGAAAACAGAAGCTGTTAAAGTATCTTCTGCTCCACTGTAACTGCCTAACAATGAAAAATATCCTGCAATAGGATTAACTAACGCCCGACCCATAGAACCGTTCGAAGAATTTACATCCCCCAAAATTTCTTCATTCGCCATTATTTCTAACTATAATTAATACGAAATTACTAAACTAAATATGGACACAGCAGTAATTATCATTAAGATTCATCAAAAATAAAACTTCCAACGTATACCAAACAATCAACTTTCCTCACTAATAAGCGAATACTAGGCATAAAATTTAACAATTAACAGCTCAGCATATAAAATACATAACACTTTAATCATGTTGGATATGGATCCTGGTCACGGCACCACTGTGACGGTGTCGACTGGGGAAGGGGCACAAAATGAAAAACAATTAAATTTACGATTAAGGACTATTTTTGCGTTGTGTTTTGTGACGTCCGTCAACAAAGAAATTGACCATTGAAAACTAATAGAATTCACACAAAGGGGTTAGTAATAACAAAGTAATTTATTCAATTAACAATTAAAAATAAGAGCTATTCAAAGAGGAGATCCCTATCCAACATGATATAACGCCATCGCACATACATACATGAACTTGACAGGCCGAATTTTAAGTGATTAATTATCTGCATAGAAGTGGAACTTAGATTATTTACTGAGAGAGATAATCCCGAGACTATATTTATACGGCACTCACCACCAAATCTTTCGGACCCATCTCAATCCTGATCGTCCGTACTCATCACCAGAGATTCCCTTCGTTCTCCTCTCACCTCGACTCTTCTCACTTCCTTTACGACTACGGGGAAAAAGACCCCGTTTTTAGCAGCGTCCCACCTTATATAGGCCCGATGGTACCAGCGGTTCCTCAGAAGAATTGCTTCTCGGAACTCGCCGGTTCCCTTCATGTCGGCGGCTCTATTATTACGAGAGACCGTCGAGGCGCCAGAAACTGTAACACCGTCTGCGTCTCGCAGTGTTACAATATGTTATAATTCTTAAAATAAAATGGTTGTTGATTTCAAACCGACAATGCTGCTTCGAATGAATAGCATGTAGTATGAAATAATTTTTTTTATTTTTTACTGCACACCGGCTTAAGTTATGCGAGTCAATATCGGTCACTACTTTTGAGTTAGCCGCAAAATCGATTCAAGCAGTAAACTTAAATACTTATGGCTCATAGAATTTGTACCGGTATGTGTAACGTAAAATAAAATATAAAGGTTCATACCACGTTTTTCTTTTTCATGCTATTCGTTGGTTTCAAACCAGCAACCATTTCATTTTAAGAATTATAATAATTTTATTTTTATTCAATAGGTGGCAACTATCTCACCATCATGGTAAAAAGTGTTGTTCTGGTATTCCCAGAGCTTTCTGGTGGCTCATTAGCTGGCAGTAAAAGCCAATTGATTGCATATTTATATACTTGAATTCAAAATCATAACACCTGGTCTCATTATGTAGCTCCTGTATGGGAATGAGCGCCCCCAGCGATCTTAACAGCGATGAACATGCTTTAAAAAAATCATAGTGTCAGATCATATTATCATTGCTGTTCCCCCCCCCCCCCATGTATAAAGCCCGGGTAAGTCAATGCGTTAAGATGACCTTGGTTTAGAAACGGTTATGATGGATCCAGAAATCAGAGTTACACCTCCCCCCCCCCCATATTTCACTTGAAATGTTTATTTCGTCATATATCTGAGATTTTCTTTTCGCATCTCTCTTTGGCCCACTTTGCTATCTGTCGTAATTTTCCCTCCCATTCGATTTCCACCAGTCACCCTCTTACGAGCAGCTTACGTTGCTTCTTGCGACAAAGCCTGGGTGTCTCGCGGTTTCTCTAGTCACCCTCTTAGAACATCCCAGTACACTAAAAGGGCCATATGGCCTCAGGTTTACAATGATACATAACTTCCATGAATATTTGCTAGCTAGTGAACCAATTCCCCGGTAAATGTTATTTTACTGTAATCGATGACAAAAAAGGGATAGGAATCAAAATATTCTTATTTATGCCTGCAATTTATACAAATACTGCAACAGTCAAAAAATGCACAACGAGGTGGCTGAAAAAAAGATGTGCCCACAAAAAATATGTATCTAAACTATATCAAAAATACAGGAACCCAATATGAGCAATAAAAAACGAATAATTATGATAAAATATAAGTATGCTGTCTATAAAATATTATAGTTGTCTTAAGGAGAAAAACTGTGTGGAGAGCTTCTCGATTTATCCCAATATGTTTATCGCATTATTTTTAAACGTGTCAATTGCATTGAAATTCACAATCACCGGTGGTGAGCTATTCCATTTGTTAACAACCCTATCAGAGAAAAACTCGTTGCGAAACCACGAACTGGAATTTTCCCTTAACAATGCTGGTGTTTCCTTGTCGAAGCAGTTGATTGACGATGTATTAATAACTTATGGTCCATTCTATACATCCCGTTGAAAATTTTAAACACTTCAATCATATCCTCCCGCTGACTTGCCGACTTCTGCTCTCGTTCAATGTAAACATTTTCAAACCAATCAAGTCTCTCTCTACAAAGTTGAAGCTCAATGTGTGCCATCAACAGCACCCGCAGCTCTTCTCTGCACCCGTTCGACCAAGTCTATGTCCCTCTGTAGGTATGATCTCCAAAACCTGGCATACTCCATTCCAGGACGAACTAAGCCTCGAAAAAGCAGAAAAATGACTTAAGCAGAACGCGAAGAGACCTTTTCGAAAATACAACCGAGCATTCACACATTCTCAAAACCAAAGCATTCATTCTCGAAAATTCGATTAGATTTTTTGACCATCTCTGAACAAAGTTTAGAAAACCTACGGGATAGTGACATCATTCAACTGGGAAGTGAAACGTGGGTTCGAACCAAAATGAGCGACCATTCACTCAACAACAGTAAAAGACGTGCTCCATTCATTTCCAATCTCGTTTAGGTTTTTTTGGAGCAACTGCCTATCACTTTGATTCCCGACTATCCCCATTAATTTCACGTCACCTACGAATTTGCTATCAATCAAATATACCCTGATCGAGTTTATCGATAAAAAGGGAAAAATGTATGCGCCCAAAGAGACACTTCTTTGAGGGATTCTAGTTTTGTCACTTGTCCAATCGGAAAATTCCCCGTTCATCATAACCCGTTGTGACATCTCTTAACCACGATTCTATCCAATTCAGCAAATTGCCCCCGATCCCAATCTCGTGTAAACGCCTCCTCAAAAGTATACCATGTTGGGGCCGATCGATTTGTTCGTTCAAGGTTTTTTTCTTTTAATTACACGAATGCGAGGATTACAAACATGTACGCAATATACAAACATATAATATAATACACCATAGCTGCCAAGTCTCCCGAATTTTACCTTCATCGCTCGACATCCCGGAAAGTTCTTAAATCTCCCGAATTTTTACGAAAATCCCTAATTGTCCCTTAAAATTCCCTACTTCATTAAAAAAATCTCCGCTTATGAAAACAATCCCTAAGGAATTTCTTGTGGGGCATCTTTTTTTCCCTTTCGAAATGACGTCACACGTCGTAAATGGGGAAATTCCCTTTTTAAGGAAGTTTTACAAACCCTCTGATGGTAACAAGAAAGTTGTTTGTCTTATCGTGCAGGGAAATAGCTTAGCAACCAATAGTCCTGGATAATAATTGAAGATTCTAGTGACGCGCATGTGGTCAAAATTTCTTTTGTTGAAGTTACGTACGTGCGATATAACAAAGCATGAATACTGATAAGCAAAAACATATTTAATCAATTTTAAAGATACTTATTCCGATGAATTTCCTTTCATCAAACGTTCCAGAAGAGGGCCGACTTTTCCTTTTTGTACAAGTTGTGTTACGGACATAAACATCGGTCATGGAAGGACTGCCATCATCAGTCGTGAAGTGAAAAAAAAACATCAAGCAAGTGTCACAAAAAGTCAGTGTTCTTCAAAAATTGACGGTGTTTTCCTTCATCTTCCGATGATTTTGGGGTCATTCGCGCAGAATGTTTGTTCACAGCGTTTCTGATTGAACGCAATATTTATTTTTACATCATTGAAGTTTTGGCCTCCAATTTCACTTGTTTTTTTGCGTAGGAATTTTATTCCCAAGTGTTTAACTTCCATGTGTGTAAAATCCCTATTTTAATTTGACTTCAGTTTTTGAGTAGGGATTTTATTCCCTACGCTTCAACTTTTATGTTCGGAAAATCCCTATTTTATTTGGAAAAATCCCTATTGTATTTATTAGGGAGTGGTTTTAGTATAAAATACGGGTGTGCGCGAAAATCTCCCGAATTTTCATTTTCAAAAGTTGGCAGCTATGTAATACACACACTTATATATACACGAACATGCAATACTCACGCTATTGACCTCAAGGGGGACTAGAGTGTCTTTACATCAACTCTATAATGGTTACTTAATGAATATACAAGTTCAGCAACAGCCTTATTGTTGTGATTTGAACAGGTTGATAATTTTTTTCATATTATATATATACACTGAAGAGCCAAAAAAACTGGTCACCTGCCTAATATCGCGTAAGGCCCCCGCGAGCCCGCAGAAGTGCCGCAACACGACGTGGCATGGACTCGACTAATGTCTGAAGTAGTGCTGGAGGTAATTGACACCATGAATCCTGCAGGGCTGCCCATAAATCCGTAGGAGTAAGAGGGAGTGGAGATCTCTTCTGAACAGCACGTTGAAAGGCATCCCAGATATGTTCAATAATGTTCATGTCTGGGGATTTAGGTGGCCAGTGGAAGTGTCTGAAGTCAGAAGAGTGTTCCTGGAGCCACTTTGTAGCAATTCTGGACGTGTGGGGTGTCGCATTGTCCTGCTGAAATTGTCCAAGTCCGTCGGAATGCACAATGGACATGAATGGGTGCAGGTGATCAGACAGGATGCTTACGTACCTGTCACCTGTCAGAGTCGTATCTAGACGTATCAGGTCCCATATCACGCCAACTGCACACGCCCAATACCATCACAGAGCCTCCACCAGCTTGAACAGTCCCCTGTTGACATGTAGCGTCCATGGATTCATGAGGTTGTCTCCATACCCGTACACGTCCATCAGCTCGAAGCAATTGGAACCGAGACTCGTCAGACCAGGCAACGTGTTTCCAGTCCTCAACAGTCCAATGTCGGTGTTGTCGGGCCCAGGAGGGCGTAAAGCTTTGTGTCGCGCAGTCATCAAGGGTACACGAGTGAGCCTTCGGCTCCGAAAGCCCATATCGATGATGTTTCGTTGAATGGCTCGCACGCTGACACTTGTTGATGGCCCAGCATTGAAATCTGCAGCAATTTGCGGAAGGGTTGCACGTCTGTCACGTTTAATGATTCTCGTCAGTCATCGTTGGTCCCGTTCTTGCATGATCTTTTTCCGGCCGCAGCGATGCCGTAGATTTAATTTTTTACCGGATTCCCGATATTCACGGTACACTCGTGAAATGGTCGTACGTGAAAATCCAAATTTCATCGCTACCTCGGAGATGCTATGTTCCATCTCTCGTGCGCCGACTATAACACCGCGTTCAAACTCAGTTAAATCTCGATAACCTGCCATTGTAGCAGCAGTAACCGATCTAACAACTAAGCCAGACACTTGTTGTGTTATATAGCCTTTGCCGACCGCAGCGCCGTGCTCTTATTGGTTCCATATCTCTTTATTTGCATACGCATGCTTGTACCAGTTTTTTTGGCTCTTCAGTTTATATGTACTAGTTATAATACCCGGCGCTGCTCGGGTTTTCTTCAATGAGGCTTTTTGGATCATGTGATACCTCCCTCTTTCTTTGAGGAACATACAAACCGTGTCTAAGGTAACCAATATTAGGACCTCCTGCGCGAATCATGAAATAAACAAATCTAGATTTGTTTATTTCATCTAAATCTAGATTTAAAGAAACGCAGAAATGATTTTTCCCCTTTTTTAAAGGTCGCTAGGTATTTCGATCCCCCTCTCGAACTTCAAGTTATCCATCTGCCTGTTTCTGCTTCCAAAAATGTTTCATTAAAGCTGTGGAATTTCTTCGATGTATGGGCCCATAATTAGTTTTATAACATCCTAAACAATATGAGTTTATGCAATTGAATGTTAAAGACAATACAGAGACATTAATTTTCATGATTGAGAAGATATAAATAAGTGGTTGAAATAAATGTCATTGCCTGGATTCAATTACTTCATATTTAATTTTCTCAATCGGCAATATTCATTCTTTAAAATCGGCAATTTCAACACTTATTTCCAGGAGGATCGATCACCCTTTCCCGACACTCGAAGCGATGCTGATTATGATTCTGACGTTTATTCAAAAAGTCTCATTACTGGGAGGATTGAAAAAGTGGCAAACCATTATAAAGGTATACACACGTCTGAAACGTATTGCTAAGGAACCACGGTAACCAAAGTCAACGTTCCGAAAATGATTGTTGAGGCTCAGAAACCATTGTTGCCCGACAGTTTTTCTCCCATTTCGGGCGCTTGCCCTGGTTTGACAAACTTTTAAAGCAGCCTATCGTTAAAGTCGGGTCCCATTTGGTATATATGCAAAATTTGGTGACGATCGATCTGAAATTGTACATTTCTGTAGAGAACACACACACAAAAAATCAATTTTATATTACATATATATTTAAAGTTTTGTATTGCTGAAACAAAGAAAGAGTGCAAAAAGAAGAGCTGTTATGTTATTGTATTATTGTTATGATAGAGTCAGACTGGTGTTTACAGAAAATATGGAGATCGATTGTTTGGATCGATTGTGTGTGTGCATTTGTATGATCGATTCTGTGATATTGATTCATTATTTTTGAAGCGGTATAACTAGAACTCTTTTGGTGTATCTATAGTTATAATCTTTATGAAAATAATTTAAATTTAGTTTTATTTATAAAAAAATCATTCTCCCACTGGATGGAATACTGAAAGATTGTATTCTGCCTGGTTATTCGCTTGCTTCCTTTCAGATTGCTTCAGAAATATATAATGCAGAATAAAGATAAATCGAAATGTCAGCGTGACACAGGAAAAGAAATAATATCAATACAACCCACGGATTCCTCCTTTTATTCTTACGATGATAATAATAATAAGAATAATATTAATAACAAGGCAGGTTGTTATTAATTAATACGAAATAGCCTTATTCATTGTCAGAGAGAGTTTTTTTTTCTTTTAGAATTCATCGATTCACTGTCCAAAAACCTCTACCTTTTTTTCTCCTGGGTATTTACATAAGATATTCGAATGCGATTCACTAATTACTGTATTCGATCGTGAAAAATACAGAAAAAAAGCAAAAAAACCTCTAGCTGTGATTTCTTTTTTTTTTTATCGTTGTTCGTCCGTGCACTAATTAAATATTTACCTCATTTCATTATATCGTGTGGAATCATCAATTTCGTTCGGGACGCGAGGGGAAAAAAAATGCGATTCTTGGCATTTAATTGGAGGAAGGAAAAAAACCTAGATTTAACTTTATGTTAATCGATTCCTCGCTGTTTTATTATGAGTTGAAGAGCTTTGATTTGAGATTCATTTGCGAAAAAAAGAAATATATTTGTAGCTAATTTATAACCTCTATTTTTCTCTGGGTGAAAGAAAAAAAAACTCTCTGCATTGAAAAAATGAACTTAAATTTGAAAAAAAAACAAAAAAAAAAAACATTTTGCAATTAAAGTATTAGATCGCGTGATGTTTGAAATTTTCTACGATTGGTAAGCTTTCCTTTAGGAATATATCGTCCGAAAATCACATCGAATACACGAGTCATGAAATACAGGGTGTCCTGTAAGTGATTATGTGACATTTGTCTGATGAGCCGTTTGTCTTAGAGGGAAGATTCCAATTTTAAAAACGTTCAAAATACGTTTAAAATTACAAGTTTTTAGAGTGGAGCGCCCGAGTGATGCTCGTCTTTCACCATGAAAGGTCCACGGGTTCGAATCTGGGGGAATACCATCGAGTAAAAATTCTTTATCTACCGAGCCAGGGACGACCAACGCATATGGTGCCTTTATTTCCCACCCAACTCCACTGGTTTGAAATTGATGTGTGGCGATGTGACCGGAGTTGGTGTGCGGTAAAGTAGGTTAAAGAATGGAAATATAGCGTTTCACAAAATGAAAAATCTAAATTTTTATGCGGCCCTCTTTACCTGTATCTTGCAATCAGAAACTTGTTGCTCTATCTCTCCTCAGGCCAACAGAGAAAATTCCATGTTTCTAAGTGCAGCATTCGCTAAGAGCAAGGCCGGTCCTGGAATTTCTGCCGACTGAGGCGAATAATATTTTGCCGCCCTCAAGATACGACGTTCTGTGAAAAGAGTTTTCTTTCTTCACCTCTAATACTTTGATATAGTGGTTCCTAAAGTGCTGGCCACGACCTCTCCTTGGTGGGGGGGGGGGGAGGGTGTAACGTTGATTTAAGATGTCGTGAGAGAATTTCATACATAAAAACGCGTCGCGATGAGAGTAAATATATTATCAATTTAATAACTCTTCTTTGAAGCGGGAAGGTGATCCCATAGTGGGCGAACCTGTTTATATTTTCTCCTATGAGTTTTGGAAAAATGTCTGTATCTCACTTTACCATCATGACCCATATACGTATACCATATACCAAATTTCATCAAAATACATCCATCAAAATAGGCGCTACATACGTCTAAGTAGTGTCAGTTTATTTATAATCACCCTGCACAAGTCCAAACAGAACTCCACGGTATATTCCCGGATGCGAGTATTAATGACTATCACTTACTTCATTTACAGGTTATTATTACATATCATTTATAAGCATTTTTACATTTACTTGAAGACGTCTTAGTCGAACACCGAGAGAAATAAGTCCCTGAGGGCTTAGCTATTTTCCCTTTATACTCGAAAATTTAAATACAAGTACATCACTGTAATTTATGGTTTATTTCGAAACATACATATTCGAATCCCTGATCTTAACCCGCAGTATGGTTCAGTATATATTTGAATATACATGGCCAATACATGGTCAAAAAACGCATTCTGCCAATTCATTTCCTCAATTTTTTTCTCTTTGTAAGTGCTATTTCGGTATAAAATATACTAGTGCTATATAATAAGAGCTGAGTGCGTGTTTCATCTCTTTGATGTTGCGCTCAGTGGGCGCGGTCTCGTAGCTGCTGCGTGACGTCACGGCTCCGCTTTCTTCTCGCAGACGACATCAGCATACAGAACGTACTTTATTGAAGAGGATTATTTCAAATTTCAGTTGCTTATTTTACTGTTTTAAAGTGAGCGATCTCTCGTTCGCACATGGTGTTGTTTGGTGTCGCTGGTATGCGTGGGTGGCATTTTTATAGTATTTTATTGTGATTCTTGTGTAAATCAGTGATAAACAAATTGGAGTTCTTGAGTTCAAAATGAAAAGTTTGAATAGGGATAAAAAGTGCATTCGGAAATTGATGAAAGAAAAAGAAAGAAATGGGTAAATTCTAAGAGAAGTGGTGATAAAGGTCTTTTGATATTAGCGTTCCAAATAACTATCATTACTTCAAACATTCTATATTGTTCCATATTTGCTCCCCCACGTTTTTATGTTGTAGTTGTATTGGTAATAGCGATGTACCTCCGAGGCTTTTAAAAGCTACACTTAATTGAAATAAAAACAAAAAGGTAATTAAAATTTATTAGGAAGTTCAGAAGGAAATTGTCTGTCTCGAGATGGCTCTCAATAATCCAATGAAAATAAACTGACGTACGTGATTCAACTGAAATGGAGCCGAGAAAAATGTTCCAAGTGAGAGTAACCCTTATGGGGTCACTCATAACTTCTCGTTTTAAATGTTTGAATGGCTGAATGAAGCATACCAATAAAATCGAAATGTTAATTTTCGAAAGAAATCAGTAAAATGGGTAGTACAGCGATTGTGCCAATCACCGTAATTAACAAGATAGCAAAGAGAGTGCACTTGATTCTGCAGGGGAACGACGGCAGGTGTGACGTCAGCTTGTACCGACTCCAGCCAACAACTCCTACAACTACAGCTAGATGGAGGTGTCGTTGCCCTAGCGCGTCATGAGACAGCCAGCCCATGTTATATGGTCTTGCCAAAATACAGTTTTATAAGTAAAATACTTTTTCATCAATAAATATTTCTTTTCGGTGTCATTTTTTGAGAAATGCTGAAATTGTACGTGTCCAAAGATTAATGAAATCGCACCAAATCGCGGGAATCGGAAATGAAATTCAAAAGGTGAAAACTGTTCAACTTCGCTAAGCAAGATTCTATCTGTTTGTAACTTCAGAAAATCAAGGCAAACTGTACTTTTTACCCTTAATTAATCATTTCAGCTAATTCATTCTTTTTAATTGAATCGCTGTGCTGAAGTATTGTTTCAATTACAAATGTGCTAAACGCACCAATTTACATTAGTTTTTGTAAAATAAAAACCTTCATTTTTAATGGGAGGTGGTAAACAACAAGATGGATTTCTTACTACTTCTAGTAGGCATCAAGACTTTCGCAATGAGCCTATCGATGTCCATAGTCTTCCAAGTTGTCAATCTTAACTTGGTTTTTGAAACATTTTTAACCCTTTCTAAGACCCCCATGGCAAGTATACTTCCCACAAAATTTATCAATTTAAAATGCATCATCGTATTAAAAACTTCAGAAACAACAACAAAGAGAGTTTATTTAAATAATTAATTGATTATTAATTAATTCCATCTAATAACCCAAATGAATTTCTTTTTTAAAATTATAATCTCAATCCCAAAAATATTTTAATATACCGTTGCTAGAAAAAATGACTCTTTAAAGGCTTAAACCAGTTATGAGCAGAGCAACGGAGCAGTTCGGAGCATGCTCCAGATGATTTAAAATTCAAGCATTTAACATCTTTACTTCAAAATATGGGAGACAGGTGGCAGCACCAACGATAAACGAAAAAAAGCAAAACTCTGACAATATTAATACGTTAGAAGGCCACATATTCCGGCATGTACCAATTCGTTAAAAATTCCGCGGAGGAATGTGTTCGAGGTGCAACTACGATAAAGCATTAGGGACCGTTCAAGTATTACGTTAGCAAATGTTTAGCCATTTTTGACCCCCCTCCCCTCCGTCAACAAAAGTCGGCAAAACTCTTAACCCCCCCCCCCCCACGTCAGCAAAATTGCGTCATCAGCTCTGTCCCCTGAATCCTAACGCTTATTGGTGGGATCAGAGACGTACGCTGGGGGCGACATAGGGAGCTCGTGCACCCCCCCTCCTTCAATACTTCAATGATCCTTTAGTGGTATAAGATAGTTTAAAAAAAAAAAGTAATTTTTTTTTTTTGTTTGGAAAACTGCGGTTTCAATTTGAAAATAGTATTTGGAATTCGAGATTGTTGAGGATGCAATTCTTGTTAATAAGTCCCCCAAACCCGGACATTTCCCTCGCTTCAAAAGGTTGGCCCATCATTCACGTCGATGATTCACTGTTGACGAATAACGATAGTAGGTAGATATAGAGAAAGGGTCAATTCATCACATGTCAATTAATTCTTTGCGATTTGATTGATTTTGTGTCTTTTGCGTGAAATAACTTTAAATTATTTTTTTAAGAGATTCGAGAACCTCTGATTCTCCACAATTTAAAAATAAATTACCGTTTCTTCGGCAGGATAAGACACAGCCAGGTAGAGACAATCGATGCGTGTTTACAACATGGTAATAAACAATACATTATCTTATACTTCTTAAATGGGTATAGCATGTGTACTGTTGTTAGCTATAAGTTGATTTTAAAACGTCTAAAAAAGCATAATTTCAATCTTCAAAAGAATACACTACGGCGCATCTCTTGCAATCATATATAAATAATTATACTACTTTCGAGGAATTTAATTCAGTAAATTCGAAATCATAGTATGTGTGGGTCGTTCGAAAGAACATCCAGTACCTACTGCTTTTTCGTACGTGTGCTATTTGCTCTAATTACAGGCATAACCGTATTTCACGTATTTTGTCGGAAGTGACTACTTATCCCTTTCCCCTCTGATTTACTATTTGAAAGTGTTAAGCGGCAGTTTTGTGTATAATACAATTACGTCGGGCCGGTGTTCCCTACCGTGTGTGCAATGGCGTAGTTACTGTTCCTGCTTGCGCTAATGCAATTACTAACTCTGAATTCGAACCAGATTAGTATTTATTCGATTAAGGGTCGGCGGATATGAGATGGTACTTTCTTCTTCCTATCTTTCAACATTTCTTACCTTTTTTTTTCTTTTTGTTTGTTTTTTGCTGTTCTTTGATCGAGCGACTTCTTTCGTTGATCAACTCATTGTAGTTAATAAGGAATACAATTTCAATCTTCAAATAAAATGTCACGATCTGCTTGTTATGCGAGACATTACTTATCCGATACACGCACGTTTGTTTCAGGAAACTAGAACGTCCAAATGCTCAACTTAGGAAGCCGAAATTTACAGTAGGGTTATAATTTGCATTTCTATCTTGTAATAAGTTCTTCTTGAGCATATCGGTGGCAAAAAGCGTAAAGTAGCAACATGAGAAGTAATAGTAATTTGCGTAAAATGGATTGAATGCGTCCCAAAATGCCAAATTACTTTTTCTTCTTTGTTTAAAAAATTACAACATCTGAATTGAAAGGGATTATTTCGTGAATATTTTCATGCAAACTTACATAAACTTGATAGAACAAGTGTTATATGTCTTTCCTGTGGTGATATATATTAACCTAGAATAAATATTTCAATCTTTACATTATCAGTAGAAAAACGGGGCATTTCTGTAAACGCAAAGTTGCATTTGTATTTGCTTGGACAGTATGAGAAAATTCGTACTGATATTGCACGAATACACAGTATTGAGCAATTTTGGCCTTGACCATGAATTTTATGCATGATGACCAATCGATATGCCTCTCTCACAGATCTGGATTGAACCTCAACCATGGTAATACGCTATTACAGAGCCGATAGCAGCTGGTTTGCAATTTGCCAGGTTTTTTTTTTCAGCACGACTACACAGTCTCTTGATAGAATCAGCATCAGGCACAGTCATGAGATATCATGAAACCAACAAAGTAGTGATTGAGTTTGATGGACATTGCCAAATTCACGATTTAATCAGCGTTTTGACACCAATGAATAAGAGGACCTTTCTTTGTATGGAGGTGTACACGAGGCTCTCCACCTTGCGATTCCAGAATTTGAAAGCTACGTCTACGTAGATAGAAATTTCGATTTGCTATCAGGATTTGCCAAAATGAATTACTGCAACGTCTATACCATGGACTAAAGATATAATAGACAGCGCACGCTATTCATAAAACTTGTTGAACGTGAAGAAAAGATGAGCAGTATTGTCGGGGAAAGAACAGGTTCTGCGCTATTACATTTGGCTCGTTTTCGCAGAACATAGTGATTTCGTGTTAATGCTAGGATGTTGTAACGAAATTTGACTCGATCGAGTTGATGAAAACTTTCCTTCATTTCTTCAATGAATTTCATTCATTCTTTTGTAAAATATTTAGGGAAAATGTGGGATTCGAAAAAAAAATCGATTCTATATAATATAAACAAATATTGAAAAACTAAATTTTTTTATTTTCCATAAGGGATACTTCCTAATAATTTAAGACTTTTGAGTTTTTAAATCTTATTATATATATAACCTACCTCTTATATATACAGCCTATTTCATTTATATTTTTAAATATTCTCTTCTCATTCACTTTGTCACTTTTAATTTCCAAAATTTATTTCAACTAGGGGTTATTAAAACATAAAAATTATCTTCCAAAAACATTAAAATTACTTTAATCATACATTTATTTTGAGTAAATAATTATAATGCATCATATTATGTTATGTAATGTGACACATTCACACTCATACCATATTCAGTCATGAAATATTCAAGTAATAAGTAAAAGTTTCATTTCCAACATTCCTGAAAAACCTGCCGCTGTGGTGGTCGAGTGGTTATAGTGACGGACTCGCGATGCGAGGATCCGGGTTCGAACCCCACAGTGGTGGTCGGCTGAAGTTGGTTTTCTGTGGTTCCCAACTTCAAAGCGCAAATACGAGCCGATATCCCCGTTAAAAAGTCTCGCCACAGAGAGCAACAGTCCTACAACGAAAAATCATTCAATCATAACACTTCACTCATAGTTTGAAAAACTGGTGGCAGATGGCAGCACTACACATAACAAGCATTACAGAGAAACAAAAAAAACTTCACGTCAGGTTTCACTACACGTACACGCACATACCCGCATGTGTGGTGTAGCAGTAGTAGGTAGGGTAAAAAAGGGCTCGGGGATCCATGATGTTCTTAAGTCAGCCACCTCGTTGGGCAATTTGCCTGTTGTGGCGTTGTATTTGTATTTGTATTTTATAACCTTATCACACAAAAATGTAAACACTTACATAATATTTCAGGAATAAAATGAATTTTTCAAGAAAATTGCAAAACCTCATCGTCAGTACTTTTCTAAATTATAAGAAATGAAATTTCGTGTAGCGTATATATGTAATAATTTAGAGTACGTAAATGTATGTTACATGTCACATATGTGAAATCTCTTCGCTCCAGAAGTATACATATGTGAATCTTCATTTTTTTTAGGCATTAAGTAGTTTTTAGAATGATTCTTTCATTCAGTTAACATCTGAGGTACACATAGTGACTTCAGATCTTAATTCAGATGGTCCTAATAAAGATATTGACTGAAAATTAATCAATTAATTAATTGATTTTTGTTGTTTGGGGGCAATTTCACATACAACAAACACAAATTAATCAATAAAAAAATTTCTTTTCTGTAATAGTTTTATCTCAGGCGTGAAGAGAGGTAAAAATAATATTTTTAGAGGTAGTTTTTATGCAAACATGTCATACATTTTTATGCAAAACTGCCATTGTCTAGAGTATTGATTCCCAACTTGGGCGTTAACGCCCCCTTGAGGGCGATTGGAAGTTCCAGGGGGGCGGTGGAAGCCACGGGTATAACATAGGTTCCTATGGGTTAGATTGCGTAGGGGGGGGGCGATGGGAGAAAAAAATTTCTGAAGAAGGGGGCGATGGGACAAAAAAGGTTGGAAAACTATGGTCTAGAGGGTGAGTTTTCATTGCATTCTATGTAGTCTGCATAAATTCCTCATTCTGAAAAGCATATTTTCTTCAATTTAATAATGGCTCATGACATTTGAATTTTACCAAAACTTGGAACTTCAATTGAATTACATCCAAAATGGAATCGTTAAAAACTGCGAATACGTCAGAAATCCATTGAATCGTCAATTTATTATTCCAATTTTTAATTTATAAGAAGGGGAATAAGCAAATAAAGTATTCCTTTGTGCAAGGATACTGGTCCCCCCCCTTTCCTAAACCGTTCAGAACATTCGAAAGCTGCGCAAGTGTTGACCATTCCAATCAAAAATAAGACAGGAGGTCGACTTGGAGGTCGTCATACGAACAGCCATAAGGAAAGTATTGATGGAAGAATTCATGAAAAATACCATGAAAGATATAATTCTAGAATTGATGAAAACTCGAAATTACTGGAAGAAATAATTTTAGAAATTTTTAAACGAATAATTTCAAAATTAATGAAAAAAAGAAGTTATTTAAACAATTAAATCAATAATTTTTGTCCCTATTTAACTCGGGGGGCCCCATTGGCCCATTCTATTTAAATGCCAGTAAATTAGACGAGTTGGTGGCCCATGGGCTTCGTGTGAAGTTTCAATTTGGCCGACCGTGTCTGAAAGGTTGGAAAACCCTCGGTGTGACAGGACGTCCCTAGTCGCTGGGTATATATGTGCAAAGTTACATAAGTACTGTTACAAAAATACAAGATCGGAGTCACGTGACTCCGATCTTTGCTTCACATTGTAACCTTTCGCGCTCACTCTATATTATTCTAACTCTGTGGTCTATACGGCTTCATGGACATAGTTGCAATCTTGATATCAAATGAAATTTTACCATCTGCATACAAGTCTCCGACTTCAAGAATCAAAAGGTAGTTCTATTGCAAAGCCGACAGCGGCTGGTTTACCATTTATCATCTTCTTTTCGAGACGACTCCATAATCTCTTGTTAGAATCAACATCTCAAGTGCAATCATCAGATACCACGAAACCGCCAAAGTATTGATGATTTTTGATGGATATTGTTAGTCTTGATCCGAAATCTACGTTTTCCATCTTCAAAGTCTTCAGCTGCTGGAACCAAACAATAGAGACTAATTAGGCTCTCAACCATTTTATTCCAGAAGTTGAAAACTTGTATGTAGATGGAAATTTCATTTGCCATCAAGATTTCAACCATGTCCATGAGGCCACGTCGATAGTAAAGCAATTCACTTCGGCCAAACCTGATAGCATTTGCAATTGCCATGTCCATACAAGACTTCAACATCTGGAATCGAAAGGTGGAAGGCCTGATGTACACCTTCATCTAGCGTGGTCTTCTGAATCATTGGTCTCTATTTTTTGGTTTTCAGTAATCAAAGACTTTGTTTGAATTCGGAAAATGCTGATTGGATCAATAATTCGGCAATATTCATCAAACACAATCACTACTTCGATGGTTTCGTGACATCTGATGATTGTACCTGATGCTTATCCTGTCAAAAGGGTATGGAGACGTGCACACAACTTATTAATTGTAAACTAGTTGCTATTGGTTCTACAATAGCGACGACAGGATTCATGGTTGAAGTCCAATCCAGATCTATGTCGGAGACTTATCAATTCAATGCCTCCATGCTTAAAATTCATAGTAAATCCACAGTAGGCCACAGTACAATGTATGCGTAAGATATCAATTCGCATTTTCTGATGTTCTCCAAGCAAACGCATACGTAATTTTGTACTTCACAGAAATGACATATTTCTTTACCCGTAATGTGACTATTAAAGGTTCACATACATCACTAGGAAAAACATAAAACTGATGCAATCAAGTTAATGCAAATTTGCATGAAAATACCTATGCAATAATCCTTTACAAATCAGACGTTTCATTTTTTGAAACAAACGTGTACAATGCATGTGGGCAGAAATCGAATTTCCATAAGACGTCTAAAAAAATTAATGAGACTTGTTTATTAGGGTGGATCGAAAAATCGAAATGCGGATAAAAAAATCGGCTTGGGGTGCAAAAGTTGTCTTTTAAGCATACTAGCACATAAATGCAAAATTTTTTCAACTTCAATTAATTTCTTCCGATGCCCCAAGGCACTTAAATATTTGCCAAAAATCGATTTTTATGCAAATTTTGAATAAACAAAATGAGTAAAATAATCGATTTCACAGGGAAAATAGTATATGCAGAGAAGGAAAAATCGTTTATTGTTTATTATATATTAAATGTATAAAATTATTTAGTAGTATAGTAAAAGTTAGAAGCCATGGTAAAAGTTGGAAGGAATGGTGAAAATATTCATGCCATACCCAAGCAGTTGAAAGATATTCTCACCTAGTTTCGGAAAGTGCGTGTGGAGAAAGAAGAGACACATTTTCATATTGAATAGGATAAAATAAAGAAGAGATACGAAAAATGTTAATACCAAAAAGCATGACAACATTTAGAATTATGTGAATCTTCAAATTAATACAACTAGAAAAGTTCTCATTTTTCTAATGAAATATAAGTTCAATTTTTATGTTTTATGATTTATTGCTTTAATTTTTAAATTTTTACTTCATATATTATTATAAAACTATTATTATTTATAAGTTTATAATTTAATACCTGAATACTCTGCAAAATTTATAAAATATTTTTCCTTAATTTACAATTTTTAATGCATTTTCATAAAAGTGTGGATTTTAAACTTTATTTGGGGTGCTCGGGCGACCAGAAGATATGAATAGATTTCATTATAAAAATTATGCAACATATATATATCCAAGACAAAATTTTCCCACCCCACGCCGTAAGTAATTTCGAAAATTTTTATTTTTTTAAATTTTCATCAAAATGTCAATTTTTAACCATTTTTTGGGCCCTTGGGGCACCGGAATATATGAATGAATATCAATAAAGAAATTACTCAAACTAATATAACCAAGACGCAACTTTCCCACTCCAAAGCAAAAGTAATTTTGAAAAAAATTTCCTATACTTTTCGATCCACCCTATTGTTTATTCGCCGTCGTAACTATGAGAAACATTTTCGAAGTAAATACCGTTAGACAATGTATTTTTGTAACAGTACTTATGTAACTTTGCACATATATACGCATCGACTAGGGACGTCCTGTCACACCGAGGGTTTTCCAACCTTTCAGACACGGTCGGCAAAATTGAAACTTCCCACGAAGCCCATGAGCCACCATCTCATCTAATTTACTGGCATTTAAATAGAATGGGCCAATGGTGCCCCCGAGTTAAATAGGGGAAAAAAATTATTGATTTAATTGTTTAAATAACTTATTTTTTTTCACTAATTCTGAAATTATTCGTTTCAAAATTTCGAAAATTATTTCTTCGAGTAATTTCGAGTTTTCATCAATCCTAGAATTATATCTTTCATGATGTTTTTCATGAATTCCGAAATTTTTCGTTCCATCATTTCCGAAATTATTTCTGCAATTAATCATTTTTCAATGTTTTCAACCATTTTTCTTAAAATGATCGGCGGGCCACGACAAAAAGCTCCGAGGGCCAAATGTTTCCCGCGGGCCGTTTAAAAATCCCTCTTCAATACAAACCTTTATAATTTCGAATCGCGTCGGCAGTATGTGCGTTTCGTGTCGGGGGACGTGAAAACCAAGGTGCCTGCCATCCCCGAGATGAGGTCCGTTATTCTCTTAAGGAGATTAATCACAGGATCTGCGAAATGTGTGGTCTGAAGACCATGAGGGATGGCGGAGTACTTAAATTGGTGAAACTACTCGAGGCAGGCCCGGAAAATGTGTAAATCATAAGGTAGATAACTAACGCACATAAGGTAGCACCTGTTCCGAGCGTGTTTCATCATGCATCTTTCGGTTTTCTTGAACACTACCATTTACGAACTTCGCAATCATTCGTGGCATTCGGACTATTCATTCCAGACATCAGGTTATGTTTCTCTGGCAGTGCGACGTTTCTTGAGGGTCAGGAAGCGAATGGCTGACTTTATCTCACTGGCGATAGAGGGGGAAGGGACTCTCGATTCTTTTACACACTTGCATCGCCTGACACGAAAAGCACATCAGCTTTTCATTCATCTATTTACTGTCCGAACTTTGCCATCACGCGTGGTATTCGGATCATACGTTACACGGATTTGGTGATGATTAATCTCTGTAACACCCCGTTGTCACATTGCTTCTTGCTCTCAGGAAGCAATTACTGACGTTATAATATAATGTAAATATGAAGTCGCTTCTGATTACAACAGACTGCCTGCTGCTCGATTTCCTCAAATGTTTCCATATCACGACATGAAATTACCGACATGATTAAAAAATGGCGTGTCTTTGTCTGCAAGGAAAAATGATAAATGAAAATATTACCATAAGCCAGCGGTTTCCATGGCCACATGGCTTCCTTGAGGTCCTGGGATATTCTAAGGAGGCTGTGGGTGAAAACGAAATAGAAGGCAGCAAGGTGGCAAAAAGGGGGGGGGGGCACAGATAGCTTTGAAAAATGAATTTAGATGTAAAAAAACAAGCTCCTCTCTCTCTCTCTCTAAGTTAAATTTATCGGAAAAAGTCTGACTACGATGTCAGAATCCAGCTGAACTGTCCATAAAACTGTATCATCTTAACGCATGGACTCCATTCAGGCATCGCTTGCTAACTTGCTAACCTGATGTCCATAGAGGACCTACATTATGAGATTTGGTACTATGATTTTCAGGAGTATTCAAACGCATAAGCTGCTACTTCCAGGAGCCCCCCCAGACCATCACTTATCGTGATGTTGAGACGGCTATGCATGGAACCTCCACAAGGGAGCAGCACATTATGCCCAGGGGTCCGGAGATTGAACCCATTCAAAAAAATTTTTGTTAATAAATGCACTCAAAAAATGAATCCAATAATTAGAAAGAGTCCTTCTGGACAGATGCGTATTTTCAGGAGGTGGAGGTGTGTGACTAATGAGGCTATAGTCAGCTTGGAGGACAGTCAAGAAGATTAGATTGGAGCCGGAAGAGAATGTCATAAACGTAGATTCACTTTCACTCCTGGATGGGGACATAGTAGAAAATATGGTGAAAATGGGGCTACAAGCGCAAAAAGATTGAAGAAAAAACTGCCATTAATGTTTTATATTCCTCAACAGAAACACATTTTTGACTTTCTTTCTCCCCGAGCACAACTGCGGTCTATCGCCATGGGCAGTTTATTTCCGACTTAGTTGTGAAGGAAAATGTGCAAGAGCAAGGACTTAAGTCTGCTAGTGTATATAATGCTTTTGCGTGAACGTTTAGCGCTGCCATATATTTTCCAAATTATGAGTGGAGTGTAATAATGATTGAACATTTTTACCGTTTTATAGAACTTTTTCTCTCTGTGGCGTGACTTTTTAAGGAAGGTATCGGCCCACATTCTCGTCTTGAAGTTGAGAACCACAGAAACTGATCATATAATTTATAAGTCTTATTTCAGGACGGGTATTAAAACAAGTCTTGAAGGGTGAGGGGGGGGGGCTGCTCTGAGTAGAGTTAACCGAAGGTGAAACAGCAGCAGTGACATAGTTCGGCCTACGTTTCATCACCCTTAAGTGGCGATATCCGCGAGCAGATGTTGAACTCATTCACGATAGATTCATCACAATTTTTATCCAGAAGCTGAGTCAACTCCACGAATTCTTCAGCCGAGGAAGATTAATTATCCAGAGCTTGCTGAAAATTCGCTTTGACAGAACAATTAGCGTCACTAAAATATTTATCGTGTATCGTGACACGGAGAAGACGAATAATGTGGGCGCTACCGCAAAAAAAAAACCACGTCGTCGTCATCAACAACTTCACTCTATTAAAATCCAGTAATTATCGCTCGGCCATAATTATTATAGTCCGTCTGAAGGCTCAATCTTCTATTAATTGCTGGATTTTTTTAAATCTTAGAGCGTGATTCGGATCGTTTCTTTTGTGCGATATCGTGGACACCCACCGGACAAATTGATTTTTTATTCTGCGTAACATGGGGCTTAATCAAGTTGACGCGCTTTCCGTCTTCATTTACATCGTTATAAACTCTCGGTTGGAATAAATTTTCAGGAACTTAGAAATTCTCCTGCGCTGACTGTTCGTTGCATTCATTTAGTGGATAAAGGGGGGTGGCTGGCAGGCTTTCGGCATATCCAGCTACCTTATCGATTCATTTCTCTCTCTCTCTTTCTCGCAGGCAAGTTCATTACGTGGCCGACTTCCTGAATACAGATAATATTTTCACTAGGGATAATTTCCTGATCTCCGAGAGAAATTCTGGAATTCGTAATTCGCAGCCTCGTTGTTACTCCACGTACATATCTGAATCCTCATAACAATGGTGCCTCATGCGAATGCTCGTCGGAAAGATTTCCTTTCTCCTCAACGTCTTGTCGAGTATGTCTTAGCATTCATTATTGAGACTTTTTCCCCCATCGTCTCGAGAACTGAAAGTCCCTTAGCTGAGATATGTATATTCGCTATTTCAGAAAATCTAGCCACCGTCTAGCTGTATGATCTTGAACGGTTTCGACAGGTTTTGCAGATTTCTTTACAAAATTCTTATTTCGATCGCAACCTTTTCCAACAAATGAAACTGTGCAGTACACTACATTATACGGATATATTATCAACCACACAATAATTACGCAGGTTATTCTTTGTGGAAAACTAATATGTAAAAGTATTTTCAGTTTTATTTGATTCGACCAACAATAATGGAGTTATAACGCTTTGAAAATTGAATAAATCACTTCATTACTCTGCTAAATTCACCGAACGTGGCTGAGGTGCTTTCTGTACTAGTGTTTCACAAGGAATCACGAGCGCAACTATTGGGTGGTTGATAGTATCTATCCCGTATAGTATAACTCTTGGATACCATACAAGGGTTTAGACAACTGGATCAAACTCGATACGCTGCAGAAGCAACGAACATTTTTTATTTCCTTAGATCATGTGTACGCCGAACGGGATCGTACTATAGACGGCCATCTCGAATTTCATGATTTTTGCGGACGCTAGTGGCTCGTAGGCTGGTATTTGGGCAAAGTTATTTTATGATCACCCTGTATATGAGCTAGCCCAGAACAAAACAAAGTCGCAGTAAAAGTGAGGGAGGGGGGGAAGTTATGTTGGGGCCACATTGAAAAATGAGATAATATTTCTTGCATTTTTAGTGGAGGTTGTTAGTGAGATCATCACAGTGCCACGGGACCGGGCTGTGGTAACATCATCCTTACGTTTATTACTACCGATATGCTGTTCATATCCTTTAATATTCTATTTCAATCTATTGCTGTTAATTTAAAGGCTTGAAGGGTGGTAACTCAAAATTCGTTGGAAGAAATTTTTTGCTCCCCCAATAGTGGAACCTGCTTTCGCATCTGTCAGAAGTCTGCGAAGAATTTCTGAGAAAATTCAATCCAACTTTCCAAACTAGTAAATTCTCGCCAATTTAAGAACGATATTAAATTTACTTAATGATTCTTTATTTGTCTTTCAGGCAATCGAACTTATATTCGGTGTGGTAAGCCGTCTCAACCAGAATCAGTCACTAGAGTTCTGCGACGAGGATATACAGGGTGCTCAGGTAACAAGGCGTATGACATTTTACTGGCGAACCGTTGATGCTAGAGCCATACTTCCAATTAGAAAGAAAAGTTTCCAAATAACGTGTAGTACTCAGATATCTGATTCGTGTTTCAAGGAGTTGTATAGTTATTAAAATAAAATAAAGAAACTTTTTATATAGTCGTCCTAAAACCAAAATAGGAAGTTGTTAACTGTGTCTCTGATGCCAACAAAAAAATACACGTTTCCAAGTGCAATATGCACTGAGATATTTGAATTCAAAAAACGACAGAGAAAAAAAAGCGTTAAATGCGAATAAAATGGTTTCCCGTATTTAGAGCTGTTTTTTTCCCATCTTTTCTCTGTTTTTCGAATTCGAATATCTCGTTGAATATCGCAATTAGAAACATTGTTTTTTTTTTGTTCTCATCAGGAAATACAGGATAACAACATTCTAATTAGAATTTTTGATCACAGGGTCTCCGTATGAAAAGTTAATTACTTTATTTTAAAAACTATAAAAACCGTTGAAACATGAAGAAATCATCTGAGTAATACACGTTATTTGGGTACTTTTTCTAATTAGAAGTATACTAAGATCAACGGTCCGCCATTAAAATGGCTTAAGCTCCTGTTTGCTGTGTACCCTGCGTATCAACCGGGGTCATGGCACTTAAATATTTCGCACGTGTTTGGCACAGAAATAAGCTGTTTTTTGTATAACCAGAAAGTCATTTCCATGCTGCAAACTGATTCAAAGCCAGCAGCCAATTTTATTATAGAACTGTAAAAAAATAATAGCTTCGTTTGACAGATGATCGCAGGAGTCCAACGCTTTTTATCTTTTACTTTATCTTTTATCTTGTATAGAGGTTGTTGTTCGATTAGAACCGCTGCCGCCATCTATAAGAAGTATACATCACAGAATAGCCTTTAATTTTTCACTACATAATATTGTTCAAGATAATGTCTCAAATCCTTGAAATGATCAGAGGATGAAGCAATTTTTCAGGACGTCATAGATTCATTCACCGGAAACAGCTATTTACCATACAATTATTCACAGTCTCGTAGTTGAGGATAAAGTCTCAACAACAGCCCTTTCTTGTTATCGCCTCACTATTTATAGGTACGGTCGGATCTTCGAGGAAAAACGAATATTCTAGAAAACTTCATTTTCCAGTTTCCGAGTCGGTTGTGCCACCGGATGGACAGAAAATTAATGCTCGCGAATTGGCGTTGCATCTTCACATTTCTCTTTTGGCAACAGGACATTCGCCAAGTTTGAGGGGTTCTTAACAAATCACGAAAAAAAAGGCCTGATTCCTTCCCGTAACAATATATAATAATATTAGGCACACTAAAAAGTATATTTTTTTCATTTAATAATTTTCAACCTCATTTAATAATAAAATAGTAGATGTAGTTCTCCTGAAAGCATAAAAAAATATCAACCGGCATTATGGCGCATAAAATTCACACCCGCGTGTAGCATGAAAATGAAAAACATATGGCACCACACCAAATATTGTTCATTTTGATGCTTTATACCGGCTTTTAACGAACAACTGATTTTACTTTGATCTTATTCCGTAGGTGGCGGCATTTGTTTTCTCAAATGTATGATTAATGCCAGTAATTCAAATTCTTCCATTAATTTCACCGGTCTGCTAGTACTAAAAGGTTGAAGAACATTCTGTATTAGTTGCATTCCTTATAGACGTGGGGAAACCACTCTCAACGACTGGCAGAATATTGCGTGATTTCCTCTGTATCATAAAATACAGGTCGGTGAAAATAACCATGCGTTTCACCGAAATGCAAGCAAAGGACTTAATGTCCTTAATAAGCCACTGCAAGTGAGCAATAACCGGTGGATTGCAGATAGTAATCGGTAAGGAGTAATAATTCTCATTACTAACAAGTGGAGATTCCTTTTCTTCCAGATGCAGGTGTTATTTATCCCAGTAATATCGAAATTCTGTTTTGTTTCACTCGAACTGATTTCCTCGAGGAAATTGGGCGAGACTCCAAATATTCAGCCGAAATCTCTCGAAACTGCAGGTAAACGAAAAAAAAGGCAGCGTTCGCAAAGAGATGCAGCGTTGGCCAAATGAGCTAATTTTATTGGCTCCGTAAAGACAAACTGGCACGAAGCGGAACATTTCCCATATACGCACATCCAAAGAGAAAAGCGGTTCTTCCATTTACACGATGGGTATCGAGCAATTGCCCCCGAGGTTTTGTTTACTATCGTCCATTCTTCTTCGGAGCCCATTGCGAACACTTTCCGCTGAAAGTTGGGAGTTCATCTCTTTTAACACGGGGTAGGAAACAACTTTTGCCTTAACGACATGGAAATGTGATGTTCTCCGACGACAACGACGAAAAAAAGAAACTGATGTTGTTTTTCCCTTACCACGCTGTTTTAGTATTTTTTTCCCCTACGTTTTTAGTTTGTTGTGGCTTCTCGCTTTACTTACGAGTTCCATACTTTCGCGATTAGTCTACAGCACTTTTATACATCATCCTGGTTTTTTTCTTTTCTAATTCGGGCGATGCAGTGTATCGATGAGCGTCGAAGCATGGACAAGGTGTCATTCTCTGGAAGGCTTTTTTGTTATGGGTCTCTAGAGACTGAATAATGCCGGAAAAGCGGTCGTGATCACAGGCTATTGGACATGGCGATAATGGATAGTGAAGGCTTTAACTCTCATTTCCGACAGTAATTCGATTTTCAAGTGAGTTCGACGACTCGAACGAAACAAAAAATTACCATTCTGTGCGAGTGACATAAACATTTTATTTGTGAATCGATAAATATATTTATTTATCTATTTCTGTCAGTGTGATAATCAAAGACTGAGATATATATATATATATCTTTACTAATAGTCGTGGAGAAATTTTCGGTATTTTTGTTTAATATTTTCCCCTTGGATGAATAAATCTCAACGATTTGAAGAAAATACCCTTTGTAAAGAAAATTTAAAAACCCTTTAAACGGTTTTTAAAGTTTGCCTGATCCTCATTATAACTGTCACAGTGGAAATCACTAAATACTCAGCAAAATGCAACTTATTATTCCAAGAATAATATTTTTTCCCGATACCTAAAAAATGATGTTAAAGAAGAAGTATTTTCTCCGCTTTGAGATAACGGACACCTTTCTTAAACGGATAAAATGCTCCATCAACAAAATTTCTCCCGTAGAGACAATGCTTAATATGGTAACTCCTCCGCTTAATATTCTTGATATGTTCCCCTTTTAATATGATAATTTCAACGAATTTCCCCGCTTAATCGAATATTACATTTCATGCGTCAACTATTAATACATATCAACCGCTACACACACTGTGAAACATTTGTAATTGATGGAATATACGTTACACTAAGTTAAGATTTAAAAAAAAATCGAGAGTATAGAGGGCGCTAACTTTCCGGATGAAAAGTAAAACGGTATTAAAATATACTGGGTATAAATATAAAAAATCAACCGTGTAATTATACAGTATATATATTGTGAGGTCACATAAATTGTAATTAAATATAAGTTTCATTTTATTCTTGATATCTGATTTATTCGAGAAGATTTATTAATATTGTGATTCCTCATCAATTTTTAATATGCAAACTAGACTAACGTCGTAAAATGGCAATTGAATTCTTCCCCCTCCCCAATATTCGGATATCGTGTGCTAGAATCGTTAATATTCAATAAAGCGGAGCCGACTGCAAATTCTATTTATATTATACGCATATTCCTGTACATCCCGAATCGGAGGGGGGGGGGAAACACCGTCTCTATCTTCCTGTTATTAAACTTTGAATAAAAGCTGACTCCGCTCATTACTTCTTAAGGGAAACACCAATTCCGAACATACATTTAATTGAAATTTACTGTTATTTAGGCGTTAGGTTAGAATGAAGGAGCCATTTATCGGTGGTCGTTTTGGGGAAAATATCATATCTATATTCTTCCCCCGGTTCGACCCGCGGACTGACGACAACCTTCACGTTGGTAGACGAGCATCTGACCACCACGCCACTGGGGCGCAGGGAGTGGTTCCGCCTACTGGCAGTTGATCTGATACGTTGTTGGAGGGGGGATATAGAAACATGTTCGCGAACAAACCCCTTAGCACAGAGCTAGCTGGACGCGTCATTGCCGAAGTGAGAGCGTTTTAAAGACACGAGATAGCTCGTCATTGCCAAAAATAAGAGGCATCAAGTTAGGCTGGATTATGGAGAATCTCTCACGACCCCTTTGGTTCATTAACGTGATCAAGTTAAACTGCGACCCAAGGTTTCCGCACCACTGCTCTAGAGTCTACACCAGTGTTTCTTAACCTTTTTTTGCCCGTGGCCCCCTTTGAACCATATTTTTTCCCTCGTGGCTCTCCTATCTTACTCAGAGTTTTCAACCCTCATCTAGAAGCAAGATTCTTTATACGTATTGAATTGATTTTTTCAGTGAATTTATACTGAACGAAAATTTAGCAAATAAGATTGGTCTCCAGACCACTGGCCTAGAATTTATTGAGCTCCCCGCTAGTCCGAATTCTATTCAGGGCCGTCTCAACATTATGAGTGCCTTAGGCAAAGTGATGCTATGGTAGCCCCATACTTATTTGGAAATAAACAGCCTACATATTTCCTATTTATTTTCAATATTTATTGCACTATACAAAATATAATGTGGGGTCACTTATGGACATGAGACCCCCTGGCATGACCCCTCACAAGAGTGGGACTGACAGAGCTGCAGCACGGAGCCTGTGATATGGTTTTCATCATTTTTGTTTTTCACACTATAAATTTAATATAGAGGAGGGGTTTGTGAAAAATCTAGCGAACCTGCTGCAAAATGTAGGCTGTGAGGCCCGGGTAGGTCCATGCCCAAAGACGGCCCTGGCTTTATGGGTGGCTTTGTTGGATTCTGTAAGTGTATAGTCACTAATATAAAAGCTTTATTTCTTCCCACCTTAATTTTTCTTCTCAGCTCTCTACAGCCCTCCAAACCGCCTGTCATGGCCCATTTCTCCATTTTCTTCCGTGGCCCCCCTTGAGGTATCCAAGTACCACTAAGGGGACCATATGGCCCCCGGTTGAGAACCACTGGTCTAGACCACGGAGCACTTGTGTCACAATATTGATAGGGAAAATATTATAAAGATCGTGAATGCGAACAGTCAAAATTTAATATTTCAGCTTTTCTTTGTCACGTTAAGGTTATAGATTCCATCGATACGTTGTTTTGTCATATGTATTTCGAGACAAACGAAAAGACAGCGTTTTCGAGTGCATGGGGTGAGGATATAGTAAAAATATACAAGAATGTAATCGCGTAATTTTTTCCCATCGTAGAATTACTGTCATTTCTCGTTGGTACTACACATTACGAGAGAATACTTCTCTCTTTTTTCTTGTGTCCCATTACTTGCTGTTCCCCCTTCATTATTTATTTTCACTCCCGTTTCCGACCGCGGGAAATGTTTTGGACAACGGGACAATGAGAAACGGTCGGTGAAATAACTTTTGTGCAACTCCAACAACAACAACTTTTTGTGTCTGTGCTTTCGGACTAATGACTCCCAAGTGCAAAGAAAGATTTTCCGGTGCTTTTTCTTCATTTCCATTCACTTTGCGTCTCCATTCTCTGGCTTTGCATACATTTGTAACATGCATTATAACTTTTTTTTGTGCTTTCCCATCCCTCCCCCTTTTCGACGGCAACATGCAAAAACTAGGATAATTGGTATGACTTTTTTGAGAAGAGTAATCCTTAGAGACACAAACACATGTATAACCTACTCTAAAACGTTTAAATTGCAGTAATACGAGTGTTGAACTGAAGTTTCTTCGTTGAAATGTTTCAATAAATGATGGAGGGATCACGAGGCACTTATATACAGCGGAATCTCGATAATTCGGACGAGGTTACGGATAATCCGAGGTGAGGGAGTTTTTCAAAATTTCCCTTTCCTAATCTTCTCTTGTTTTTCGCAAAGAATGGAATTTTCATTATATTTTGCGTCATTCTCCCTTGAACGTGAGTAATTCCAGTCCGAAGGAGGTCCTGATCTCTAGACTCAAACCACTTAAAAAGTCGTTTTAACTTTCGGATATTCCGAATTTTCAGTAATCCGTAATTTTCAGTAATCCGAAGTACTCTCCGTCAGGTTCACCTTGGATTATCGAAAATCGACTTTATTTGAAATTTGTATTTCGCCGTTTTTCCTTGCATACATTAATCAGGAACAAGTTGACCAAAGTAACAAATGAAACATACCACCGTATAGGTACTGTACTGTCCGTGTAGGAGTTGTCCGCCGCAACAGCACCTAGATCATCTTAAAACCCAAATTTTATTTTGCGAATAATTTTTTTGAATGCGAATAAATGCGAAATTTCTGATTTTTAAATTTTTTTGTGAAATTTTGATTTTTTTGGGAGGAAATCAACGTATGTCTATCCATCATGAACATATCATATGTTTTGTCTCAATATCTGTCTTGTAAATATAAATAATATTTATCTGTTCAATTCTCGTATTTGAAATGGAGTCGGATCATATCGACCATCTACCATCGCATCATTATTAAACATCGAGTGTGTTTTGAAATGACCTTTGTAACTATGGTTACCGTATGTCCCGTATTTTCTGTTTTTCTGGTCGTCCCGACTTTTTTGCAAAAATGTCCACCTTTTTCACCTATTTTCAAGGAAGCCATTTTGACTTTTTATTCTTCAAATAAACGATTGAAATTATCTTATCAAATGATAAATTACATTATGATTAATTACGACTATTAAATAAGAATATTATCTAACATACAGGGTGATTATAATTAAAGTTCGTTTTTGAAAAAGCTGTAAAAAAGAACTATTCAAAAACTGACCGACAGATAGAGCTGTACTCGTTAACTGCAAATTAAAAGACATGGCATGTGCATCGCACATTGCAGTTACGATAAAAGGCGGAGAATATGCAGTTCCTGTTATTCTGTGTGTCCGAGAAGGTAGTCATGACGTTGCTATTGAAGGATAGGACTCTGCTTTTGAAATTTTTTTACAGGAACGGTGACTGTGTGGAATCCGCATTAAAGAAATTCTGGACATTAAAGGATATTAGAAGTGGCTCTGGGCCGATGTCTGCAAACGATCTAAGGAAGATGATGCTAAATTCGAAGAGAGACGGGTTCGTTTGACGTGCAATATGGCAGAGGGAGAAAAGCCATTGCTTCGACGTCAGTGGAGCAAGTGGCTACAACATTGCAGGAAGCGTCAAGCAGTGCTTTGGGAACGTGCAGTGCTCTGGGAATAGGCAGAACTTTAGACATGCCTGTCAGCACGGTTCGCAAAATTTTACGAAACACCCTGCAATGCTATCCAAACAAAATTACTCATGTTCAAGAGTTGTTTCCTGCGGACCTGCCAGTACGAGAACATTTCAACCTGCAATTTCTTGCTCCGATGGAAATGGACCATGCATGGCCATGGAACATTTTGTGGACAGACGAATCCAATTTCCATCTCCAACGTTCTGTCAATACACAAAATTGCAGGATATGGGCAAGAGAGAATCCGTTCGAAATGCAACCATTGCCTCTTCATTCTACAAAGGTCACAGTGTGGTGCGGGTTGGACACGGTATGAATCTCTTTGGCTCAACCAGCTCATTTCAGCATTGCAATAGAGCGTATGTGTAGATAGCACAATTTTCATGCACGATGGCACTCCGCATATTGCAACAAAAGTGAAGCAACTGTTGAATCTACATTTTGGCAATGACAGAGTTATCAGTTGTGACTTCTGGCTATGAGGTCATCTAAAAAATCTGGGTACAGTGGTCCGATTGCGAACTGAGCTGAGTTGAAAAACCGCATTACGCAACACATCCACAACATCACCCCTAATACAATTCGATCTGCTGCTGAACATGCTGTTGTGCGCTTTCGGCTCATAGGAAAAAGCGGTGGACAGCATGAAGAGATGGTAATTGTTCGGCCTGAAATATACTGAGAAATTGCTCATTTTCTGGATGTTATGCCGAAACTGATAGTTGGGAAAAAAAGTGATTTGTCTCCTCCGGGAATCGTACCCGGATCCCCTTGCATAGCGGGCAAGTGCGCTAACTAATACACTGGTGTACCGGAGGAGACGAATCATTTTTCTTTCCAAATCTGCATTTCTTCATAATATCCAGAAAATTCAATTTCTCGGTGGACAGCATATTGAACATTTCTTGAGTAGCAGCTAATTTACCACATCCTTTTCCTGATGGTTTCATCACTGTTTGCTTTTCTAAGATTTTTCTTACGGTCAAGTCCTTTAATTTGTATCTTATGACGAGTACAGCGCCATCTATCGGTCAATTTTGAACTATGTTTTTCTTTTACCAGACAATTCCATTGCTTCACGTATATTCAGGTGAAATATCAGGTTATTCTAACCAATGGTTCTTTTTTATTGCCTTTTCAAAACCGAACTTTAATTATAATCCCCCTGTATTTGCTTTTTTTGTTTTTCAATCCACACCAGTTTGCAGTAGCACTTCATTTCCTGCGATTGTGACTTTTCTGTGATTTTAGCAATAGTTGGCAATTTTGTCTGCTTTTGGGGATAACTGACAATGTCCCGTATCTGGAAGCCCAATATGCCGAATTTACCTCGAGAATATGGTCACCCTACTTATAACAAATATTTTCTCAAAAACCTTCGCGTCTTCCGAACGGTGGTGTTTCCTATTTAAACGGGTAGGAAATAAAGTAAAAAAAAAATATGAAAATCTCGTATATCTCCGAGACCAAAATTAGAATTTGTTTTTTGAATGGTAGCGAAATTTGTCTCTTCATATTAGCAGCTATGGTTGATGGTTTCCTGGATTATCCTCCACCTTGAGCCTCTTGATTTGTACTTTCTTATCTTTTAATGGTTTTAGGGAGGACAGGGAGTTTCGCGCATCCCTGGTATTCAGAGTCGCAGCCGTTTGTGAAGAGTCGTGACGAACATCCGAATATCACGATCAAGACAAATAAAAATAGCATTAAATAAAACAGTGAAATTTGTATGCGCAACGAAGTGCCAAAACATTGCCAGAAAGCCAATCGAGAAAAAATTTTTATGGCCAAAGGGTGAAAGTGATATTCTTCTGTAGCTGTTTTTTGTTGCTGTTGGCGGTGGAAGGAAGGTTGACCTGTGATATCTGTATTTCCACCAAACGCACTCATTTGAGTGCCCAGACCGCAAACGATCACACATAGATCGGCAGCACGTGACCATAATGCCTGAGAGAAAAACTTTGTTAACGCATCACCATCGTCCGCCTTCCTGTACTTTATCTATACGAAAGGAAATAAGGTCATTTCTGCTTTTCTCCACGAGTCAGAAGAAAAACCCCTTTCAGCAGCTGCGTCTGTTCGATCACATTATAATCACATCTCGTGTTAAGGTGTTTTATTTTACTCAGACATTTCTTAATGAACTTTGTCTAATAATAAGCATCACTGTGATACGACAAGAGTCGATTCAACTGCCAAAATACAGTTAGCGATAAATAAGTTTCCCAATCCAGAGAGTTCTGGAGTGTTCCCAGCTTCATTTTGAACATATTAAGTAGTTTTAATACTGCATATAGTGATAAAAAATCTAATTTTAACGAACACTTTTTTAATTCCCCCCAGATAAATTTACTTCAAAATAATGTAAAAACCTGGAATTCCTTTATAACGAAATTTCGTTATAACGAAGTGATTTGAGGCCGAACTCCGGCCTCTTGGAGTCCGTTATAACGGGATCCGACTGTATCATTATCACATGTCATCAAATTTATGTTGTTGTCATCTTTTTTAAATCGGCATTGTTAGTACAAGTAGAAAATTCACTTTTATGTATTTATTCGCCGCAAAAAATTGTAGTTGATCAATAAAATTCAGTTAAATGCATTGCCCTAGTAAAGTTGCTTACCTCGTTGTACAGTACTGTCATACAGAGATTAACAATACCAATTATTTCCTTAGCGCTTTCGGTGAACCTGTGGTGTAAAATACTGATGTAATTAGACGCATTCAGAAGGCTATAGTTGCGATGTACATGTTCTGAATGTACGTTGTACGTTTTCTGAATTCATGACCATGTCGGTTATGAGCACGGCTCCCTAGTAGTTGTTAAAAGAGAGCATTGCCATTGCTGTGGAAAAGATGCTACCATTCGGTAGTCGTGTTCTTTGAAGCATCTCTTGTTTTCTGCAGATTTATCATTCAAAACGACAGCAGCCAATTCATTTCATTTAAAATTTGGAGTCGCATACAGAACAGGTTTGCTACATTGGCATTGTAGACAAAAACTTAGTTATTCTAGACGGTGAAGTTGGAATGTCCAAAATCACAGCTGGTCTGTTCCGACATATCTAGAGCCATAACTACCCAGCAGAAAAGTTATGAAGCTTCGGGAACATCCCAATGAAAAAAGTTTTGGGGAAGATCTGGAAACAAAATTAATCCTGGCATTCACTGATATAGACGGTGTTTTACACAGATTTGTGGTGGTGCACATGCATTTGTAAATACGTGACCAGCCTGCTCAAGACCCATGACACGATATCTAAACATTTCCCAGCAGAATCCACTTCAACTTCTTAACGCACGACGGTGAATTTACGTGAAAATGCTTAGCTTGGATAATCCTCGACGGACAATGTGATTCCACTCCAAAACCTGTGTTGAAGTGTCAGGTTTTTTAAGATTGCTTCGAAAGTTCTCGGTTCTCCGCTTGCGATGTGTTAAGAAATGAGATCCCAGTCCAACCTCATCTCACTGGGATACAAAACTTGTCCTGCAGCTGCAGAAAGTTGCCGAATATGAAATCCTTTGCACATTTTCAGAACAAGGGGGAGAAAAATGATATTCTTTTTTCCGTTCCTTCCCTTTGTCTCATTTGAAGTTGGCTAAAAATATAAAATAAAGGAACAAAAACGAAATAAGGGTGACGACAGGATTACAATATCACGCCAATATTGCGCCTGGGAAAAAAGGGTACATATTTTTTCACCGTTACAGCTAGAAATCGCCTCCATAAGAAGTGTTGACTAAGACGATCCTAGTTTCATAATTTTCTGATGGATGCTTAACCCTTAAATGCGTAGCTTTCATATGTGCAAAGGGTTCTTTAAACGTTCATTATTACTACAGCCAGGTTGAAGGTAAAAATTCAGAATCGCCTTTGCACATAAGGTACGATCATAATCTTTCCATTTTATATTTTGAATTCACTGATAGATGTCGCAATCAAAAATAACGATAATTCGACAATAGTTCTTTGTTTGTTGCAGAGCATGTGTGGCTGTGATTTTGCTACTTTGTTAATGTTCTGCTTGCATTTTTTCCCTCGAAGTTTGCAACCCGAATTTTTTTGTCACTACAGTTTGATTCACAACTAAGGTATATATTTGTAAAGTAATATTGTTACAATTCATTAAGGTGATTTTTGAGGCTCTATAAGGCCTCTTTCCCTGAATAAGCAGTAAAGTTCGAGTTTTTTGTATGGTTTTTCAGGCTTCCTATACGTATCAGTTACTTTGAAAAAATTATCAGCTCGAAAAATGAAATTGTGCATTTCATGGTTAGAGCCATAGACAGCTTAAAACACAGCAACTTTAATAATAGGCACCCTGTATTGCTAAAGTGTGTAATCGGCCGGGAGCTGTCGGCCGCGCAGAATGCGGGAATTTTATCTCAAGTCCCATAACGAACGCTCTCCATTATCATACTATTCCCGTTAAAAGACAACTTTCCAGTCCCGTAAAATATGTCTTTTATGCATCTCATTCCTCAATAATGGGCATTCCTCGGAGGAGGAGCGTGTCCGTTATCGAGAGACATCCCCTACTTATCCCCTCGCTTACAAGCTATTGGCAAGAAATTCGGATAATCTGTATTTGATGAATCGGCGATAAATATGGCAACCTTATCCTAACCTAATCACACGTTAGAAAAAAGAAAAGAAGGAAACCAGTATAATAGATAAGTTGATAAGAGAGTTACAACAAAGCTTCACGATGATGAGAAGAGAAGAAAGAAAACACAGAGAATTTGTTTGAATTTATTCCACTAGCATTTGGACGCAATATTACGTCCTTGATTATAAAGTGGTTAATTTAGATCGTAGTTCCCTATACTTTTTGTTCCATCGTCCCCTTCTTTAAAAAATGTTTTCCTCTCATTGCCTTCTCCTCAGCTGAATCGAACCGATAGGATTCTATGTCATATCCGTAGCCTCTACCGGCACCCCCCCCCCCGGACCATTCCATCGCCCACCAGGGGGCGATATTGCCCATATTGAGAAACACTGATTTAGATTCAAAGCCTTTGTGCAAATATTGCATTCAGATAAAAAGACTGGAGTTTTCTCGAGTTTGATTCGCGCGATCATTGGCTTTTAATTGACTTCAGAATTAACTTCCGATAATCGATTCAGTGTTCGGTTATGATAGGTACTCGACAGTCTTACGTTGCGAATTAGTCCGAAGACTAAATAAAAAAATAGTGGGAGATAAACAGAGAGTCAAATGAGTGTCTCATTAGTTCTAGGACGACCGGGTGCGGGGAGGGGGGGGGTATATTCGTTGAAGGAAAGATTCGAAAAACTTCAGATTTTTCCCAATAATCGCCCGGTGGCGGCGGCAGCAGCAGCAGCTCCATCCAATGTGTGCCAAGTTTTGAAAAATAGAAAGTAAATAAAAATAAAGAAACGCACGGGCACTTATCCGATCGTAAGTGATACTTGGGCATAATTCTCAACGACACACGCCGAGCCGAAAACGATAATGGACGTCTTTTATCACAAATGTTCGTGTCAAAGGAGCCGAAATTACCATAAGGTGCATGTGTGTGTGGGCGTCCCGCCGACTCTCGTAATGGTGCATAAAAATGCATCAAGTGCAACTACGCTATCGCCGGCGCAAAATTAAACTAATGCTCTTGAAGAAGCAGAAACTTGGTTTTTTTTCTCACTGGTTTCGCTTCTCTTCCTTTTTCTTTATACTTATATATATATATATTTTTCCTTTATTACATTTTTTATTTCTTCAACAGTTTGTAGTAAAAAAAATTGTTTTTTTTTCTTTCACGACAAGCTGCAAGTCTCGCATCATGTCTAGAACCACCAAAAATTAAAATAAATAAATATAATAAAAGTAGAAAAAATTAAATAAAATTGTAATATATATATATACATACAGTCCGTCTCTCAAAAGTTACGGCACGAGAATAAAATGCCGGAAAAATCATAAAACACATTCAAAATAATATTTAGCGTTGTATAATTGAAGTGCAGTCGAAATCCATTAAAATGAATGTATTTTTTTGAATATGACACTGATGGGGGGGGGGGAGTTTAGTTAAATTAAAATGTTTTTTGCGGTGGGAAATCACTGTCTCTCATAATTTCAAGCACTTTATGTAAATTTTTAATAAGACGTTTTATGACGGCTGAAATGACATGTTTTCAGAGTGGATTGAAGCAGAGAACGTTTATGATAACGCAGTCATTTCGAAAGTAAGAGATTCTCTAAAATAAAAACATCCAAGTAAGAAATTTGTTAATTTTTCACAACGTAAATAAAAATATGTAAAAAAATTTTAGACCGATCGTCCCCAAATTTTGCACATATACCAAACAGGACCAGGATCGAACTGTAGGATACTTTAAAAATTAGTTAGAGCAGGACAAATGCCTGAAAATGGCAAAAAAACCATCGGCAACAATGGTTTCTGCGCCTCAACAGTCCCTTTCGGAATGTTTACTTTGGTTGCCGTGGTTCTCAAACAATGCGTTTCAGATATGCACATACATGCATTTACAATGATTTGTCCCTTCTTTGGTGTTGTCAGTGTTATAGTTCATTCCTTTATAATAGTTTATCACTTTTTCAATCCTCCCAGCAGAAAAACCGGGCATTGCCGGGTATTATTGCTAGTGTATCATATAATGCAATTTTATAAAATTCTATTTGTTATCAATGTGTAGAGCTTTTATACAGCGTGACCTATATAGAATCATCCGATTTTTAAATAGAGTATTTTTCAAAATTAAGAACACAAAATGATGAATCGTGTTACTATGAAGGAGGAAATGTGTGTGTGTGTGTGTGTCTACGAATTATGAACAATAGTACTGATGACCGATTTCAAGTGAAGAATTATCTTCAAGTTGGACGATTCTTCTTGAATCACACTGTATATGAAAATCAAATAACAACTCACTGTAATTCCCATTTCATAATAAAATGACTCTACAACTAAATATTGGGAAAAAAACCATTCTTATTATTCATCACTGATTGCGCAAATTGTAAAATGCAAATGGAAGAAATTCAATTCAGCTGCTCTCCCTATTTTTTTTCCTACCTCTTTCTTCATCACAGCGAAGCTTCATTGTTGACCGAAAGAAAAGGTTCTTATTTTCCTCCCTGTTCTTTGTACATTGTTGTTGTCAAAAGAGAAAGGGCAACAAATTTCTAATTGGGTTTTTGAGGACGTATTAAAAGTTATTATTTTTTATTTCAATAAATGTACAACCCTTTACAACATAAATGGTGTATCTGAGTTCTACACGTTATATGGTTAGTTTTTTTAATTGGAAATATGCTTCTAAGATCAAGGTTGGCCAGTAAAATGCGGCAAAGGAAACTAAGTAATCACCCTGTATACTGCCACTGATCTTTTTTCCCTTCTGTTTTTAAGATGCTATGAACAAAACCAGTTTTATCGCCGATACATGAAACACACATCATCCGAATTTGATGCCAAAAGCCTGTACGGCAAGGGAAGTGAAGGAAAAAGATCAATATCCAATGCTTTATTATGATGTAACACATCCCCTATCAAGTTGGAAATAGAATAGGACAGATACAATCATAATTGCGAAGACAGATACCATTCGGCGAGAAAAAAGAACAACGTACCCAAAAAAAACTTGACATTCATAATATCACCATTGACATCATGTGTCAAGATCCAAAGATGTGACGTCTCTTTATTAAATTTTGTTGCATCCATCTGTTGTTCTCTAGACGCTGCATTTGAGCATCTGTCACTCACGTCATTTCTAGAAGCGACATTTTCTCCAGACGTTGTTTCTATGTGATGTTTTTTTACAGGAAAATGACGTCCGAAAATGGTGTGTGTTCATGATATAATACCAAGTCAATTTTATATCGCAAAGGAGATTTACTACATTTATTTATTTCATACAATAATTTTATGGCATATGTTATCGTTCCATTAAAATAGAGCAATGTGAATAATAGCTTGGAATGTTACTTGCAGTTTGTTACGGTTGATCAAATGAAAATGTTGATGAGAGTCCCTCCGATTTTAATAATACCTACTAGTTTAAATCAACAACCTCAATTCAGAAGGCAAACCCAGGTTGCGGTCAAGTCTAAGGTTTGATGCGGGAGAAGAATGAAGATGAAATATTTTCCCTAACTGGTTCGAGGCGACCACTCATAAATGGCGCCTTCATTTCCAACCCAACTCGTTAACAGCAGTACATATAGTAATATGACCAGAGTTGGTGTGTGGTAAAGTAACCAGGAAACAAAGATTCCATTGCTTGCAAGGTAACGTATGCTCTCAAGAAGAAAACCCGCGGCTATAAAGTGACCAATCCTTAACTTTGGCTTTCTAAGCAAACAGGCTAATGGTTGTAAATTTGTAAATGGGCATGCCCTTCGAAATTGGGACGAACAAACAAGTTTATGATTCATAGAAAGACTTATTGGGACTGTTGGGTGAGTCCTATACCACTTCCAGCCAATGTTTTGTAGAGGATAGATGTTGCTTTGGCATGAGAGGAAGAATTATTGTGGCAAAGAAACCATTTTATTATTCCATAACGCTTGTCTTTCATGGAACCATGTAGTGGTTGCAATCTTAACAGCCATGACATCCCGCTGTGCGGCTGTGTAGGCATCGTGCTGGACTCTCATTGTAAGGATCCAGGTTCGAACCCGGCGCAGCGGTGATCGGACAAAGTTGGTTTTTCTGTGATACACCTCCCTCCTCCTACTTTGTGAGAGTAACGATTTTGCAAACCACATTCAAATATACTCCTATACCTTCAACTTTCATAATTTTTCAAACTATTTACGAATTTATCAGAAACTCTATAGAACATGTTAGAGATAGTTCGTATATAACAGTAATAATGATAAAAAAGCGTGATTATCAGCAAATGCCGTATCATAGTGTGAGCCTAAATTTTTATTTTTTCTGAAAGAAGTACTCGAGAGAAGGCACAAAATATGAGTGAATACGTGTCTGAGTTAGAATGTATTTATTAGTGCAGTTCTCGTCTCGCATCCTATCATAACACCATTGGTATACATGAGAGAAACTGAGGAAAAAGGAAAAGTTTCTGGAATAAAGATGAACTTTGAAAGGAACTTGAGAGATCACAAGCAGATACCGAATCCGAAAAGATGTTGCTTTCGCTTCAGAAAGAGATGGAGAGGACTTACACGAATAATTCGGAGAATGTTCAATAAGATCACTTCGTCGATGCTTTTGAATATAACGAAGTTCATTGATATTCAATGTACATCCGTGATAAAAGTAACGATGCTAATCTCGTTTCGCTTTCATTCCATGTTTTCTTTCTCGTGCATTTCTCGTATATTCAAACGAGATTTCTCTGCATTTAATTTGTTTGCTATGCACTCGACAAAAAAAAAATCCTGCAAACGTCCTTTCTTTGAGTAACGAGGGAAAATGTTTAAAACTATTTTTGCTTTCTCTCTTCAATTATCAACTTATCGCTATGCTAACTTTGAGTATTTCTCAAAATGTCAGAATCAATAGATGACGCTAATTTTCACCAGGATGCATTTGATATAATCAATTGTGTTTGGTCTGATTTACGGGAAAACTCACCCATGACAATTCACCACCACGCAATTCACCGATAGGAAAATTCTTCGACAACAGTTCGTCACCAGTGAGTGAGTAACTGAGCGATTGAATGAATGAGAAAGTGAGTAACCGAAAGAGTTGGTGGATGAGCTAATGAGTGTATTTTTCTCTAATAGGGTTGTTAATAAATGATATAACTTACTCCTGGAGGTAGTAAATCCTAACACATTTCACACGTTTAAAAAGAAATACGATAAACATGTTGGGGTAAATCGAGAAGCTATCCATACTTAGAATAAGACATGGACATTGTATAATATTTTATCATTGATATATGTTGCTTGCATTTTTAATTGGGTTGCTGTATTTTTGAAATATATGATATCCATATTTGTTATGGACATCATTTTCTCAGCCAATTGGAAATTTTGCCTGTTGTGGCGTTGTATTCGTATTTATGTATTTGACCTTATAGGTGAGTACTATTTTTCTATTAAATCGAATTTTAGACAAGGATAGTTTTAAGCTTTCTCCAAATTATCCCAGCTATGATCTAATTTTATTTTTAATATTGTATAGTGCAAATCAAAAAACAATTCATTTGAACATTACGAATCCACAGCATAAAGTTGTTAGAAATATTAGGGGGGGGGGGCCTCTCGAACCCAATATTGCTATAGATATTTAATAATTATATTTCTCAGGCTCACGGACTGGATGCAACGTTATACCTGTGCATCAATGTCAAGTTAAGAACGAATAAATATACGTATATACGTATTTCAAACCAATGATTCCTTGGCGAATTACACAAATTGAAGCAATTATGAATGAAATCGAAAAGTATCTTCTCACTTCGTTTTGTTTCGAATTGTCGATGAACTAAAAACTATTCTACGATATTTTAGCAATCAAATTTACTCAATACTAAAAAGTGAGTCTATTCACTGCTTACCATAAATCGGGCTAACTTTAAGGAAATCACTATTTTCATATTTGAAATTATGCGGCGGGCTGAGTTTTCGTATTATGGAGAAAATTGTCTTATTGTGAAATTAGTTTGGGTTTATCTGAATTATGAAAAACTTCTATTACAAAGTAAAGGCATGTGTACGTTTTAATGAGGTTTCACCAAGTTTCTCTGTGTGTGTAAAATCTGGCGTATTGCAGGGAGAAATCTTAAGGCCTAAATTTTTCCCTATGTATCAATGATATAGTTTCATTGTTGGAAAATTCGGGTATTCCTGGTACATGTGTAGATTCGCAAATACTGATGATCGCAAATACATATTATACTTTATACAGATGATACGGTCCTAGTTTCTAATACGAAGCACAACCTACAACGAAAAATCAATTTAGCTTTTGATGTTTTTTTGAAAGTGTTGAATTGGCTGTTAATTTGAGCGCAAAACAAAAGTGGTTATTTTCAGAAAAGGTGGTTAAATCACCAAATCAGATCACTGGTTCTGGAGAAATCAAGAAACACGTGTCGAAACAATGTACTATTTTGGAGCACCTGAGAATATAATTTTGATGTTCCTGGAGGTTGTAAATATTGCTTATTTACTTATAAAATATGGCTTGGCCGAGGTCTAAACAACTTCTTGTATAGGTGATGAGATTTGACATAGGCGATTGATGCTATATACGAAATCAGAGATTGAAGTACAGTCTATAGAATTTGATGAAAAGTTGTTCCAATCAATAATTGTACGGGTGGGGGGGGGGAACTAAATTTTAAGCAATCTGTGGATGCAAAAAAAAAAAAAGGTTCCAAGCCGGTGCTCCATATGCGAGAACAGGTCTAATATTTTTTTATATGCATTATTTTGTTGTTCTTTAGTGATACATGGGACTTTTAATGGCAAAAACAGAAAAGGCTTTCGATTGCAAGTTGGAATTTTTTTTATCACTTGTTCCCTATAATAGTTGAAATTCAGACGAGTATCTATATATACTTCTAAGGTATTTTGTCACTATGCTGGAGTCAATCACTTGATGTTCAATAAACAAGTAAGAATTTGGTGGAATCTATTCATGTGTCAACGACATAAAAATACACTAGTGGACATTTAATTCGTCCTTATTCACTAAATTCCAGTATTCCACTTCTTCTATCAGCTCTTGGAGGTTGCTAAGAGCTTTAGAAGCCCTTGTGTCGGTATATATCACGAGAACACCGTCAGCATATAAACAGAGAATTCCCTTAGGCAACTGTGGATAATCATCCATAAAATATTGTGTGATACAGGCCCTAAGTTTGATCTGTCCTTAAGTCATCGATTAATACGCACGAATCGCTATACATATATTGTTTGACTGAAACATTTGGAATTAATTGAAAATATGTCACTAAATATTAAGATTAAATATAAAAATACATTTGGAGCAGGTACTGGCTGCCAAGTATTCAATGACGACGCAAATGAAAGACATTCCATATTGCAGAAATAAACGAGAGAGAAAGGCACGTGAGATGTATGATAAGCAGTGTTAAACAGTATTTGAAGAAACGCAGGATATATCCTAAGTTTATTTTGGAAACGCTATTCCGTGAAATCTTCGCATCGGCCCGAAATAAATTCATGAAACCGAGGTTCGGGCGACATTAACATTGCACGGCGATGAAAATTAGAAATGAGTTTGTATCGATACGGAATTTAGTAAGGCGAGCGCCATTCACATCGAGTAAATTTAACTGTTTGCTACATAAAAAGACATTAAGAATAGATTTACGCGGGGGAAGTGAAACGAAGTTTACGTTTTGCATCGGAATAATTAGGAGCAGTTGCTCCCTTTATAACCATTTAGGATATTAATGGAATAACTTTCACCTGCCGCCCGGATATTTAACACTGAAAAATTGCTCTGCTTTGCCACAGCTAATTAAAAATGTCAAAAAAGTAAGTAAAGAGAGAACTCTCGTCAAAAATTTATTGCCCCACGCGTAATTCATTAGATCTCGATACCATTAATTTGCATGAGATCAGAGGAATCGTGGAGCTCTCGGCTTAATTGGCTCTCGTTTAAAATCGAAGATAGAAAAAACCCTTTGAATTGTTCTTTTATTTACTCTTTAGGTGGAGGGGGAGTCTTTTTTAACCGGATCGAATTGCAATCCAGGCTTCGAATTTCCAGTTCAACTTCTAGGAAACATTGTAGTTCATCAGTTTCATTATAAGTAATCGTATAAAGTCATATTATGTATTTTACTGTAAATGGGATAAATCGGTTATTAATGCATAATTGCCAATCTGTCTCGATAAGTTCATCACTTTTACTAGCACTTATGCATGATACCCAAGTATCGGCATACTCGTTAACGGCAGTGAATTGCAGTATAACGATATGGTCAGGGTTGGTGTATTAGATAACACCCAATAGTTGGTTATTCTTTTAAATTACTTTACAAATACAAACTTATTTTGCACAAATACAAGCATATACACAGATCCAACATATAACACGCGAATGTAAATGATTTAAGACAAAAATACCAATATATAATAAACAAATGAACGGAAAGCTAGTCACATTTGCTGAGAATACAGCTTTATGTGTCGAAATCGACACCATAGGGAATCTAATACGAGATACATAAAATGATCTAAGACAAATAAATCAGCGGATGAATAATAACAAACAACAATTGAATATGCAAAAGACTAAACATCAGTGCATAAAAACAAGACAAATAGAGATACAGAAATATATATTTAAATTCGTACTTGTGATCCAATTACATAGAAAAACTGCAATTGCCAGGAAATAGAAAGAGTATGTGCAATTGTACACATGAATATTTTGGAATAACAATCTAAGACGAGACTTGAAATGGAGCATATATTGTGATAAACTAGCAAAAAAACTTGGATTAAACAAAAAATCAGTCGTTATAATTATATAAACTGAAAAGCTTGATCGATTAGAAATTTTTGAAAGATGTTTGTTATGTGCTTGGGTTTTTTCGTCTATAAATTAAAAATGGAATTTGTGTATGGGCTGGAGCCTATCAGGGAAATATCGAAAGCTGATCAATATTACAACGAAATAATGGACATGATAATAGAGACAGACAGTAAAAATAGCAATAATATCCAGTGTCATGCTCTAAATATTCGTCAGCTGTACATTTATAAAATAATTGACTTTGCAATACGAAACACCGACTGGTTAATCTTTGAAAGCAGGCAGAACTGCAATAAGAATTAAACGTGCTTTTGAAGTGTCAAAAACGAATAAATATCTATTTTAAAAGAGTTTTTCCTTCTTTGCTCCCAGATTCATGAATAAATTTCAATTTTAAACACATCAGATGACAAATAATTCATCCCTTCAATAAAATCCAAGTGACCAATTCAATTTAAAAATCAGTTTCAACGCTTGGTTATTATGCATAATCACCGTTAAAAAAGAAATAAATTTATCGAACTTGCTTAAATGGTTAGACGTTTTGCGTTATAACCGAATGTACGGTGTTCTCATACGTTTCTCTCAGTCATAAAACGATTTTCTGCACTCCCGTTCAAAGATGCAGCATAATAATGCTACTCACTTATACGTCTCTCTCTCGCGTATTTATACATCTTTTTGCCTTATTCCCTTGCACCGTCACGTAAGCGAGAGATCACTGTATACGTGTTACGGTAAATGTAACAAATCGGTTATTATGCATTCTTCTAAATCGTCTTGGTAAGTTTGATAAATTTATCAGTATTATGTAAATATATATACTATGTGAATATGTATAATACCCTAGTGTAATAGGTAAGTTAAATAAATATTAAAGGAATTCCAAATCACATTAGTATGTGTGATGAATATAATCGGTAAAAGTGAAATTTTAGGGAAATTCATCAAACTTGCCAAAACGCTCCGCCGATTATGCATAATAACCGGATTTATCACATTTACCGTAACATATGCATATCCCGACGTATATTTGTGCATTTGTGGTTCATTTCTGGAGGAAACATAAACGCCCATTTTTTTTCCCTCTTATTGTGCAGAAAAACGATGATAGATCATACGAAGAGGCGAGCTGCTGAAGTTGAAAATACTAGCTAAATTTCATATTTATATTTTATCATGCATAGACTCAATATGAGCGGACTTTCTCAAATTTCAACCACTGGCGGGGGAGGGGGTCATGAGGTGGTTCAAATGTTGTCTGAGGCAATCATAGCCGAGCCGAAACCACTGAAGCTATAAATATGAAATTTGATCAGCATTATATTTTATAATGTAGAGACCCGCTAAAACGGGATTTCTGTCAATTCTCCCCCCCCCCAAGGCCGTCATTAGGTTCATATGTTATATGAAGGAATCATTGCCATTTGAGATTACCATACGAGTGAAGTCGCAGGTAACAGCTAGTCTATATATATGGAATTGATTTTCTGTCTGTCTGTCTGCGTAAGTGTGTGTGTTTGTCTGTCTGTGTGTGTTCTCTATACAAATCTACCGTTTTAGATCGATCGTCGCCAAATTTTGCATATATATACCAAATGGGACCCGACTTAAACGATAAGTTGCTTTAAAATGTCGTCAGAGCAGGGTAAATGCCACAAATGGGCAAAAACTGTCGAGAAACAATGGTTTTTGAGCCTCAAATATCACTTTTGGAACGTTTACTTTGGTTACCGTGGTTCCCTAGCAATGCGTTTCAGATGTGTATATGCCTTTACAATGGTTTGTCACTTTATCAATAGTCGTCAGAATCATCATCAGCATGACTTTGAGGGTCAGGCAAAGGATGATTCCCCCATATAAATCAGTGTTAAAATTGCCGATTTAACTGTAGAAATTCGGGAATTGAATTCTGGATTTTTGAAATATTGAGTTCGCTTAGAGATACGAAGCCTAGAAATTTAAATATGAAGTAATTAGTCGGACCTACTTTCTTGAGTTGGATAATATCCATGCAATAACATTGATTTCAACTTTTTATTTATATCCTGTCAAGAATAAAAATTGATGCCTTCGTAATGTCTTTTAATATTCAACTGCATAAATTCATATAGTTTAGGTTGTTTTTTAAAATTAATTATGGGCCCGTAAAAATACATCTAAACATTCCACAGCTTTAATTAAGCAACTTCAGTTCGGGGGGGGGGGGGGAATCGAAATACTTAGCGTCCCTTAAAAAAGGGAAAAATACGTTTCTGGATTTGTTTGTTTCAAGAGTCCCCATATTGGTTAACTTAGATACGGTTTGTATGTCTCTCAAAGAAAGGAGGGCGAAATAACGTGATGCAAAAAGCCTCACTGAAGAAAACCCGGGCAGCACCGGGTATTATAGCCAGTTTACTATAAAATTTTAATAAGCGACCAGTTACTAGTATTTATTGTGCTTGTTATTCTGAATTCACAAACGATGCGGTAGAGTTGCGATATGGTTATTATCTCACAGGATAAGAAACAGAAACAAAATTTAAGCCTTTTGAGTCTGAATTTTTGCTGAAAAAGTTGGAGGGGCGACGAAAGTGCATCACGAATTCTATGAATAATAATGAGAAAATTTTTTCTCACTTTTAAAGAAATCGAAAATAAGAAGAAACGCGTTGGGAAATTGATGGATGGGAGCTTGTGGAGAAAACCACAGGGAATTTCTCTTTTTTCTGTGTGATAAATAAATAAATTCAATTCACGCTAGAAGATGAGACCTGTTTATAACAAACACGAATACAACGGAAGTGTATGAATTCTCATGTTCCTTGGATTTTATATTGCTTGTCTATGCTATTTCGATCGATTTTTTCCCCTAGAACGACTATAACATTGTTGGGGGGGGGGGGGGGGGGGAGTCCGAATACAATATAACAAAATTTTCAACTGGTTTTTAGTCATACTACTCAAGATAGTACCATTTTCCCTATTAGTAACTAAAAAGTGACGAAAATGTGACGTGAGTATTCTGTAAATGCGTCGTGGAACAATTGAGTGACTTGTAACTCTGCTGCAGGTCATTTGAATGATGTGAAAACTGACCCTCTGGCTGCCCAAGCTCTCAGAAAGAGTGCCGCAGGTAACTTAAGTAATCTGTAAATATGCACGCATGTCACTTGAGTGATCTGCAAATGCACCGTGGGTTACTTAAGTGCTCTACAACTATGCCGCAGGTCACTCGAGTGACTTGGAAATGTGCCGCGGGTCACTTAACTACTCAGAACTGCACCAGGCTGCTTAATTAGATGCTTGTCTACCACCATGAAGATTGCTGTCGGGGTCCCAGGTTCAAACCTTAGGGTAGAAGAGATATTTTCCGTAACGAGCTTTAGGCGACAGCCGACGCCTTCATTTCCAACCATCTCATTAATGGCAGTAAATTGCAATATAGCGATATGGCCTGAGGTGGAGTTTGGTAAAGTAGTAGGTCACTTAATTGCTGTCTAAAAGTGCTACGCGTCATTATTTGATGTTTAAACATGTCGCGGGTCACTTGAGTATTCTGTGAGTCGTAGGCCAAGTGAGTAACTTGCACCTATACCGCAAGTCACTTAAATGATGTAGAAACTGCACCGTGGGTCGCCCATGTGCTCTGGAACTGCATCGCAGATCACTTGAACGATTTGGAAATGTGCCGCTGGGTCACTTAAGTGATCTGAAAATGTGCCTTTTAGTTCGTTTCTACAAAACTAAGTTGAGGTCACGGGCCACCACAGATGACTCCGAGGGTCATATTTGACTCGCTGGCCGTGGGTTGAGCATGTACGCCATAGATCAGCGTTTCTGAACCCATGGTCCGTGGACGATGGCACAGGTGGTCCGCAAGCTGACTACCTGTGATAATTTATTTCTCAACTGAATTAAAATAAATCCAATTATGAAACTGATACAAGTGAAATCCTTTGGGTTCAAACAAAAAGTAAAGATCAACAAGACCCTATACTTTTGGTGGCCATATTTCATCGAGAAAGCACGGGAAATTGCGATCATAAATACGGGACATCACTAATTCATGCTTATTTTCATAAAAGGGAACATGTGCACTTTTTTTTTTCGAAATACACTTTTTAACGGTATATGCCGCTGTGGTGGTCGAGTGGTTATAGTGACGGACTCGCGATGCGAGGATCCGGGTTCGAGCCCCACAGTGGTGGTCGGCTGAAGTTGGTTTTCTGTGGTTCCCAACTTCAAGGCGCAAATGCGAGCCGATCTCCCCGTTAAAAAGTCTCGCCACAGAGAGCAACAGTCCTACAACGAAAAATCATTCAATCATAACACTTCACTCATAGTTTGAAAAACTGGTGGCAGATGGCAGCACTACACATAACAAGCATTACAGAGAAACAAAAAACTTCACGTCAGGTTTCACTACACGTACACGCACATTCCCGCATGTACCGATTCGTTGGGGGTTCCGCGGGGGTTGTGGGCGGGGTGCATGTGTGGTGTAGCAGTAGTAGGTAGGGTAAAAAAGGGTTCGGGGATCCATGATGTTCTTAAGTCAGCCACCTCGTTGGACAATTTGCCTGTTGTGGCGTTGTATTTGTATGAATCTTTGGGATAAGCTCTGCCAGATTATGCAACCGGGAATATTTTTGGTAGAAATTACGATGTTCAGGGTCATTCAAGTATTATGTCAACGTCGATGGGGGGGGGGGGGAGGAGGGGTTTTTCGATTTGCTGACATTTGATGACAAGGGGGGGGGTTTGGATGATGTTAGTCATTAATTACCTTTTTATAAAAATATTAAATATTCTTAATGGCATTTTACTCTGTGGACTAGAAACGAGAAAAACCTTTACTTATTTTGTGCACACCTGAACTAACATTCGCCCTATTGATAAGTTCCTTACAGAGCCAAGACATCAGTAAGGATAAGTTTCTTACTGATATCTAAATGTTTCGCGGATCCAAATGATATGCGAATGTGCCACGGGCCTACTTGAGTGATCTGAAAATGTGCCACGGGCCTACTTGAGTGATCTGAAAATGTGCCACGGGCCTACTTGAGTGATCTGAAAATGTGCCACGGGCCTACTTGAGTGATCTGAAAATGTGCCACGGGCTGCTTAAATGCTCTGGAATTGTGCCACGGGTCACTTAAGCAATCTGTAAATGTTTGGTCCGTGGGTCATGACTTTAGCATATGTATGGCTTACAGGGACGTCATTTCAACTTTTTCCGGGGGGGGGGGCAAAGAACATATACTTAATGTATGTATACACAACGATTTTTAGCGTATTTTAAAAAGTTGGGGGGGGGCTGCCTCTCCAACCCCCCCCCCCCCCCAAATGACGGGCCCGATGGCTTAAAGGGTGGGTAGCAATGCAATTCTCATAAAGAAATTTTGATTTTTTAGCGTAGTAGAGAGGGAAAATGTATAGTAATATACCTTTTTTCATACATTTCTTTATTTTCCATCTCTCCATAATGTATCTTTCGATAAAGAACACCCATGGGACGGAAAATGTCGTCAGCTGACGATGTGTGTCCGTTAATGGATAGTAAAATACATCGAGTCCCACCGATGTAATTCAAAATTGCGTCCGTTAACGAGGGGGAGTTAGAGTCCGGAGTGTCCATTGTAAGAGGTTCTATTGAAGAATGGTCATGTTTCTTACGTTACCCACGAGAGATGGAACATTTCCAAAATTTAAATGTAGATGACTCCATTGAATGTTGATCAAGAAACATAATATGCAAATATTCTGATACCCCTTTAGTATGCTACGTGTAGTGGTTATTTTCCACTATATTTTAAAGCAGTTAATTAAAGAGAAAACATGTTTTTTTTACCTCTATTGAAAACTTAACAGAAGTGGAAATGTTTCTTTTTTAACATAAGCTCTTCAATTACCACCGAAACAGTTCTCTGCAAATGCTAATTATTGCTAAAATTTAGGGCTGTCGCAAATCACAATAAAAATATATTTTACCAAAAACCGATTGATCACATTTCATCGAGGGAAAGTTTGAAAATTGGTGTCTTGAATACACACTGACTAGAACATACGAAACATCGCCAATTTTAGATTAAAATGTTGCCATAAGGCACAAACATCACAAATTAATGCTAACATTGCTGGAAAAATCACCAATTGCAAGGTAAATGAAGGTCCACCGGAAGTTTCGGTGAATTGAAATGCAATGGATGAAATGTGAGATGAATATTTATATTTCTACTAGTCAAAACAATCATCATTGTATCATAACATAGTTTATAAGTTATGAAAATTATCTTCGTTTATAATCTTAGTAAAGACACCAAATTAAACGCTTGACGATTGTATAAACAAGTTGGTCCGCCCCAAAAAATACATTGAGCATTGAAGGACTGGGCACAACCCGCTTCTCATCTTAAGATATCGAATCGTTTTCGAAAGATAGGTGTATCCTGAATTTTATTAAATTAGTATATACTGTGTGTGTCATCATCAATGGTACATCAGTCCTAAGACCGGTTCGTCCTCATGTTGAGCAACCGCTATTCATCTCTGTCTTGGGCTTTGTTCTTTAATTGGTTATAGCTGGTACATTTTGCGTCTTTAGTAGCGTTGAGATCCAGATGATCCTGGACTCAACTAGGTTAATTACAGGTCACTATTTTGGTTGTTCAATGACTTAGTGCACTGCTTTCTAGGTCGCTCTATTAGTCGTTCAATGACTTAGGTGCTTGCTCTCTAGGTAATTTTGTCATATGCTTGCACACTGTTTTGGATGACCACATGTTTGCACACTGTCTTGGTCATTTACATCCTTGTTCTAGATATTTCTCACGATCACTCACCCCCCTGATCCAACTTTTTTTTAATCCGATAATTCGCTATCTCGATATTGCAGTCTCTCTTCAGGACACTGACATGCTTGCACAGTATTTTGGTCATAAACTCTCTAGGTCACTCTTTAGCCTGCTCACTGACCTGGTCCCTGGCTCTCTTGATCACTTACATGCTTGAAAATTCTGTGATTCGATTGGTCAGTCACTGATGTCATCCTTCGTTCTTTCGCAGAGGCAGATTTATTCATTGTTTTACGACCCGTGAGCAAAAACAAACTGCCGTCTTTTTCTGCGTCCTACTACTTTTCTTCCCCACTTATTACTCAAAATTGTCTCTTCGGACTTGCCGCCCTAGGCAAGCCCTCTAAGCTCCCCGGTAAATATGCCACTGTCAATACGACATGAGAAATGTAAATGACGATAACAAGAGCGAAATGATGGCAAAATGATTCAAGTGAACATATTGTGTGCGTCACGTATTCCTAAACGGGTAACGTTCAGGTGCGAGATCTTTTCCTCTCTCTCTCAGGAATGAATTGCTTTTTTTTTCCATCTGGAAAAGAGAGGAACACGTTCTTCAGGCACGTAATTGATCGGTGTGTGTATATATATATTAGTGCGTATTTTTTGTTGTTGTTCGGTGCTTGTTGTTGTTCATCGTTTTCCAAAGGATCGCTCGTAAACGAAGGAGCCAATCACTGATAATGGTGGACGCGCATGGTCTTTTCCCCCGACGAATGCGTTGCTGGTGAACTGTGATCCTCTCGGGATAAAAGCTAAGAGAGATGATGGTTCGGTTTCCCTCCCCATCTTGACTTTCGACATAAAGCTGATATCTCATTCTTTTGTGGCTCCAATCATTTCGTGGGAGGTTTCTTCATCCTTTTGCGCTTGGGTTTCATGAGACCGACCACCTGTGTCCAAACCTTTCCATTTCACTTATCTTTTCCTTTTTTTTTCTTTTGTACCTCGTGATTTTCTTTTCCATTAGCTGCAATCAAATCGAATTCTTGGACGGGAAATTGATATCAAGTGGGACGTTTCGATCCGAATATATATATATATTTTATCAGCGCGATTCGATATCAGATTGTTATTTTACTTCCAAGAAAATCCTGTGACCACTATCACTTCTTTTGTGTATATCTCAATCACATGAGCGTTCTCGCAGTTCTAACCGCTGCCCTGGTCCGGGATCGACACCGGTTCATGAGAACTTCCTGCTGGTCAATGAAACATTTAAACTATAGGCTACTTCAAATAGTCACTATATAATTTTAAATTCAATTTATTATTGCACCGTCTCTATACAGTCGAATCCCGTTATAGCGAAAATCTCGTTTTAATGAACACTTTTCCAATCCCCCCGCATAAGTTTTCCATATCAACATGCAAAAACCTGGAATTCCTTTATAACAAAATTTCGTTATAACCAAGTGATTTCTCCGGTCTCTTGGAGTTCGTTATAGCGGGATTTGACTGTATCAGTTTTTTTTTTTTTTGTCTTAGCCGTCAGCGGGTCTACGAATTGTTCTATCGAGTTTACTTATTTTTCACCGGTCCGTGAATTATTTCTTCGATTTGCAATATCTTTTTTGCCAGTCCGCAAATTATCACTTCTACATACAATGTTTTTGCTTGCCTGCAAACTGCATCCTCTATTCACAAAATATTTTTGCCAGTCCAAAATTATTTCTTCTATTTGCAATATTTGTTTTTTGCCAGTTCTTCTAATTACAGTATTTATTTATTTTTCCCATTTCACAAACTCGCTCTTTTATATTGTTCAATATTTGTTTTTTTGCCTTCCCTCAAACTATTAATTTCATTTATTTATTAAAATTTTATTCCCATTCATTTTATGCCAGTTCCTCGAATTACTTCTCTTATTCCTCCGGACCGCCATCATTGTTCAACTACTTTCACAGGTCCGTAGTTGTTTAAAAGGTGGGAGAACACACTGGTATATACCAGATAACACTATTTTGAAATCCATAGTGCAACTCGAGAATATGCATTTGCTGATGGAATGGCCGCGAAGGATTTTGGATATTCAGCGAGATATTATCAGGTTTCGTAGAGAGGAGTAACTCTTTCGTGCAAACTCGCGTGTAATACGGCACGCTCAGCTAGGTCTTGCTTCCGATTTAGAGAGAGAGAGAGAGCACTCGGCTTAATTAGGATCGTTCGAGTTGAAGAATGGTCAAAATATTTCCCCTCTTCTCGATGTAATGTATCACCATGCTTTCTCCCGAATGCTCTCTAACGGTATGTCGTATTCAAAATTAGCTCCCCGTCGTTATCGGAACATTTCGATAGCCATGAGCAAACATACGATGAACCTCCATCGAGCAGCAGCGGCTGCCACCAATCAGATTTTTCGATGCGGAGTGATTATTGACGTAATATGTGTTGCGATCAATGTGCACTCTTTCTATAGCGATCAGCGAGGCGAATTACTTTTTAAAAGATTGGTATTGCAAATAAATGTGTTGCGTTAAATTAACAAATATAACGATTAGCAGTAGGTTAAGAACTTATCCACAGTGCGATAATTAGTTTCACAATAACTGGAATAAATACCTTTTTCTAGTATCGGTGATAAGTGGAGCGATTCACGAATTATACCTGGGAAAAAGTCGGTCGAACGACCCCAATATACCTTATTGCTCCTATTCATCATATTCATCTCTGATTTTACTAGTAGGGATGGTTTCTCTGTTCATGATTGAGTTCTAATTGATGTCTTTTAATGATTAACAGAATTAACCAAAAATTTCGGTATTTATAGAAGTCCACAGTTTTTTTGTTTTTTTTTGTGGTGATATCTGTATCTCACACATACGAACATACTGTTCCAATTAGAGTTTCTTGATGTACCAGGCTACTTCACCAAACACCAACTCTGGCCGTATCGCTATTTACGGCCATTAATGTTGGAAATGAAGACGCTGTCTATCGGTGGTCGCCTCAAGCTCGTTAGGGAAAATATCTATTATCCTCCCTCGGGTTCGAACCCGGACCGTGACAGCAACATTCACGGTGGTAGACGAACATGTTACCGCCACGCCACTCGAGCGCTCGATGATGTACCAGGCTGACTCATTCCCATCTTTAAGCGAAAGTGCGATGTGCATATCACCACTATAGCCAATGAAAGTTCTCTATCCTGTTTTTTTTCCATTTCAGTGATTTCCATTTGGACCGGCAAACCTGTTATCTCGAAGATGGACGGCAAGTCCACACTACTTAATAAGTATTTTAGTTTCAATGAACCTTTGTCAATTTAGGCGTGAACTCCAATTAACTTGGTCATGTGGCTGCTAGAAAAGCCGCATTGTCTTCAGCAAATTGCAAAGAAACTAGCTTAGATTCGGAGAGAATGAACTGAATGTTGAACGGTAGACCTAAAAAAGAAAATCCTTTTAGGAATTTCCCACGGTGTTGTTCACAACCTCTGCATGCAGAGCAAGAAATCGACACATTATAAAACGACAGCATCTTAAACATTGCAACAGAAAACAGGTACTTGCTAATCTGCGAAACGGTTGGTGAAACACGACGATTGCTTGTAAATCCATCTGAAGTATTTTCAAGAAACTGCAACCTTGGAAGGGGATTGCAAAAGAAAAACTTTTGGACATCAGCACGTAGGCTTAATCGTAGACATCGGTATTACCATGCACTGGATGCCTGCTAGAAAACGTTTTTCAAAAGAAAAACCACTTTTTGTCATTCGCAGCTGTGATTAAACGTGAACATCGGGCAGTCAGATTTACTCAACTATACATGCCTGAAGAACCAGAAGCTATAAAAACGAAATTAGAGACGACGGAGATAGGGATTATAGCGGGGAAGGGACCAGGGAATTTTCCAAATTTGTATGGCTGATAGAAGTAAAAGGGAAACATCGAGGCCAAAAAACGAAGATGAAGGTATACAGCCTTGAGGGAATTCTGAAAAGAAGAAACAACTTTTTTGGTAACTATGGTTTGTAGCGGACATCAGGCAGTCAAAGTTGTTCAACGCCGAATGTGTTCTAGAAAGAGTCGAACATCGATGTTCTCATAACGCACTTATCTGAGATAACCATCGGTGATTCAGGAATATTGTTGAAATGCAACAACTGATCTCACTACGAAGAGAGAAATCACAGCAGCTACGCATAGCAAATCCAATTCCAAGAGTTAAGGAGATAGAGAAGATAAGAAAGAGTTATTGCCTAACGTTATACAAATGAAAGAAATGAAAATATAAAACAACGAGAAAAAGAAAAGAATTCCTCCGAGAGAACAAAATAAAACAACAACAACAAAAAAGTCATAAATTTTTCCTCCAACATACATCTTTTGCGAACGCAAAAATAGAAAGCAAAGCTACGGATGGAAAAAAAAACTACACACAGCTTTGTTGTTGTATTTTTCTAAAATGATGCCATTTCCAGTTGGGACAAAAGAATGGTTTGTTTCATGCGAATGGCACACGAGAAAAAAGAGAAAGGGAATATTTTTCCATACTACTTACATTTTTGAAGGCAGTCAACTTAAAGAAACGAGGAAAAATAAAAACACCCGAAATTTTCTGTTTTATTTTGCGAGAGGAAGCGATTTCAAAATGGTTTCCTGCGAAAAAAAAAGGACGAGAAACGTCCTTGAAATATGCAACAAAAACATCAAGTCGACTTTTAAAGAAAAGCGAAACATAAAAAATAAAGGCGAAAATGATGTGCTTGAACGAAGAGTAGCACAAACAACAACAACTACAACAACAACACCATTACGATATCAAAAAGAACAGAAATGAAAACAACGTCTTTACCTTAATTTTTTCTTTTCTTATTTTGTCGTCGCTTCATGAAAGATTTATGGGTGCGATGCGACGCTCAGTCGGTATCAGTATAAAATGAAATAATAAGCGTACTGAGATGAGAATACATGAGAGTAACTTCAAGATTGAAAAAAAGCCAAATTTGGGTTAAGTATCTGTAAGGTGTGACCATATCTCTTCGAGACATGTGTACTCTACAGTACATACAAGAAAATGTGGAATATCAGTAATTTTCTAAAATAATTGGCAATTAATTATAAAATATACATTTATAGCCATCAAGAAGTCACCAAAAATAAAGGATTAAATTCCATTTCATTCAAGTACCGTTCTGAAAATCTGTCTGAATTTTGAAATGGAAGACCGGTTCGCATTCGTGCCTCGAATTGAAAAACCACAGAAAAAGCCAACTTCGGCAGACGACCACTGTACCGTAACATACGTGATTTAGCGAAAGCTAAATGAGTCTCCTGGCTTTTCTTGAAGTTTCTTGACTCATTTACAAATATTATCACTCATGGCATTCGTTCGTTTCTCAGTATTTGGGCGATTTGACTCTGAAAATTTCACATTCGTTGCGGTCAAGCAGCGAATAGCAAAATCACAGCAATGCTGACATGATTTAAAAGGGTCTGTTTGCGGGAAAGATGCGAATGAGCTAAATTACGGAAGTGATTTATTTATACTTTTAAATGTGAAAAAATTTCTCGTATAATAATCTTTTTGCCGTGTTTCCGCGAAATTTTCTGCGTTTGAATGTCCGTAGCTCTTCCTCTGAGAAAAAAGAAATACAATATATGAGTGATGGATGGAAATCAAAGTCTATTATTTTTATGGCTTCGGACCGTTCTAGCGTCTCGGCCACGAAGGACATTTCACTAAAATATTCCATAAATGAACAATGTCGGAAAATGAAATGGTCATAAATAAATAAATTTATCGAAATACATTTTATTCACGTACAGCAAATCGTCTTCCCCTTGAGATAAAAGGGATTTTGTTTGACTTATTTATAGACACAAGGGTATAAACACGTGAATTTAATGGCTGAAATAACAAACAATTTCCCACAGTAAAGAGTATAGGTTCCTCTGTACATCATACGTACAGTCAAACTCGGCTAAAAAGATTGAAGGTCGAGGTTGATTCCCATGGAAAATGTTAATGAGCCTTGTTTATAACGTCGATTAAAATGGAACGAACTCGGATATAGGGACAAATTTTTGACGCTCTTGCTTCGTATTTTCATAGCGTTTTCCCAAGAAATGCCTAGAACTTGTGCTTATCATGTTGAGAGAATGTCCATATGTTTTTCTATTGATAGCTGACGACAAAAAAGCGAGTTTTATTACGTGTTTGCCGCTCCAACATGCTTATTTGTAGGAGCCGAATACGGGACATAATATTTTTCAATTATTTTCGCTCGAATTTTATAAAAATATGGATTTATGTATTTTATGTTCTGTTTTTCAATGCAACTTACTTCCTAATCTTCTCTAAAATCAGCAATGGAGATAATTTACATAATTTATAAATTATATTTGGAGAGAGAGAAATAATATAAATTTTTTTCTCACCTATTTGTCGTGTTCAGCATTTTCTTTTGTTTTTCGTGAAATGCATTTGAATTCATATCAGGAGATTTTCTCTGGCTCTTCATTGTCGAAGGGTTCTCTAGGTACCCTAAAATATGCCCCCCCCCCAAACTCATTGAATAATCTGATTCTCTCCGTTATATGTCTGACCTCGCACGTGTTTTTTTTGTGACTGTATATGAATGCACATACATGACTAAGGGTCATTTTTATCCCATGATAGGGAACCCAATTATTATTTTTTCCCCTTGTAACTCGCAATTTTCTTCGGCATGACCTGACCCTCCGGAGCAATGATCTTATATTACATAAGCGACAGAGTCTGGTCGTGCTTGGCCCGTTCTGTTCTGCAGCTCTTTATTCCCCGCCAATGGTCATCAGCGACATTTCTTTCGGTTCACATTTTGCGGACCAGTGCCGGTTATCGGAAATTTTCCACCGGTACGCGAAACATTTAGCCCAATTTCTATTGTTCGCTACATGGTTTTAGAATTGATTTAAATACAATAAAACCTGTCTTCAACGGAAAAAAACCATTGTCCCGTGATTTCAATACCAAAATACACAGTGAAAAACCTGGAATGACCTGCGGAGACGGAAAGAAAAATTTTACCCTTAACGGAAAATTTCACACGAACACAGTGTTTGGCGACATAAGGAGCAAAAGACCATACAAAATGTTTACGTGCTCCACCGAAATTTTTTACTCAATCTGATCTTTCAAATGTTAGTTCTACATCATTAGCCCCTTAGACTAGAGGTTCTGATAAACCTTATGTAGTAAAGCAGTTGGCACTCTTTCCTGAAATTAAACAAAATTTTTCGGAAAAGCAGGCTTTTCTTCGGGAGAAATCAGTGTAAGTGTTGAAATTCCAAATGATATGCAAGACTCAAATTTCATGCAAGCTGTGTGTGTGCATTCCGTGGCTGATCGGGGCCGAAATTAATTAGAGAGAGGGAAAGGAAGCAACTGCCCTGACAGCAAATTTTAGCGGGCCTCAAATTTTAGGTGGGAACAAAAACACCCTAATAAAATCATCGAATTTTACAATGGGCGGCAAAATAATGTTGCTCTTTTCTGCAAAAATTCTTAGTTATTGTCCTGATCCTGAGCATTACATAAACAAAGACGATAATGACCAAACTGAACCTTACATGACAGATATTGACACCCTGATTGAAAATTTTTGAGGAAGGCCGGGATTACACTATAAAGATTTTGTAAAAGTTTTTATAAAACTTGAAAAATACAACCAATAAACTGATCGGTTGCATTTGCTGGAATATAATCGATCAGCTTGTTGGTTGTATTTTTCAAATTTTATAAAAGCACTTTTACAAAACTTTTACAGTGTAATCGCGGCCGAAGATAAAAAGATGGTAAATGTTATTTTAGAAAAAGAACAGTTTAGGTCGGAAATTTATACAGATGCAGGGTCAAAACTTAAATGCAGTATTTAGTGATTATAGACTAACTGTTCATTTATTTGTATTTGATTAATTAAAATGTAATCATTTCATCTTCAATTTTAAATTATTTAATTAATTTTAAATTATTTTAGTTTTATATTTTTATTTCAATCACATACGAGACCGTTACATAATTTTACACATTATATCAATTGAACCTCTATTAAGCGGAAACCTGTGTTCAACAGAAAAAAAATCTCTGTCCCTTGCGATTCGTTGAAGACAGGTTTTAATGTATTACAGCAAAACCTCGTTGAAGAGTCACTTTTGGGAGAGCAAAAAATGACCTCATAAGCTACGTGATCCTATAAACGAAGTAAGCCAAGGCCTGGCTATTTCCTACACCCCCATTGATACCTGACTAAAGGCCCATCAGTCATCCTTATATGGAAGGGTGCTATGATCTACTACTTCACCAAACACCAACTCTGGCCATATCACAATTTACTGCCATTAGTGAGATGAGTTGGAGTGAAGGTGCTGTCTATCGGTGGTCGCCTCGAGTTAATTAGGGAAAATATCTTATCTGTATCCTCCCTTGTGTTCGAACCCAGAACCCTGACAACAACCTTCACGATGGTAGACGAACATCTTACCACCATGCCACTCGGGCACTGGTGCTATGATCTGTCGAACAGCAAAAAAAAACCACCAATAATTGATCACTGTGTGCTAATCGTGTACATTGTATTGGAAGTTTGAAGGCCCTAAAAACGTCAACCTCGGTTCTAACTATACTTCGTTTACAACGGAAAAAAATTCATTGAACCTTCGACATCGTTATAACCGAGTTTAACCGATATTTCTTTCGAAATAAAAAATGGTTGGGGGGATTGATTAGCTTTCTAAATTTTAATTTGGTTTGTCATTTTATTTAAGAGAGTTTCAAAGTGGCAACACTTCTTTATGTCATTGAATATCGCTATATCTTTAGGTTGTTGTTTCTTTACATAAGAAATGATGAAGTGAATTTTAATAAGACTTCTACTCTCAACTTTACTTGGAAAAGTATGGATATTGAACTATAAGAAAGTAAAAAGCATTTTCGCACAAAAAGAACTCCAGTATTTAGTCGATGTTATAAATAGTCAGTTTCTTAATTGAAACGGATGCCGTCTGCAGGGACAATCAAAAAGCGAAATAATTAATTGGCAAGATCAACAAATAACATTTAAAAATACATTTTTAACCGCGTAATTTTCTCTTTTTTTTTTCTTTGGCAAAAGCTGTTACACGATATTTCATGGGGAAAAATATTTTCACGACCTAAATTTCAGAAACTAAAGCGGAAAAGAATACGGTCGTTTTCCCTTTTCTTTTCTCCTCTTATTAATGATTGTTTTAGAAATTTTAAAAATTTGCTTCATTCATCTTCGATACAGAAGAGAGAAAAAAAAGGCTCATAATAAAAGAATAAGAGGAATGGATCGCGGGGCAGTTAGAACTCAACCGGTAACTTTTACAACTCTTACTTACTTAACGAGCTGAGATTCTTTCAAATATTTGTTACAGTGAAGTTAAAAAGAAATGATATAATGCCCTTTTTTTTTTAAACATTAAATACGATTCTTATACAAGTTGCGTTTTTGTCTTACAAATGAGTCCGCATTCAATCTGGACCTAAACGGACGTTAGTTGTGTCTAATGATACAACTAATTGCATTTTTCCAACATCACTAACGATATACCCGGCAAAGAAAAAAAATATATGGATCATTTCTTCTCAGTGTCCCTTTATGAATTTTTTTTTAACTTGTGCGTATAATATTGTGATGAAAGAGAAAAAGAAAAATTCCAATAGCAGTACTTACATTTGAGGAAAAGGTGGAAACAAATGGACAATGGGAACAAAAAAAAGTCATCAAATGGAATAGAAGAGAGTGATTTCCCGTCATATTCTCGATACTTCTTCTGTCGCGACTATTAGTAACACTAATGGTTATAATAAAAAAAAAAAAATGGGGGTTCTTGATGACGTTTCTGAAATGTCCCGGTCGTTTTTGACGACACTTAAATTTCGATCATTAAATGGATCCCGTGGTTAATTCAAACACGTTTTTTGGAAAGGACGTCGATCACAAACGAACATTTTTCAATGCTTTTTAATCAAAGTCGCACATGGTATGGCAATGCACTTTGTTTTTTTGAAATTTTCGTAATTCAACCGCAAACAATAAATAAAAAAAAGTCGATGGTGCTGAATATCTTAATTCGTCAATTTCAAAGACATTCAACTGTCATGGAAGATGGCCCAGCAGATGTAATATAGTTTTTAATGAAGAATAATGTGGGGATATCACCTCGTTCTTCGCAATTGAATCTGGGATTTCGTAATTTCGAAGTTGGAATTATTAGTTACAGTGGAATCCCGCTGTAACGAACTCCAAGAGACCTGGGAAATCACTTCGTTACAACGAAATTTCGTTATAAAGGAATTCCAGGTTATTGCATTATTTCTATGTTAATTTATCTGGGAGATTAGAAAAATGTTTGTTGAAACGAGATTTTCGCTATAACAGTATTCGTTAAAATGGGATTCGACTGTATTATGTATTTTCCGTCCTCAGCTAAGGGCTAAAGAATGGCTTCGCACGAGATACAGTCGACCCGGCCTAATCGGACAATGGTTAAACGGATTAAATTCCTCCGGCACACCAAAATTTCTCCCATAGAGGCAAAGTTTAACGACATTTCCCCGCTTAATCGAATATTATTCTTCACATATCAACCACTATACACATAACGTTTTTATTGAGGAGGGGACTATGGCCCAGGTCGATAAATTTGAGGAATGATTGGTAAATTAGTAGAGTGGAAAAGGCCGGCAAAATTCTCACGCACGCTCGGTGGTAAGCCCATAAATCTGCCTCTGCGTAGACGACGAGGGACTGCGTAGAGAGTGAGGAACCAAGTTAGTAAGTGACCAAAAGAGTGGCCTACAGGGAGTGGGACCATGTCGATGACTGACTGGAAGAGTGACCTAGAGAATTTGCAAGTTTAGGAGTGATCTAGAGCGTGAGCAAGCATGTGAGTGATCACAACAGTGTGTATGTAACAATGTGAATGACCAAAAGAGAGACAAAGGGAGCGGGAAACTAGGTTAGTGAGTGACCTAAAGAGCAAACAAGAAAATATGAAAGCATGTGAGTAAGGAAAAGAATGACTTGAAGGTGGGGGTGGTGAATTTGAGCAGTGAGTGGTCCAGAAAATTCAACTGGAATTTTAAAGGAGCGGCAAAAGCATAAATCCGCATTTGCAGCTGTTACATAGCATCTTAATGAGTTACAAACGAGGTGCAACGGAGTTACGTATAGAGATAACTTCCAGCATAAAATATGGAAATTCGCAAAAGAAACCCACAAATAATAATGTTTCGGTATTTATTTTTTCCCCTCTAAATACCACGATGTGGATTTATACCGAAGCAGATATTTCAGAAATTTGGGCGTTAAAGATTAATTACACGGTGAATAGGAAATATTTTATCCGTTGCAACGATATAACGTGGATTTGCAATTCATTTCCCTTTTAAAGCAAAACGATTTTTTTTTTCGAAAATATCCAGATAAAAGGCATATATATTATGTACATTCAAAGGGACGGGTATTTCTTAAATATTTTATTGGGATAGAGAATCGAAAGATGTACATGATCCTCGGAGCGAATCAAAGGCTAGAAGAATATCCACATGCCCCCCCCCCCCCACTCAGTCTTCTGCATAAACAACAACATCCACGAAATCCCAGGCCATTAATATTCATGTTCGATGCTATTCAATATTCCTCTCGGGACTCTTACGTAATTCTTCTTTTTTTCCCCATTTTTATTTTCTCGTTTCGAGCGAATTTCCGTTGACTATCAAAATTCTTATATTATTATTATTTTTTGAAGAGAACACGGTCTTCCAAATTTTCCTTCTGTTTGGGATTATGGCTCCTTTTGTATGTAGTGTGTTATGCTTGTTGACTCATCTGCTTTTTTCGCGTATTAATTAAATGAGGAAAAGTGCCGAGCAAATATCGGCAGCCACGTTATATTCATAAGAGTTCTAAGAGAATTTTTTTTTTCTGTTTACGAAGCTAATTTCATGCTGACATTTACTTTTGCTGATGACCGGCATAATTTATATTAAAATAGTCCACACATAACTAACTAACCGTGTGATGGCTCGGTCCATGCCCTACGGGATTTCTAACCGTAAAGCCATCACCGAAAAACATATTTTCAATGTTTTTAAAATGAAAAATAAAACAATACACGCACATATGTGCATCCCATACACATTACACTTAACATTTCAGAAATAGGTAGTAATACATAGTCACGCCAGAAGACAATTTTTCTTTCAGAATACGGCCCATTGTTAACTTATCTAAAACGCTTTGGACTCTACAACAACACAGCTGTAAATATGGTGGTAAAGGGCGCTACTGCGCTAATCCACACAGTTCCCGTACGCCAACGATAACCCTCACCAAAATGATGGAAAACCTTATAAATTCTATGGAGACCCATATGCATATATGGCATAAGAAAACTAGACATTCTGCTAGCCTACCTCCAGACTCAGACACATCTTGGACTTGAATCTTATCAGACTGTCATTGTCTATTCCAGCAAATCCCTACTACGGAATAGACTAACAATGAGAACGGAATTCAATAACCTCTATAGTTATTGTATAGATATCTGGTAGTGTATTGCATCTCTGAAGACTCTAGCCATATGTGACTGTGTTATGTGATATAAGCATTTTTGTTTGCATTTCTATCTCTGAAATGTTTGGAAATTGTGGAATGTATATGGGATGCGCATACGTAACTATATAGTCCACACCGTTTAATGTGATCACATCGGGAGAGACTAGGGGTTTGATAATAACCGAATAACTGTATGAAAAAAAAAGACCCGTTTGCAAATATGTTGACCATACATCCCTTTTAATTGAACGGAACGTATGATAAATGGGTTTTGGTAAAATGAGACTTTTTCTTTGCCCCGTAATTGGTTGCAAAATGTTCAATCGTTTTCATGTTTTTATGCTAGATAGGGGGGGGTGCAAGAACCAGATAGCTCCAGTTTTCTAAATTTTTAAGACGGACAAAAGCACTTGAAAAATACTTGAGGTTTTTCGAAACTTATCAGTTTCCGGTAGAACATTTTATTTATAATTACCTTCGTCTATCGCAGACTGGTTTTACTTTTTCACCCTTTTCTCTGTTTTTTTTTATTGAGAAAGAAAGAATGAAGTTGTCTCGCTTTTCCCACTCAACACTTGTAAAATCTTATAAGAAAATCTAGAGAAAGATTTTGAAATAACCATCACATTTTGCCCATTTTTCGAAAAGTATTTTACCAAAATTACTTAAGAACAAGTTATTATCATACTGTTTGTTCATTGAATCTCTTAAAATGTACTCAGAAATCATCATCATTAACATCACCATCACTGGACGTCAACGACTGGCTGATGCGACGCGAAAAACGATGCCGCCAAGCGACCAAACGTTGAAAAAATATGGCTCAGAAAGAAGTACAGCTACAGCAGAGCTGTCTCGGGTCAAAAGAGCTGTCTTGTTTCTTGCACCGTATGGGACACCAGTACAGCTCTTTTTCCTGTATACTCCTGCATCAACTGATAGAGGATTTTTCCCTTAATAGGAGTAAGTGAAAATCGGAAAAAAATTGGAGCAGTCTCGTTCTTACACCCACGTCTCCCATTCTAAAACGGGACTTTTTTTTTCCTTATTTAAACTAAAATTGTTCAGCCATTGTGAGGCGTTAGAATGGACCTGTCTAATGTTTATCACAAGTTAAGATATTTCTTTAAATGTGTACAAAATACGTTTCATAGATGCCTTGAGAAAGTCTCTCGGGAGGGAAAAAAAATTGAATCTGGTCAACTGAAAGAAACTGATCAAGATCTGAAGCAGAACGCTTTTTTCCCGTCATACATTTGCCTTCAGTATAGGAAGACCATTGCAAAAAGCACCTTCTCAAGTATATTGATCGCAGCGAATACTATGAACTGATTACAACTTTGAGTACGGAAATGTTTGTCAACAAATGCATGTAGGAGAGAACACCTTCTAGCTTTCCACAGTCTTGCTACCTGATAACGGTAACTGCAAAAAACACCATACTGTTCCATACCCTGTAAGCACAAACATGTGCGGGGGGGGGGAGAGGTGCCCGTCTACCATCGTGAAGGTTGTTGTCAGGGTCCCGGGTTCGAACCTAAGGGAGGATATAGATAAGATATTTTCCCAAACGAACTCGAGGCGACCACCGATAGGCAGCACCTTCACTTCTAACCCATCTCACTAATGGCAGTAAATTGCTATATAGCGATATGGCCAGAGTTGGTGTTTGGTGAAGTAGTAAGTCCGGGGGGGGGTGAATTTTTTTTTTCTCGAGATATTCTCTTTTTAAAAACCTGAGGGATTTCAGTACTTACTTCAAGGATTATGAGTGTTTCATCGTTTAAGTCAGGGCCGAACTCCCTGAGGTTAAAATAATATACAGCAAAACAACCCCATGTTTGTTAGTACTGGTTCTGGAAAGGTTTATTTTTTATTTTTGGTCATCTTATATGCACAGTAATGTTACTTTTTTGTCGATTCAGAATAAGCCTTTTTTTTCATGTCTCTTGTTGGCTACGCCGAACCCACACTCATGTCCAGCCTGCCTTACTACGTTCCAAGGTTGATCACGTGGTGGGGTAATGATCGCCAAATATTGTAGGTTTACAGTCACCAAGGCTGTAAACCTCCAATATTTGACGATAATTAATATTATTGGCTGACGATTATACTAGAGTCTTTATGAGAGCCGCTGTGGTGGTCGAGTGGTCATAGTGACGGACTCGCATCGCGGGGACCACAGTGGTGGTCGGCTGAAGTTGGTTTTCTGTGGTTCGAAACTTCGAGGCGCAAATGCGAGCCGATCTCCCCGTTAAAAAGTCTCGCCACAGAGAGTAACAGTCCTACAAACAGTACAAATATTCAGTCACTACACATCACTCACTTCACTTCTGAGATATAGATGGCAGCACTGAAAAATCATGCACAACACTAGATACGCACTCAGACTGTTAGGCACACGCACTTACACTTCCGGCACAACTCACTAGGTAGTAAATTGCCTATGGCAATAGACCTGAGTTGTGCTCGGTTTGAAAAAAAAAAAAGTCTTTATGAGAATGTCATCATATGATAAAATCATCATATAATCTTGTTTATGATTTTGATTGCCTATCGGTGTTTGTTGTTTCGATTGATTTTAATTATCTGTTATATGATCTCAGATTGACGATCGTTTTTATATTTATTTTCTTTTTTGTTGTCATTAATAAAACTTTCCGGATACACTCATCCTTCGGGAACGCTTCGATATCTCTCTGAGATGCGAAAAGCGGGTGTGTCCGGTCTTCAAAAGTCACAGTCATCAAGACTAGTCGAAAAGAACGACCAGGGTATTCAGCCCCCCCCCCCTCCCCATCAAGTCAAATAATTCACTTTTTCTCCCTTTTAAACATCCCAATCTGTTTGCCCACACATTGGTTGAAGAACGCCAACAGCCACAATAAGGGAACATCCTCGGAAAGTGTTCTGTAAGCAAACGTCCGCCAAGTAACATTCAGGCTGGCTATCCAGCTTGACCAGCTTGTCTCTGGTGTTTCATCGCAATGGGGGAAGCCTACATTGGCAACGAATATCTGCGAATGACTGCTGGACCAGGATTTAACACACACTAATTCCTGTCATATATTGTTATACGGCAATTTCCAACGAGGTGTGGGGTGGGAAATGAAGGCACTATCTATCTATCGGTGGCCAACCCAGGCTCGGTAGGTAAAGTACATGTTTTAGATGTTCTTTGGTTGGATACGAACCTGTTGACCTTGACGGCAATTTTCTCATAGTGGAAGTCGAGCATCTTAACACTGCGCCACTCGGGCACTGCTGGTCCAGGTTGGACATGAGCGTGATCCTGGACGTAATCTTAGTTGGTACCTCCTATAGGAGTGAGACGGATTCTTAAAAAAAGAATATAAACCATAGATGCTTATTCAAGCTTAAATCTTGCTAATAAGTTAAAAGAATGACAAAAAAACTAGAGATATTTTGAAAATTTTTGGTGGTATAAATGTAAAATGAATTACTCCTTAGTCGTTCAAAGTGAAGTTTCGTGAAATACGTAATTAAAGATAGATTCCACGAGCACACATCAAGTCTTGTCCAATCATATGTCATGGGGAATTGAAAACCCGGAATAAGGATACAGGTTCAATTGAAATCCTTTCGAAAAATAATAATCTAGTATTTCCTCTTCGGATTCTTCTTCTTTCTGATGAGAACTGGGTTCTTTTTTCCAACTCTATTTCTATGAGGATGGGGAAAGTATAACCCATTTATTCGGCCACCTGGAAAAGAAAAGAAAAAAAATAAAGTAAAATCCTAAAGGTATTTTCGGTACAAATTTATTTTTATCTACCTTCACGCAAAATTTATTTCCCTTTCTAGCTTTTAAATCTACGTATTTCTTTCCTATTTTCTGAAGGAGGGCCCCTTCTGGTTGCCCTCTTTTCAGAGTTTTTGAGTTTTTCTGGAAAGCATCAAAAAAGTCGTAAATCGTGGGTGTTGCCACCAAATGCCCACTCATCGACTTCTCAGAAGAGAAATGAGGCGACAGACCTAGAGAGAGAGACGCTCTTCTTTCTATTTTGGAGTACATGTGGTTCGAGATGGAGGAGTGAGAGGGTCAATATAACGTATAACACCTTTTCCACATTTATTTTTTCATACCACGCGATAACGTGAGAACTAAAAATAAGAAGAATAAAAAGTCAAATGAATCAAAGTGAGAAAAGTTGGAAGTCGCGCAGAAAGAGAAAAACCGAAAAAAATAAATAAGAATCGAGAGGAAGAAAGTGATGAAAAATCGAAAAAGTCAACTTGGAAGTCCATTTCTCATCCGTCGCGATTCCAAAACGAAAACAACACAAATTTTCACTCTTCCTTCATGCGAATCGATTAATTGGTTTTTTTTTTCCTTTCCGATTATTATCGATTTGAGTGATGCCCATGAATGCGGAAAATATAGAAAAAGTATATACATATATGGAAGTGGAAGGTCTTGACATTCCCTTTCTTCATGATATTTTGTGTCGCGAAAGAAAAACCTCTGGAATACGAATATTTCTATGGTCGTGTAGTATATGAGTATCACCCGCTCACTTCTGGGTTCTTTCTCTTTTAAAATGGAAAAGAAATGAAATATGGTGTAAATATACCAGCCTGCGAAAGATATTCCGGTAGTAAAGTATAAATACACGCACAACACGATCAATGACTGGGCTGACCACATTCCCTTCATAAAAAGACAGCAAATTGGGATTCATACGGGTTATTGCAAGCCAACTCTAAAAGTTGTCAAATACAAGTAAAGTTGCCAAAAAAATTGTCAAAAAAGTATATATGCTTCACAAATAGGTGAGATTAATTTGAGTTATGAAAACGAAATTAATTCTTGATTGCCAAATCTTGCCAAAATTACCTATGAAAGTATGGAGCTTACAAGTAAGAGAGAGGAGAACCTAGTTACACATAGACCTTGATAGGAGTTGAATCTATAGCTGATGATGCTGTACAATACAAAAAACAATAATTTAGTTTTTTTTATTAATTAGCACAGACACCCAAGGGTTCTGTGCACCCCTGGTTGAGAACAACTATTTTATATTGTCACCAGCAGTTTCTCTGCTATTTCTCATTGTGTTTACCTTCTCTCAAATTTCATGGACGGATGAATTCTGATGTGTGCGTGCTGCAGCAAATGTAAATAGCTCTAACCCTTTCCATTTTATTATATGTCTTACAAAACATAGATACGTGTTGTTCACAGGTTTATAGACAGCAGAAACGGTCTACAAAGACTTCAGTTTGCTGTTGGCTCAGCATTAAGCCTCTGCCTGTCGTCGATTCCGTATGGAATAGTAGAGGATTCCCATCTCCGACAGCAAATAGGACTCCATCAATGTCTGCTCACGTCTGGTTGTTATGAACGCAAAATCCTCGTGGTACACAAAAGGTTTCGACTCCGTTCTGATCCTATGTATAAGTTATTGTTCCGCGTTGATTAGGCTGCTCTGCAAACTCTATTTGTGTACTCCGGTTCCTCGTAAGTTGATGCCAGACATAAACAAAAGCGAGATCTTGATTGGCTGAACCTGATCACGTAATTAGGTTTGGCCAATCGAATACACCCCCCCCCCTCCCACGATGCCCTTCCTTTTGCGGGATCAACAACTTCGGCATCTACTTACGGGGGGGGGCAGAGTAAAGACGTAAATTATTGTTTATATTTCGGGAATATACCGTATACCAAACGTGCCGCACAAATACCCGAGAGCTCTATTCGCACACATGCTGTAAAAGATTTTCCCCAATGTATACGAACAAACGGTGGGAAATATCCGCAGGTCAGAATGTTCCATCATTTGTTCGAAAGTAGTTCAAATCAAATGGTAAGAATTGAATTGATATCGGTGTCTCGCGGCAATTACGAGCTTATTGAATGTTGTCTCACTCAGTCTAGCGATAAGAATATGATTAGTACGATTACGAGAAGATTTCATTGCCAGTTTTGTTGTTCCGTTAGAAGGCTCACACAGACTTTGCGGGCGAAAATAAAATTTTCACGAAGCCCGAGAATCAACACGTCATATCGTGGTGTCTAGATTCATATGACGTTGGACCAATGGCTCAACGAGCCCGTGTCCGCGTCAAACTGGGGGCGCTGTGTTATTTGAGAGTTTTCGTTAAAATTATATTTTATTTATTTTTTCAATAAATATGAATTTTCACGAATTCTGGAATTATTTTTCATTAATTTTGAAAATAGTCCTTTCAATAATTCTTGAAATAATTTTCGTTAATTATGAGTTTTAATGAATTGTGAATTATTTTTTCCCACTAGATCTAAAATAGTATTTTAATTCAATAATCGCGAATTTTCTCTCTATTATGTAGAAATTATTTCTCTCATTAGTTCTCTTTCACCAATTAGGGGCCGTTCAAGTATTATGTCATCATCGATGGGGGGGGGGGTTTCCGATTTGCTGACTTTTGATGACAAGGGGGGAGGGGGATTTGGATACGTCATCAACCTCTCTTTATGAAAATATGAGTTAGGATTCAGAGGGGCAGAGCTGATGATGAAATTTTGCTGACAAGGGGGAGGGGGGGGGTCAAAAATGGCTAAAAATTTGCTTACGTAATACTTGAACGGCCCCTTGTGGAATACATTTTTTCATTGGTCTTTTTTTCTCCAGTATTCCTATGAATTCTGTAACTATGCTAACCTTTTCATCAGCGAGCATAAAAAAGTTTGTAAGGAATAATTATCAGTGATTTCTGGAAAAAAAAAATTCCATTAGAAAAATTTTTCTTTGGGGGAAAAACCGGAAAAACACGTGTACGACTACAATTTCATTGCTGATGAATATTTACGCATGCGGATCACGTGATCAATTTTTTTTCGTATCTCCGAACTTCATGCAGCCGCAGATTATTAGCAGAAATCACGGCTTACTATTAAAATTCGAAATTATACAACTGTGTCAGCGCTGATCACGTGCAGCTGGAAAAAAAGAGCTTGAGGGGGGAAAAAATGCGTTTCTCAACGAAAATAGTGCGTTTTACATCAAACTACTACTAAAGCCTGCCGGATAAAAACTCTCAAAAAAGTATCGCGTTCACACCTTCTGTCAGTTTTGTAAGTACTTTTCTATTTGAAAAAAAGGACGAGAAGAGAAAATAAAGCTAAGATCGTCAAAAAACGAAGATGGAGGGAGAGAGAGAGAGAGAAGGGAGGGGGGGGGGGAAGTAACTCTCAAGCGAATTGAACGGGATACGAACCTGCGACCTGAGTTTGCTCGGAGTTTTCTTCTACCTACACTGAAGACGATATCGAATTTCGGCTGTAATTAAATTGATGACAAAAACCGAAGAAAATAAATAAGTAAAATAAAAACAACATTCACAACGTCGCCGAATGAAATCTCGCCAAGAACGTTACTATTAGTGATGTATTGTTTCATTGCGGCGAATCATGATACTCTAAATTCCTCTATACTACCTGGTATGCATCTAAGAATGTAAAAATTTTTTGTACGCGATCCGGTACTAATAGATGTTACACACAAAAACCGATCGTACTAATCTAGAAAGAGAGACTCATACATATCCATATTTTCACGGTTCTTTTCATACGATGGGTTTTTTTCAGTGAAATGTTCGTATTTGTTTAGAACGTCACATCAGTTGGTAGCCAGCCTTACAAATCCGAAGGAAAAAAATCTTCAAAAACGAGAAGTTGATCCGTCCCTGAAACAAACACGGGTTCCTATATTTTTGAAAAAAACTTATTAATATGTCGTAATGAATAAGTAGCGAATGCCTAACTAAAAATGCAATTCGCACAACTCCAGAAACAAATTTAAATTTTCCTAAAAGCAGTGAAAGATATTGTCGCGCCCGAAATTTCTACCAGTATGCAGCATTTAACGAATTTGATTTCTTTAGTAAAATGTTAATGGACGTATGCTTTCTTTTAGTAAAATCATTTTCAAGCAGCTCACCGGTTTCAAATCAACAGCCAATTTCACGTGAATAATTCAAAGTAACAGTCTTGTTATAATTTGATAGGTGTGGCAGCAGAGGTTCCAATTAAATAGTTTTTTCCTCTCGTAAAATAATAAAGCATATTATTATTACACTGGAATGCGTCTCCCGTTACCCACAAAAAATAAAACTTTAGAACGCAAAATATTCTATTGCCTATTTGTTTCACGATCACCAATGCCTGCACTCTACACACTAAAAATAGTTGTTAAAAATTGAACGCTTTGAAATCTCTTTCTGAGATATGAATCGGTGCATGCCCGTTGCTTGAATGTGCATTGCTAAAATTTTGTGGAAAACGTGAAAATCATAGTAACTGGTATTATGACATACGGAATTTATGCTGTGCACGCATCACGAAAATATCCAATTTATGGTATCATACCATATATTTTTCATTTCAATGCTGCACACCGGTTTAAAACGAACAACCATTTTCCTTTGAGTTAATTAACATAGTTTTGTTTTTATTTGATAGGCAGCAGCAAGGGTCCTAGCAAAACAATATTTCTCTCGTGTATAATAAATAATATAGCATATTGTTAAACTGGAACTCCTACTGTCATCTGGAAAATAAATGCACATTGTAGTAGGTTGTCTGCCGCAAAATATCCGATTGTCCATCAATTTCACGTTCAACTGTATTCACCCTTGGATTCAGCCAGGGCCGTAGCATGTCTTCTTGGGATCCTGGGGTAGACTTTTTCTTCAGAGCCCCCCCCCCCCCACTTGAAAGGGTTATGCTATCAGAAAGGAGGGGTTTGAAGCCCCCAATAAGCTCAGGGCCCGATACTAGTTTCGGGCCTGGATTCATTACACGGAAATGTGATCGCTGAAATCTTACGATAGATCGCAAAATCACTCCTGCCATTTAGTTTTTTTTCTACCTTGGTAACAAAAGCTTATTCTATAAGATACGAAAATATCGTTCAAGACAATAAGCGATTCAAATATGATGTGCACTAAACTGATTCTAAAATATTTATTTACAAAAAAAAAAAAGGGTCGTGCTGTGTCACGTGACGTGAGGTATTCAAGACCATTCTTGTTAGACTATAATTCAGTATTGATAGGAGCCAAGTATCGGGGATCTGCCAGACCTTCATCTCTGGGAAATAGCGCGAGCCATGGTTTTCCGGTACTTTTCGAGTTGTTATTCTGGGTACTTCCCCATCTGGACAAATATTATATCTATTCACCTGTCATGAAAATATTGGGAAACTGTATTCTTTAAGTGTTATATACTTGAATATTAGGCAGATAAAATGCGGCTACTACGATGAGATTGCAACACACTTCTACAGAAAGTTTTGGTTTGACGGTTGATCTTTGTAAATCGATCATACCTGAAAATATTCGATTTTCTTCGAACACGGACTGTTTGAACGGTCTTCGTTGTGACGACACCTTGAATGTCACAACATTAGTTGACAGCCTGGGCTATTTTGCAGCGAATAGAAGTAACGAAATTCGGTTATATAACGTCGTTGAAACGTCGATGAAAACAGAACGACCTCGAATCGACCAACATGCCTTATTCCGTTTTTATATTGCGTTTTTCAAGAAATCCCTAGAATTAGTACTCATGACATACAGGCATCTGTGGCTGTTTTTCTATTTATACAAAACGTTGAAAAAAGATTTATTGCATGCTTGATGCTCCGATTTGCTCATTGGGATGACCTGTATGTGGAAATTTCTGGTATTTTGCGATTTTTGCCATTCCCGACTTCATAGTTTAACAAAAATATTAGTTGCAATGAAGAGTTTTCTTCAATTCATTAACTTAACTGGAAACAAGGACATATTATTTGCATAGTTCAATAATAGTGATAAATGAGGAAAAAAACAAGAATACTAATAAAAATTCATCTCAAGATTTTTCATTTTTATTTTTTCCCGCTTCCTTGAAATACGTTTTAAACTATTGCAATCTTGCTGTAATATTTCTCGCCAAGAATGAAATATTTATAAGCAATATTTGACGATTTTCCCGTCAATTGACAACATTTTTGGCGATGATTCTGATTTCCATTATTTTATCGATAAAATATGGTCACCCCACAATCATAATGAAATAACTTCATGAACTGCATCTGATGTTATTTTTTGCCGAAAAATGGAAAATGCCAAACGCTGTTACAACAAGAAACTTTTTCGCATAATATTTGAATATGACAAAATTTTCCAGTCTAACTCATTTATTCCCACTTGGACAATTCTGTTAATTTTTATCAATACAACCAAAAAAGGTTGCCGTTTTCAAGACCTCCTTTTGCATATAAATGTAATCAGATGCAACTAAATGCTATTATTATTAAGGAGCTAATATTTCATTATAAGAGTGATCATGTTTGATCGAGAGAAAGCGGTAAATTTGGGTCATAAATACGAGACACACTATCACCAACTATCGCCAAAAATATCACCAACTGCCAGAGAAACCGACAAATATGGCTGACGAATAACTCTTGGCGAATAAAAATAAGCAGTGATTTAAAATGTATTTCACGGTGAGAAAATTAACATGCCAAATAAGTGAGATAAATATTTGTAACCATATTCATTTTCACACAATATGTAAATTACGCTAAGTACATTCAGTTCTGATTCTAGTAAAAATAAATAAAGTAAATTCTTCATCCCAAAAGACGGGAAAACGGGGCATTTTTACAATGTAAAAAGTTAGAAAGGGCGTATTTATATGGGAAAATGCAGTAATGCCACGCACACATACGAGTCATGTTAATTAGGAGCACATCGGAGCACAAAACTGTTAAATAATTTTTTTTCATCGTTTATCAAAAATGCCATGAAACTACGAAAAATTTGTCGTTACATCCGAGTTCGAGACATTTTCATTGACGTTATAAGCAAGGTTCGTTAACACATTCTCTATGGTGGTCATTTCCAAATTTTTTGAAGTGTGTCTGGATTGTCAATCATAGACGTTACAACCGAGGCCGAATATATTTCGCCAATATGGAGGAAATACGGGAAAATACAATTTTTGTTTCCACGTTTATTCGATGAATACGGATATAAATTTTCTCAGCGGTGGTTTATCCAACATGTTTCAAGGACATCTTCCTTTCTTGTTCTCTCATGGGAAAGAAGACGTGTTACATCAGTTTCTTTTGGTATGTTACGTGACCGGAGTGAATTTGCAAGAGCGTGATGAAAGAGGAAGATCGTCGCTTGTTAAACATTTTCACTTCCTACGGGGGCGCGAAAGAATTCAGAAACTGCCCGGATGGGAGAGGTCGGATCGTTTGAATCCAGAACCTGCCACACGAGATAGGAGATACAGGGAATCGTCAACTTCGTCTATCCGAGTCTGAATTGCAGTTCAATGAGACTGGATACAACATCAGAATATCGCTGCTCTCCGGCCGTATCTTTTTATGTCGTGAGGGTGGAAAGAAGATGTTAAGTGAGAAACGGATACTTTCTGGCCCAGTTACGGCTTCCAATAAGGAGCTTCCTTCTTTCCACCATTTCTCTCTATCGATACATATACAGATACATGGAAAAAAAAATCATAAGGAAGAGTCAAAGATACCTCAGAGAGAAGCCGAAGACTAATAAAATGTCATTTCCCATTTCTTCAATTACAGACGGAACTGTCGGTAAAAGAACTTCTTGGAGGAGGGGAAAAAAGACGTCCAAGAGAAAAGGAAATAAAAATAAGATGATACGCGGGTGTCTTTTATTTTGCTACTTTTTTGCCTTAGATTCGAAAAAGAACTGGTGTTGGGTGATTCCTTTTTTCTCTGTATAGTATCTTAACAACGCAGTCTGAAAAGTTGAAAGTTTTCCTATTAAAAGACCTGATGGATTTTCGATGTAGAATTGATTGACTTTCTTCTGCTATATGCGATACGATGGTAAACTGACACCCAGAAGAAAAAAAAAAGAAGGAAAACTGTGACGTTGCTGCCAACAAGAACCAGAACGTAATTATGAGCGGAGTCACAATGTATGTATATGTCGCGACTCAACTATTGCAGATTTTGAAGGTGGAAGTCCATTATATATGCGTGAAGTTGGCGAGGGTTTTTCTTATGAGAACGTATTTAAATAAATACAGTTTCAATATTCATACATTTTCGGTGGTGAATTTTTTAGGGTTGTTCCCGATGTGTGAGAGATAGACAGCTGCGACAGCACCTCAAATATTTTTGAAGGGTAGGGTAAGAAATTGCTGCAGTGCATGGTTCGATACTTGCAGTGAAAGCATGGGACACGGGTTTCCAGCGTAAAACTTTTCGCGGAGCCCTTGATGATAATGAGGCTGTTTTACGGAACTGTGAAATGAATTTTTGAATATTTATAAAAAAAATGTCCCTACCGCTGTCTCAGCAGCATCGTAGCCCCAGGGCAAAATGAAAGAAGACTTTCATCCATTAGGTGCACCACCTCTTAATATACATATTTATTGCCATAAATCATTGTGTCAGATTTTATCGTGGAAGTCACTAAGTAACTGAGATCCCCCGCATCGTCCCACAATAGGGTGGGACTGACAAGGCTCTAGCTCGGGAGGTGGGGCCGTGGTTGTTTTCACAATTTTTTGTGTTTCGCACTATGATTTCATAATAGAGGGGGCCCGTGAACAGTCTGACGAAAATTCGAGGTTTTTTTAACTGGACTTTTTGCGTTTAAGAAATTTATGTTCGGTAATGTTCTGCCACCTGTAAAAATTCAAATGAACTATTCTGAGATTTTTTTTCCTTTGTCTTTGCAAATGATAATTTCCAACATTTTTTTTATAGTGATAAGAAGTGAAAAACACTCGGTCCTTTTTATTTTTAATGCATGGGCTTCACTACCCTGCGGGCCTCGGATGTATAGGGGGCCTCATGATTATTTTGAAATCCGGCAGTTCAAGAGAAAGTATGCAAACTGGTAGGCTGTGAACCAGATAAAGCCATCTGAACATCACTTGCCCGAGAGGCCTATGATGCCTTTAAGATGGCTCTAAAGCCGATGCGTAGCCACAAGGTTGGAGCCTACTGAGCATACTGCGTGAGCATATTCACGAACCAAGAGCTTTGATTGTAACCATCACCAGAAGACAATCAATCACCCGTACAAGAACTCAGTTGAAACTGAGATAATCATGGTGCGAATCATTGAATCACAGTTGTTCATCTGAGTTGTCAGTGAATACCTACTGAGTACGAAATCAAGCATCCATCGTCACTAATTTAAGTGAACACCATGACACGCCGCATGAGGAGGAGTGACAAGACTCCAGCACAGGGAAAAGGACAGATCTTATCTTATTTTTGTGTGGATTTATTTTTTTACTTATTTTTGTGTCAGTTTTTACACTATAAATTCACCATAGAGGAGGTCCACCAAAGATCTCAGCTTAGCAGCCTGGGTCCTGGTTATGGGAGGGAGCCATGGTGAGCATCGAAATGCTTGCAGAGGAAAAGGAGAAATTTTATTAGTTCATGAAAATTGTGCTCTCTAATTTCTTTTTCCTTATATAGGACTCATTTTCTTTTATTTCACTTGCACAGACCTGTTGTTTCTCTGCGTAATGAATTTTGATATCTCGATATACCTGTGCGTAATGACAAAATTCTTACAATAGGCCATTAATTTAGATTCGTTATATCGGGGTTCGGCTGTATTTATCAAACATACTAGACTCGTACTTGAAGTGTGGGGGGCACGATGATGATGATGTCAATCATATATACGTATATACATTAGATCATTCGACTCCACCTTTGACGCTGGGGGGGGGGGCAATACCCTCCACGCCCCCCCCGTATCTCCGCCCATAATTATTACTAAACAGACACTATTCCCGTCCACCACGAAGGTCACAAGTCAGATAGTGTCAGTTGAATTATACTGGTATTACTTGAAACTTGGTACATACGTTATTTTGACTATGGGAAAAGATGACGCGATAAAATTTGCCACTTTTTCATCTGGTGGTCAAAAATAGAACTATTTTGTTGATATTTCTTTCCCCCGTGATCCATATATCCTACATACAAAGTTTGATCGAAATACTTCCATGAGAATGGGGGCTTTTTTTTTGTCTGAGTAGTGTCTGTTTATTTATAACCAACCTGTATTATGTATAATTACCGGTAAAAGGGATAACTTCCTAGCGTTTATCAAATTTACCAACTGCGCTTGGGTATTATGCATAATCACCGGTGATAAATTTAAGTTAATTTATCAAGCTTACCAAAATAGTCGGTGATTATGCAATATTTAAACGGATTTATCACATCTACCACTCGCGCGTAACATTTACGTTGAATATGTTCGTGTTTATTTGAGGAATTCAGGAGTCAGGAAAAAGGTATTGTGAAATGCAAAACAGCGCCGTAGTACTAAATCATGTGCATCGATCATAAAATCGATTTTTCATACAGTATACAGATAACGTGTAGGTGGTATTCTCGAATTTTGGGGATTGACATTTAGAGGAGCAGCGGAGGTTCTTGCTTATATATACATGTACATATATATACGGTTATAGAGGTAAAATAAAATAAATAATACCAAACATGAATAAATAAGCGGAGAACAAGAAACGTATTTGTTTCTTTCCGTCCGGATTCGATTTCATATGTCTTTCAACCAACGGATTCCCCGTGTGTGTACACGAATACACACACAGTACGTATATGAATATAGATTCGAGCAGATAGATTCCACTACTGTGGCAGAGGAAGAAGAGAATTTGCATTTATCCGAATTGTTTGGCGGCTGCTGTCATCCCATGAAACGTCCGTTCAATTTTCCTGAAATATTTTACTTGGAGAGAGAGAGAGAGACTCGGCCGTCATCTCTCTCTCTCTCTGTGTAAATACGTTCGTTCTCTCTGTTTGTACAGCAGCGAGGAATGTGTGCATCCGGGATTTTTTATTCTTTATTAACACAAATTTCTATGGAAATTTTTTTTATTTCTTGATATGATGACAGCCATCGGAATTATTACGGTACGCGGCCTTATTTTTTACCTTTAACAGGGAGTGAAAGAACAGGAAAATGTAGAGTTGAATGCGAATTTTTTTTGAACTCATGATGGAAGTCGTGGTTGAGACGTTTCAAAAAAATAAATATATAAATAAATTAATAATAATAATTATTATTATTATTGCTATTATTATTATTTTAATTAATTTATTTATTTATTGATATATTTATTTGAAGCGTCTCAACCACGACTATCAAGGAAAATCATGAAGATGCAAATGGGACCCGGAAAATTCACCCCCGACGGGCCCAAGTAATTGGGTGAGTTACCGTATGAGTTACCATATTTGAGTCATGGGCGGAGATACGGGGGGGGGGGCGTGGGGGGCATTGCCCCCCCCCCCTTTTTATAATCACCCCGTATATATATATACACAATCTTTAATTATTTGAAGAAATTTATATATAATGCATACACACACAATTTTTTGCAAACCTCATCCAAGAAAACCAATTCTTTAAACTTTATAAATTTTTAAACCATTTTACGAATTTTTAGGACACGCTGTATTGAATGACCTCAACGTAACGGGGTGTTAGACATTCTGGTAAAATAAAACTTTCTCCTAGAATATGAGAAAACGGAAAATGGGCAATAGATGGATACCTCATCTCACATCTTGAAAATAAAGAATTATAGGTAAGAACACCTTCTCAGTTACTTCACCCGTTCTCAACCATCACTTTTTCCCCCAGAATGACGAAATATAGGACAAAAGATACGTACATAGACACAGAAATGAGCGTATCTGGCACTTTTCCTTACAATGTGTAAGACAGATAACAGCACTTCACAAACACAAATCCAGCATAAATACATTCGCGTGAGCAGTTATCCTCAACATATGGGGATCATATGGTCCTCTTGCGGAACTGGGAATTTCTAAGGAAGCCATGGGTAAAAATCAAATAGGGGGAGGGGGGGGGGGGTATCACAAGTTATTGAAAAGGTCACAGAAAGCTATTGGAAAATGAATTCAGGTGTCAAAAAATCCCAGTTTCAAGAGAAATATGGTAGGAAAAATGCTTTTTCCGAATCCAGTGGGATTACGCATAGACTCCAGGGCTGTTTCCACAGTGCCCGAGTGGCATGGTGGTAAGATGTTCGTCTACCATCGTGAAGGTTGTTGTCAGGGTCCCAGGTTCGAACCCAAAGGAGGATATAGATATTTTCCCTATAACGAATTCGAGGCGACCACCGATAGACAGCGCCTTCACTTCCAACCCATCTCACTAATGGCAGTAAATTGCACTATAGCGATATGGCCAGAGTTGGTGTTTGGTGAAATAGGGCTGTTTCCACAGCCGTTTAAATTCCTTTTGAAGTCACGTTTGCTGCTTTGTCTCAGTGGGCGCGGTCTCAAAGCTACTGTGTGGCGTCACTGCCCAAGCACTTTTTTAGCAGACGACAGCACCACACGAAAGGTGATTTTTTAAAAATTTTATTTGCTTATTTACTGTTTTAAGTGAGCGATCTCTCGTTCATGGTGTTGTCATAGGCATGAGCATGTGGCATTTTTTATAAACTTTTTATAATGTATAAGTTAAAAACTCATACTGTCATTCACTTGACCAGCCTTGGTCACCCACTTGATCACTAACACAGTCCCTCACACACTCAGGTGGTCCTTCACAGTCTATTATTTTGTCATTCATATGGTCATTCAGTCAGCCACTTTTTACTCATACGACTAATCACTTGTTCACTCATACGACTAATCACTTGTTCACTCATACGACTAATCACTTGTTCACTCATACGACTAATCACTTGTTCACTCATACGACTAATCACTTGTTCACTCATACGACTAATCACTTGTTCACTCATACGACTAATCACTTGTTCACTCATACGACTAATCACTTGTTCACTCATACGTCTAGTCACTTCGTTACTCTTACGATCATTCACTTGGCGACTCATTCACTTGTATGGTCACTCATCCAATCGCTTGGTTACTCACACAATCACTCACACGTCAGGGCAGGCAAAATTTCCGGGGTAGGGATGTAGGAGACGAAACATCGGGGGCCAAATTTCAGGATACAGCAACGCATATATGCGCACATAACCCCGTTTCGCAGGCAACCAATTCACCACAAATGCTGCAGAAGAATGTTCAAAGGTGCGTGTAACGGTCTAGTAGTAGTATATGACAAAGTTTCCAAGAGGTATTGCGTCCCAACAGGTCTCCGGCCAACACGTAACTGCTATTCCATCAGCCTTCCTGCTCGAATGTTTACGGGGTTCATGACACGGTAGTCTTCCTTCTGCATAAAATTCGTACGAGGTTTAAAAAAAGCCTCAGAAGCTATGAATTCAAGCTTGAGCCATCTCAAAACGCCAACGATTCGGAATCATTTCCGAATGAATGAAATATTACGCTCGATAGTCATTAGAATCAATTTTTCCCCTCTCGTATCAGTTCGCCATGTTCGAAATTCAGAAAGTAATTCTATTAAATTCTGGAACATTTTCTTTTTCCTCAGAAAAAAGGTGTAATCTAGCGTACTTCCTATTATGTAAAGATAATTAAACATCAAGTCTATTTGGAAATCTAATGGATCCTGAAGACGCCAGAATCCTTAAGCCCTACTGATGAAAAAAAAGTGATTGGATTCAAAATGGAATTAATTAAACAAATTTCCCAACAGCCATTTTTTTCCCTCTTTTTTTGCGTCAAAAAGATTTTCTTTCTCTTCATTTTTTTTGGTGGAATAATTTTTTTTCCTTCCATTCGAATTAATTTCTTTTTCTCTCGAAATAACCTTTCTTATCATACTTCAGAAATATCGAATGAAGAATTTTTTTCCAACAATTTTTTTTTCTCAGAGACTATTCATTCGACTAACAAAGAAAAGTGTATCAAGACTATTATTTTGAAGTTAAGTGCAAAACTATTGATATTAGCTGATTGTCGTGTGTTAATGGTCTGTGCGTTTTACTTATGTTTTTGAATTGAGAATACTCGTGGCCTGCGAAGACATCTTGGAACATTAATTTTCAAACTTTTTTTTCCAAATCTGTTTTCGCCGTAAAATTTCGCTAAATTCATTCTTAGTATCCGTGTACTGTATTGAACATCGGGTGATACTTAAATTACCTTTCTGCTCTACTATTACCATGAGATATGGATTCAATAACGCGTTAAATTTTTGGAATCTTGCGTCTTTTACCTTGAAACATGTTATGTTCTACCTTGAAACAGGGTGAAAATAAAATGAAAAAAAATACAAATATTAATGGTAAAGTAATACAGTTATTTTTTTTAAATATAAATCATACATTGAACTAAAACAATGTCCAAATAATGACACAAATCATCTCATCAACCGTTCGTTGTAGAATATAGTTTGAATTCGAATATGTTGAAAATATGTTCAGAGAAACCATTCTGTACCAGTTCTGAGAGTGAAAAAAATCTGAATTTTTATTCAATAAGAAAGTTGTTGCTCTGTCTCTTCTGAGGCAAAAAAAAAAAAAAAAATCACGGTTCCCAAGTACAATATTCGCAGAGACATTTTAATTCAAAAACAGTGAAAAATTGGGAAAGGACAACATAAATTAACGATCAACGCCACTTCTCCATTAATGCTGTTCTTTCTCATCTTTTCTCCTATTTTTCAATTCAAATATCTCAGTGGATATTGATCGCACAAAGAAATATTGCAAAAATGTCGTCCTCAAAAATGTTGAAAACTGAAGGACATTCATCTTACAGAGGAACACAAAAAAGAAGAAAAATATCAGTGGCAGAATGCAATTATAGCCTCAAAAAGTATTAAAAATGATAATGTTGGCTACTCATCGCTTCTTTGTTTTCGTTGGCGCGATATACTGTAACGAGTGAAAGAACTTTTCACTTTATTTTTTCGTTTCTTTCCTCCAGCCATTCTAGAAACAAGTTATTTCTTTTTTCCTCTTTCTCTGTCTGTGCTGTACCTGATCATGACTGTGTTGCTTGAATAACGTTACTCTAGGGTAGCAGGATTTTAAATTCATTCTTGGCCGCTATTGGCGTATAAAATATTAATATTTCCATTTTTTGAGTGGCTTATTCCGCCGGATTTTGTTTTCTTCATATTTTTGTACGTTTCAGTAGAACCGGTAGTAATTTCTTCACAATTTCGTGAAGACGTCACCTTGGGATCGTTTCCTTGTAAGATACAGGGATTTTTTTCCGCCCTCAGGAGAGACAGGACAACTCTTTCTAATCGGAAGTTAGAGGACGGGGGGGGGGGGGCGGACTATATAAAAATCCGGATTTTTTATTTTACGACAAACTGTTCTGGCATCCCATACATACAATCCACTCCACCACGAGGGTCGGGTCAATGACCTCACGTGATCACTAGGGCTGGAGACGATCTTTTGGGAAAAGCAGCGGAGGGTCACTATACACCACAGCGTGAGGTTCTATATTTCTATGTCTGCTTTCTTCATAATAATAAAGTTAATTCAACAATAAACAATAATGTGTCATTTCATCTCATGCGTATTCCATATTTGTTTTCTTATCGAGCCTCCATTATGTGTGTTGTTAGGACAACAACATTCTTCGCTCAAAAAGGCCCTTGAAGCGCATTCTCGCCCACGTATCATCGTCTGCTCACGTTTTGGTTTGCTATAAAAAATGTGACTCCGAACTGTATTTTCACTCTCAAATCTGATACAGGGTGATTTCTGGACAAATTTTGAAGATTTTTTTTAAAGTGGGACCATACTTCTTCGACGAACGGCCGATGAGATAAAAGCCGAATTAGCACTTACAGGGCACCCTGTATATTTAATCGTTGTCGGGAGAATCGTGATACTCGTTGAAGCTGGATGGGGGGAGGGGCGCTTTTTAAAATTATCACATAAAGTGAGGAACATTGTCTTCTTGGGAGAAATTTTGGTGTTGGAGAAGTTTTATCCTTATAAGCGGGAATCCCTTTATCCGTTATCCGATTATACGCGGCTATTCGAAGAGGAAAAAATATTTCATCAGATTCCTTCATCAAGTACTCAATGATGGTGGGGGGGGGGGGGGAATAATAGAAGTGGTGCCTTCCGATGAAAAATTGTGTGAGAGAAATAGCTCTGACGTCAAACGTTCTATTTCTTCTTGAGGAAGCCAATTTGTGATTTCTTTTCTTTGATACCAAAAATACATATTTCTCCCATTTTTTCCAGCAAAAAGAAATGAGAAACGCGCGGATCATAAGCACCGAAACTCTATCTTCTCGTATTAGAAATATCTTCTCTGCTGTGTTATTGTTATTATACTCTTATTAAGTGTGGGGTCTGTCTCTTGGGAATTACTCCGTTTCGAGATTCCTCCTTAATTTTAAATTTCTCGTTCGATTCCTTCACGTTCTTACGAGATTATAAACCATCGTTATTTTTTTTTTGTGCCGAGTTTATTATTTTGCGACGTGTTTGTCTGTCTGTAATGGCGGTGGCTGCTGTTGCCACGGTTTTATTTCCTACTTATTCTTTTTAGGAATTTCGGTTTTATTTCTTTTTGTTTTGTTTCCGTCGGAAATGAAATCTTTACGTCGAATATCTTCGACGTCGACAACAAAAATATTTATCGCGCAAGATCGTTGTTAGGAACCGAACGGGAGGAGGACAAAAATGTTATATCGCGCATTTTTTTTATTATCTTTCTTACTATTACCATTATTTTGGTATCTGCGCAATCTTTCAAGTTACGAGTTGACATTTACTTTTTATTTATTTATTTTTAGATGCGTCTTCGGATTCGTATCGAGGCAGTGATTCGGATATTGCTTCCTTCATCTTTTACTCGTTTTATTCGCGTGAATTCCCGAGAAGCCAGAAGAGAAATGCCTCGCTTTTAATCCATTCTGTCTCGTGGAAAAATAAACATCAACATCCATATCCAGGGCATTATGACTTCCCAAAAAATAAACCAGTTAACTCATATCTTACAGCAGCGGTCTCCAACCCGTGGTCCGCTGGCCAAATGTAGCCCTCCGAGCTTTTTGCTGTGGCCCTGTAGAAAACGATTAAATTACAGGGAAAAAAGTAAGATCTCTTGCCTCTAAAATATGTATTGCTGCATATTTAGAACTGATCATTATTTTTATCGCATCACGATAAAATTTTCTGCACACGATGGCTAATTAGGCCGAGACCTACAGTTTATTGCCGATTCCGAACGACCGACTTCTTTTTGTACTCACCGAGAAGTTGGTGCATAACCTCTCGATGAGGGATTCCCCGCGTTAGCAATCTTTTTCTGTAGTCAAGTTGCTTTCTCCATTGTACTGCTGTGTCAGGAAACTTACTACCAAGGACGGAACCGGGTATCGAACTCACGACACCTATAAACATCCTTAGGTACTTTAGGCAAGAATCTTATCGACCTGGGCTGCCGCGCCGATATTTATTATTGTGAGATACCATCCAAGAGCCCGTCGTAACGAATTCGGTGGCAAAATTAGGCATCATGAAGGTAAACATAATTACAAAATTTGAAAAAAGTGCTGAAAAAAATAAAAGTTTAGTGAAGTAATAGTTACAGAATTACTGAAAGAAATAATTTCAGAATTATTGACAATATTTCCATAATTGTCAAGAGCAGTGTTCCTCAATCGCCGGGACGGGAATAGTTGACCGTATCATATTTAGCCATTTATGCCCCATTAGGCGTGCGTATGACAGGGCCTACCACTCACATAAAAGAAATCAACCGGACCGCGGGCTTCCAAAGTTTGAAAACCACTGGTCTAGAGTAATTTCAGAATTTTTACTTGGAACAATTCATGAAAAAAATAAAGAATTTTTTATGGAAATAATTTCATAAAAATAAAAATTTAAATTAACAACGAAAAAATAATTTCATAATTATCGGGACAAATTGGACTTAATAAAAGAAATGATTGATTAAAAAGAGTTAATTAATGAAAGGAAGTTATTTTAAAATGAATAAAAATTCAAATTTAACGAAATAAATTCAGAGCAAGTAAATGTGTTCAATAAATTTGGGAAGTCCTGTTTAGTAACCCGAGAGTACCAAGGTATGATTTGGTGGCCCGCGGGCTCCATTGAATGTCTTAATTTGTCCCGCAATGTCAGAAAGATTGAAGACCCTAGGTATTAGAACATATATGCTCAACCCATGGCCCGCGGTCAAATGTGGCCGTCCGAGTTATCAGGTGTGGTCCGCGGCAAATTACCAAACCACTGAAGTGGCCTATTAGAGATTAACAAACTATTTAAGTGCCTCGCGACAGATTTCCAGATAATTTAAGCTTCCAACGACACATATTCCGATGACTTGAAAGACGTATTCATGTCAAAAAACAGTTGATTAACTAGAAAATTAGAATTTTTTTAGCAAATTTTTGGATTCTCTTTGTGGATAGTGAACAACTTGTCCGATTTTATTAACGTAATACCAAGATACTGAAATAGATAATAAATGAGTTATGGTCTTCCTGTATTCACACAAGGCCAGTAGTATTATAATAAATACCATTCACGTGCCGTGAATATGAGTCATCTTCTCGTTTGTTGCGAATATGAGAAAGACACTCAGGTTTTCCATCACATGTATCTGTATTTCAAGCTGTGGAATCGGGATTAATCCGGTTTTCTCGAAATAACCGGGCAAAACAGAATAACGGGCACACAATATACGCAGTGTATGTTTTCCCAAATGCGGTTCCCGTTATTAGGGTAGCGAATGGAATTTCGTTTGCCGCGTCTCGGTTTGCATCCTTGTAGAATTCGAGAAGTCGGATAACGCATTTCGCTGAGCACTCGAGAGGATTCGACACCAGCCATTTTCATCATGTTAGCATATTTGAATTTCCGAACATCTATTCAAATAACTCTGTATAAAATTTCTTCTCGATGATAAGGTAAACGAGATGTGTATACGTGCTTCAGATAAATCGACATTGTGATGCGAAACAATTATTTGGATGTCCTCTGTAAATATATATTCCTAGTCATCTGTAAAACATTGAATTGTTCGATGCAGGGCAACACATGCAGGGCAACAAAGTAAGGACTGTTTCATCCGTTTGAAATGACGTTCGCCACCTCGAATCATTGGGCATGTTCTCGAAGCTGCTGTGTGACGTCACGATCTGATACATTTTAGCAGACGGTATCTGCGCACAGAACGTGCTGTATTGAGGTGGTTTATTTTAAGTTTATATATTTAAGTTGCATATCTTACTATTTCAAGTGAGAGATTTTTCGTTATAGTTGAGTTTTAGTGTCGTAAGTATGGGCATATAGTATGTTTATAATCTATAAACTAAGAAATATGGATTAAATCCAAGCAGTAGTTGGGGAGTTTTGATGTCTTTCGATATTTAGCAATCGAAATAATTATAACCTGATACATTATATATTAGGATTTTCTTTTTATATTTGCTTCCCATTTTATGTTGCAGTTGAATAATGATAATAATAACGAAGTCCGAGGCTTCTAAAAGCTACACCTAATCAAATGGGAACAAAAATATAACTAAAAAGTATCAGCGAGTTCGGAAGATAATTGAAATTATCTGTCTGGAGTCGTCTTTCACTCAACCCAATAAAAGATGAATAATGAACGTGATTCAACTGAAATAAATATTATTGGTGTGGCAGCGAATGCAAAACTTCTTATTTTTAACACTAGAAGGGCCGGACTATACGGTATACCTAAAAGGGTCAATGGTAATCATTTTGACTGCTGCTGCTTTTCGCGCAATATATTCCAATCATTTAGAAGACACCAACGAATAAGGCAAATACACAAAAAATAATAAAAGTCCTAATGCATTTCAACACCAATGGGTGCCGTCTTCAGAGGAAAAATTTAACCACTAGTTTCGCTGACCGAGTTTCCCATTTGGGTTGAATACCAAATCTTCACGCTCGGTTGCTCAGCGGAAGAAGTACGTCTGTTCACTTCAAACGTCGTGGTCAGAATGAAGCTGTGAGCCTGCGTGAGATACTAATGCAGTGTCCTGATTGGACCTTTGCGGAATAGTGCTATCCGATTGGTCCATTCGAATTTTCTTGTAATTCCCGCTCGGAATGAATTTAAGCCATGGTGTTGCGATCGGGGGTGTAGATTTATTATCGTTCACAAGTATATTTTTGAAGGCCCGAATATATGTGCCTTCGTAGAAATCTAGATCAAATGTGGACTTGACTTTGTGAAAAACTCTCGCTTCTTGAAATTTGAATTTGTGGCGGCCTTGCCAACAGTGAGCGGCGATGGTCGATTTTTCACATTCCTGATTCTTAACACATCGAGCGTGTTCGCAGGCTCACAGCTTCATTCTGACCACGACGTTTGAAGTGAACAGACGTACTTCTTCCGCTGAGCAACCGAGCATGAAGATTTGGTATTCAACCCAAATGGGAAACTCGGTCAGCGAAACTAGTGGTTAAATTTTTCCTCTGAAGACGGCACCCATTGGTGTTGAAATGCATTAGGACTTTTATTATTTTTTGTGTATTTGCCTTATTCGTTGATGTCTACTAAATATTCTTGGGCAAAGTGGATCAACTCTTCTATATTCCAATCACACTAAATGTTTACAATAAAAAACTACAAGCATTATCCCACATGGGGTAAATTTGATAATTTTGAAGAAAATTTACCTTTTCTTAAGCACACAAGGGTGTCCATAAAATGACTCTTCAACTATAAATATCAAAATTAGAGGGCAGTTGTGGACAATATATACCGAGAAAAAAGATAGATAAACATCGCATTCATATCACATCGTAGATCGCTCCATTTTGTGGTGATGTAGACCTTTTTATATGTATATCACGGTTTTTTATTCACACTATTTAGTTGTTCGCTCACGCTATGGATAACATGTTATTACTCCACTGTAAATTTGCATTATCGAAGAAAAACTAGGGTACTAATAAAATTTCAACTAATAATTTTATTAGTATGCTACTTAGGGTACTAATATAATAATGTAATACCTCAGTAAAATTAATTACTACAAATTAACTTATGAAGAATATACAATTTGAAAAAAAAATACATCTTTGTCTTTCTTTTTCGTCAGTATTACCTGATTCAGTAACGGAATCATTACTTTCTCTTTCGGGTAGATATAGCAGAAAATCATGATCCTCGTTGTAAGAGTTTACATCGAAAGTCTCCTCAGCCTCAGATTTCTTGTCCGAAATATCATTCAGCACTGATAAAATTAGACTATTTTGTTCTAATACATTCGTTTTCTAAGAGCCATTTCTACACACTGTGAATGAGCTTCTGTTTACTGAAAAGCATTCAAAGATGGTGGCATGAAGAGTTATGAAATGTCAAATAAAACAAAAACTGAGCTTACGGTAAACGGTCAGGAAAAAGCAAAATCTCAATTTTGATAACAGAAGTCTATAACTCAATAAGATATAGTGTTTTAATTGTGGATACATACTGCCCCTGTCAATGGATTCTTTAGATTGCCCAGTAACATGATCCAACGAATAGCATTATTTTATTTATTTCTTCTTATTGGTATGTTACTGGTGAATATATTTTGTGTTGTGTGAGAAATCACGGAATGATAGGGAATAAACCTAAAAGCAAAAGTAAATGTGGGTATCAATGCCCACCACAAGGAGAAAACATATAGTATTTACACATAGAAGTCAAAATGACTGTTCTCGGCCATTGTAGGTATAAACGTGGATATCTCACGAACAAAACTTTCAATATATTCAAATTTTAGTACGCAGAGAACGAGAAGTACAGAAATAATGAAGTCACCAAAAATAGAGTCTGTACATCAAATACTGCCGAAATTATAGCGTTTTCAAAATTAAAACCGTCAAAATGACTGCTCCGGCCGTTCTAGTGTTAATGTTTAAATGGTTGAACAAACCAAGAAAATAAATGCATTGATACAGATACTAATGGCAAGAATCGAAAATACTATTTTGGAAATAATTCAGTAAAATGGGCAGTACATGGATTGCAAACTACACTAATTGACAGGGTAACAAAGCAGTCGCACTCGGTACTGTTTTTTGAGCAATGACATCACGCATGGCGGAGGATTTTCTCAATACAGGTTCACTTTTCACTGCAAAAAAAAAACCCCATTATAATCTCGGCTCTCTCATCAGTCGCATCATAAAAAAGCGCTGTGCGTTACAAGAGGGTCACTTAGATACTAGCGTGATTGCATAGAGAAAATTTTCGAAGTAACGAGTAGTTTGAACCAGATCCACGTTAAGCAGAAGAACATCCTTTTTCGGAGAAACAGTCCATCATGAGAGACAAAATTCGTCAATGCAGAGGGAAAAGTAAATATAAGTAGCTTCAATTTACACCGCTGTGCGGTCGTGTGTCACAGTGACGGATTAGTGTCGTTAGGACTAATCCGCTATGAACCCCTCCGATGGCACAGTGGTGCTCGGCTGAAGTTGGTTTTCTGTGGTTCTGAGCTTCGAATCGTAAATGCGAGCTGATCTCCCCGATTTAAAAGTCTTGTAACAAACTTACGGCGCAAACATTCAATCATTGCAATTTATTCATAGTTTGAAAAATAGATGACAGATGACTGCACTAAAATTCACGTGCAACACTGCGTGTGTATTCTCAGCTGCTAAGTACACATGCACATTTCCGGTACATTTCATCTGGTACTAAATTGCCCACGGCGACAGAACGGAATTGATTTCGCAATCACCGTTTATGTCTATCGTCAGGAAAAACACCTATTTGTGAGCTCTGACATATTGAATAATAATACTCGAATGCGTTTTCAATGGGGGGGAAGGGGGTGTTTGAAATTAGGGCATATTCTTAACCCGCTGGCAAAATGGTGCCATTTGGCGGGAGCATCAAACCTAATTTTGTGACGAATGAAATAATAAGTGGCTCACGAACAGATCTTTTAAATGACTCGCGGTGCAGTTCCACAACACCGAAGTGACCATCGGCATATTTACATCACCTAAGTAACGTGCGGCATAGTTCCACAGCGCTCAAGCAGCTGCGGCACATTTTTAGATTGCGTAAGTTACAGTTCGACATCACTGAAGCGGGTCGCGTTACCTTTTCACGTAAATTAAACGGGATAGTTTTAGGCCCCTTAAGTGGTCCACTACATTTTCAGATCACTTGAGTGATCTGCGGCAAATTTACAGACCACTTAATTGAACAGTAGCGCGTTTCTAGATCAATCAAGTGATCAGCGGTACGTTTAGAAATTGCCAAGTGACCTGATAAAACAGGGGAGTACGCAAGATAGATCTATTGGAGGGGGGCACATTGCGTTTGCGGGGGACACAAAGCATTTCTCCCAGAGAATATCGTGATACTGACCTTCATAAATCATTTCAAATCGATTAAGATACCATATATAAAGCTATTTTCTCTTTGATATTCAATTTGTTTCTGCATAAATATTAAAAAAAATTTCAATTTTGATTGTTTTGGGGGGGAGGCACGCTGGCACCTTGTGCCTCCTCCCTGCATATACGCCTCAGCAGCGCGGAACAATTCCGGATTACTTGAGTGATTGGCACCCGTTTTCACAAATATGAAGTGGCTCGCATTCTCCTAAAGGTTCAGTACCCTTAGATTATAAATCTATTATATATATATAGGGTAGTAGAACGAGCATAAGTATGAAGCAATATTTATGCATTCAGTGTTAACGGCACGCGCGAGCAACATGTTGAAGATGACATCCAGGCGTAAATGTTGTTAATTCACTTTGAATGGAATTTTCGAGGAGTACTTAGCCGTATGCAATCATGCTAAACATCCGGCTTAATCACAACGTTACAATAATTAGAAACCAAGCGAAATACTTTATTAAATGACTTTTCAAACGAGAAATATTTGTAATTAAAACAGTATGTTATATTTGTTTTTCCGTATGTATTATTATTGCGTGCAAAAGGGTAAAAAAAACAGATTTTCGCTAATGCTAACGAAATCGGTGATCCGGATAAAGTACATTGAAATTCTTATTAAGATCAAATATTTGCAATATTCGCATCTTTTAAAATGTCTCGAAGATTTGAGGGAAAAGAGCAAAAAACAAGATGAAAAAGACGAAAGAATTACATTTAATTGCGATAGAGAAATTCCGGATTCATCCCGTGTGAGTTTGCTTTTTAATACTAATTAATGCCAGCGGCGTCACTCTCTCCCCCCCCCCCCCTCTTCGAAATGAAGACGGCAAGCTTTGTACGCCGTGTATTTATAATATATGTAAATACGCGTTTGAATGTATTTTAGAAACTCATTATATACACTTGATTCCGTTCCCCCCAACACGCTGAATAATTGTGTGTTATGGGAGAAGATTTAAATGAATGATTTTCTATATCTTAATTTACAGGAGTCGACAAGTAAACGACAAACATGCGAATGAATGAATTCTCGGAGGCCATCAACTACGTGCGGACACATTTTTAATGGAACTAAACACTGCCTCTTGTGTATACGTGTGTGTTTGTTTCAACATTTTTAACGGGCAAACGGATAATGTTCTTTGGATTGATGAGAGAAAAGCTCCTCTTCAAAGTATTCATTTATTTCATCTCGACACACACACACACACACATCTTTCATCATTCGGGAAAATGGAATCAAACATCATTAATTCCTGTTTGTTCAACTCGACTGGTGCTACCGTCATTCATTATTATTGTTGTTATTATTCAGTCTTGAACACGAAAAAGTTTCTCGTTAGATTCGTGTTCGAGTCAAAAAGAAGTTTCATTGCAATTAAATACCGACATCATTGACGAATCTTGTGTTTACCATGAATAAGAAATATAGAGATTGGACATTTTTATATCGAGCTTTTATGATTATCCTGGAAGTGTTCGAGCGCGTCTTAATTTGCGAGCTTGAAAAATGTATTTCTCGAGTAAAAAACAAGAACTATATATGGATGTGAACATTTTACACGAGTAACTACTGCCTTAGAACTGTCACATTTGCTGAATGTGAAAAAATTCCGTTTGATAAATTTCATCTGGAATAAATTCGATTCTCTCTCTCTCTGCTCTATTTCTGCTGGAACTTGGGTATTTTACTTCTTTTTTCTCGGAATCTCGGAACATTATTTATCACGTCTTATTTACATGGGCTAGAGAAAAGGGAATTCCAATGAGATTCAAATTTCAAAGGAGACCAAAAAATATATAGATGTATATGAGAGAGAGAGAGAAGGGATATTTATAAATCAATTTTGTCAATAAATAACAGGTACAATTGGTTCCAGAAAAACACTGACTTGAGTGGTTTATCTATTTATCCAGTCATGCGTAATAGTGAAATTGCTTAATTAAATTTGTTTACTGTATGTTCTATCAGAGAATTATCCAGATGGAACTTTTATGCTTACATTTCTACTGATGCTCGTTTTACTTTTATCCTTTCTTTTTTATATTTCTACTTTTATGCCTGTTATTAGAAGAGCACGTACATGGCGCATCTAACGCAATGAGTAGTCAAAAAAATTACACAAGAATGGGTAACGGGCATCAAAATTTGTTTAGCCCACAGGTGACAAAACTATAAATCCGCATGGGGTGGCAAAGTCCTCATCGAAGGGCCCTAAAATTATGTGGGCCTTGTCAATCGTTCGAATTTCGTTCGAAATCGTTCGAAAAATAAGGTATTTACCCAAGCGGCACCTCCTGTTTATCATTGCACCGAATCCCATTATCGTGGATTGCCCTATGCACCAGAGAAGGCCACCCGGGCCGTGTTTGGTGGGCTCGTGCGTCAAGACTGTCTTAGGGTGGTTTATTAAAGAATCGGGCAATATCTTGCTTCTTTAATTCGGAAAGAAACAAAATGAGTGAATGTTTGACCATTTTTGTCACACCACAGCTACTTTCTGCACACGAGGACTAATTAGACCGTGACCTATAAATAAATAGTCGATTCCAAACGGCAGCTTTTTTAAACGGTGCGCTCACATATTGGTGTGGGACACTCTGCGGGTAGCAATATCTTTCTGTGGTCATGCCGCCGTTTCTTTCATACCCCGCGTCAGAGAAGTTCCTTTACAAGGACGAACCGAATACCAAACTTGCGACACCTGCAAAAGCTTCAGACGAGTATTTTATCGACCTGGGCTACTATGCTCATGAGGAAAACGGCACTGAGTGCTTGATAATTGTTAAATACATTTCGTTCAAGAGCACAGCAAGTGTGGTTCATATAAACATATGTGTAAGGTACACAGCCAAAGATGCGTGCGTATGCGTCCTCATGTCCAAGTTTAGGTATTTCTGGTAAGCCTACTTCAAAGCTTTCTCAATTGCAACCCCTGCTGTCATTAATATGAAACATAAAAATACTAAACATCAGCCTGCTTAGAAAATCCCGTTGAGTTAAATAAAAAGTTTTATTTCGGTGGTACACCAAGAACCTTTTTATTTTCCAGAGAGTGCGCACATTCTTTTATTTCATCTGCACAGACCTGTTGTTCCTCTGCGCACAAAATTTCGATATCTGTGCGTGGAACGAAAATATATCATTCTACCTTATAAAATATAGGGAGCTTTTTCCGCGCAGCCAAAACTCTGTGTACACTGAAGCATCCTCAGCAGTGTTTGACAATACGTATTTTGATGCGAGATTCACGCATCATCTTATTTACCTGTGATTGTAATCGAAAAAGCATATAAGCCAGCATCACTGTTTTAAGTTTATGATTTCTGATAGCATTCCGATTACAATCATAGGAAGCGAAAGGTGGTTCCTAAATCCTAAATATGGCATAGTGGCCTGTGGGTTCCGACTGAAATTGGCAAACAGTGCATACCCCTGAGTCATTTCTTAGCCATCCTGGACTAGTAGTGCGATTTTCGCCATGGTTGCATATTTTATTATTTTTAAACTACTTAGAGTTTAATATTACCCATATTGGGTTATTAATCTAGGGGGAAAAGAAAGCTTAAGCAGGCAGGAAGTTAATTAAAAAAAAACAACAACAAGAAACACAGAAAGTCACTTAACAGGGCTGTGACAGAACGTCACTTCATCAGCCTGTTAAGTCGTCATTCAGTTATAATCGATGGGTTTTTCCTTTTTTTTTAACATTTATTATTCATCATATTGCATATATTACCCATCCTCATTTTTAAATCTAACGTCAACTGTATTAGTAAATGCAATTATATCTTATTAATATAGAGGTTAACTATGATTATTTGATTAAATATATATTACCTACAAAAATTTGATATTTTTGTAGTTGATCTAATTATTAACACAAAATATAGAAGTTGCTTATATTTGTTTATGTACATTTTTCACAATCCCGGTACCTCCAGTCTTTTCATAACCAGAAAGTTTTTGGGTCTGGAAAAAGCTGATATCTGATCTTTTGGGTAAGTGGATATTTCCCTAAGATGTTGGTATTCTGACTCTTCAAGAGTTTGGAAGAGATTATTAGTCAACTTTTGTGCAAATGCGTGTATGGTGGGCATTGCAGTATCCTTTCTTATACTTCTATTTCTGATGAACCAATTGGCTCCCAGCTCTTATTGTTTTGTTTTGATATTGTTCTAATTTAACCATGTGTTGATTGCTCGAGTGGAGCCACACTGGTGCAGCATATAAAAGTATGGATCTGATAGCCATTTTGTATACATCTAATTTGTTTTTGATGGTCAATGTTGATCTGCATGCAAGTATGCGTTTCAAAGTGTGTTTTGCTACGTCTGCTCTTTGTATTACATAATTGCGTTGTTGCACAAATGTCAATCGTTCGTCAATTATTATTCCCAGGTATTTAGTACTTATAACAGGTTCAATGAATTTCCCCTCACCCACTATTCCGGCATCTGGGGGTAGATTTAATTTTCCTGTGATCCACATAAATACTGTCTTATCTGCATTAAGTTTAACTCTGCTGTTTTCGCACCATGTTTCGACTTGATCAATTAATTCTTGTAAATTACTTAATGCCTTCTGTGGTTTTCTACCTGTACAAATTATCATTGAATCGTCTGCGTACAGCGCAGTAATACCCTTAATGGCCACTGGAAAATCATTCATGTGATAATTGTGGAGCCAAGGTTATGGAGAAAAGTGACTATAAGAAAAGTACCATTTTTAAGAGTCTGAGAATTCGTCCGTTATTCTAGAGTTTTTGCTGATGAGAAAACAATTCCCATATATTGTATAAGATAGCAGCATTATTTTGTGAATCTGCACAGATTTCGAAATTGCCCTCACTAAGCCGACCAAAAAAATAAATTCAATATCTCGGTAAAAAAAATTAAAATACCGAAAGACAATTTATTTTATATGCTATTTTTACTCATTTCTGTTCATTTCAATGCGTTTTGATGCGTGGTAACTCAAAATATCTCGGGTTTTGTGCCCCCCAAGCTTTCTGTACCCCATCCAAAAGTCGATCCTACGTACTTCCCTAATTAAGAGGTGATGACTATTCCCTCTTTTATTTTGACCTAGTGCTATGATGCTGTTAAGACGGCAGTAGGTCACATTGTTCTGTTTTTGAGAAATATCCAAAAATGTGTTAAGTGTTTTCCTTGGAACAGCTCATTATTACAAAGGGTTGTTCGGGAAACTCTATGTTGGAAACCCCTGCTCTAAAGCACGTTTGGGTTTATCGTTCAGGTTACACGTGTGAGTATGTATGCGATCTAGTATAACTGTGCTAGAAAATCTGAGCTCCATATGTAGGAGTCATCCGATTTAGTCTTTATTCGACAGATATTTCTGTTTAGGCAAATTTGAATGTGTGTAAGGTCCACCTGTACACCTGCGCAATATATAATATGGACAGACAAACCATAACGTGTCTAGCGAGCTTAATCTAGGCTAGACTGAAAATAGTTTACTCCAAGAGTTCTTGAACGTAACTTGAAAATTCAATGGTTGAATAATTCAAATTTTGCCACTCTCTGGCCTATTGATCACTCTCACGTTTCTCTCATGGCAATTATGCTTGTCTGGCAAACTCTAGTGCTAAATCCGGCATAAAAATACGTCAATATGAACAAGCAAAAATTGTAGGTTTCGTGATCAGGACCGTTTTTTATTTGACGATGGACCAATTCTCAAGGCGGATAACTTTCCATGGTTTCTTACATATTGTTTCGTTTCCCATAAGAATACACATTTTTTAAGCATAGCCATTTTTTTAACTGCTACAGAAGAATTTCATTTCTACATTTCTATTACCTATTCCTACAAAGCCATACCTTTCGCACGTACTGGATGGCAGCTCTTATCGACTTTCAATGTACAGTTGCTAAACCGGACACGCACCTCGTGAAAATTCTTCTTGAGAATCGCTAACGGATTGATACCTGCTGAAACGCGTGTGCTTAGGTAGCTTTAATGTATTAGTTGACTATGGTTCCTGAATTTCAGAGCTGAAATGCAGGATGCTTCATATCCGTGTGAAACAAAGTTTTAACAAAAGGAGCAAACTCAAACAATATTTCACATCATTCACCAAACTACAAGAGAGTTTGTAGAGTACTGTATAAGAGATAAATGGTTTCACCAAGAGACGCATTTGAAAGGAATTCCAGACCAGTAGTTAGGGGCCGCTGAAAAATTATTGGGCGGGGAAACTAAAATGCAAACATGCTCCGTATAGTAGAGTCCATTCTTCTCTCTGGTATTACGAACCCCATGCCAATTCTTCCCACATAGCTTATAAGAAGTATCTAGGAGGTATTGTGTGCCAATTTTAAATTCCAAAATTCAAAAAAATTATGTGTTCAAACAAAAGCTTATGCTGTCGCTTCTTGCACCGTCGCTTTAGCCGCCCTGCCAGTAGTGTCCAACCTGGTGTTCTTGAGTGCTATGGCACCTGCGAGTTGCTATTACTAGGCGCGTGGGAACGACTGAGAAGTTTCTGTGCTACAGCTAATGAAATAGCAGTTTTTGACAATAAATTCGGATATTTCTGTTCACCAACCTCAAGAAGGCATTAACGGAGGACCACATGCATCACCATCAAGAGTGAGTACTGCTTGTGCTCTTTTGAAAGAGTCCATATGCACTCTCTATACCTAAGGAACCACGGTGTAAGGCAAACTCACTTGAATGTGTGAATCAACTAAATTTCACAACTCGCGGTTTATGGAACTGCATTAAATTTCGCTTGGGCCAGAGGACATCATTTTCGAATGGGCAAGTCACTGTCATTTATATTTAACTTCACTTTCCGAGAAAAAATACCGAGTTAATTTTTTTATGATGTTCTTACGCGATTAAAAAAAATGATTTTTTATGAGAAAGAAAGACCGAAACTTTCTTTGACGTACCATCAGTATTTTATATACTGGCGGATTAGGTTCTACTTCAAATATGAATAAATTTGACATCGCCATGATCGACTTCAGAAGCAATCGCTCATCTCCAGGTAAAAAAAGACACACACATCAAGGGACCGTAATTCATCTTTAATCCTTCATTGAAACAAGCGGGAAGCTCTATTATTATCTTAGTCATAAAAGAGCAGAAGAAAAAAAATGCTTGGAAAGTATTTTATCCGTTCGCGGCAGATAGTTTTCAGGAAAAAAATTAGTTTCGCGTTATTTATTGCTTATGACATCGAACATCAAAGTAGCTAAAGTGAAAGAGAGGGAGAACCGTTTTTATGGGAATTTTCAAGACGAGGAAAAACAGCTCAGCTCCGAAAAAAAACACCCAAAAGACATACAGAAAATGCTCTTTTATTTGGTTAGTTGATAATTTTTATCGCAACGCGACCATTTCCCCTACCCGAGGGCAAATTAGGTTGGTGCACTATCCCTCCCCTCTGTATGAGACGGTTGCAGTCTTTTTCTTCGTGGTCATATCCTCATTTCTGCTGTACCTGCGCGTCAGGAAAGTTTCTGACAAGGAAGAATTGGGCGTTGAGCGTACGATATCTCTAAACATCCTTTGGTATTTCAGGTATCCTTTGGTACCAAAACTTCTGGTGGGAGTCAGAAGTTTCGTCCCGAAGTAAGTAAGTCCCGAAGACTACAAACGAATTTTTCCCCATGTTACGGTATTTGTCCGTTCCGTTCTTTGGAAAAGTGATAATATCCATGATTTTAATAAGCAGTGTCGGCTATTTTAGATGAGTATATGGGGGGGGGCGGGGGAGAAAGGTACAGGAGTTATCAGCAACCATGAATATCGAAATCGGATTATTAGTCCATCACATTCTTGTGGAAATAGCTCAAATTTTCCGACGTTGATACTATCCGACGTCATTTAAAAGAAAGAAAACAACCAAAGAGAGATTTATTCATAGGCGGCTCGGCATGGTCGGCTGAAATTGGTTTGTCCTATTTCAAGACGCTAATGTCAGCTGATCTCACCGTTAAAAAGTCTCAGCTCAGAGAGAGCAACAGACCTACAAAACATTACAAACAGTCGATCACCACATTTCACTTATAGTTCGAAAAGTAGATGGTCTCACAGAAAAGTCCCACACACAACACTAGATACGCTCTCAGACTGTTAGGTGCACACAGATACTTCCGGCATAACTTTATCGGCAGTAAATTGCCCAACCACTTTGTGTAATTTTGACACTCTTAAGCGTATATGTCTTGCGCTCTCTCTTGTAACTGTGTATTATTATACGACTACTATAGTCACACCCCACTTATATTTTTAGAATTACCCACGGACTAGAAAATGCGTAATACTCCCCCCCCACTTTGCGCATTACATATTTCTTCCAAGTTTTTAACTAGATTGTTTATTCCTCTGTTATCATGCGAAGATTGTGCATTATAATATACAGTCGAATCCCGTTATATCGAACGCCAAGAGACCGGAAGAACCAATTCGTTATAAAGGAATTCCAGGTTACCTAGCATTGTTCCTATGTAAACTTATTTGGGGGATTAGAAAAGTTTTCATTAAAACGAGATTTTCGCTATAACGGTATTCGACTGTATTTGGAATACAACGGACTAGTGTGTGTATGTGCACTTCTTCTAGACTTTGTACACTCTTCCAGCGGAAGGGATACAAAAATCTAGAACACTTATGGATACTTTGGTCCTATCACATCATCTTGACACTTTCTGCCCATATCGTACACTTTTCGTTTCGATTTACTTCGACGGTGACCTATCGGTTAGATGGTTTTTCCCCCATTTTTATTTCTTCTATTTCTTTCTCCCCTTTCAATCATGGATTTCCGGAAATCTTTTTGTCTACCATGGACCCCCCCCCCCCCACCCCGACATATATATCAGCAAAACAACAACCATCTATCATCGAGAATGTTCTTAAACAATGGAGGGCATTCTATCCAGAGTACTACTAAATGTGATGCGGTAGCAATGCCATCTACTTGACTGCAAGAAACGTAAACAACGTGCCATACTCCTATCAATAGATGCCACCAATAGTACAATTTTTGTCAAATCATAATATTACTACCGCAGTCTGGCAACATTGCGGCGATGCTTTTGTTTAAATTTAATTAGAACTCTTTTTTTTTTTTTTTTAAGTAATTTATACTATTTTATTTTCAACATGGTATTTGTGTTCCTTTCTTTTATAAATCTCCACCTGCATGGTGCACCCCTACCCTTAATAAACTGGCCGTGAACCCGTGAGGGTCCAGACACCCTGAATAGGGGAACAGTTATAGACCAACGGTCCACAGTTTGTTTTCCGGGGTTATTATGGCACCGGTGCCTTGCATTCACTTGGGGAATAGGAAGAGCTAAAATGACACACATCACAAGAGCGTAATTCATCTTTAATCTTTCATTGAAACAAGCGGGAAGCCCTATTATCATCATTGTGATAAAAAAAAAAGAGAGAAAGAAAGAAAAATGCTTGGAAAGTATTTCATCCATCTCGGTATACTACAGCGGAGTAGAAAAAATTTGTTCCGCGTTATTTATTGCTTATGACATCGAACATCAAAGTAGCTAAAGTGAAAGAGATAACCGTTTTTATGGGAAATTTCAAGGCAAGTGAAAGGGGCTCCAAGAATGCATCCGAAAGATTTACAAAAAATTAAATAAAAGAACATCTCCTATAATATATATATAAGATGAGTTTGAGGGGGGGGGGAAGGATACAGGAGTTATCTACAACCATCAATAACGAAATCGGATGATGAGAATGATGATGCTCAGAAGAAGGTTTTTCTTTGGCCCTTCGAGGCAATTCTTCAACAGAAAAATCCATAATAGCTCTCTCTTCTCTTTATGCCACCAGACATCGGCCATTGTTCCCTTTTCGAAAACAGCCAGTTTCGTTGAAAAGGTGAATCTTTTTCTTTACTTTCTCTCATTTCTTCTTCTTTTTTAAATTATCCTTTTCCTCTTTTTTCCTCATCCCGTGTTTTTCTATCGGCAAAAATGTACACCATGTTACGCACACATCATTACGAAGTATTTCCTTATTCTATACAAAGTTTCTCTTTAACTTTGATCTTTTTTTCTTCTTTTTTTTAATTTTGGGATTTTTACCTCCTTAGGGGCAATTTCTCTCGTTAAACAACTTTTCCAGGAGTTTGGGAATTGGTTTACATCTTTGTTTACTCCGTGTTCAAAAGCTTGTAATCAGGAGACAATGCAAACACGCGCATGTACGCAGTCTGGCGGCTTATCTAGTGTTGTTTATGAATTTTCAATGAGGCCATCTATTTTCCATACTATGAGTGAAGTGTGATGATTGAATATTTGTACTATTGTCTGTTGTTCTCTGTGGCGGGACTTTTCAACAGGGAGATCGGCTCGCATTCACGTCTTGAAATAGAGAAACCCCAGAAAACCATCTTCAGATGACCATCACTGGGCCGCCTGTGGGATTATCCTTAAATGATTTCATTCACCTTTCTTTTTGAGCAAAATACGGTTCATGCTCTATCACCGGCGGGCAATGTAAGTCATTTGCGCAATGGTGTTGGACCGTGACGGACTCGTAACCCAATGAAATTAAATTAACCGCAATACAAACTTTTTCATTCTAAATATCGTACAAACCATCAGGCAGAGGAAAATTGAAAAATTTATAAGAGTAAGGTTTGTGTATAACTTACACAAACCAAGCCTAAATGCGCAATAAATAACTGGGTAGTTAGATGTATAGAACCGCTCACAATCCCGGACTGATGCAAGAGCAACAAACACACTTCCGTTATCTTAAAAGAGGCAGGGTTGTTTCGGAAAATTAAATGTAGTGAGTAGCACACAAATTACTTTAAAAATAATATTATATTAATAAGCTAGAAGGGATGATTCCGCGATTTCAATGGCCGCATTTTACTAGCGAGCCGTTGATCCTAGAGTCATATTCCAATTAGAAAAAAAGTATAACGAATCACGGTTATATCGGGAATCATTAATATTATCATTTATAATAATTTATAAATCACGATTATCGATCATAATTGTGGGTTTCGAATTATGGTTATGTATTTTAATAATAATTTTTGAAACGCCATTATTATAGATCATAAATTAAAATTACGGGCTTTTTTGTTCTGTTATTTTTTCATTTTGAAATTTTATCACGACTATGGATTTTTTGAATTATAATTACGGGCTTTCATTGTGACTATGGATTTTGAATCGTGTTAACGAATTGTGATACGTAATGCGGTAAAGACCTTCTGTGAACAACGGCATTTTTCCGTAATATCTAAAGAAGAAGATGCACTTTACCTACTTATTCAAAAATTTATTTTTTAGTATGCGGAGTCAGTATACGCAAAAATAAATAAAAAATAATGCATGGTATTCACAGGCATATTCTTCTCTCCCGGAAATTTCTAGCAACAAATGCCACATGATACTGATTAGTTCAGACGTTAGTTCCATGCAGATGAAGGTTAAGATCAAAACACGAAGGACTTCCACGCACTGAAGAAAAGAAATCATTCGCCGTCAAAATTACCAATTTCTTATTTTATCAGGGAATCTTTTGGTGCTTGCGTGTTATGCGGCATTTCTGACTTGTTCCAGATGTTATCAGGCAATTTTACGCCAGAGTGCCGTATTTACGCAATTACTATGCACACAGGAAGAAACGTTTATCAAAAGAAAAAACATTATATATATTTATTTAAGTCGTTAATTAGCAAATATATACATAAATATATATATAATAATGCTAATTGGCGATTACTACTACTACTACTTAACTCTACATGCACGCCGTACACATTCCTCTAACGGCACATGTCGGAATGTGTGTTCTGAGTGTATGTATGACCCTAACGTATTTATGTTGTCGTTTTGCGCTTGTTTAGTGTTCGTGCTGCGATCCGGCTATTCTGAGGTAAGGATGGAAATCCTTGAATTTTAATGTTATGTCAGTATTTTGTTGTAGGTTCACCTGTTCTCTGCGGAGAGACTTTTCTTCAAATGGGAGACCAGCTCGCATTTGCGCTTCGACGCCGGAAAACCACAGAAAACTAATTGACGACTACACTATTAGTACAAACTGGAAAAAAAAAATCTCTATACCGTATTTCCCCCCACATTAGCCGGCGTGCCGAGAAGTTCGAATCACAGGTTCTGAAAAGTTGGATTACTTTCCAGAATCTGGATTGTTATAATGATTCTTACAATGGATTTTTATAATCCAATGGAATATAAAAATCCATTAATTTGACTGAATGCATACTGTGATCCTTATTAAACACCGGAAAGACCAGACCCCAACATTCAAAAAGCTGGTGTCCCTGGAGTTCGCGACATGCCACCCCAAACATGATAATTTTATTACCCACAGTCTCCTTCCGAAACCATCAAATGTGTTGATGTGTCGAGGATACAGAGTTGTCCAAATTGACATATATGTAGATAATAAAAAGTATAACAAATACCATATTCGTGTGTAGGTAATAAAAAGATGTTGGGATAAAACACATGACCATCCAAACGCTCTTGCGTCATCGGAAATTTCTATTCGCAGTTTTCATCGATTTGGCCAACTTTTTCTCCCATATAGCTGCAATTTTTTCCCTGACTATCGGAATCGCTATAATCGATAGCCAGCAGAAACCCTCTGGAAACTTACTGTTCCCAAAAATAAGCGTAGTATGAAATTGCGCGTGCATTCGGGCTATTCATAATATGTATGCGTTGCGACTCAATCGAATGTGTGTTACAAATCATTTCCCTAGTTATGAAACAGTTTGCCATTAGTCTAATACTTTCAATATCGGTTTTGATCACGCAATCATCTGGAATAGTAGCAACGTAAGGAACGCAAAAGAAAGAGAGGGAGTGAAATCGTGGTAAATACACTATATCCCTCTCGGTGGATCCAGAAGTGTATGCCATAAAAATGGTCTTTTTAAATTATCTTACATAACAATTGTATACACGCATACAGTGCATTACTGAAATTGCCCAGGACAAAATAAACTGATACAGCACGTAATTAAATCTAATATTACATGATTTTAATATATGATTGATATCTCATGAGGAAATTTGGAAATTTGCTGGAGTAGGTACTGTACATACAAGACACTTACCTAAAACCAGGCACCGCAGACTACTGGCGAACCGTTGATCCTAGAGAGGGAGATTCCTTCCAATTATAAAAAAATATTCAAATAACGTGCAGACATCAGATACACCATTCAGGTTGCAAAGGTTTGGGTGGTTATTAAAATAAAGAAAACAACTAAAATAAAAATTCTATGTTTTTAACAAGGAAAGGGGGCCCCCCAAGGTTTTTTCATTCCCAAAAAATTATTAAAATATTTAAGTATATTCATTTAACCTTAAAACGCCTGAAAAAAATAGCGGTTTAATGCAATTACTGAAGTCGCAAAAAGTTAATAAAAATTACAACAGTTGGCTACTTATCGCCTCTCGCGCTTTTTGGCGACATCTATAAAAAACTTATCACAATATATATTTCATAAACTTTTCACTGTCTTTAATGCAGCTCCTCTGTTCTGAACACTAGTTACAATATTTCTCTCCTTTTTTCCTCTTTGTGATGTACTTGATCAACACCATCTAAAGCAGAAGGCCGCCATTTGGGACCCTTGTAAGTGCGAAAATTCGCTGAGATATTAGAATTCAAAAGACAGAGAAATGTTAGGGGAAGAAGTACAGCATAAATAAGGGAAAGAACCTTTGTTTTTTAGTTACATTAGTTTTGAACATTATCTTTTGCTGTTCTTTCCCAACTTTCCTCTGCTTTTTGAATTGAAATATTTCGGTGAATCTTGCACTTAGAAACAAACGTGGAATTTTTTTTTTTTTGGCCTCAGAAGAGAGGCAGGGCAACAACTTTCTAATTGGAATTATTGAGCACAGGGTGTCCGTGTAAACAGTTTAGCTGTTTTATTTTCATAACTACACCAACCCGTTGCAACATGAATGACATTCTACACTTTATTTGGATGATTTTTCTCACTGCAAGTATGTCTCTAGGATCAACAGTTCGCCGATAATTTGCGATTGAAGGTGGTAGCTGTGCACCCGGTACAGAGCGTGCATATGCTTTTTTCTTAATTTAATTGATTTCACTGATATTATTTTAGTGCGTGCTAACCATTTAAAGTTATCAGCGTTTATACAGTAAATTAAAAACGGATAATGTTCATGAACTTGAACGTGCTTTTTTCATAGTCTTTCAATTGTTACAGATTTGAGACCTGTTGAAACAGTGCGATTTCTTCTTTTTCCAATAACAACAATCATTTTTCACGGCCAAGTGATCCAAAAGTAACTAGTAACCATTGCATGGACTACAATGTTTGCCGAAGCATATTGACAATTTTTTTTTGTGCGCCGAATATGAATGTAGTTGATTTTGAAATGAAGGAGCAACAAGATATTTCGTAGCATACAATCGACTACTATGTGAAATTTTTATTGTTTGTAGATGGCAGCTGGAGTTTCTATATAACAATAATATGCTAAATTTTTATTATACGAGAAAGGAAAAGCTTTACGCTGGGGGCCACTGCTGTCACCTATCAAATGGAAACAGAACTATTTGTTTCTGAAAGGTTCCGATCTGTTTGTTGGTTAAAAACTGGTGTACAGCATAAAAATTAATAATATGTGGTATGATACATACAGGCATAAACTTTTTGTGCTACAACACTGTTGGGGTTAATATGTTTTTGATGTTTGCGAGAACTGATTATGCGACAAACGTGATAACATTAGGCATTAAAAAACAGATCGTTTGTCGCTTTACATTTACACCGGTGTGCAGCGTGAAATTAATTGATATATGACATCATATCACACTTCGTTCGTTTTCGTGCTGCATACTAGTTTGATTCAAACAACTAATTTCTTTTTAAATATGTAACGAATAGTTTTGGTTGTATTTTATAGGTGGCAGCAGAGATTAGATATTTTTGTGATGAATATTTTTTTCGACGTTTCTGTGTACAAGAAAATTGAGCACAAGTATTTCACGAATCACGTATTTTGCGCAATTCCTCTTCTACACAAAAATATGGGAATGGGAAAGCGTTTATAATTTTAACTCATTCATAAATTTTCAAAGCAACAAGATTTGTAATTAAATAATTTATTAAATACGGTATACGGGCGGTATGTGTACGAATTCACCTTCAATAAACACACTCGGGAAATTTCTCTTGAATAAGCCAACTTCAGTTTCGGTCGATTCCTTATTTGGTGCGATTCGCATTCATGGATTGCCAACGTGGGTGTCGTAAAATACATAAGGAGGGTTCCGAAATATGTATAGTGACTAAAAGAAACACTGTTCGAGTGGAATGTGATACATAGAAACGTGAAAAAAAAAATGCAGAAGAAGTTAGTTCTAAGAGATACGAAATTCTCTTGCGCATAACTTTGCAGAACGAGAAGAGACAAGTTGTTGAATATATACATTTGGTGAAATATTTACATGTTCCCGAAAATTCGGTGAGGCTTTTCTACCTATACTTGTTATGTAGAATGTCTGACGATAGAAAAGAAAATTTCTGCGCATTTTTCTTCTGGGATGACTTCTCTTTTTCCCCATTGCCTAATATGTCCATGTGTCGAGTGATTTTCTGTATTAGGCAGATTAGAAATTTTCTCTTATACATTTGAAAGGAACTTCTACACAAAAACTCAATACCGATAGAAACAGAAATAACGGGGGACGAAGTTAGAATATTCATTACCTGTGAGCATATTAGGGCTGGAAGATATTTTCAATTTCTGTGGAATTTCATTTATACAGAAATCCTAGCTGGATGTTGAAATTCACAGCAGGGCTCTTCCAAGTATAACTTGAAAGTATTAATCGAACAGCATATGGGGAATATGTAATGTTTCCCATATGATGTGCATATGGGTTTTGATACTGGGTTACTCAGTAGCACAGTATCCGAAAAGAGCAACACACATGACATCTCTGGCGTATGTTCGAACTCGGGCAAGCATTTTATGGATTCTTTACTGCAATTTCAATAGGGATGGATTAATGGGGTGTCAATCAAGACGTCGCTAGCACACAGAATCTAACGCGAGGATCGAGTATATACCCCAAGACCATTTTCACTGATGTTTGGGGAGAGGGTGGAGTACTGATGTTTATTAGATACTAGATGACCAGCTATCGAGGTGACCCAACGCGTGCATTCCTATAGCGTCCCTTAGCCGAGGTGTATTTATTCTGTGCACCCTTTTTTTTTATTAAGAAAAACTCCCTTTATGAGGAAAGCTTTTAGAACAACGCATTAAAACACACTAATTTCTTGAATTTTTATCAATTTTTCAACTATTTAAAAATTTATTGGGGCACCCTCCATAATCACAGAGCAAAAAAGTGATAAATTTATCAAATATACGGGGACGATTATGCTTAATAACCGATTTAATCATATTTACCGTATCATATATACAGTATATGAATAGAACAGATTTTTCGTAAATAAAAATAGATTTTTTTTCTGAAATGATGATTGACAATGGAAAAGCATTAAAGCTACTATTTGCTTTGATGATATAAAATACAAGAGTGCACATCCTACGGCCCGCGGGACAAATGCGGCCCAACAAGAGTTTCAATCCGGTCCGCGAAAGTTGTTTCGTTAGAAAAATATCAATACCCACAACACGAAGTGAATATCTAGGCTAGTCATATTTTCCGAGGATGATGTCACTGTCCGCTATTCATACAAAGGTTTTTAACAGCTGGCTGAATATATATTTTCTCTCTTTCCAAAATATATCTTCGCATCAGCCAGCTGTTAAAAAACCTTTGTATATAGTATATTACTATACTTCATCTATTATCTATAATACTTCACATATGTAATAATAAGTTCACAAAAATACGGATATCGGCAAAAAAAGTTACTAAAGCAAGTAAAGCTGCCAATTACAGCCGAAAAACTTGCCGAAGACAATTATAAGACAACTATAGCTGAAACTGCAGAATAATTTCTAATCTACTGGAAGTCAAAATGTAATTCATTAGATTAAAAAAGTATATGTTTGACAAACTTTATTGACAATAATAACCCTCAGAGGGCATGGAATGCACTCACGCTGTAAAAGTAAGTATATATGTGAGATGAATATTTACCTATATGAAAATTAGTCATAGTCATCATGTAATTTATAAGTCATGAAAATAATGTTAATACTTGATTTACAAAATTCACAACCAAGCCTTCTTAAAAATAGGGGGGGGGGGCGGATGGAACATTTTATAAAAAAAAGACAGGACGGCAAAAATTACAGGAATGTTCCCTAAAAAAATCGGGTCATGATCACAGTTTATGTATGTCTCTGGCCCGGGAGCGGAAAAAATGCCGCATATCTGGCCCGTGGACTAAATAGGTTGGGCACTCCTCAGTTATGAAAGGTTGTAAGACTGCGTATAGGAATGTTGTTGCTTCCCCGTTCGCAATATGGTGATATCGTTCCAGCTCCGAATAAATAAATCCAAGCGACTCAACGACATCTCTCGTGGGAACTCATTCCATGCCGGAAACCGTATCCCGGAGAATGATTGTGTGGAATTATAATCATGGTGTGTGTATGCATACACACAAAACTTGTATACATATACTGCATCAACCCCCCCCCCCCCCCGTCACTGCGATAACGACTGACGCTGCACTAGAGAGGACCACGGACATCCATCACGGTATTAGAACCTGGTCCGGAGCCCCCAGGACGCGATGTTATTCTGACGGGAACGACAATTCACGGGAAATCCCTCCGAGGCAAGAGAGAGAGGACTTCATGGGAAGTGAATTGCGCGGTAAACAATACCCCCGTACGCGTGACAATGAATCGGGTTTGTTTAATTATTCAGCAGCGAGAGAAAAGGACGGAGCAACGTTTCGTAATGAAGACACCGCGCGGTGTCTCTCTCTCTCTGTGTGTTCCCATCGCTTCGTGAGTAAGTACGTTTTGAGCATCTCCTCAATGATCATCGCTGGCAGACACTCAAAACACAACTCTACGAAGTGGAAAAAAGGAATCTTATTTCAAAATGTACTATATATACACGCAAATTAGAAATCACGTACCGTCAAGGAATAGTTTCAGCGCGCAATCGAGAGAGACAGAGAGATATCTTAAACTTAATCAAGAAGTTCCCACGCGGGAATACGCAATGTCGACACTCCTTTCCCTTCGATATCGATCCGTCAAACAAGACAGGCTGCTTCTGAACGATCGATCGATCTCTTTGTGTCGAAAACCTAATTCTCAAAACAGTTACTACGGAGAGAGAGGAATCGACGCGTGTGAGACTGTTGCACAAACTCGCAGCTGTGTATCAAGAATTGGCTGAGGTACAGTCATTCGAGTTCAGTGTTGTGAAACTTTCAGTGCTCAGGAAATGTCGGAAAAGGTTCGGCATCACTCATCCCCCCCCCAACACTTTATCCACAACATGTTTCGCCCCCCGGATGAAACCAAGTGAGAGACTGTATGAGTGAATGAGTGACCGTATGAGTGATTGAATGAGTTGATGGGTGTAATTTTCATACGGACACTTACTCAATCGCTCACCCAGTTCGTAACTCAACTACTTAGTGAGAGCTCCCTCAGTCATTCGAACTGTCACACATCTACTCATTCATACGGTCACTAACTTGCTCAATCGTTCACTCACTCGGTCATTCGTTCACTGTTCACCCACTTGGTCATACGATCATTCGCTCATTCATCCACTCACTTGATCACTCAATTGGCATCGTCCGAGGCGACACGCTCCCGAAATGTTGTAGACTAAATTTCCATGTACGTGCCAGGAAATGTCTCTAAAGTCTTACAGATGTCAGATCTCCTAGAAATACTAGGCTGACTCGTCCACCATCTTTCAGCAGAAGTGCGTGACGTCAGTATTTACCACTGCAGTCAGTCACTGTTCCCACCATTTTCTTTTCTTCAATTATTAGCCGTCACTTGTAATAGCAAACCAGTTTCTTGTTCAAATATGAAAGATGACGATAAGTCCGTTCCCCTTTATAAATTCCTTAACTCTTACAGCGGCAATCGCGAAATATCTTGGTTTCTTAAACCTCAAAATGGCAACCCTTAGCCCACATACTGTTGTTTTCTTCTCTTGATATCTTGGGTTTGCCTTCCTCCCCCTCCCCCATTTTTGATTTTGAAAACCTTAAGGGGTTAAGGTACGCAAAAACAAATTGGAATAGGTACAGGGTCTTAAACTCTGCTATTCGCAGTAGAGCTCCATTTCCGCCATTGGCTATTTTTCAGCAGAGATAGATGATAAATTTGCTTACTTTTGATAACTTTTTTTGGCAATAATTACCAATTGAAATAATAATTTGGCAATAATTACTGTTTGCCAATGTCTCTTGTTTTCCTGTAAGGATCCCGATCTAAACATCTGGCTGGCCGCCATTTCCTACATTTTCAGTTAAAGAACATTTAACGCATTTTGCGATCGTATCCCGATGTAATGAATTCTATGTATCAATGTACGATCGTAAAATTATAGTCAAGTGTGTTCAGTTCGTTATGTGGACGTCCAATTTCAGAATTCGTCAAACAGGAGTTAATTATAGGAGTTATTTCGATGTTCGGAAATATTCATCAAATCATCATTCATTATAACCGACCCTGGCTCACAAGGACGGTCATATAAATAATAAATCTCATCACGGCATTGGGGCTGGTTCTATCATATTTACTAATATCAGATTGCCATTACGCGATTGTGTGTACTAACCATAGGCAGAGATAGACTTGGAAGTCTAGGAGGAGCACGATAATGATGTTAATTCATCTAAACATATATGCATTAGATCAGTCGACTTCACCTTTAATGGGGGGGGGGGAGTATACCTCCCACGCCCCCCCGTAACTCCGCCCATGGTAATAACCAGCAAATATGATAGATTTAGTACGATTTATTAAATTTATACCAACGACGAGGCTTGGGAATTATGCATAATCTCTAGTAAAAGGGATAAATTAAAAAAACCTCGGTGTAAGATTAAAAAAAAAAACTTACCGGATGATTGACAATTATGCATAATAACCGATTTATATTTACAGCAACGCTTTCATTTTTTGGGGTTCTATATTTGTCATGGAGATGGGGGGGGGGGCTGTAAGTGGTTCTTTAGTGACAGTGAATTGAATATTGAGCTGAATTGGCTGGGAGATAGACGAGTGACGTGTTCGCCGTCTGCATCGTATAGCTGTATAATTGCCGAAACTCTCTGAAATTCCCTCGTCAGCGGCGAGAGAAGCACGTGGAGTGGAAGGCATCTCTTGGATGAACAGAATTTGGTCGCAACGCGAGATGTAAGGATTAATGCAAATCCCGCCAACAAGCTTTACTGCACGAAACGCGATAACGAGGAGAAGACAACATCTACGCGTTCGATGGAATACCGTATTGGAGTGTGAAAGTGATAACTGCTCCATAGTGGATCCGAAATGGTAAACACCAGCTCTGGATCGTTTTCTTAATCAGGAGTTCTTAACGTTCTGCTTTCTACGGACTCCCAGCGCTAATGAGATGAATTCCAGGGACGCATTGTCAAGTGCATGCGCTTTTAACGGAATAATATCCGGTAAATACATAATAATGCAAAAACAATAACCTCCTGAAGGATTCCTACGTAGGATTATTACTCTAAAGCTATTTTAGGATAAATTCGGAAAAAATTACCAGCGCATTTATTTTTGGCCGGATTCACGTATGCACCGTACAAAGAAAAGCTTTTTTTTCCCCTATTTCATTGTTGAAAGAGAAAAGTGCACAAAATCCAACCCAATATGGCATCCATCAGAATTTTATTTAGGCAGCTAAGAAAAATTGGAAAGCCACATAGAGTCGCAGTCCTTACAATGACCCTCGTTGCTTCACGGAAAACGAACGTTATACTGAGAAGTCGTTATATCGAAAGTTAGAAATATATAAAATAAGTGTCTCAAGAAAATTCCATAATTGGACGGAATAAACACAGGAGTTGAAGTTAAAATGTAGGAAAATGTTAATAAACTTGTAATAATCATGATTATTCACGCACCTATACACTGAATTCCGTCTTTAAGATTTGCACCGATTAAACAGAAATTCGCGAGGACGTCATCAGATAATGTAAAAGCAGCATCAGACGAGGCATTACGCCCGGTTAAAAAAAAAGTCATCCATCAATGCTTTCAGGAGCTTTACAAGTGCTGACAAGTGTCTATCTTTGCACAAAGAGATTATCATGAAGTTGGTTGTGGGTTGGTAGTTTAATATCTTCAAAATATAGGAAATTCTACTTCCTTGAACTCAGTATTTAAAAAGTGGAATAGCAATAAATATTTACCTGCAAAGAGTATTTTCATACTGATTATTAATCGCATGATGATTCGAAACAAATTTTATACTCTTAAGTTGGTTATTCCACGCCGAATAAAGACACGAGACTGGCGCAGTTCAGACTTTACTCAGTTTAGAGTTCTTCTGTCGCTTCTGCTCTGCTTTGGTACCGAAATTGTTGAGCTCCGCAGCACGGTGTCGGCGTAGAGGGATGACCTTCCTTAAATTTGTGCTCATTGTTAATAAGCAAGCAATTTTACTCCCTCTACCACCAAAAAGTTGTGAAATTTCCTACTTTTTTATGTGTTGTAATTGAATTCGCCACTCGAGTCGGAGAGAAACACTCTTTCACCCTACATCAGTGTGAAGGCGTAAATTTGTCACCTCAAGGCATTTCTTGGCGGTTCTGACTGATTATTAGTGAAAAGCTTCGAAGCACTTTTTTCTCACAAGAAATAGAATTTAAAAAAAAATGAAATGGAGCGAGAGAGAGATTCTTCTCTTATTCCGGTTTTCTTAATCGATGGAATTCTACAGAGAGAGATGACATTCCGAAGCTGCATCCTTAGGTGGAATTTCATACGTGAGAACTTGGCTCCAAGGCAGGGAAGTTTCAGACTTCGAGGAATTCATTCAACCGATTCCAAGATCTGATCCAGCTTTTAACGAGTAATCAGTTGCATTCCTCAGTGAATTCAACAGAACGGAACTAACGTCACTCGCTCCCTGAAGTGAATCAATTCGTGACCGTCGCGTCATTGAAAAAGTGTATTCCATACAGAGATGCAGTTTCGAAATTGTTTTTTCTCATCCTGGGATGAAAAATAAGATACTCCAAAGCGAATTGTGTCGAATGAGACATGTTGGTTACAAAGAAGAGTTACTCTTCTTTTGATGTACAGAGATGTGATTCTTCCACGTGTATTGCGTTGAATCTGCATTATGGGGATTGCTCCTTTGTAATGCAAAATTCTAGTTCGTGTCGTATCTCCTATCCATTCAAATCATCCAGTGCGTAACCACCGATGTCATGGTCTAAGACTAATATTTCTTTTTATGTGGAGAAACATAAAATTGTTTTTTTTTCTAATAATATGACCGCAAAATAGTTATACTAGAAATATAGTCGGCCTCCCTTGAACGGAGAGAGATATCAACGGTTCCAGCACATGCTACTCGATTAAGCGGGGTATTTGATTATACACGGAACAATGCATTTGCCGTTTAACACCGTTAGTATACAAGATTCAATGAAAGACTGGTTGTTTGTGGAGATGACGATTACGTGTGTGTATGTGTGTGGAAAAAAATTCATCACTGCCCCTTCCCCCGGGAGACTCGAACCCCGGTCTCTAGCTTGCAGTACGAGTGCTCTACCATATCTAAGCTATGGAAGCAGATAGAATTTTTCAACCTTGGAGCATATATATATATATACGGGGTGATTATAAAAAAAACTATCCCGACATATGGGCCCCTAACTATCATACCATTCACAGAAACTGAATGAAATTTTGGCATAAGGTATTTTGATGTATGCGCTCAAGAATGATATGGAAAACAACAGTGTCACTCTAACAGTTACGGTTACAGTGAGAAAATTGCGAAAATATCAAATGGCAACACCAAGTATTGGAATGCGATCTCCATACTGAAAAACACTAAATAGCGTTGGAATGGCACCTGTAGCACGAAAATCCCCGGAGCTAGGCAAGGAAAAAGGACTTTGCCGTGCACCACAGCATTAATGTTCGTTTCATTCGTCACACCGTTTCTTCGGCTGAGATCCCAGCCTGATTAGTCCTCCACAAGGTCATGTGGAAAATTTGTGAAACACAATAAAATGCTTTATTTTATGCTGCTTCTATCTCTGTCCTTATTGGTTGTCCTCACTTTTAGCCTATCTACCGCCGGTGATTTTCATGTTACAGTTGCTGTTCGAACGCTATTTAGGGGTTTTCCCAATGGAGATCACATTCCAATACAAAAAACTTGGTGTTGCCATTTGATATTTTCTCACTGTAACCGTAACTGTTAGAGTGACACTGTTGTTTTCCATATCATTCTTGAGCGCATACCTCAAAATATCTTATGCCAAAATTTCATTCAGTTTCTGCCAATGGTATGATAGTTAGGGGCCCATATGTCGGGATAGTTTTTTTATAATCACCCTGTGTGTATACATATACATATATATATGGGGTTGGAGTCCTCGTGGGGGCAGTGATGAATTTTCTTCCTTGTAATCTTCGTCTCCTCAAATGACTCTTGTCTTTCAATGAATCTTGTATTAACGAGTCGAGAGGACATTTCTATATACCGTTAGTATAGTTTGTAAAAATGTCTTACATGCAGGATAGTAAGTGAAGCCTTTTAGTCATAATTTACTGGTGAACGAAGATTGGTCCTAGAGGAATGCTTCCAATTAGATGGAAAAAAAAACCATATAAAGAGGATTTGTAATTATTAAAATCAAAAAAATAAACCTTTATCTGGTTCTCAAAAACCCAATTAGACAGTTGTTGCCCTGTCTCTCCTCCCATTAACGAAAAAAATCCACGTCTATAAGTCCAATATTCGCTGTGATATTAGAATTCAAAAATTCGATGTAACAACAGGTGGGTAAAAACAGCATAAACGAAGAACGATTTTTTCCTCATTTATGTCGTTCCTCCCCAACTTTTGTCTTTCTTTTTGAATTCAAATACCTTGTGGTGAATTTCGCACTTACAGACGCAAAGTTTTATTTATTATTGTTGTTATTTCGCCAGCCGCAGGAAAGACATGGCAAAGACTTTCTAATTGGGGGGTTTTTGAGCACCGATTGTCCGTTATAAATACGTATTTTTGTTTTATTTCAATAACAACGCATCCTCTTGGAATGTGAATAACGTATCCGTTACATCCTCATCGAAGAGATATTGTGTGCAAAATTCGAGTTTAAACAGCATTAACCCTTGGTTTTGAAACGGGATTCACTGTGAACGAGAATGAGCTGTGGCGTGTTTTGTACCTAAACCTTGCACTAACGAGACCAGAATTAAACATTGAAATGTAACGTGTATCCGGCGTTCGTGCTTTGAATGTTAACGTTCGGCGTCTGTTCGCTAATTGATGCTTTGGACGTACCTTGTACCGCTTCTAATATAGTCTCGTATTTGCTACTACGACTTGGGTTTCCGTTTGCTTTGCACTTCAAGAAACCAGAAACGGGTTGAGTGGTTCCGAATGTTTCTCATCGTGGTCCCTCCTGTGCAATATCCGTCTATCAATTCAGGCCGTAGAAAAGAACAAGTGAAATAACGTGGGTTTTGAGAGGAGTGTGTATCCTCATCTGTATCAGGTCCGTCCCAGACGCAAGTCTTTTCCTAGGTTCTCGGCCGATTTTTGTGTTGTGTGGAAGAACATTTTGTTACTTGACTAATACGGTTGCAAATAGACAATATTTTGGAAAATTGATGATATTGGAACCGGCACCAGTTTCGTCTTATTGAAATCTCGTCCGACGTGTGATAAAAGTCATTCATACATGGTTACCCGATATGAATAATCTTATAAATAAGAAAAACACGAAATTTGAAAGACTGCTAAGACTTTGAGACTGTACAACCTGATGCATTAAAATTTAAGCTCTGATATCATTTCTGTAAAATTTCGCAACCGAAACATGTCATTTTATTCAAAAAAATGATGTACGGAGAATTCACCGGAAAGAGTAAATTTACAGCTGGGAAGATTCAGCGATTCACTGTGAAACAATTCATTGACGGATCACCCAGGAAAATTCACAGCTGAAAAATACATCGATGGAAAATTTATCGCCCGGAAATTTAACGACCAACAATGCACCGAGAGAAAATCCACCTTGAGAAAAATTAATCAGTGGAAAATTAACATTTTGTGAAATTCACTGCTTGAAAAATTCCCATCTCCAAAAATTCACCTCTCACTGACTGACCTATCGAGTCAGGGAACGGGCAATTAGTGAATGATAATAATCTACTTTATTGCTAACCTAACTCTCTCTGCTCATTCACACATTTATTTGTTCAGTCAACCCATCTCATTACTCAGTCATTTGCTCACTCACTGTCACCAACTGTTGTCGACGAATTTTCTGGAAGCGCAAGAAAACTTACCTCCGTAAAACAGGGCTTTCATGAGCCCAGAAACGAGCCCCATGCTTTATTCTTACCAGGATAATGCTTGAAGTAAAACACACATTTGTGTGTTGCTCAACTCATGATTTTACTGTTACTTTAAATTCAAAACAACGCAAATAACACGTGTTGTCTTTGAATTTTCTCGTCAGGTGAAATTAATTGGACTACAAAAAATCGCCCATATGAAAAAAAAGTAATAATAACGAGTTCTATTAATTTATATCAAACCCACATGTAAACGCCACGTAAAATACTCGCCACTAGAAGGCGTTACGTATGTCTGAGTGTTTATTGATCAATTTAGACGAGAGAGGAAATCAACTGACAGAGCGTGGTTACGACATTGATTTTTATACGTGTGTGGCTGGTTCCCTGAGCAAAAAAATAAACACCATTATCCTACGCATGTTTACTCTTTCTCTCTGTTCTAATCTTTCTGCTAGTTTTAATATTATTTTTGTCATGTAAAGGCTTTTCGTATGCAGCGATAAATAAATAAGATAGTCGTTATTGCTCAAATCGCACCCAAAAAAACTCTTAATTTCTCGCGTTTAATCGCGTGGAAATCGAACGCGACTCATTTGTCTTTACGAATCTTTACACGGCGATACACAAAATCATTAACAAAATTCTTATTCCCATTCTTTTCTTAACAACGAGCTCGACGCCAAGACAAAACTGAGGGTGGAATGACTTGGAATAATGAACGAAGTACTCGGGTCGGAACTCATTAAACGTGATATGCATTCGCCGAATCAAACTCTTCCGACTGAATGAAACAATTTGCTACTCAATATGTCTTTTCATTAAAATATTTTTCTGACGCAGAATTGTGCGCATATAACCGGGACCCTGTCTTAATGATTAACTTACTCAATTCAGATATACACCATTCAATAGTGGCGATCATCCATTTTTGATTTTGGCAACATTACTGTGGAATGAGGCATACTTTTTGGTTACATCACTGGTGAGTTACATAATAACTCTATTGAAAAGACTAATTTGAAGAAAATTCGCCAAAAATTATCAAAATATTGTGAGGCTCAATCAAAATCTATTTCACAAAAAAAAGTGTAAACGTAGTGAATATAAGAGATACTAGTTTTGACATTAAATATAAATATTCATGATATTTTTAAGCTATTAATTTTTGAAAATTGTTTTCACCCATGACTCCCATAATGACTACGGGCTGAGTAGTAAGTTTCTTTAAAAAAAAACTGGCTATTTCTGTGAATGAACCTTGGGATGGCGGAAAATATGTGGAAATACATAAGGTAATGTCGGGAGGTCGTACGGTCATCTTACATAGGACTGAAAATTTTTATCCGCGAAGGGATGTGTGAGCTAATAGGAAATGCATTATAATGAACATTGAAGCCCTATTTAACTAAACTCAAAACAGTGCTCGTTAACGGGAGGTGTGCGCTATCAGGAATGTCCATTATAAAAATTTACACCGTGTAAGGAATTCTAAAAAGTTATTCGTACTGTTTGTGCCCAGCGTCTATAAAGGCAGCCGTGCACGCGTTTCTTATGTAACTAACCTGTAGTACATACATGCACATCTCGCAGGTCAAATAAAGTCCTCGGATTTACCTGATGTGGCCCGTGACCTCGAACCAAATTTTGTCAAAATGAATTAAGTGGCACAATATTTTTTCAGATTACTCGACAACCGGCGGAATATCTACAGCTCACTTGAGCGGCACATTTACAGATCCTTGAAGTGACTCGCGCGGTGCAGTTTCAAACCACTTGAGTGACCAGTAGCCCATTCTCAGATCACGTAAGTGACTCAAGCCATATTTTAAAATTACTGTCAGCCCGCTACACCGTTATAGAGCACTTAAGCTACCCACGTTTCAGATCACTTTGGCGGCCCGCAGAACATTTCCGGATCATTTAAATGATCCGCGGCACATTTACAGAACATGCAAATGATCTGCGGGTGCTATTCCGTATAACTTACTTAACTTAAAAATGGTCCGCGGCTCATTCCCAAACCAATAAAGTATCCAACAACACGTTTTCAAACAAACTGAAGTGGCCGCCACTCTCTCAAAGGTTTAGCGCTCTTGCTGCAGTAGAAGTGACTTGCTTTGTTGCGCGGCTCTATTTCAGCAGTGGTGTTCGCTCCTGAAACAAACCACCAAGTTGCATACTACATTAATCGTGATATTTCCATTATCAAAAAGCGCGTTTTAATCACGTTAAGAACGCATTCACAAAAAAAGTTTCTCGTTCCTGACGTCTTAATTTATTCAATTTGTGCACAATCCCCCCCCCCCCGATTTGTTTTTTCCCCCAAACAATCGATCTTGTTAATGTATGAAGGTGATTAATCGATCCGAGATACACGATTTAATTTTCATAACATCCCACCAAACAATGCAGATAAAAACTTCTATGATTTCGATTGATTGACGAGTAACATTTTTCCAATAATTTTACTCTTGACGGGGGTTGAATAGAAATTTAATAAATTAATTTTTAAGAATGAGACTCCGGTGGGTCCCCCCCCCCCCCACAATAATCAGTCGCCTGGATAAAATGGTCAAATAAGTATTATTCTGAGAGAGATACAGATAGATACACGAATCACACACATACACTTTTTTAAAAATTTTTGTGGAAGTACAGTTGGCCCCTCTTAGAGCCGTATTCACCGACATGTTTTAAACTATACTCACAACTTTTTCATAAGAGATCGACACGGATTGGTTAAATTCAGGTTTTTAACCAATTTATGTTGATTTCTTATCCAAAAATTGTGACTAGTCGGTGAATACGGCCCTTAATCGAGTAAATGATAAACATATATCCCCGCTTTAAACGGATAAACTCCTCTAGAACAAAGCATTTTCGCATGGAGACAATGTCTACGTGTTTCCCGCTTAATATAATTATTTCAACATTTCTTCGCTTAATGCAATATCATGATACATAAAACTATGAATACATATTAACCCCGCAATATATATATAATTTGTTTATAAAACATTTGAAAGTTGTACCTAGTATGTTGCCAGTTAAAGAAAAAAAAACACAGACTTCTGGGTTCGAAGTGTCGAAGCTGTCTTCAGCTGTTAAACCAATAGAGGAGGCTAACTTTTATTTGATAAAGACAGTGCTTCATGCAATGTCTTGAAATTAAGAAAACTAACGGGGAAATAAAAGATTTGAGTTTATGTAGCAAATTAAATGCAATAAAGAGCTAAAAAGTACTCGGAAACAAAATTGCTTATGTGTATGGAAATTCTTAAGCTCAGGTGTCAATCATTAAGAAAAATTTGGATGAAATGAAAACAATTAACGGAAGCTCTTGAACACAAAAGAAAATCTGATTTCGACGGCGAATTGTATTACAATGGCCAAAAGTACGTTAATCAACGGTGACGTGCAATGATTGAACAGAGAAAAAAAATGAATAAAAAACGTGAGGATATCGCCAAAGATTTTGAAAACTGAAAATTCTTTTGCTGTAGATGAGTGATTCCCAACGCGGGCATTAACGCCCCATTGGGAGCGATGGAATGTTCCGGGCGGGGGGGGGGGGCGGTAGAAGCTACGGGTATAACAAAGGGCCCTATGGATTAGATTGCGTTGGGAGGCGATGGGAAAAACAAGGTTGGGAAACTATGCTATAGATCGTTGCACAAATGGCAGCAAAGAAACACTGACGTTTTATAAATATATGTCACGGTAAATCCGCATTAATATGCGTAATCACTAATATTCTCGGTATGTTGGATCAATTTATCACTTTTACCTGCGATTATGCATAAATATAAAAACTTTTTGTTGGTGAATTCCATAAATACTAAAAAAATTATCACATATTTACCAGTAATTATACCATATTTACCAGATAATAATAGATAACCGTTGATATCTATTTAACCAGAGAGCCGACTGTTTTTCTACTACACCTTAACTATTTTTTATCATATAATGCATAAAAAAAAGTATTTTATGTTTCTCCCCACAAAAATAAATATTAGTCTTAGACCATAACATCGGTGGTTACGCACTGGATGATTTGAATGGATCGGAGATACGGCACGAACTAGAATTTTGCATTACAAAGGAGCAATCCCCATAATACAGATTCAACGCAATACACGCGGAAGAATCACATCTCTGTACATCAAAAGAAGAGTAACTCTTCTTTGTAACCAACATGTCTCATTCGACACAATTCGCTCTGGAGTATCTTATTTTTCATCCCAGGATAAATACATCGAGAAAAAACAATTTCGAAACTGCATCTCTGTATGGAATACACTTTTTTAATGACGCGACAGTCACGAATTGATTCACTTCAGAGAGCGAGTGACGTTAGTTCCGTTCTGTTGAATTCACTGAGGAATGCAACTGATTACTCGTTAAAAGCTGGATCAGATCTTGGAATCGGTTGAATGAATTCCTCGAAGTCTGAAACTTCCCTGCCTTGGAGCCAAGTTCTCACGTATGAAATTCCACCTAAGGATGCAGCTTCGGAATGTCATCTCTCTCTGTAGAATTCCATCGATTAAGAAAACCGGAATAAGAGAAGAATCTCTCTCTCGCTCCATTTCATTTTTTTTTAAATTCTATTTCTTGTGAGAAAAAAGTGCTTCGAAGCTTTTCACTAATAATCAGTCAGAACCGCCAAGAAATGCCTTGAGGTGACAAATTTACACCTTCACACTGATGTAGGGTGAAAGAGTGTTTCTCTCCGACTCGAGTGGCGAATTCAATTACAACACATAAAAAAGTAGGAAATTTCACAACTTTTTGGTGGTAGAGGGAGTAAAAATTGCTTGTTTATTAACAATAAGCACAAATTTAAGGAAGGTCATCCCTCTACGCCGACACCGTGCTGCGGAGCTCAACAATTTTGGTAACAAAGAACGCTGATATTTGAGCTGCGCCAGTCCCATGTCTTTTTTCGGGGAGGACAAACTTAAGGAACTTATAAATTTGTTTTGAATCATCATGCGGTTAATAATCAATATGGAAATACTCTTTGCAGGTAAATATTCATTCCTATTCTTCTTTTTTGAATACTGAGACTAAAGCACCTATAAATTAAAGCGGACTCATTGTCTTAATTTTTTTATTGAGGGAAAAGTGACTCGCTATAGCGATAATATTGACGTCACACCTCTGATCATCACTTTTGCTCAAAAATGATATTATGTCAGCTTACTATTTCAAGGGATTCAAAAAAGGCCAGTCGAAAGTTTTACACAACATTTATGCCCGATTATAGTTAGCAGCCTGAATCTCATGTGGCCAGAGCGAATCACTATTGAAAAGTTAACCATTAGAAAGGATATATATCCTCGTAAATGTCCGGTTCTAACACATATTATCGTATCTCCGTTTATGAGGGGTAACAGTTCAATTTCGTTTCACACCGATTGTATAGTTTGAATCATGCATTATATAGTTTGTATGCAATGTTCCTTTGCTTCCACCTACGTATATAACCATCCTTTTGAAACAGGAAAGTTTTCAATTGTCAAAATCACTGGCGATTTCCTCTACTTTTTTGCCTTAACACATCGCCGTTGATTAATACGTTTTTGACTCTTTCAACATGGAAACATTGCAATAGGAGTTAGTCAACACCGTCGATATTTGATTTTTCTTTCCCATTTCCTGATCAGGGGCTTTCCGTTAGTTCGACAAATATTTGTTGATACTTGAAACCTGAGCTTGAGCGATTCCATACTCTTTGGCAATTTCATTTTTTATTATAGCATCCAAAACGTTCAGTTTGTTCCACGGTCGCAAATCCTTCCTTTTCGGGATCACTTTTCATTATGTTATGGCGTGTGTATACATATTTTTATTTTTACTTTCATTGAAAAAGTTGGTGCCCTCTATGGACTCGAGAAACAAAGGTATAATAAAATAACAAAATATACCGAAGACAGCTCAGATATTACGAGACCCGTTTTATCAGTTTCAACTGGCAACATTATTTGTCATAATTTAAAAATGTCTAATCTAACAAAAAAATATCATGTACATAATGGCTAATATATACCTGCTGGTGTAACCTTTTACAGACCATGCCCCCACCCCACGGCATCTCTGAAACACTGGTGTCCTCCCGTCCCCTTTTGTCGGGGAGGAGGGGTACCTACCCCCTCCAATGAAACTTCATAGTTTCATAAGTTTTTTTTTTGCTTTGCCTCCTTAAAATTTAAAAAGTCGCCCCCCCCCCCGATTTCTGTCTACCTTTTCATAGTCAAAAGAGTGGGTCCTGGGAGAGAGTTCGGTGGGTTCGTGAGGTTGGATGAGGAAACAACTAATGTATTGCGTCAATTGAGAATAAGGTCTGATCGGTCTGTCTGATAGGTCATGGTCCACTATGTCTTTCAAACGTTTTGCCGGCAGATATGGTGGAATCTTCAGAGGTGAGTCCGGTGCTACCTAAAGCTGACAACAACAATCTATAGTAAGTGAAGTTGGAGAAGTTGTTAAGGAGGGCATCTCATTGGCACTCGGTAGTGCCAGACTCGCCTCTGAAGATGCCCCCACAGCTGCGGGTGAAGCATCGGGAAAAAATATTATTTGGTAAAGGAGTTGTGGCCTTCATGTTATGGGTATAGTGGACTTGATCTCAACTTGAGCACAAACTTTCTGTGGAACACAAAACATTAAGAACTCTTGATCAAACCTCTTCCACTGAAAGAGAAAAATGAAAGAAAGAACTCATTTAGAAATTGTTTAAAAATTAAAAATTTGAACTGATATAAAAAAATGAAGGGGGTTTGAGTAGTTCTAAGTTTTCAAAATCTAAAAATCTCAAATTGCTCCCTTGTGGGGAGTGGGCCCCACGCTGGTAAACTATATATAGGTTATGCCTATAGATGACGTCACTTTCCTCTTGTTTAGGCAAGGTTGTTTGCTTTGCCCACCAGTGCTACAGAATATCGATTGAATGGGAATGCATACTGGGTTCCCATATTAAAAACACTTTCCACAGTGAGTAGGAAGACCTTTCTTATAGTACTTACATAACATGAAAACTCAAGCATTTGACATCGTTACGGCAGAATATGGAAGACAGATGGTTGCACCAACAACAACATGAAGTGGGAACAACTGCGGCAGTATAAATACGTTAGGGCTCTCACATACACTCAGAGCACACATTCCGGCATGTACCGGTTCATTAGAAATATCGCATAAATATCTTTACGATGTGCATGTGCCGTTAAGTACTCACTGTTTGCGACGTGTGCAGAAAAAAAAACAACTCAAATGACAAAAAAAGCTACTAAATTATGACTCATTCAATTAGAATGGGTCGACTTGATTCGAAATAGTTATGTGGCCAAAAACCATACAATTTTCACTTTCGTATAATATATCTGTATTCCATGGATTAACTCAAAACAGTGGTAAAATTGTTAACAAAACTTTTTTTTTTTTGCCGCAAATAAATAGAAATTGACGTCAGACAGTCAGTTTTTACCATATGCAAATTCAAACGAAAGCTGGTGAACTTGAAAGGCTCACAGAAATGATAAAAGTAAATTACTTTAACATGTCCCCACACATTTAGGGAACCGAAACACAAAGTTTTAGGGAATAGTTACTATCCACGAGATGGTCTCATAATTTTTGTGCGGTAAGAGATATTATAAAGGGAGGGACAGAATCTCCATGTTGGTGTTTCAGTGAAAGGCTTTAGCGAGATGGGGGAGGGGGTGCGAGGTATTCGTGTTCGTGAATTTTCTAAATAGCTGCTCCGAAGGAAAATCTTAGCTATGAATATTAAAATTTTCGCCTCTTTCCCCAACTGCTCGAAAGGATGAATGAAAATTCTTTCCTTAAAAGAATTTTCCCGGGGAACAAGTCGAGGGAGAGAGAAAGGAGTATATAATGTTGGAATTTTCTAAACTTTCTAATGTTTTAACGACGATAAAAGATTTTTGAAAATCTGTTCATTCCCTTCGGGACGCAAAAATAGCCGGATATGTTCGCGTATTACCGTTTTATTTTCTGATTCAGTGACTGAGATCTAGGAGTGAAGAACTTCATTCGAGAGAATCCTATACACGTATTACTGTATATCCGAATGATTTCGTTTCTTTTGTAGTCATATTCTACGTAGCTCGCGTGTTTCTCAGCATTCATTCGCGAAATTAATTGTCATTCTATTCCGATCAGAGCTGGATTTCCGCATGGGCCCCGTGTTCTTGGGTGGGGGGGGAGGGACGGCAAATTCATAATAGTGTGTATTTCATTCAAATTTGTATAAATTTTATTTTGTAAAATTTTGGAAAATCAAAGAATTTTCCCCACAGTCGCATCATATTATTTCCAACGTGCGCATTATTAGCAAAACCCCCATTAAATATCATTTTTAATATTATACCAGTCAGTAATAGACTTTACACACCATGTATAATGCACGTACGCAGGATGTCCTGTAATTGCTGATGCGGTCTTTATCTCATCAACCGTTTATCGTAGAGGTATGGTTTCAATTTAAATAATGCTGAAAATGTGTTCACAAATTACCCAGTACCAGTTTTGAGAGTCATAATACAGTGTGTCACAAAATAAAAATAAAAACTAAATTTTTATATGGTCCTCAAACTTTCAATTAGGGAAAAACAGGACATTTTACAAAAAAGTTGGCGGCGAAAAATACGTGTCCCGTAATATACACGTCATACGGCCACCCGTATGCATATATATTACGGTGAATGTAATAAATCAGTTATTGCACATAATAACCGATTATTATGCATAATCACAATAATCATCTCGGAAAGTTTGATAAATTTATCACTTTTACAGGCGTGTCGTTTACCCAAGTGTCGTTGGTGAATTCAATAAACGATAAAATAAATTATACGTAATTTCATAAAATGATACGTAATATCGGGGTACGAACAATCGTGAAATTTATTTAATGGGAGCTCATTATGCTGGGTGCAATCGTACAATAGGAGTTTGTAAACAAAACCTCTGTTGTAAAATTCGTCAAACAGAGGCTAATTATATCGCGGTGCGATTGCAGAATTTGTTAAATACGAGTTCGTTATGTTGGGGGTCTGATTGTATGCGTAAAAAAAAATTGTGAAAATTCGTTAAATTTATTAAATCAGAGTTTGTTATATGGAGGTCGGATTTCAGAATACGTGAAATAGGATTTGGGGGGTGTTCGGAAAAATTCGTTAACTGAGAGTTCTCTTTTAACTCGACCGATTTAACATACTTACCAATATAATATGTCGATTATTCATAACAACCGGCAAATATGATTGCTTTATTATGAACGATTGACCATGTTTGCCAACGAAGCTTGGGTGTTACTCATAACCACCGGTAAAAGTGATAAATTCATATAAACTTAGCAAAATGGCCGTCGATTATGCGTAATAACCGGCTTTATCACAGTTGCCAAAACATATATATGTCACAGTAAATGTGATAGATATATTTTGTTATACATAATAACCGATTATTATGCACACTTACCAATCATGGTAAGTTTCATAAATTTATCACTTTTACCGGATGTTATGCATAACAACCAAGTGTCGGTGGTAACTTTGGGAAATATTTGAAATTTTTTGAGCCTTCATCTGTGATTATGCATAATAGCGTAGTACAATTTGTGAATTTGATAAATATGAAAAATAAAAATTCCAGATGAGTTCAGTACGTGTGATTTTGAGGACACCACCGATGGATGGCGCCTTCGTTTCCAACCGAACTCATTAATGGCAGTAAATCGCAATATAGTGATGTGGCCTGAGTTGGTGTTTGGTGAAGTATTATGTGTGAATAATATAGTCGGACAACGATATAATGATACAATACATATGTATGATTTATGTTATGGAGAATGGGAAAAATGGAAGGTGTAGTGTTATTATTTTTTGGGATGATTATTTATTATACTCATTCTTCATACTCACACACACACACACGTAAATACTCCCTATTCATAACTGGCCCACACGTAAAAACAAACACTACACAGTCACTAATTACTCTTATTAATTATTATATGTTAGAACGAGGCTGAAAATTGTATTGTTTTTTATATATTTTAAAATTGTTAAATCCGTCTTTTGTCCCACTTTGTCCCCTGTTCGTCGACGCAGCGATTGGTCTCGTTCGACGGGGAATAAAATCAAGAAATCGAATTCCAGATCTCAGAACTCTCAACTCTTAATTTCAGCAAAAACTCAAATTTCATCAAATTCCAGATTTCTATCATGATCGTGTTTCGACGTGAAACTTTGCTTGCTCTCCCTTCCCTAGTCCCTTCTCCTCTTCCCCCCCCCCCAAGGGTGAGTCACCATTTTCGCGCCTTTTCATCGAGAGGAGCATGACGTGGTCATCCCGTGACCCCTCCGCGTCCTATCGGAAGTCAGACAAAGTTCAAGATCTGGAGAAAAGTGGAGGAAAACGGGGCTTTTTGCTCGGTGAGATGATGCTGCTCGGACACACTCTCCTCTGTCTCCGTGGGTCTCTCGCCCCCGACTCCCCCTTTGAACGCTCGTTGTCTATCAAGGCAAGGGGATCCCGTTTCCTGAGCTTTCCTAAATAAAAGATCCTCAGGACTTTCCATGGTGCTACGACTTCTTCGTATGACGCTGGTCAACCGCTACCCGAGTACCATTGCGACGTCAGCTGCCTCCAGAATGCTACGTCTCCGATATCATAACTACCACGCTTGTCAACCGCTACCCGAGCACCATTGCGATGTCAGATGTCGCCAGAATGCTACGTCTCCGATATCATAACCACCACGCTTGTCAACCGCTACACGAGCACCATTGCGATGTCAGCAGCCTCCAGAATGCTATGTCTCCGATATCATAACCACCACGCTTGTCAACCGCTACCCGAGCACCATTGCGATGTCAGCCGCCTCCAGAATGCTACGTCTCCGATATCATAACCACCACACTGGTCAACTTCCATAATGAATACCACACTGTCTTCCTCGGTTACGCAGCTTCCACCTCATTGCGACTAGAACTGTCCTCCTCCGATATGCCGCGTCCATGATGATGAACCCCGATGAATTCTGACGGTCAACCAGATCTTCCGCCGTCGATCATGCTCTTATCCTGGACCGTAAGTAAATTAACTCTAATCCTCTGACAAAACATATGTTCCACCCAATTAATGTCATTACCCTCCCCCATCCCGACAGCTACACTATCATGCGAGTGGTAAAGAACTGTAAAAGGTGTTAAATTTTTTTTGTCTGTATAATTCCATAGGGGGGCCCTAAGTTTCATACCAAGTGTTATTGTTTTTGCTCATTGTACATTAAAATTTTCAATATTTAAATCTCTCATTACTTGGACTCCTGGTGTCAATGGTTGGTTGAGATTGTGTTTTTTTTTGTTGTTGTTGTAAGTTTTTCAGCTATAACGAACCTGGGTGCATTGAATAAAACCCCTCCCCTCTCTTCACGGCCAACCCTAGTTAAATTTCTAAATAAGTTATATAGTAAACGTTAACAGCTAATCTAAATAAGCTATATAACATTTATCCTGTATAGTATATTTTATGGCAGGGTGTTCTGAAAATGTGCACTTGTCAGAACCCACGCACCGTGGCACCCCTGACAAAGGTATCTCGAAAAGATTCTTTGTGAAGCTGCTCTGGGGAACCGTGGATAAGCGGTGATTAGGGAAAGGGACATCGCGAGTGAGGAAAAGTTTGAAAACCCCCTGTGATATAGTACGATTTATCATGTTTAGCAACGACGCGACACTTGGGTATTATGCATAATCACCGGTAAAAGTAATAAATTTGGGAAAATTTATCAAACCTACCAAAATGCTTGGTAAGTGTGCACAATAACCAGTATTAATGTCTAATAACCGAATTTATCACATTTACCGTAATATATACAATTTTTTTTCCTGCCAGTGAAGGGTAGATCTACCGCATGTCTGGTCTGAAATGCGAAAGTGAACATTTCTCAACACGAAAGTTTTGCAGCCGGGACGAGACAAAGGATTATGTCGGAAATTGACATTTCTCTTTAAACTCTCCAGGTCAATAGTCAGATTGATTATGTCACGAAAATTGAACTGATTCCTTGGAAATGGAATTTATTTTCCAATTGGTTTATGCTAATGCAAACGTGGTCACGTAATTGATCACTTTGGGAAGAGGGAGGAAGAAGAATAATTCTAAAAAGATTCTCTCATAATTCTTTTCCGTGTTTTTTTTTTTTTTGTTCGGTGGTAAAAGTCGTAGGTCCGGTAGGAATCCATCTTAATTAGAGGACGTTTTACGGTGATAGGTGGCAACGCATTATTCAAAAAGGTCGGCTGAGAAAGTCTCTCGAGGACTGATGGCTGGTAATTTTGTCTAGATTTTTTCATTGAAAAAAGAAAGAAAAGACCGTCCTTGTGCCAACCATCGCCTTCACTCTCTCGCGTCTTAATTAACTTCCGAGCTGATGGGATTTTTTTTTTTATTCTTCCCTCCACTACTGTTGTCATCCGTTGCCAAAAAAGTGATCAAATATTGAAAAAATAATAAGCACGTGCTAAAATAAATTTTTAATGAGGAAGGATAATTATGAAACCACTCAAAGGGATTTTTTTTAACAACCTTTAATATAGGGGAAAAAATCCATGTTATTTTAAGAGACTCCTCTGGAGGAAAAAATGTTTTTCACGGAAAAAAAATGTAATTTGAATATTTCTTTTTTTTTCCCCTTGGATTTCAGAATTAAAAATAAAAAAATCGATTGCATCAAGGAACATAATTTTAAGGGGATCATAACGTGAATGTTTCGAGAAAATGAGATACCAGTATGCACTGAGACTCCCTCAGTCATGTCCGGATATAACGTTTGTGTAATATGTCTTTTTAAGACGGTGTGAAAGATGGCTTTATGTTGATCAAACAATACTCGTCCCATGGTCCGCGAGTCAAATGAAGCCCACGATCTCAATTTTGAAACCTAACTCAAACCTAATTTTTTTTACGATCATTTAAGTGACCCAGTGGAACAGTTACTTAGGTTTTAAACGGTCGGCGGCAAATTTATAAATCACTTAAGCGACTCACGGCACAGTTCAAGATCACTCGATCGGCCCACGGCTTATTTTCAGTTTCCACTTGAGTAAAATGTGTTGCTGTTCCAGATCACTTAATTAAATGGCACACCAAACGTTTTCAAGTGTGGCCCACACTCTCCTGAGCATTTTTGACGTACGTGGTCTATAGCAGTGTTCCCGGTTTCGTTCATGGCCTCATTTGGACTATATTTTTCTCCTGGTGGCCTCCTGTCTCATTTTCCGAATAAAAATCTTATAAATTAGGTCGAGCTGGTCCCTTGAGCTGGAGTTCCCACCCTCTTGTTTGGGTTCTAAGCAGGGTCATATCACCATCGTGTGGCCACGAGCACAGAAGTGTTGTTCTTGAACCTCGTTCTCAGTAGGTAGTAACAGCTTACATATTTGCATTCTTACACTCGAAAATTACGACGCCAAATCTCATTATGAAGACTGTTTATAGAAATGAAGTCCTCGGACCATTCGCCGATAGTCCCATGGGTTGAAATGTCCCTGGTACCACAGACCAGTCATTTGCAACGTTTTTCTACTTAAGGACCGGTGAGATTGAGTGAAGAGTTTCGTGGACAGGCATAAACGGGACAGGCATAAACCGGCGAGTTTTTTTTTCTTTTTTAGCCTTTTCACATATTATATTTTATCATGCGAGAAACCTCTATGAACCGAGACCAGAGCTGGCACCTATCAAATAAAGACACATTCTATCAAGTAAATTTGATCGTTGGTTTTAAATTGGTGTGCAGCGTGCAAATAAATAGTATATATACTTTTTTTTATTTTCACGCTATACATTGGTGTAAATACAATACCGGTTTTGTCCACCACAGAATAATTGTGCGTCAGGCAAACATGAATATATATTTTCCAGTATATTATGGCGCACGAGATTTATTTTGATACAGCACACTGGTTCAAAACCAATAATGAGCAAACCTCACGTGAGGAATTAATAACAAATAATTTTCTTCTTATTCGATTGGTGGCAGCAGGGGTCTCGGTCAACGCCGTCTTACCGTACGGGCGCCCCCCCCCCCCCCGGAACGTGACCGAGTACCTCAAGAGAAGAGAGGCCTCAGAAATTCTTAGAATAAGTTGAATTTTTCGAGAACTTTCCAGGTAGGGCTTCAGAACAATCAATTGGCCCGGAGGCCCATGATATTCTTCAGACGCCCTTGGTCCCTGTATAAAGCTTTCTTATCTCAGTCAATATTTATGTTCATTCTTCTTCTATGCAAATATATCGGAACGGGTAAGCGAAGAGAATTCAAATTTTCTTCTGATTCCTGCATGGATATTTCCCATGTTGCCTATTACATGAATCGTTTCCGTAAGATTCCTAGGCGAAGGGTCTGTCTCACGGGTTTTTTAAAGTCGCAGTTTTTCTTTCCGTGTGATTCTTAAGCCATTCTTCGTGGAACCTTTAAAATAGATAATTCAAGGTTTCCACAAGAAGCAAAATAATTCAAAACGCTGTTTGCTAGACTTGAATGGGATTTTATTTACTCATATAATAATGAAATGAAATATTCCCATACACTCTCATTGCCAACTGCTTCTGAATAAGGTGCTATCGGGAACTTCGGTATCGTGCATGGGTTGCATTGTTCGTAATGGTAAATTCATTTCGGTTTTCAAAAGAGGAGGTAGAGATAAATAGAGGGAGCTTCATCAACATCAGGATTCATATTTGGATGTAATCATTTTCTTATAATCCACATCTTCCTCCTTTATGTGAGAGAAGAGAATGGCTCTCCTCTTTTAAATAAACCCCATAAAATATCCACATGACGTTAGACGAGAAATCACGGGAATAGCCTCTTAATGGAAGTTAAAGTGCATTGAAGCCGAAATCTTCTCTCAAAGAAGTAATTTCGAAGTTGTAATGGACGTGGGCGGGGGAATGATTCCGTGAATTTCAACTCCAGCGAATGAGATCTTTTGAATGCCTTTAATGGTTATGAAACATTCACAATCAGACGTAGGAATATTTCCAAGTTTTTCATCACCCACATTTATTATATAATTACCAAACTAAAAGAGCGGTGTGGACTGACTAGTAAATACAGTAAAAGTCCATTATAACATTTCAAAATCACGAGGAAAATTTTCGATATAACGGACTTCTTGTTATAAGCGAATTTCTAATTCTTGTTCTGCCAGGTTATAAAATTTTTTATTCATCTACATTTTAAAAATGATTTTTAGATCGTTTCTTTCTAAAATTAACGAATGAACAGAACTCGTAATGAAACTGATTTTTGTGCTCGCTGCTGTTAGTTCTCAAACATATTTTTGCGTATTGCCGAGTGATTTAGCAATTAAAAGTCCCAATTATTATAGCAATGATTACTTCAATGGCTTCACGGACTCAACAATATTTTTCCGCGAACCGGAAAGTTTTTTTTTAACTGGATTTTTCCCGTCATACGGGAAAACGACTTTAATTTTTGGTCACGTGATTTTTTAGTCTCTGAAAGAGAGCGCAAATGCGAGCCGATCTCCCCGTTAAATAGTCTCGCCACAGAGAGCAACAGACCTACAACGGTACAATTATTAAATTATAACACTTCACTAATAGTTACGGAAATTGGTGGCAGATGGCAGCACTACACATAACAAGCATTACACATTAGCAAACTTCACATCAGGTTCACTACACGGACACGCACATTCCAACATGCACCAATTCCGTTTAGAAGTTCTGTGCGGTGAAGTAGCACTATAATAAACATTTCACGGAAACAAACTTCACGTTAGGTTCACAACACATACACGAACATATTCCCAACATCGTACAGGTCTTCTAGGACCACCTGCTTGTAACCCTCTATTATGCCAGAGCGACAGGACAAACATGATCTGGTTTGGAGGCAATCTATTCTTCGAATAAAGAACCAGCAACTTTGAATCAACAAATCAAGAAGTTGAAATCTATGAAAGAATATACAGACACATCATTCTCAGTCCATTCATGGCAAAAACATTGATATAACACGAGGAAACGAGCGGAAAATTATGGCCATTAATTGAAGGATGAAAAAATAGTCGAGAAAAATATGGCTTCACGTGTACTGGGAGTGCAAACAACTTGCACTTTAATTGGAAGAGAGCTTGTAACAACACTGTGTGTTCGGAATTTTTTTGGTTTAAGTTTCGCTTCGGAAGGTATATTTCGCTTCTAATTTATTGCCAACAACAAGAGCAAGTACACGATTGGAACGGTAAGTACCTTCGACGCCCCGCAGACTCTTGTAACGGGTTGGCAAGGGTTTAGAGATTATAATGGCAGTATTTGCCGGTCGTCTCTCTCTTTTGAGAAATCGGTCGGGTCGTTAATGTAAATGAGATTGAGGTGCCGATTACAATCCCGTGAGTCTTGTAAAACGTTGAAGCGAGCAAACTGTTTAAAATCGATCCCGGGATATAAGGTAAACGAGTGGCTCCGTCAGCGCAGCTGTTGTTAAATACATGGCCCGAAATCTCGAGAGACAAACTGCCTAACACGGCCGCTCATTTGAAATGAGTGATGGAGAGCCATTCTCAAGTTTTGCCACTGGCTTCGCTTCTTCTTATTATTACTGTGCGAAAACATTGTTTTATTGAACGGGGTTGAAGTCTTTTCGGAAACTATTTGTGATTATTAGAGAGAGAAAACGTCAAGACGGCGCTGTACTGCTGTACTATTCTCGTGGGAACGAGAGGAATACAAAAATAAATAAAAAACAAACGCAGTTGGTTTTTGTTTCGAAGATTCACGTGATTGATGAGTTTCAATCGCCAAATAAAACAAGAAAAACCCTCCCCCTATGTATATATACACGTATAAATGTGAATTTACCTTTTGGGATGGAAATGCCTTTTTTTTTTTCTTCTCGATGGGATGGAATTTCTGATTTCCATTTTCTATTTGAAATTCGAGAATCTTCTAGTTTCACGGAAAACAATTTCTCTGTCGCGATTTTTATTTATTTTGTTTATTTTTTTTCCTTCACAAAATTTTTACATTTTAAATGGTTGTGTGCGAAAGCGAGGAAAAGGAGTTTCCTTCTCTTATGACGACGGTAAGTTTAAGAATTGTGGAGAGAGAGAGAGAGAAGGTGAAAGAACAATTCCTGCAGCAATTTTTCCGCTTTGAAGGAATTTTGATTGATGGATGCAAGAGATTGGCGTTAGAAAAAGAGAAATTTCTCTTCCTTTTTTGTCTTCTACTTAGACTACAGCCTTGAAGAATGGAGATGTTTCAAGGAGAAATCTTCTCTGCAAACTGATTTCTTTCCCCCATCAAATACGCGATGTCGGAAATGCCATTACATAAAGTATAATACTGTAAAAGCGATATAAGGCTTGGTGGTTCTCTAAAACAGGGTTAGCCAACCCGCGGCACGCGTGCCACAAGTGGCTCGCCGTGGTATCAGGAATGGCACGCGGATGCTTTTCAGAAATTAAATAAATTCTATTCCATTTCTCAATCAAATAAATTCTCTACAACTTTAAAATAAAAAAATCATTTTCTTGTGAATTATGATCTTGTTGGCTGCCAAACCTATATTTAATACTGTGTAGGCACTCTTAAAATATTAATTGCATGATGATTTTCTATTCATTGCGTTTCTGTTTTCTTCTTTGTCTTTGCACATAGTTGCTGGACTTCATGTGTAAGAGATGATATATGCTCCCAGCACACAGAGTTTGGGTACCCAGGGTGTTGCCATTGGACATACCAGGTAGGTGTATACCCAGGTGGTGGTAGTGATAACTTCATGGGGAAGTTAACAGGTATCATTTCAAGGTCCCCTCGATGAATCTCATTGTTTCTTCGTTGTTTAACATTGAAAAATTTACAATTGTGGAAGCCCGAGGTAAATACAGTGTGGGTCCTCACTAAAAATCTGCGAATTGGGTCCCGGGTACGTGGTTGGAGGCCCTGGATTTTACTTGTTGGTAATATCAATATGTATAAGTGAAAATATTTCTTGACTCGACAGGGGGTAAGTCCGATAGGGATCCAGGTTGAGGACCCCATAGGGAAAGTGGATCGATTTCATTTCGGGGGTGGGAGGACGGAGGAATCTCATTGTTTTTTTTTTTTATTCTACTTTAATATTGTAAAATTTTCAGTAAACTGATGCTTTCACATGTCGCCGGTTTCCATAACACTCAGACGAAGTGGGACGAAAGAAACAAGATATGATGTGAAGAGAAAAGGGGGGTCTGGCCACCGAAGATGCAGGGGGAAGCTTTCTCTCTCTCCCCCCCCCCCGAAATTTAAGCCAGCCTACAAGATATAAATTAATAATCATCTTTTAACGCCATCTTAAACTGTCAAAATCAACGGTAAAAATACATGATATCGGATTCACAAATGACAAGACATCGTTTTGACAAAAGATGTCTCGTTCGAGATGGGACATCTTTTATTTTTACTTTTCGTGTCATTCGGTGAAAGCAACGTTTCTCGAACATCGAATACGTCGGATATGATAGTGTCATTTGCCTCTTTTTTTTTCTTCCCTTCAACATTCTCATCAAATCCTTTTTTGTTGTCGGAGAGAATAGAGTGATGTCCGAAGAGAAATTGACGAGAATAAACGTTGAAAGATTCCATAGAAGAAGAATTTATTTTTTTGGTCCGGGGCTCGAGCGTTAAGATTGAGCCCACTTCTTCGGTGGCGATAGCTTTTGCTATCGCTTAGTGATTCCTCTCTTTTGAAAGGGAAAAAAAGAGTATCGTTTATCTTTTGCTTTCACAGAATCCTTGAGAACCCTTCTTTTTCATCCTACCTTACACCAAAGATAAAAATGGCTTCCTCTTTCGAATGACTATTCTTGTCGAAATGTGCAGAAATTTAAGCGGATATTTGGAAAAACGCGAGTCATTTTCCTTGATTTAAAGCAAGAAGGTCTTAGCATATCGAATGCCTTGGAATCTTATCGTTTTAAATTAGCGGAATAATTTCACATTCAGAAATGCTCTTCGAATATTGATGAATGTAATGGCATGTCGTATAAAAATGGTGGGTTTTAGTGCTTCCTTTGCAAGTTTGAAATTTTTCTTGTGGTTTCGATGCCTCGAGCAAAGGAGACAGAGATAGGATTTCAATTCCTGTCCTCGAGGAGATACACTGATAAAAAAAATGTTTTGCGATATACTTCCGAGTACGAAAGTTAATTAGCTTTAAAGCAAATTCAAGTGTGTTCCTTCTCGAGTTTTCTTAAATATTTGAATACCGTGATCTCATGGAAAAAAATCAAAGTAGATTCATTGCTCTCATGTAGATAACCTGAGGTACAACATCGATAATCGAATTACAACCAATTTAGCTAATGTATGTGAAACCAAATGCACAATAAAAATAAATCACCCCCTCCCTCTTCGAAGCCAGCAACCATGATGAACGAAACTTACCGTATATGATGTGAATAAATAGAAAAACAAACGCTAGCAATAGGAAAGGAGGTACATAGAAACAACCACGTACAAAGTACATAGAAAAGTCGGAGACTAATCAAAAACCGAATCCCTTCCAGCGGCATGCGCAACGACATGAACATAGAGTGCTGCATTCAGAGCTCGCATGTTTTTTTCTGAGGTACACTTCGATTTTAATAAATATACTGCAGCAGTTATTCTGAATCATGGGGTTTTCAACAATCAAGGCTCTTTGATAACACATGTTTAGCATAGCTTATTGTCCCACGTGCTTCATAGAAATGCCTAATGTGTCCCACTCTTTGTGCCTCTACTACTCTACCACACACGCCAACTGCGGTCATATCACTATGCAGCTATTTACTATCGATCGATTTCGGTCGAAAATGAAGGAGCCATCTATCGGTGGTTTCTTCACGTTCGGTAGGGACTTGTTAACTATAGCTTTCCCCAGGATCGAACCCGTGGACTTGACAGCAGCCTTCATGGTGATCAACGAGCATTGGTACTTCCCCATAAAAGGGGGTTCCAGCTTCACCAGTTCGATATACTATGGTAACCCGTGACAAAGCGTCACGTGTTTCTAAGGTACGGCGTTATAGACCGGGGGGAGATTCTTCAACCTTCCAGACACGATGGGCCAAATTGAAACTTCTCACGAAACCTGAGGGCCACCAACTCATGTAATTTAGTGGCATCTTAATAAAAAGGGCCAATAGAGCCTGAAGTTAAAAAGGGAAAAAAATTAATTGAAGATATTTTTTTAATTCTGAAATTATTTCTTTTACTCATCAATTTCGATTAGTTATGAAATAATTTTTTCCTCCAACTCTGAGAAAGTTCTTGGTTAAATTACTGATGAAATTAATTAATTCTGACATTAATTTTAATTTTAATATTTTTTAAATTATCATTAATTACTTATTTCGGTAATTCATAAATTATTTTCCATCTTGAAATCATTTCTTTCAATAATTATGCAATTACTCTTCTATTGATTGTGAAGTAATTTCTGAAGATTTTTGTTTTTCTTTTCAGAAATTCTGGAATTATTTCTCTCATTAATACCGAATTTTCATCAATATGTTCCGAAATTATCTCTTTTATTTATTCTAGAATCATTTCTTTCATCAATTACGAAATTAATTCTCTCATTTATTTTAAAATTGATCGTTTTTTCAATTTTTTCAACCATTTTCTGAAAAGGATCGGCGGGCCACGACAAAACAGCTGTAACAGCCAAATGTGACCAGCGGGACATGCGTTGAAGACCCTTGTCATAAACCGTAAGCGGAGAAAATTAACATTACTGCGAGTTTTGATTGCTATCCAACAGAACAAGCTGCTACAAAATTATGGTGTGAAAAAAAAAAGTGTGTGTGTGATGGCTCGCCCCTTATACTGTTGCGTGGGAGTGGCGATCTCTTTTGTGAATCAATATAAATAATTACAATAGTGACAGCTGTGTCTGCTCCCTACGGTTGCAGCGTCGTATCCCCGTCTCACCACTTTCGTGGTTGAGGGATGTCCCTCTTAACCCCTCCGACTAGTAGTCTGATTGTACAGTGTTAATAATATGCTGTAATAATTTATCATTTATTTAATTATAATAAAAAATTACGAATTATAAATAGAAAAATATGATAATGTTAATATTTTAAGAAATGTTAGTATTTTTGAATTATATGGCATCCATATTTGTTATGGGGATCTTTTTCCTAGCCATTTTGCCTGTTGTGACGTTGTATTTGTATCATCGACCTATGATTAACATACGAAATGAGAAACATGGTTGTCTATAGTCGGTTATATATATCCGTCCATAGCTAATTCGATGCAGGATTATGTGTTTGGTTAAGGGTTATCTCTGTCGTTTTTGCATCAAAAGAACAAAAACACAGAGCACGATTCATGCATCGTGCCAAGAGGAGCCTCTTTAACGGGATAGTAAACGAGCATCTTACCATTTCTCCAATTGTGCCAGAGGTTGAAGACGCCTATTCTAGATTGTTAAAAGATTGGTTACCAAGCATGTTCCAGGTATGGAACAGAACAAAACATGGGACAGATTTATATTCTCCCCAGATCGCTTGCCAAAGAAGACTTGAGCACAACGTAGGAATTCCCGGAAGACGTATCTGAGCATTGCCTTATTGGAAATTAGCTACTGGAACAACAGGTTTTAGAATTTGTTGATTTCCCTGGGTTATCAGTTCCTCGCATCACACCCAGAAGGAATGTACTGTGGTGCAGAACATCATTACAATCCGCTTCACAACGGTAGTAGGAAATACAGGATTAGTGCGCTCTCTACCCCGAGTGATTTCTGAATGCGAATCCAAAAGACAGGCGCAGGATGAATGCGAATAATGTCATAGATTCCATTCATGCCTTATGGCGGATGATTTGTTTCGCTATGCAATTGCAGATCATGAAATGTTCACAAATTGGTATGTTTCGTTTGGCTCTCAAAATTTTCTTAAATCAAAGATTGTATATTCATTCCATCGAAAAAAAGTATTGACTGCACTGCGCAATCTCGCAACTTTTCAACAACTCGCAGCTTTCTACAAAACGAGAACTTTCTCGTTTTTGTAGAAATATATTATACTAGCTATAATACCCGGCGCTGCTCGGATTTTCTTCAATGAGGCTTTTTGGATCACGTGATACCTCCCTCTTTCTTTGAGGGACATACAAACGTGTCTAAGGTAACCAATATGAGGACTTCCTGCGCGACTCATGACAGAAACAAATCTATATTTAAAGAAACGAAGAAATGAATAGTTTTCCCTCTTTTTCAAGGGGTGAAGGTATTTCGATCCCCCCTCCCGAACTTCAAGTTATCCATCTGCCTGTTTCTGCTTCAAAAAAGATTTAATTAAAGCTGTAAAATTTCTTCGATGTATGGGCCCATAATTAGTTTTAAAACATCCTAAACAATATGAGTTTATGCAATTGAATGTTAAAGACAATACGGAGACATTAATTTTCATGCTTTAGAAGATATAAATAAAAAGTTGAAATCAATGTTATTGCATGGATATCCAATTCAAAAGTATAGGTACGGCTAATTATTTTACATTTAATTTTCTGGGCTTCGTATATCTCTAAGCGAACTCAATATTTCAAAAATTGAGAATTCAATACAATTCTTAAAATTATTGATTTGGCGGAAAACCCCCACTAAATTCCCGTATTTCTACAGTAAAATCGGCAATTTAACACTGATTTCTATAGGGATCATCCTTTGCCTGTCCCTCAAAGTGATGCAGATGATGGTGTCTATTCAAAACGCTCTCATTACTGGGAGGATTGAAAAAGTGGCAAACCATTATAAAGGCATAAACTATCATACATACACACTGGCAGCGTTAAAGAAGTGACAAACCATTGTAAAGGCTTATACACGTCTGAAACGCATTGCCAAGGAAACCCCGGTAACCAAAGTAAACGTTCCGAAAGTGATTGTTGTGGCCCAAATACTACTGTTGCCCGACAGTTTTTTTTCCCATTTGGGGCCTTTGCTCTACCCTGACGAAATTTTAAAGTAGCCTATCGTTCAATGCGAGTCCCGTTTGGTATATATGCAAAATTTGGCGACGATCGATCTAAAATTGTAGATGTGTATAGAGAACATACAGACACACAGACAGAAAATCTATTTTATATATATAGATATACGCGTACATATCTAGAAGATGTTTATTTTTCTCTTCATGTGATTTAAATTCTTCCTCCATGAAGAATTTCTTCCAATTATCTTTTTGTTGTCTTTTCTTTGACACTTGATTACAAGCATCTGTATGCAGTAGTCTAGTCGAGATAAGAGATGCTAATAATGAGTATACGCAAGTTTCGTACTCTGCTGAGTGTTAATTCGCATACCGTTACCAAACCTGGTGTTTCTGTCTAGACAGACAATTAGACTCTCAAAAGAAATATGAAAAAAAAAGAAGAGTAATGCATGAATAAATTTGGACCAACAGAAATTCCAACTCCGGAAGACTCACGAGATGTTTCTTCGTGTTACGATGTCTCGTCTTGTCCGTTTTCTCAACGTGTCACTTGAAAATATCAAGAAGATGAATGTCGGACATATTTTGCTCATGCACAGTTTGAAAAAGAAAAAAAAAAAAGAAACTTTCAAATATCTCACGTAAAACACACAAAAAGAACATTTTTGATCCAATTTCAATTTATAATAATTAATGTGCATAATGATTAAGAACATTTATGGAGTGATGAAGAAAAAAATTGGCAAAATATTATCGGGATGAGCTTGAAGTTGACAATCTCGAGCGGTGTTGTTCGCAGCTTGAAAATTTTATGCAGTGGATCAAAATTGTTTTGACAAGGATTATTTTTCTAATTTATTCAAACCTAATAAAAAAAAAACACAGAAAATACCATAATTTCTCGGCATATAAACTTTGATTAGCTATTTTTTTTTCTTTTGACTAATACAAATCTTCTGTACACTCAATAGCTTTACTTTTTATTTTTATTTTACGTAGCCTTTTCTCAAGTAATTTCTATTCTTGTGGAGTATCGTCATAAGTAGTTTAAAAATTCATAAAAATTGAAGGAATTGGCATAAATTAAATTCCGGTTTGCGAAATCCGGAACCGCTTTCCCGTGAGCCATTCGTTAAGATATTTTCGAAAGTTTGAAAAAAAATTATATTTTTTTATAACATTTTATAATTTTTGAAAATTATATTTTTCAAAAATCTAAGTTCATCACTTTGAAAAAAAAACCTTTGGCGAAGGCTTTTTTTTCAATCTTACGGAGGGGCTGCAGAAATTTAAAAGCTATTCCACCAGAGAAAAGATCGTTCAAAGTCAGTTTCGTAGGATACGTATACACTGACTGCCATGCACTCTTCTTTACTTCTTCCTTTCATTATGGATAAATCAACAAACCAATTGACACTTTTTTTTGCATTTTTAACATCTCGGGAGGTTAAACTCTGACTTTTAAAGGATTGCGTAGGTTTTGATTTAGAAATATGGCGAATATGATCTTCCAGGGCTTTCAAGAGAGGGCCACATTTAAAGTGAATTTGTGTTTTTAAGATGGCTTCCAGGACAAAGTGCCTCCGGGAACATGAAATTTTACAGAAAAATTCTGGAAAAAAATTGTTCGTGAAGATGAATGTAACCTGCATCATCTGGCTGAAAAAAAAATTTAACCAATCGAATTTTTTTTCACAAAATCTAAAAAATTAAAAATTTGAAAAAAATATTGAAAAAATATAGATGTTCTGACATTTATGTATTTATACTTTTTAAACATTATACTCTATCTCTCTTCTTTTAAGTATCAAATGTTCAAAAAAATTTTGAAAATTCCAAGAAATGAATGTTCGGATCTTAAAAGGATTATGTCGTGTTTTAAAAATCGGCATTTAGAAGCGAAAGAGGTCTCGTGATGCTCTTAAATAAAACATATGATTTCAGAATTAATAAAAAATAATAAAAAAAGTTATTTCAGAATTAATGTAAATTAATATTTAATAAAAGTAATAATTTCAGAATAAATAAAAATCTTTCATTCGGGACCACCCTTATAATTCAGGGCTCATCGGCCTATTTGATTGAGAATATAGTCTAAGGTTGATTCTAACGCTAAGACTTTATTTCATTAGGACCCCCCCCCCCCCGAAGTCCTTGTGGAGCTAGATATCGTCTTACAATTCTAAATAGCAAAGTATAACTTAACGGCTCTCAGGTTTTTGTTAAATGCTAATTTTGCTCACCATTGTTGAGACCTCTGTTCACGTTGAAGACCTCTGATGTAAATGAAATATTCCGAACAATTTTCATCTCGGTCGCAGCGTTATTACCCGAAAGTTTTTACTGACTTTAGTAAACAACGATAATATCTAAGAAGTAGAAAAAGTCTTAACAAATAAATATTACCTCAATTTTGTGGAGAAAGAAAGGGGGGATTTCAATACATATTAATGAATTCTGGTGGTCAAATAGTTTCTTACTATGCATTTAATAATTTATACGCCGATTTTGTAGTTGAGGTTTGCGGATGAAAGCATATTCAAATGTATATGTACTGTACTCTCTTCAGCTATTCACGCGAGGCTTCGACCGTAAATCCGGAGCGGACATTTGCATGTGGTGAGGGGATCTACAAAGTTCTGAAAAAGAAGTCCAAACTGAAACTGCAGTGACAAGAACTTATAGGGAAAGGGGAAAAAAATCACAGAATCTTATGAATTTTAAATGTACCACTCTAACGTGAGGTCCGAGATATTTTCCATATTTCTCTTACTACATACACTCTACGTGCGTGAATATTTCAGGATAAGAGCAGACTAAATATTAAAATACATACATACATATATCAACACGCTGCTAGAATTTCTAGGATCCCGAGAGTCTAGGAATCGGAATTTCTCTAAGAATTTTAATCAATATCGAAATATTTTTATTCGTCGCGCTGGAAAAGTTTAAGTGAACTGTACCAATAAAATGTATAATGAAAAGATTTCAGAAATCATCGATGTCTATATATTGTTTGTCCAGAATTCTCCAATACGAATAAACGGAAATGATATGCATACTGAAGGTATATAACCAGTGTCTTTAGGTCAATAGGGAATTTTGTGATTGGACAGGTGTCACAAGTGGAATGCCTCAAGTAAGTATCCTTGGTCCCACGTTCTTTTCCCATTTTACAGAAAAATTTCAATATACCCTGGAAAAAGTTGAAATGACGGCCCTGTTGAAAGGGTGCATATAAGCAGTTATGCAAGGCTTGGGCTACGAAGAAAGACTTCATTCATTGAATATGTTTCCTTTGGAGCAACGTAGGCATCGTGGAGATGTGATAGAAGTACAGTATTTGAGATATGGGATGGATCATGAAATATTGTTACGCTGCCATTCAACTGCTTAAACTCGGGAGACGCCAGTTTCGGTTGGTTAGGGGTAATTCCAGGTTGTTATGGAGCAGGAAGTTTTTTTCCCATCATTGTTGTAAGTTCACGGATTAGCTTACCATCCGTGAATTCCCCACGATAGACGCCTTGAAGAGGAGATGTGGTGGGAATAATCCAAAAGCTTCCATATTTAAGGAATGACAACCGTATTTCTATGGGCAGAGTATTTTAGTTGTTTAGTCATTCTTCTGACGTATTAAATATCGGGTAGCTGTATTCAGGCTATGATAACCATATGTTTATGAGGTTTTTTTTCTATTATTTCCTTCTTTTTTTTTTTATCGATTTCTCTTTCTTTTTTTCCAGTCACCTTGTCTTGTTGTGGATTCTAATTTTGTACTTGTATTTTTTATTCCCATTATTCTCACATGAATGTAGAACGCAATGAATAGATATAACGATGTATTAGGTAATATCTTCGACGAGCGAGGGTTTCCCAGCAAACTCCTTGACGTATATAACCTCTTGTTTGGATGGACATATACATCCGAATCCTCATTGCTAGACTAGACTGGATGTTGTCGAGAAGTACAGAGATGCTGCCATCGGGATTACGAATGTAGTACATACGCCTCCCGGCAATAGGTAATATGAGTAACGCTGTTTGTTGCTCCTCGCAGCTGCGAGCGTTCCGAATCATTACCACCTGAAGATGAACTGCGCCGTGAAGGGACAAACCTTCCTTCACATACATAATATTAACGGCTGCAAATGCAACAACAACCACCGTAGGGGGATACATTAACTGATTTAACGTTCGGAACCACTTTCAACATCACAGAACTACACTGATGTCTCTTGCCCAAGGTAACTATGAGCAACTTCGGATTTGTGTGAGCTTATATGAACACAAGAGTCCATCCACCCATAGGAATATATACACCCAATTCTTTAATTCATCATGCCAAACAATCTACAGTATTTCAACATAAGGAGGTGAAATTTTCATTATTTTAATGATCTCTGCAATACGTACATCATTATGAGTTAACCAAGTACGGTTCGCTGGTTTTGGTAATTGAGAATCGCATTTTTTATGGAATGTCAAAAATATGTTAAGTGGGAATATAACGAAATTTCGTATTGGTAGAGAGTTCTCGTTGAGACAAATGCATGAAATGGGTACCTGTAACTAAAAAAAAAAATGTGGTATAGCGCTAATGCTTATCAAAAATTTTTCCGAACTTGAAAAAAATTGCAAGTCAAGCTTAAATTTCCTTGGAATTATTTTAATCAGTGAGGAATAAGAGTTACAGGAAGGCACAGTAAATCAAAATGTATTTCAAGAAACATAAATATATAGAACAAATTTCTATAATTTGAGGATAAAATAGTAAACACTGTCGGTCAGTGGACAAATGACGCAGTGAATGAGCAATTAAGTGTGTCTGTGGATGAGCGAGTGAATTAGCAAATGATTCAATGAATGAACAAATAAGAGAGTGAATGAGCAGTTAAGTGAGTTTATGAATCAACGAGTGAGTGAAAAATTCAGCAAATGAGCAAATCAGTGGAATTATTCACTTATTGATTTCATAAATTGGACACAAATGGGAAAATTAGTGAGTAAATGAGCAATTACGTGGTTTCACTCACTCGCTCATTCATCCACTAACCAGTCTGTCATTCACTCACTCACTCGGTCATTGCTCGCTCACTAACTTCCTCAATCGCTAGCTCATTCATTAAAGCCGAATATGTTGTCGGTGAGTTTTCCCAGCGGTAAATTTTCTATCGATGAACTGTTGGTCCATGAATTTTCCGTAAATCCTCGATTACAATAATTCATTCTTGTAATTATATCCAATTATATACTCTCAATTAATTATTATTATTATTAATTATCCCAATTATATACTCTCGATACAATTCAAATTAATGATTTGAAATTCACATAATCCAGTTATTATTAGCGTGATGAAATAAATAATATCACTTATTTTATGAAGTATACAAGTACATCGTGCATACTCAGCACCACGTTCTAAATTAGGCATTATACTGGAAAGCTTACGATTTTTTCTCGTTATTTAATAATTATGATCCCAAGAACAGGCTCGAAAACAATTACGGTATAGGTGAATACCTCCCAAGCATAAGAAACAAAAGAATTATATTATTCGGATTTTTCTTTTCTTTCTTGTATCTAATGAGATTAAATAAGCGAGAAGGAAAAAAAATGGAATCAAAAGAGCTTTTGAGAATTTTCGGAAGAAAAAATTAAAAAGCAAGACAAGAAGGAACATAATTTCTGACTTTGGAACGCCGAAGCAAACAAGAATTCACACACGCACATACCACTGTGTAATTTCCAAAGGAAGTGGAGAAGAACATTCTTCCTTTCGGACGGAATAAGTACCGCCAAGTTTTTCTTGCGAGTCTTTAGTCTCATTACCACGAACGGAAGGATTAAGTATAAATTAAAACTCAAAACTTGAGATTCGCTGAGAGTGAATTCGCCGGTGGGATTTCCAATTTGGTGCCATTCATTTCTGTGTTGTGTGAGGGAGACCGACATAGTCCGTTTGTGGGTGGACGGAACAACCCTCCGGGTGCAAAAACGAAAAAAAATCGGTATTTTCCTGGAAATGGTTGTTTCCTGAGTGACTCCAAATAAGACGGCCACTGACTGGCTCTGTTTGGTAAATATTTCTCTACGGATGTCTTCTCATAGGAGTCTTTTCCGAACGTTGTTGTAACTTTTTTAATTACTTTTACCACTTCGCGTCGTTCTTCCTGTTTTCTGTATTATTATTATAAAGGAATGTTCGAGTACAAAGCCGAAATTACACTGTCTCTTCTCTATTAACTTCTGTCTCATTTCAAGTAAAATCTCCCCGGGGAGATCAACAACTCTTTTTTAATGATTTTTTCCCACACAAACCTGAAGTACATATTTTTCTTCTTGGAAATGTGTTTTGCTGCTTATTTCATAAATATTCCTATTTTTCTGGATTCTGGGAATTATGGACCGGTACAAGGATAATGAAAATTAGGAGGGATTTTTTTTTATTTTATTTTAAAGGATTGTTTGTTCCTTAAAATCCTCTTAAAAACACACATTTCTAATTTTACAAAACAGTGTTTTTTTCTGCACCATGCAGGCAGGCGAAACACCCAATTTCAAACTCAGTCGGTGATGAAGAAATTGAGATTCTGCCATCTGTACGTGATGTTATTCGTTCTCTGCTATGCCGCTCTCAAACTTTTGCCATCCTCGGCTCCACAGAACAGTCTAACTAACAAGTAAAGGGTCACAAGGCGACATCTTCAGCAAGTTTTGAAAACAATTAACAATGATTTTGCTCGTTTAAATATGCACAAAAGTATAAAAAAAATCCGGCGGAATTGTTATGAATCACTCAAATTTTTTTTTGTAAATATCAACATTTCGAACACCAGTAGAGGCCAAGATTGAATCTAGAAATCTCGCAACTTTAGAGTAACACCAAGTTCCTAGAACACAGAAGCTGGAGGAAAGGAAGAAAAAGAAAATGAAAAAACGTTTTTTTATATACAGATATCGCCATGAAGTAAAAGAGGCGATGAGTAGCCGACTGTTTCGTTTTCAATGAGTTTTTGCGGCTTTAACAATTGCATTCTGCTGCAATTTCTTTTAAAGTGTGTTTCAGGGCGAGAGTGATTCTGGGTACTTGAATATTTTCAAAATTTTTTGAGAATGACACCTAGGGACCCTTTGTTTGTAAGAACCGCTTCAAAGCCTCGAACGAGCGCACATCAATATCTGCAGCTCAGCGCGACACGTTTGATCACGGATGCACAGCCTCAGGCTCGTCAAGAGGCTTCATCCACCACACGAAGGGTGTTCCGCTAATAATAGAATCAGTAGTAAATGGCTGACCACATACACTGCTGGCCACCCAAATTGCAACACCAAGAAAGACAAGAGATATCGCAACAATATTTATTTTGTAGATAACAACATGTTGACCAAGCATCAAATGATTAAATTTATAGACTTCTGTGAAGTGTGGTTCCTGCCAAAATCAGTAGCCAGAGTAGCCGCCATTGTTGGAGATCACCGCTGCCACACGCCTCGGCATTGATTCAAAGAGACTTTGGATGTGTTCTTGGGGTACAGCAGACCAAGCAGCTTCCACGCGTTGCCAAAGTTGATCTGGTGTGGCAGCTGGGGATGTAATCTGGGTCAATCGTTGAGCAACCATGGACCACATGTTTTCTATCGGCGAAAGATCCGGAGAGCGAGCTGGCCAGGGAAGCAATTCAATCTGGCGATTGACGAAGAACCTTTGGACAATGCGTGCCACGTGTGGTCACGCATTATCCTGTTGAAATATGGCTGTGGGCAAGCCCTGAAGGTAAGGAAGGACAACTGGCTCCAACACCTCGGAGATGTAGCGCTGGCTTTTTAAAGTACCGGCAATGCGTACTAGAGGAGTGCGAGAGTGATATTCAATACCGCCCCATACCATAATACCCGGTGCAGGACCAGTGTGGCGGTGCATAACGCAGCTGTTCAGCATCCTCTCTCCACGGTGTCTCCAGACTCGAATCCGACCATCGTGGTGTTGCAGACAGAAGCGTGACTCGTCAGTAAAGACAATTTCATTCCATTGTGCCGTCCACATCCTTCTTTCATCGCACCATTGGCGGCGGAGGCGTCTGTGGTTCTGCGTCAAGGGTAGACGAAGCAATGGACGTCTTGCGGACAGACCACTCTGCTGTAAACGGCGTCGAATGGTACGCGCAGACACTGGATGATGCGGTACAGACTGAATGTGCTGTGCTATGGTTCGTGATGTGGCTGAGCGATCCGTCACTGCCATACGCACAATACGCCTGTCATCATGTGAAGTGGTGCACTGAGGTGGATGCGATCGAACACGTCGTACCCTCCTGCATCCAACGATCACATATCCGCATTACAGTTGTTTGGTTTCGTCCAACACGACTAATGATTTCCCTGAAAGATAATCCACAATCTCGGTAGGCCACTATCCTTCCTCTGTCGAACTCGGATACTTGATCAAAAGATGATCGCTGTTTTCTACGAGGCATAATTGATCGTTTTTTTGAAAAAAACCACAAGAAAAACACAATTGCCGTACTTCAAATCGTCGAAATCTCCAAGCCTTAAATAGCGCTTTGAAGTGGCGCCACAGGCGCGCGTGATGTGCGTCTGCGCTGAAATTCTAATCATTTGCATATCTCACCTCCGCTAATGCATGTTGTAAATTTCATATTATTTGCATGCTTCCTTCAGGGTGTTGCATTTACGGTGGCCAGCAGTGTATTTCGTTCAAAGAAATACGTGAAATCGCGTTCCGTACTAGCCATCACCAATTATCGCCAAAAAATGGTCGAAGGTACGGGATGTAGCTAATTAAGCCAAAACGAATGCCAACAGAAAATAAAGTTACTACTTATAGCCAAAAAAGTTTTAAGGGGAAAGTTAAGTTGGTAATTATAACCAAAAATTTCACAATTTTTTTTCTTCTTTTGTGTATGCGTGTCCCAACAGACAATAGATTATTTTTTGTAGATCTACTGGAAAGACACCCTAGTCCAGTGTTTCCCAAAGTGGGCAATATCGCCGCCTGGTAGGCGATGGAATGGTCCGGGGGGCGATAAATGCTACAGTTTTAACATAAGATCCAATGGGTTCACTTAAGTAGGGGGGAAATGAAAGAGAAAAAAAATTCTAAAGAAGGTGGGGGGGGGGGGGGCGATGGAACAAAAAGTTTGGAATGCCCTAGTCCTTTGGGGTCACACAGTGGATGTTCCTAATCTATGTATGCATTTATATGTGTTTGTTTTTTTTTGCTTCTGTTTTTGTCTTTTAGCACCAGTTTTTATTGCGTTTTTTTTGTATCAGTTGTTGCCAACTATCACTAAAAGTGCTTAAAAATCATCAATGACAATAAAGTAAAAATAAAAGTTCTATGCAGCCACCGTGTCTTCGAAAACTCAATAGAAAATCGTTGCCTTGTATCTCTTGATGCCAACAGAAAAAAAAAACAGATTTTCTAAGTGCAATTTGAAATCAAAAACCGCAGGAAAGTTGGGGGAAAAGACCATAAACTAACGAGCTTAATTCCCTGATTTATGGTTTTAATTATTTACGAACATTATTTATCTATTTTATCATTTCCGTCATATTTACTCACGTCATTTCTACCGCCAAAGATCTGGCGGTGAATCTCTGTTCTTGTCACATTTCTTGCTTTAGAAAAGTGAACAACGAACGTTATCTCACGATCGGGGGGCAGATTAATTTCATTTATAACTTTTCAACTTTCAAGAATAAGCATTTGCAGCATACGACACGAAGCTCTGAAACTTGCGGCATAATTCAAAATGACGTCTGTTTATGTTCAAGATAATGCCGCGAATACAAAATTACGCATATTTCTAGGAAAGATAATGCCAAACGGTCTTTAATTAAAACAAAACATCCCGTGCATAAAGGTTCTTTGTATATATTCTTAGAGATCTTCAATTAAGAAAAATATATAAACATATGAAATTGATGAGGCGCATTTTAATATCCTTATACGTGGTGTTTTTCAGATTCGTTCAAGTTAAAAATTTAATTAAAAATGAATATAATGGGAAATGGGTTTTTTTTTATTTTGTATCGTATTTTTTTCATTACGGTGAGAGAATCGGGAGATTTGTTCTCGTTTCCAAGAAGTAATTCTTCTTTCTGAAATGACAATAAAAAAGGAATTTTTATCTTGTTTTCTTGTTTCTATTCAATTCAAATATTACTGCGAACATTTCGTGTAATAAATTTTAAATTTCAGCACCGTTCACAATAGAGGAGAAATAATTTCGGGCTATTATAAGAACCGATCCCTCGAGAGGAGACGACAGACGCATTATGCGTTATTTCTTGTTGCTGTGCGGTAGTTGTATTTATTACGCGTAGTTCTGTAAATCTGATATATACCTACAATGAAATAGATGGGAGAAAAAGAAGAAACTCGTTGGAATTGAAATCCGTAGTATTCTTATGTAAATTAGTGCAAATTGGAACATACTGAGAACAATTCCTAACGATTTATGCAGTTTGCCGCATTTTATTTATATTTTGTCCGCTATTATTTCCCGTCCCTTGTTAGGTTATAAGAAAAAAGAAAATATTCTCGTATGTTTTTAGGATATAATTCCAGTTCGAGGAAAAATAAATGAATCCGACAAGTTATTTTCGAAAAAAAATAGAACGTAGCCGCACAATAAGGTAACGATAAGAAAAAAACGCTACACCCAACACAAATAAAAAGATTTTGTAGATAAAAGTTTTCCTTAATCTATTTTCGGAACGAACGTAAAATATACCAATTATACTGGATTTAGTAGGCAATTTTTAATATATATTTTTTTGGTCGATATCAATTTCCCGTGAGCCGGTAGGTATTCGCACCAATCTGTGGGAAAAAAATTTACGGATTTCTGCGAAAATATGATTGCATTAGCCGAGCTTGGGCTGTCAAATAACGCAAATTCTGATGGTATAGAACAGCCATTTTCAAGTACTTTCAGTCTTAGACCCTCAGAAAGTCTTGGTGTTTGCATGGACCATCAACAAATCTTGGTATCTGCCGTGGACCTCCAATTTTAGTAATGCCCCCCCCCCCCCTCCAAAGGAAATTTTGGTGTCTGCCGTGGCATGGAACCCCCTTTCAGTCGTGGACCTCAAGAAATCTTGGTGTCTGAAATAGACCCCCATCCATTTCAGTCTTAGAGCTTCTGGAAATCATAGTGTATATTCTACACCCCTTTCTACCCCCATGGACCCTCGGGAAATCTTGATGTTTGCCATGGACCTCCCATTTATAGCAGCAGAAACTACAGCCTAGTGTGTTCTAGAACAATTGGGGACATTTAATCCAGTACTATGAAATGTGATGCGATAACATTGCCATATACTGCAATGGAAAAGAACTAAAACCACGTTCCATACGCCTATCGAGAGCTGTCGACACAAAAACAATTTTTCTGTGAATCATAACGATATTACTGCTGCAGTCTACCGACGTTGCAACAATGCTTTTGCGCGTAAATTTAATTAAAACTTTTCTTTTTTCAATTGATTTGTTAAAAATTATTTATTTTTTAATCCATCGTTAGTTTTTTTTTCAATTATATAATTGGCCCCTCAGTAAAATGGAGGTGCCTTGGAACCACTGGTATATCAGATGACTAAATTCTACTTCGCGAATTTAGAAAACATTATCTATATATCTATATATATGGGACCAACTACTAATACTTAAACGCCTACATGCACCTTGTCACATTCCTCTGCTGAATTTCTGACGAATTGGTAGGAACGTGTTATGCGAGTGTATGTAACTATATACATGACTTTAATATTAGCGGGTGCGTTCCGCTCATAATTACTCGTAATTATTGGAATATAAAGGTAATTAGTTAAAATTGTTAATTTATTTAAATGGTTAATTGTTTAAGGATGATTTGTATTTAAAAGAGTATTTGAAAGGTGACTGGGTAACAGGTGTGGTATTAATTGAGGCTTAGCTTTTGGTAGGTGTAAAGGACACGTGCGAGAGTCACGAGTTATAAAAGATTATGTAAGGAAAGAAGAAGATGCTTTAGGCCAACTGTCGATGAAGTACAAGTCATCTGACAAGGTATAAAAATATGAAATGAGAATGTAAGATGGAAAATACATGAATAGTGGATATCAATAGATTCGGGACCTTCACTGAAAAGAAGATGCAATTTGAACGCAACTTGAAAAGGAAGAGAGTATTGGGGAGTGAGAATATATTAGAGACAGATCGAATCGTCATGCATAGGTTACCCTTAAGCAAACTGTCGGTGCGACTTTCACACGGATGTGTAATCGTCACCTGGCATGCCCAAGGCTTGGTGACAGGAGAAAGGTGTGTTTTCCTAAAATACATGAATAGGAGCCTGTCACGGAATGAGATTAGATTCTTGAGGCGTAGGTGTGGAAAAGTTATGGAGAGCGAGAATAATGAAATGTTAAAATTAATTAATAGTTACGATATTGCTCCCTTAGAAATGGATGTAAGAGAGGAAATCAAAATACAAAGCCGCATTGCCCATTATAGAGCACCTGTGGTCTGCAAGTAACATGGGGGTGGCCTTACGTATTAATATGAAGGTGACCGCTGCACGTCGGCGTTCTAATTATTTAGGAAGGGTCGAAGGTTATTGGGGCAGATGAATAGCACAGATCTTCTCAGGAATGGTCATTCGAAAGTCCAATCGAATTGCCCTTGCTTGATGCCTCAAATTAAAATATAGCACGGAAAGAAAAATTACAAGACGGAGCGAATCCGGGGTTCTAAGAAGGAGACGAAGAGGATGTGAAATGAGGAGACCCAATCTAAGAAGATTGATATGGAAGTTGAAAATTTGTTTTTGAGGAGACAAAGTTTGAGTTGCGGGATTTGGAAAGGCCGTAGTGCCGTGTGGAGGAAGTGCAGACCTATGATGGCAAGGAAATAGCCAACGAGGACCGGGGTGAGTACACTTATCTACTTCTCCTGTGACCTGAATGTCCAGTTAAGTAAGGGGTCAGGATGTTACATGTTCCCAGATGCATAAGTTAATAACTTGAATCACCTGTGGCGGGTATTGTAATATATATTCTCTTACATGGATATAGGAGACACCTTTCTTAATGTTAATGACTGTGTAAATTGTCATTTATAAATTAAATATTTTTATACTTTAAACTTGCCTCCGTGCGTGTAATCGCTGGGTTACTGTAATTATGTTTTTATATGTCAAACACAACGCAATTTAAGATCGAATTTTTGATAATTACTAAAGGGTTAAATGCATAGTTTATTAAGTAGAAGACACCCAATAGGGAATGGGCTGACATTAACGTATTTATGTAAATTTGAAGCAAGGCTTAGGGATATCTATATTTAACTCTTGAATACACTGACATATTATTTAAATTGAGTTAGAGAATTATCGTCATTAAAATAAAATACGTGTGTCGTCAGGTGCGTCATAATCCACTCTCTCTCGTCTACCATACGCGCACGCCCACACACACCATGAGCATAAGCCAGCTCAATTCAGGAATGTGGTTCCATCTTTCTCACATGTATGTTGACAGAGTTCCATATTTTGAAGTTAAGATAGTAAATGATTGATTCATGTTATGTAAGTATCGTGCCTGCTCTATGAGGAGAGACTTCTTCGAATGAAATACCGGTTGGAAAAGCGCAGAAAACCAACTGCATTAACCACATCAGGAGCACATACAAACCGGCATGTAATAGGTGTGCATCTCGTTCATATTGCTCTGCAAAATGATTCACGAATCGGTGGATGCAGGAACATGTTTTACGTGTGTTTGTTTGTGTGGCCAAACGTATTTTTTGTCTGAGTAGTGCTTGTTTTGCGTTCTTTTGGCGGTGCTGCCATCCAACTTCCATATTTATCTGTTTTCCATCGAGTGAAGGCAGTAAATGCTTTAATTTCTCCTGTCCAGAGTATTATGCAACTATATCTATAATTCCCTTCGGTTATTATTACCGTAGAAACTCCAATGGGATTTTCAAAAGGAATATAGGATTTTATTCACGGAATAATGTACGTAGAGGAATAAAAATTGACACACACGCTACTACTTAACCGTACGTGCAGCTGGTACACATTCGGCTACGGAATTTCTAACGAATCGGTACATACCGGAATGTGTGTTCTGAGTATATGTGTGTTCCTAACGTATTATGTTGTCGAATTTGTCTGGAAACGACATGGGGATTTTATTGAAACTTTGGGAAAATAATCACAGAAATGACAAAAGGATGAAGCTGTGCAGATTTTTAATCCATCTTTAAATAATATAGTAATTAACCTTAGCTAACAGGTGCGCTGTAATGCTAATTATAGCTTTTCAGAAGAAGAATTTTTCTAAGATTTCAATACAACCCAATATCGTTCCCAGCATGTGTGTCAATTTTTATCCTTCTCCGTGCAATATTGCGTGAATTATTGAACTTCCAACTGTAAACTGGCATTCGGATTACCCTGGACTACAAAATTGCAAAAGGCAAGATAAGATCGTTATTGAAATTCAGAGTTTAAACGGTTTCTAATTCGATTACAATACGCTATGCTTTGGACGTTTTTATTTATTATGCTTTTATAAAGCATGCGTTACTTAGTAAAAAAAAATCTCACGTTTGCATTTTCCCAAATACGCGTGTCGAATAGCTTCTTTCCAAAGTCGAATTCTTAAATTTCCTGAAAGAATGTAATTTTAATGTCTTTCCACGAAGGTTTTACCAGGAATTCGAAATTACGCGCCGAATGTATGAAGATGTTATTTTATTAAAAAGTAATCATCAACCTACGGTCATTATGTGAAACTGTTTTCTGAATTTTAAGTAAGCAAAATATGTAAATCATCAGCGTTATTATATTAAAGTGGGAAAAAACCATTTGACACGGCATATGTATCACGTTATGTGTGATAGGGGCAAACAAGATTATGTTATTGAATTGATGATGATGATGCCAACGGAAAAATTCACCATCAAAATTTGAGTTTGCTGAGATCATTATGGCGTTGTATGCTGCACTAGTTACCATTATGGAAATGAGAATTCTACAATATAACTGAATTTTTGTAAAGCGAACTCAAGTTTTAATCGAATTCCTTCTATGGAACTGGTTATTAAAGTTTTTACATATTCTCATACTGTTTGGATATCATTTCAAAAACACAGAAAAAACAGAACTTATTAATTTATGGAACAGGGTGTTCCATAAATCAATAAATAGTTTAAAAATTCATAAAAATTAAAGGAATTAGTATATTGGAATGCAGTATGGGTAAAACATTTATTCTCATGAAGGGTTTTTTGGTACCGTAAACGCGGCCTAGTTTGGCCTTGGAACCCTTCTTTGGCACAAAACGATAAAATAATAAAATGTACTCTGATTCTGTTCCCCCCCCCCCAACAGTAATTAGTTTTTGCTTGTAATTATATTTGTATTTAACTAACCTATAGACAAAAACTCAAGGAATAACTCCATGTTCTTACCTGAAAATACAAATAAGAGACAGAAGTACCTGCATTCGATGCAACTTCGAAAGTTGAGGTGGAGACAGTTATTCAGTGAATAAGGCGAACGTAATGATCATGACTAAACTTGGATTCATTTGAGGCGGAAATTATAATTGTAACTGGAGTTCCTCTACAGAATTGGATGCATTTCTATGGGTATAATGCAAAGGATGTACCGCAAACACATGCTACTCTGGCCCTGGGGTTCTTTGTCCCTAAACGATGAAATAATGAAACGTTCTCTAATTACTGTAGTAAACCATTTATTTCCGGAACAAGTTTCTGTATTATGTGCTTGGTAGCGGTGCTAAGCAAGTCAACTGAGTGCATCGGGTAGTTCACGAATTGCCGACAAAGCAAAAACAAAGATGGGTTTTATATGCTGTGAGTGCACGTGGCTTTCCCATCTCTTAAAATACCAACTGTGTGGCGGGGTGATTCAGCTTTGTCAAGTTAGGTAGATGCCTAATTAGAAACACGACTTAATGATTTTAACTGTAGTACGATTACAATTCTGCGTAATCTTCCGAAAACATAAACTGGAAATTTAAGCTCTGGTAAAACTTCAAAAATACGCCAAAATTTAGCACAACATTTGATTTGCGCTTTTGCAACCCTTGGTAATTTGTTTGCGAGTACTGAGTACACTTTAAATAATGATTATGCACTTTTTTTCTTTTTTTTAATGTCTTTTCTATTTTGTGATTTTTTTCCGGACTGCAAATATGCTATATAAGAGATACTCATCCCCGACCTGGCAAATATAATTCGCCATACGGGGTTTCCTAGGGAGGGAGCATCTATTTTTTTTTCTCCAAAAAAAAAAAAAAAATGTAGGAAAAAAGAAAAATGCAAGTACATCCTACCCCAGGGAGCACCTTTAACATCTCGCGAGCAGAAATTTAGGGCCTCAATTGCTTATAATGATTATTTTACATTCTTTCATTGAATAAAAACATTTATATGAATAGGGCATAACATGTATATTTACATATACAGCCATTCCTATTGACAGTTTACGAAAAGGTATTTGGAGAGGTTAACAACTTCACTTAGAAAGAGAATTTCAATGCCTTATTAACCACACATATCACACTGTAGATCAGTGGTTTCCAACCGAGGGTGCGGGTGAGCATTTTTATGGGGTTTCAGATGGGGAAAAATTATCATCTGACTATTTAGAGAAGTTGAAATAATGATAAGAATTGCACTTTTCAGTTCCTAAAAAATATGAATCGTAACAATTTTTTGATTTCTATTCGCAGAAATGTGTCCTGAATTTTGCTTTGTAAAAGCGATCGTACTTCGGTTTTCATTTCGGTTCACAAAAAATAACATTATTTACTTAAACTATTCCGTGGTTTCTTTACATTGGTACCTCGTGTTATTAGTATGTTTTGCTTAGATTTGATACTGTCGTCAACACACATGACAGGTAAAACGTCAAAAAATTCAGTTCAGTGTATATGTCTAAAAGTGTCAAAGAAACATTAATTTATAGTTATTGCGGCTGGAATCAATAAGCGAAGAACAACTCATTGAATCTTTTTTTCCAAATCTCAAAAAAAGTTAAATAATAGTTCTTTTTTCACTTTCGTTTTTGAATAATTCAAAAGAAAAAGAAGCCAAAATTAAATATTGGCCATAGCCGAAAAGACAGCAAACGACAAGTAAAAGAACTGATAGAAATTAATTATTGAATAATTAGTGTATTATTGGACATTAAAAACACGTAAAAAAAGTATTGCCCAAGCGGATGCAGAAAGGAAAAAAGTTCGGGAACCACTGCTCTAGTTATACATTCTCAAAATTATTCGACATTTTCTGCCACTTTATTAACATGATCCATTATTTGTACAGAATGGGCATAAAGTCCGTAGAAACATTAAAAATTAATAAAAACCGGAAAAATAACCGAAATAAAAAACTGTTTGCAGGGTTAGCATCGCTAAGTCACGGGAATTCTTTTTTTTTTAAGACTGGAAAAAAATTCATACAAAACAGCCGATAGATGGCGCTGGTACGAGCGACTTTGGTGGAAATATGCAAATTAGACTGCTATAAGAACTTACGCTCTCAATCCACAACCACTTTACCGTTGTTAACCGTGTATGTGGACCTGCTGGACTCTGCTGTTGCTGGATTTGTGATTCGCCTGCAATGTGGTGTCCCCTGTGGTGGTGGTGGTGGTCATGTGGAACAAGTACTGCTGTAATGAACGATTGGAGGCATTCTGTTCGTTATTTGCGTATCTTTTCTTTAACTTGTGTACGTCAGCGCCATCTATCGGCTTTTTTTCCTGTGTTAAAAGAATTCCCGTAACCTAGTCATGCTAACCCTGCAAACCGTATTTTATTTCGGTTATTTTTCCGGTTTTTATGAATTTTTAAAGTCTCTACGGACTTTTTGCGTACGCGGTATTTCAATCCATGAATAAGATAGAATATTGAGTTGGCTGAAACATATCATCGTATCAGTCCGACAATAATTTTATCTTTCATTATAAAAATGTCTATAAATATATATCAGGTTGCTGAAATAGTTGAAGTTAAGCATACTACAGCAATGGTTACTTTAAAAACTGTTTAGATACAATTAGATCTGTTGAAATAAATCAAATTCAAGCCGCAGATAATATTTAAACGCCTTGAAGAACCCTTAAAAACAAATTCAGAAATTCATTTTCTAGCAAACCAGATCATCCCAGTTTTTATTGCCGACGAAGAACCAGCATTTGCCAGTTACGTTGACAAAATGCATGATTATGGGTTCCTAATAATTAAGCCTCAAAGAGAGGTATTTTTTTGGTCAATTTGTAGAACATGGTTGTTGAATAAAATTTAAAAAAACCTGCAAATATTGCAACTTTTATGATGAATAAAAGTTTAAACAAAAGATGTCTATTACGAGCCCAGGTTCAAGAAATACCCTAGCTTTTCACTCAATGCTTTAAGATAGGAAAAAGTGAACTGGACCAAAGTTACCTGCATACAAGGTTAACGTTAGCCCCAAATGTTCTTTTATTTTTAATTGAGTCCACACACATTCAAATCTGAAAACTCTGATAGGTGATACGGAGGTTCCAACGAGTAGCAATGACTCGTCAAGACCCTCTCCATCATCGCTCTGCCTATCGACATAAAAAAGGTTACCAGAACTTGAAAAAAAACCCATTATCTTGTTTGTTGGAAAGTAGTTTTTTTGAATTTTTTTAAAAATGGCCAACCTACCCCACGTTTACGGTACAGAAAAAAATAGTTAAATTTTTTTAAATAATGTGTGTGTGCGCGCGTGCGTGCGTGATCGTGTAAGAAATCAATTGAAGAGAAATGTTCAAATAAAAGTCCTACGAAATGCCGGTTGTACGATTAACAGTTCATTCTTAAATCTTGCTGTTGCTTGTGCTTACATAAGGTTTTCATCACGATGTTGATGGATAAAGGCGCTATTAGTGAGATTGTTTTACCTCAGCCACGAATCACCGGCTGAAGCTTTACGAACGTTTAGGACATAGAATATATTGAAGAAAGGTTCCGGTCAAATCAGTCCTACTAGACATTGTGCAGCGTCCTCACCACAATCGACGAAAATTTGAACCTCTTTGTAATAAACTAACAAAAATCGTCGTTCGTGAGAATAACTTTTTCCCAAACCGCATTCAAATATACAAATGCCTTCAATTTTTATGAACTTCCAAACTATTTAAGAATTTATGGGACACCATGCACTTCAAATGCATATCCGTCGCTTCCCAAAAGTCTGTATGTAAAATAATCAATCACGATGGCTCTTTCTGCATCTTGCACATAATAATTCTTCCGAACCGACTCAAGATCCCATTCACACGATGCCTGGCTGAATGCCTACGGTCACTATAGACAACATATTGGGATTTCAAACGAACGCAAGTTAGATTTTTTCAAGTATATATATTAAGCTTGCCATTCTTTATATACTGTAAATATCTTTGTTTATTCCTCTACCGCACTTTCTGATATACTTATTTATTGGCCCACCTTAATATATACGTTCGCTCATATCATCGTTTAAGAGCTTGACTTTAAGCTCAAATTTGAGCTCGACAGAAACTGAATTTTAGACATCTCGACAGGATTATTAGAAAACGATTTAACGAGATCGATGTCCAAACGACATTTTTCAAGCTCCCACGAACATTTATCGCTGTGAAATGAACTGGAAATCGGTCGGCGACGTGGTAATAATAATCATTTAACGTAGTTGTAGCAGCAGTTGCTGTGCTGGCAAAATTCAATTTGTTTTCATTCTTTGCTATTTTTTTTTTAATATGTACATATTTTTTATTTTCTTTATCTGCGGTGTTCAGTTATCCGTGAAATATCGCTTAATTGGCAGCGCATTCAAAGGACTTTCTTTTATATCCATCTAATTAGAGGATTCAGCTTTCGAACTCTTCTCTTCCCGATCGTTTCACTAAGGGGGGTTTCGTTCGTTCATTCATCGTAAACCGATGGTATAGCATGTATGATGCATTTACAAATTTTTATTGTTGGTCCTTAATTAGCTTAAGCTGGAAGGAATCCAGTAATGAAATACATTTTCTCTTCTGCAATTGAATCGACCACTACGAACCTTCAAAAAAAAATTGAAAACATTCGCTTACATGAAATGTTCAAGGTTTTTTATTAACCTCAAAGATATTTTTCTCGAAACTTCTTAGGGTAAAACTACTAAGCAAAAAAAAAAAAAAAAGAACATCGGTTTTAGTACAGATACGATCGCTATTAGAAGAAGCGAAAATTCGATCCCGTATAGGAATAAAAAAAAAAGAGCAGGGAATTTAATCTCTGGTTTATGGTGGGAATCAATGAAAGTGCAGCAAAACCGCAATTTACGAGCAAAAAAATTGCTAAATCTTTTGAGTATTTTCCGGCATAAAAATTCTCAGCTAATAAAAATTTTATATTTCTGATCGTATTATGGTCATCTCAAGATAGTAATCCGACGGGTCACTTGAATAATTCAAGCTATGGAACAAATTTCCAAGAATCAATGAAGGCAAAATTCTTTCATAACCTTGTAGATTAAGGAAATACTCTCATCATCTTTGGATATAATCTAGTAGTAATCCGATAAGCATTTTTGGTGATGGAAGATGTAATCACCCTTACACCAGAATCATATCGAGTGAACATATTTTTTTGATTGTCCTTTACAGTCAAACCTGTTTAATACAAGCACGGTTAATAAGATAGTGTTAAAATTTTCTTCAACATGCTATCTTTCGTTCGGTGCTTGATTGTGTTGGAAAAATCTTGTTTTCACAAAATTTGCGCAAGTACGTAATAATATTCTATTTATATGAGATATTTTTTCGATGAATGTTTCTTCGCGTAAAGTTTAAAACTCATTAAAAAACAATTGGAAATCCGTGGATTTTTTTAACAATCTATTTTTGTCTGCTTTTATAGTAATGAGTATTTGTGTTGTGTTGACCCTTTAAGCAGCGCGCGCACCAGAAATCACTAACCCCTATTCAAAATGTCGTATATTTTTATAATGACAAAAACTAGGGGATAGTAGGATAAGTGTTCCATTGTGAGAAATGAACTTCACAAAATACAGTCGGCCCCGATGAAATGGATAAAATCTTCCGGCACCAAAATGTCCCCCATAGAGACGATGTTTGAGTTCCCTGCTTAATATATGGCTCATTGTAATTAAATACAATTTTTCATTTCATTTTCGATTTGACCTTTCATCAATTTTCAAACTATACTGACGTTATAAAATGACAATTGAGCTGTTCCCCGTATAATCGGATATTGTGCGCTGGAATCGTTGATATCCGATTAAGCGGGTCCGACTGTATCTGGGGTTTTCGGTGGTGGAAAAAAAAATGTTTTTAATCAAGCGAGATATCTCGTCAATGCCGCTTAGCGGGCTAAGTTCATTGTCAATTGTAAATGGACAGCCGTGGTATATTTAAAGATTACTGCTGCACCGTTCCAAAGCACTTAAGCTGTCCGCGACGCATTTATAAATCACTCAAGTTGCCGTGGCAACAGTTTCAGATCATTCAAACAGCCTGCGTCACAATTGAACATCACTGACGTCACCCGCAGCACATTTATAGATCACTTTAGTAGCCTCCACAGCTGTTCCATATTAATCAAGTGGGCCGTGACGCGTTTTAAAATCGGTGAAGTGGTTCGCAATCTCCATAAAGGTTCAACACCCGTGTGCTTAACGGGTCTGTGGCTATTTTATTTTATTGGCCCGCTGGCCGTAATTTCAGTGTGTGTGGTTTAATCTGACACCTCTATTCAAGAAACGGATGCGTAGATTTCGATGAATCTCTTTGAATATGGATTCACTTACCTCTGAATAAAAGACACACATATTTAATGGTCTGGTTCCGTGATTGTGCCTTATTGAGAGATTTGATTGTATATCAAGATAGGCAACTTAATCACTTCCTTTTTCAGTTTCTGGTATACATTTAAATTTGGAACATGATGCGACACACACGTTACTCCGGAGCGTTCAAGGGATAGAAAAAAAGTTCCGGAGTGAGGGGGGATTATTCGGAATTCGTGATTGTTTCACTCGAAAACATTCTTCCGAAGATATCGATCCTCTTCATCGAACGTGGAATGAAGATCAATGAATGCTCTCCGAGTCACTCACTGCCTAAGACATCTTTTCACTGGGAAATCGGGCGGAGAAAACGTTTGATTTTGTTTTCGTTAGGATCTTTGTTTCAGTCGTGACTCGAATCATGTCGCTTATTTCATCTCAAAATAAGATGTAGGGGGACGGAGGGAGAAATTCCAGACGGTTTTGCTTGTCTGTCAGTTGTTTTACCCCCAATGGGATATCGGAGATTCTAGAATGGCTAGGAGATGATGCAAGCAGTTGCTGGGACATGTTGAGCATCCGCGATTCAACGTCATCTTGTCGGGAATTGAATTGTCTAATTCGTTTTTTTTTTTGCGAGGGAAAGCGTTTACTTTCTTCGCTAAGTCGGCGTTTTTCTGTGTCTCTCTTTAGATACTTCCTTTTACTCCAAACGCCCCTGAAACTTCTAGAGAGAAATCGGAAATTCGAGAGAATCGAGAAATTCCCTTCATTTCTTTTAAGCTGTGGTTCATCGTTGAGTCACTTATCTTGAAAGTATCTTCGCAGACAGATCTGCGACACGATAATTACATAACGTGAAACCTTTTGAGCATTTATCATCTTCAGTTCAAAATATGGAAGATAAATGCTTGAATTGTTCATGTATGCTGCTGTCTATAATCGTCACTTTAAAGTATGAAAGGTAGATGGCAGCACCAGGATTAAAACGATCAAGCACAATTTTGACAATATAAATACAACACGTGAAGTTAATCTCATGAAGTAGTTTTTTTTTTTTTTTTGGTACAGAGAAAAAATTGTTCCAATTTTTGTCGATAGAGGACGAAAGTCCGGCACTAGTGATTGGACCTGAACTTTATTGAATCTCTTCTGTGTCCGAAACGTTCATAAAACTTCAACCTGCAATTCTGGCTGAGGTTTCAACAACTTCACCGATGTGCTTCATCCATCAATTTCAACACCATGATGAAAGCCTTGTGTAAGCGCCAGTAACAGGAAAACTCACAAATGAGCTGCGAGCTGTTAATCGTGCACTCGGCATTTTTCTCATAGGACTCTGATTTACATATTTCCAGTGGAAAGCTCTTTGTGCAACACCCTCTATTGCCAAAAACTTGAACAAAATTTTTTCTGTTTAAAAATAAAATCCCCCCTCTTTGTGGGAATGACGTTTTCGCAAGCCGCATTCAAGTATACAGATTTATTATATTTTTATGAATTTTTATACCAGTAACTAATAAATGGGGTACCCTGTAATTCTTCCATCTGTCCCAGGCCTTCTCGCACTTGTATGGGAACAGTTCAATACTTTGTTAGAGCGGAGCCAGAATATCAAATGTGCAGCATCTCAGTAATGTTTCGCCGACTGTTCAATAGTTATGACCCGATCATTTCTAAACAATGCAAAGACACGTTCATCTTTTTGAAATGTTTTTTCTTTTATTTCATTGGTGCTTCAAGTAAGCGGGAAACGTAGACGGCGCGGGACATTTCGTACAAGACTAACGCTCCGATCGATTTCAATTTACAGTAAGCTATCATTTCTGAGCTCATAATACGAAATATTTGCCAGCTCATGAAATCCAGACAGAAGCTCCAATCATCCAAATATGTTTCAGATACTAATAATAACGTTGTATGCAGTCGGCTGGCTCCGCATAATGCATCCCTATGGAAAATTTCCAATATCGAACTAGTTTATTTGAAGATAAGGGCAATTTCTAGGCGCTCGATTTAAAATGGCTTCTGTTTGCTTTAAAAGTTTTCAAAGATGACTGGAAGGAACAAGCAAAAACAACCAAAACAGAAAAAAAGAAGTCGCTAATTAGAATTTAAGCCTCTCTTATACAAGGAGGCATCGATCGAAGTCGTTTCTAAAAGACCAGCTGTCGTTGTTCGCGAATAATTGGTATTTTCGCTCCCATAGAAAGGCGCGCAACCAGTGTTGTGCATGCATAATTGAGAGAGGATTCATGAGAGAAATATTTGCATTTAATAAAGACGTCTCGGAGATTCGGACCAAACAAACGGCACCGAACTTCGTTAAATATTTTAAAAGAAGTCGCCCGGATCGATGAGCATTTCGCTCAATTTACAGGCTATTTTCAAACTATAGATGGGGGAATTATTGTTGTTTTTTATTTTAGACGAAGTTATTTATTAATATCTCGTGTAATTTTCCAAATGCCATTTTCTCCGATAATTAATCATAACGAAATAAAGATTATCGGGGGGGGGGGATTCTGATATGTATGCTGGGAAGTGGATATGATTGAATGTGTCATTATTAGAGATATGTAATTTTCGTATTTACGATACAGATGCGATAAATGCGGAAACCTGCCGTTTTTTGATGAATAAATGCAAAATCTATATTTTTGCGATTTTTCCACGAAATCCTCATAATTTTCACTTTTTTAAGATAATAAAATAATAATGTTATATGAATAATGTTATATTTGTGAAATTGTCACGCATCTCTGTTCATGAAATGAAATGTCATTTCGTCCTTGAAGCACTTCCGATGTAGATGAACATGTGTTGATATTTTTTTCAATTTATCAACATCTACTGATCCCTTCTTTTCGTCAAGTATAAGGATTAAATGAAAACGTGACTAAAAGTTTTTTCAGCATTGGTGTAGTCAAAGAGAGAGTTTTGAAGTTAACCCCCTTCTCCCCCCCCCCCACACTTCAGAGTGGAGATTATAGTGTATTTTTCAGTATGAAAAATGTAAATTTCCCAAGTAGGTAGAGTAACGTGACAGGATTGCTTGAAAATTTGGTAATTTTTTCCCATAAATTAACGAAAGGCTGAGACATGAGATGCGTGTTCCAGTAATTGGCAGTGAAATAAAAATTTCTCTCGCTGGTATATTTTGAAGATAGCTTTTTACTGCCAGCGCAAGCATATATTTGTCTCAAACGCATAATTTTCTGCTTTTATAAAACTCAGTGTTTCTCCCGTTTCTATTTTATCGAGGGCACTCAACCTTTTGGAGAAAGCGCTCCAATTCATTGGTTTGGAAAAGGATCGCGGCATGGGCGGAAATACGGGGGGCATACCCCCCAGCACCAAAGGTGAAGTCGACCGATCTAATACATATATGATGTATAGATGAACCGACATCATCATCGTGCCCGTCCCAACAATAATGACCATGCCCCCCAGACTTCCAAGCCTATCTCCGCCTATGGATCGCGGATCCTTTAAGAGTTCCGAGAATGTGCCGCTAGTTACTAAAGTGATATGGAAATGTACGACGGTGTAATCGATTTACCTGGAAGCGTGCAGCGTTCTACTTCAATGGGCAAGGCCACATATATTCCGGTAAAAAACAACGGTTTATTTTATCATTGACAAGCCCAGTTATTTTGTCGATCTGATTTCTCAAAGTAGAACATTTTCTTATCCCCAACCTCTCTACTTTGCACCTACTGACAATTGGAAGAAATCCTTCATTTTAAATTATATGGTATTTGAAGTAGGTTTAGTGATTGTTGTGCAGGTAAAAGGGTATCCGAAAAAGTGTCATGAGCCACTTTAGTGATTTGTTATTGACCATTGGACCATTTGGTTGGTTTTTTAAGTCGATTGCGTGTTACAATCGATTGAAATGTTACATGATTTTCGAGTAATGAAATATTTTGTCATAGCAATATGGAAATTTTTCAAGAGAAAAACCAGGGTCATGTATGTTGAAACTATCATTTTATCTACGGGCCAGAGGCCAATTGGCATTGACAGTGCAAGATCGCAGTGTGGTATAACCACCGTCGCTGTTTAACCAAACAATGACTTTTATATACAATGAATTTGGTCATTTTTCGAAATGAGGTTTGAGATCACGGGTTTCATCATATGACTATGAGGGCTACATTTGGTACGTTTGATAAAAAGCATGTGCATTGTTTTATACAGTATATCAGTATTATATTCCTATGGGTAGTCTTCTAACATCAGGATAATAAGCAAAGCTTCTGACGTGATAAAATGGATATTTTGTTTTGCACAAGTTCGTATGGAAGTCAGTATGTTTTTTCACGTCGTATGTGAAAATTGTGTTCAATCCGTCGCAGTTTCGAGTGCTTACGGTCTTCCTCCCACTCGCGGAGAACATATTATTCGTGTACTTTCTGCGAATTTATATAAATTTCATACAAGTACAAATAAGGCCACAACAGGCAAAATGCCCAACGAGGCATCTGAGAAAAAGAAATGTATTTGTTATTATTACTTTCTCTTTTTAGTTGCGGGTTGTTGGGATATTGGGTTTGATGTGGAAACGTGATAGTGGCGAGTGAATGCATCGGAAAACGATTCTCTACGATCCGTTGTCTGTTCTTGTTCGTATGCTTTCTTTTTGCTACCGCCTTTAATTTCCTCCGGAAAAACATTACTGCTCATTAATACTGCAAAATCAGATACAACAGAGGTGCCCAACCTTGTAGAATGTGTGTTATGTAGTGTCCAGAAACTAGATCGTGACCATAGGACCAGTATTTTACGGGATATTCTCATAATTTTGGCCATCCCAATTTCGTTTTTTTGTAAAATGTCCCGTTTCTTTCCCTCATTTTCAACAAGGCTACTCGAATGCTTGATATCAAAAATCAAGATTATTTATATTATGATTGAATCATAATTGATTATAGTATATGTTCATCTCACATGTGCATCCAACATGTGTTTTTTTTCTAAATTGAATTACATTTTCACCGATTGTGACTTTCAGTAGGCCTTTACGTTTCACATTGGTGATTTTTCGTCATTAGATGACGATTTTACTTGCATTTGACAAATTTTTTTGCTCGAATTGTTAATTTTCTATTGAAATTGACTGTAATTGGCAACTTCCTTTTGACAATCTCTTTTGGCTGTAGTTGACAACTTTAATTGTCTGACAATTTTCGATTTGGCTGTAATGGAAAATTTCACTCGCATTTGACTTTCTTTTTTTTTTTGTGATAATTGGCGATATCCCGTATGGATCCCAATTTTACCCCCGCATTTTTATGAACAAAATAAAATACGGTCAGTCTAGGTATTTATTGTGTTATGTGTATTGATCACTTTTCCAGCGGAATAACTTTCGCGGGCCGGATGGATCCCCTTGGGAACGTAGGCTCATTTGACCCGCGGACCTGAGGTCGTGCACCCCTCCGAATTTTAATAACATAATCTCACGTAAAAGCAGGATAATATTTTTTTCGAAAATAATGATTTGTGTGTGTGTGTGATATATTTCATGTTCAAATCATTCTGAAAAATCTCGTAATCCGCCTACGATTTGGACAATAACTTGGGATAGTAAGAGATATAAAATCACAAAAACCGTCAAAATGACGTAATTGTATATTAATAATATCCTGTAATCTGAAAACCAAGATCGCTGAATGACATTTTCTCCAGACGTGCGTGACTAGAGTATGAAACCCAGCTCTACGAATTCCTGGACTGAAGGCAATGAACATCCATCGCTGCACGACCGTCGCGGATGTGGTTATACGATCGAATTGTGGCTTTGCATTGGGAACACTTTTTAAAGATGCGTCGTCGTATTTTTTTTTTTTTTAAGACGGATGGCAGCATCATGTCCCTTGGTAGTTATTTGAAAGAAAGAAAAATCTCTATTGGTCTAAATTCGCCAATTTTTTGTAGCCTTTGTGTGAAGTTAGATTTTCATGTTCTTGAGATACAAAGTAATCTTACAGAAATGAAATTATGGATTTAGTTGAAACAGGATTTACACAGAAAATAAGCAAAGAAATGGTCGCTGTTCAATTCGATTTGAGGTATTTGGTTTTTAAAATATACCATAGAACCCTCGAGTATCCGAACTGATACGGAACAGACTCTACTCCGGACGCTGTGTGGGCATCGGGCTGGACTCTCGTTGCGAGGTTCCAGGTTCGAAACCCGTTGGTCGGCTGAAATTGGTTTATTGCGCTTTCCCAATGTCGAGGTGCTAATGCGAGTAAATCTCTCATTTGAAAAATGTGAGAGCAGCATAGGCCTCCAACATGATACTTACATGACATGAAAATTCAAGCATTCACCATCTTTGTCTCAAAAATGAAAGACGGATGGCAGCATCAGCAAGAACGCGAAACAAGCACAACTCTGACACAATATTACTACGTTATCGCAATGCATATACATACTCTCATACAATACGTTCCCACATGTGCCGATTCGTTAGAAATTGCACAGAGAAATATGCACGAGGTGCATAGTAGTAGTAGTGGCTACATCTGATAATATGGACATTACGGAATTTTGAGGTTGAATGAAATAAATGATGTCATATATAAAATGTTGAAAGAAAATATTTTTCACATTGTTTCATAACCAAAAAAAAAGACTTCTTTCAACTGACTTTTTGGTGATTTAATTATTGGGAACCCGCAATGTCACATTTTGTCAACGTGGCTATCAAATGATAGTTCTTCCTCGGCACTAAAAGCTTTGGGATGACCTGGTTTGTTATCAAATGTATTTTTAAAGTTGGTTTGGATCGTGCTCCGGGATATTTTAAGCAGAGTTGTTTGCAGCTTACATTAGAGACATTTCACCTGATCTAGTTGAATCTAAACGGTCCTGAAGGTGATCATTGCTGTAGTCCACATAAGTTCAACGTCCAGGCTGACGCTTTTATTTATACGACGTATTTCCAGTCAGGGAACAAAAACTTGAAATGTCAAAAACATTAACCTAACACTTAACCTAAAAACGTAATTATGCATTTTATAATCAAGTGTACTTACAAACAAATTACCAATGTTTGTAAAAGTGTGCAACCTACCAATGCCCATCACAATGTTTGGTCAAAGTATCTCGTATTTTTGAGGTTACCAGAGCTTGAATTTTCAATGAATGTTTTCGGAAAAAATGAAAGATTTTACTGAATTTAATCATACTACAGTTAAAAGTATTAAACTCTGTTTTTAAGTAGTTATCTACCTAACTTGACAAAGCTGGATTACAACCTCCACAGTTGGAAGTTGGACAGATGAAAAAACCATATGCCATCACAGTATACAAAACCACTGCTGCTACTGTTTTGTTGGCCATTCGTAAACTATCCGATAGCATAACCTGATAAACACGAAGTTGTCTTCGTTAGTGCCACTACCGAGGAGAAACTACAGAAACTAGTTCCGGAAATGGTTTTCTAAAGTATTTAGAGTATGTTTTATCATTTCATGGTTTTCGGGCCAAATTCGCCCGTATTTACGGCAAATCCTTTCCATTATACACAAAGAAATGCATTGAATTCTGTAAAGTATGAGACTCCAGTAGCAATTATAATTTCCGCCTCAGATGAAGTCAAGTTCAGTCATGATCATTACTTTCACCGTATTTACCGAATTACTCCTCCTCAACTTTCAAAGTTGAATCGTATGCAAGTACTTCCGTCTCTTCTCTGTACTTCAAGGGAAGACCACGGAGTTATTCATTAATTCTTTCTCTATAGGTAAGTTAATTTCAAGTATAAATATTTAGACCATTTGAAGAATACGGTCGAAAGTAGTTGAGCACTAAAGAAAAGCACAGAAGGTTTCAGAAATACGAAAACCTGGAGGACTTAAACGAATTACGCTCGAGTAAGCGGAATCAAATGATTGTCTTCTTAACGTCTTCTAGGAAAAAATCATTATCAGTCGTAACTGAGCTTCATTATTCGTTTCAACGTAACATGAACAGAACTGTATTCCTAAAACACAGGGTGTAACCCATAAATTCGTATATTGTTTAAAAATGAATAATAATTCAAGGAATTGGAGTATTTGAGTGTGGCTCGCAAAAAAGGTATTCTCACGAAAGGGATTTTTTTTGGTACAGGAAAGAAAAAATAATTCAAATTCTCGTCGATAGACGGCTCGGCACTAAGAGTGTTTGGACCTGAGAGAACTTTGCTTCAATCTCTTCTGTGTCGAAAACATTTGTAAAGCTTCAGCTGGCGATTTGTGCCTGAGGTAAAGCAATGTCACCTATAGTGTTTTGTCCAGCAATGGCATCACAATCAATCCCTTATGTAAATTCCAGTAACAGGCATATTCAGAAATGAGCTGTAAATCGAACATCCTGCATTTTGTATTACTCTGGTTTGCATATTTTCTGTGATTTGCTATCGTGCAGCGCTCTCTATTGACACGAGATTGAATATTTTTTTTTCTGGGTCAAAAAAAAAAAGCTTTCCTAAAAGAATAATTTGTTTCGAAAATCACATCCAATTCCTTCATTTTTTTTAACTATAAACTAGTTATGAATTTGTGGGACACCCTGTATTTGCGAAATCATCATATCCACGTTCGGCTAACAGACAGACATACCTAGGGTCGAATTTTCCTAGACTTTTTCTCATTTTGTCGGAATCTTTTCTTTTTCCGCCTCGTTAATACAAATACAAATACAACGCCACAACAGGCAAATTGCCCAACGAGGTGGCTGACTTAAGAACATCATGGATCCCCGAGCCATTTTTTGGAGGCCCTACCTACTACTGCTACACCACACATGCACCCCCCCCCCCGCGGAACCCCCCAACGAACCCCTAACGAATCGGTACATGCGGGAATGTGCGTGTACGTGTAGTGCAACCTGACGTAAAGTTTGTTTCTGTGTAATGCTTGTTATGTGTAGTGCTGTCATCTGCCCCCAGTTTTTCTAACTATGAGTGAAGTGTTATGGTTGAATGGTTTACCGTTGCAGGACTGTTGCTCTCTGTGGCGAGACTTTTTAACGGGGAGATCGGCTCGCATTTGCGCCTTGAAGTTGGGAACCACAGAAAACCAACTTCAGCCGACCACCACTGTGGGGTTCGAACCCGGATCCTCGCATCACGAGTCCGGCACTATAACCACTCGACCACCACAGCGGCATTGTTTCATTCTCGTCGCAGACTAAAGAAGATGACGTGCCTCCATCTTGTTCGTAATGTATACAGAATAAGGAACAATAAAATAAAAAAAATGTCCGTCCGAAATTCGACAGAATCCCGTCGCATTTTTATGCTCTATTTCGCCTGGAGACCGGAAATCACTGAACAATACCAGCTGTGCCAGCCTTACTTCCTTCCCTATCTATCGAATGCCTATTATTTCCAAGAATAAGAAACGAGAGAAGTTAATACATTCGGTCATTTTCTTATTGCCTCGGGTGAGCTTTGTTTTCGTATCGAGCGTAGCCTAGTCCAGTTTATGCGACCTTTTGTTGCTTTCGTCTTTTTATTTCCTATTCACGTACCATTGCTTATTTCCAATATCACTGGTGATATTTTCAGGTGTATATTGGTGTTTGTAGGTACAAGATATCCCACAAAGACCGCGTGAACTCTGCGGAATAATAATAATGCTCGTTGGGAGAAGAGTGCATAAAATGCATTTATTCATCTCTACGACCCTTAGTTTTCTGGTAAAGAACGAAGAAACAAATTTTATGACGTTGAGAAATTGGAACGCTCCTAATATATGGGCCCTTGAAATACCAGGTGGACTCTCACGCCATCTTTGAGCAAAAGTGTGCCGTCCGTATTATCGCTACAGCCAAATATAGCTATTACCCCTATCCTGATTTTGTTTTTCGACGGTTTTCGCCCGCTGTTTTCTTATCGGCGCCTTAGCCCATACTTGCAACCGCATTGCTTGTGTTGGCCCGACGGCTTCTGGAACCTGGTTTTTGCAAGTTGTAGCAGTAATATGATATCAAGATAAAGATCCTGTGCAATACCAATCGACAAAGCTGCACAGTCTAAGACCCTAATGAAAAAGAGCAGGATCGCCATCAATATTTGAGCAAATAGCAGCAAATGCTGCTTCAAATGTTGTCTAGAAATCATTGGGGGAAAAAAGCAAGATAGGAAAATAACTATTTGCTACAGTTATAATGACCAAGTCCCTCTTCTGCTCAAAAGCAGTAGGACTTCTTGCAACCTCTAACTTACGCACCACCTTTGAGCGAAATGTGACGTCGTAATTATCTCTATAGTCAATTGCTGTACTTTTTTACGATTTAGACTACGGATGGCGATGCAAGTTTCTTGTTCAAGGACGGCGGATGATGTGTCGACCTCTCGGAAGGGGAGGGGGATGCATGATGAGCACCGACATACTCGCGGGAAAAAGGAATAATTTTCTTCTCACATTCAATGGGCTTTCAACTTTTATTTCCAGATTTGGGCGCATTGGTTCTTATTTCACCTCCATAGATCTTTTCCTCTGCTCACAGAACTCCGATATCTGTGCGGAATGACGAAATAACATGCTGCCTTATACAATATAGGGAATTTATTCACTATATTACACGCTTACACGGAAGAATTCTCAGTCATTCTCAGACTCTAAACGTCAATTTTTTTAAATTTATTCACCATAAATTATGCTTTTCATAGTTATGTTTGTCTATAACCAATAAACGGGTAAATATAAAACTTCATCAGCAAAAGTATGTCATCTAGAAAATGTTGAAAACAATTACACAATACAATTTGCATTATATGTGGAAAGACATCGATGAAATAGAACACCTTCCGCCACCTATCAAATAAAATAGTTACAATTCTTCGATTGAAATTAGCGACCGAATTTTGATTGATGTAGTGCATGAAAAAAGCAGTGTGATATGATATTAACCAATATCTTATAAGGAATAATATTAGTTGAATTGTGAAGTTTTTGCCTCGAAATTTTAACAGTTGTTATTTCTGTGTGGTAAAACAACGTTAGTAAAACTTGCGAAGCGAAGCCGTCCTTGGCTTTAATATGGTTTTTGATTTCAAGCAAACATAGCGGAGAACGGCTGCACTTGGCGTGTTTTAGGGGAGGGGGTTGTTTTTTATTTGTGTGTGTTTTGTTGTGTGTTGTGTGTTGTGTTTACGTGTTTTTTATTTTATCACACAGAAAGTAGTACTGCTAAAATTTCGAGACAAACTTGGTAATTTGGCTTATGATATAAGTTAATATTTTATAAGCAATAATATATAACATTGCTTTCCACATGCGCGGCATTGATCAAAATCCGATTACTAATTTCAATCGAAGAATTTTAACAGTTTTATTTGATAAAGGGCGGAAGGGGTTCCAGATCATTGATGCCTTTCTCACATGTAACACGAAGCGATTCTAAATTCATGGGACAAACTTTAAGAGGTGATACAAGAGGCGAAACAAACATTTTTGATCATAGAATGTGCTGTCGAATCACAATAGCAAAGGCTGTAAAGGGTGCTATTGGAGTATGCACAACATCACACAAACCAATATCATATTTTCAGACGTATTTGTTGTTATGCACCGTCAACCATTCGAGGGTGCATATGCACCTTCGGATTGGATTGGAGTTTATTTTTTATTGATGCAAGGACGACCAAGGTTATGCTGCGCCAAGCAATGATAAAGTAGTACAATAACTGGTGGTAGAATTTGCGTTACCCAAGTTGCATCACGGGATTACCTATCACATTACAATACCCTGCACCCTGGTCACGAGCATTGGCGTACGCAAGATCGGCCTTTATAGGGTTTGGGCTTGGGGAGCACAAGGAATCTTTCTCATGGAAGTTTTAAGCTAACCTTCGAAAAAAATTTTAAATATAACATACAGTGTAAATGTATTTTCTTCCGATGTTTTAATTTTTCACTAAAATATTTGAAAATATTTTCAATTTTTGATCGTCTTATAGGATTGCACACACCCCCCCCCCCGACCCCCATTTTCGCTCCTGCGCACGCCTCTGCATAACAAACGTATGAACTCAGTGATTGAACTATTACTTCGCTAGGAAAATTTCTCAGCAACATATAAATAAAAGGTAGGAAAAACTTCTCTTTATACTCTGTGTGTGTGTGTGTATTGCGTATACTGTAATAGGAAAGGCAAACAAAACTGCTCAGCGCTGTGGACGGAGGCTTTGTTTCTTCGTTTCCCGTCACAGTCGAGGCGCTGTATATATGTAATTTGTATGCATTGTGTTTTCTGACCATTCTCAAAGCTCTCTCACTTCAGCATATGCCAGCTGCTTCTTCTTTCTTCTTTCTTGCCCACAAGTCTTTTCCACACTTCTTTTGAAATCCCAAGCTGCGGTGCCCGGCCCTTATGTGCCACTGGGCGTACGTGCAATTTTTCTCCCTAGTCATTGGATTCAGTCACCCATTTTTGTCAAATGGCCTGCATGTTGCATTCAGTTGATGGCTGTCTTCATGGGGAGAATGACGCGAGTAATTCGAAACTTGCGAGCACGGGGCAAGGGGAGACACCACTATAAATGTTTGCTAACTTTTCCGACACTACTCTGCCTCTTTTGAGGTAACGGAAGCCGGGGTTGTGAGCGGTTCTATCTATCTATCTATCTATCTATCTCTTTATACTACGCAACATAACAACGTACATAACGCGGAGAATCACGATTTCAAAAACTAGGAAATGAGAGTGATTCTCGGATTTTTTTTCAATAAATAAATTTTGCCTTTGGATTCAGAATAAATATTAATGTATTAATTTTCTCATTAAAAAAACGCAAAAGAACATTTGTGATACTTGATTGAATAAGATTTTTCTTCAAATTGTTTCTAGTAAATTTTATGTAGAATTTTAATGCGTTATGATATATATGAGCTAGAAGCTCAATTAATCCTTTTAAGGACACACATTTTTCCACAAAGGTCAACGGGTGCGCCCACTAAGGGGACACCCCCCCCCCCCAATTCAAAGAAGAGTCTTTATATTGATTTCATATATGTACTCTCACCAGGACGTTTTTATTTAGGAAATTTTCTCGCGACATCTTACATCATCTACGTTACTCCCTTCTTCTAAGGGGGGTCATGACCAACACTTTGGGAACCAGTATCAAGGTAATAGAAGTGAAGAAAGAAAACTCTTTTCAGATAGCCGTATCTTAAGGGCGGCAAAATATTATTCACCTCAGGCGGCGGAATTTTTAGGACCATTTTCCTCACATTAAATATCGAGAAAACGGTGGGACGATGGTCATAAAAAAATTTCATAAGAGGCTCTATAGGTATCAAGAATAAACCAACGATCAATTTTTAACGTAAAAACAACAATCAAATGCGAATTCAAAAAGCTTCATATTTTTTTATGGAACGCTTTAGTGCAGGGCTGAACAAATCGCCAAAAATGTACTTGCCCGGTCGGCCATGTCACTGAAAGTAATTGATTCCCGAATCAATATTTTACATTCCCGGAAATTAACTAACGTTCTGACTTATTACATTTCATATTTATACTTTGGTACGGTATTATAAATACGAGGAATAATGTTAATAAACGCTGCTGTCAATTCAATAAAAGCTAAACTATATTTCATAATTCTTGGGGGCCTGTGCTCTTTTCGGTTTTCCTTCACGACCTCCCACCTGCATTAGGTTCCATACAAGTTCCCATGTACGCAGATGATGTAAAATTTTATACGAACATCCATGGCTTCGCAGATGGTATCAATCCAACGAGCTTCCCATATCGCTCTCAAAAACTGTGGTTCTTAATCTCGGGCACAGCAACCCAGGTTGTTAGTACTCAATTGGTAACGCCTGTCTTCCATCGGTCACTGAACACCGTGATCTCGGCATACCCATAAATATCGCCTTGAATTTTTCAGGCCTTTACTGCGAAATCTCAGCTCGTGCCAAGAGACTATCATATTTGATTTTTTTATACATATCGCAAATGCAGCAACTTGACACTTATTCAAGGCATTCAGCACATTCGTAAAACCTATGCTAGAATATGCTTAACTTGTGTGGTCCCGTATTTACCGAGTGGGAGATATCAAGACGCTTGAATAGCCACAAAAATGATTTACAAAGAACCTATCTGGTCTTCTATAGAGACCTATTGTCTCTATAGAAAAATCTTAAAGAGAAAGACTGGAACACCTGAATCAATACTCACTCGAATGGCGCCGACTCTTACTTGATCTAGTATTGCTCTACAAAATACAGAGAGGACTAACATTCATGGCAGTGAATCCACTCACTTACATCAACTCAACAACGAGAGCCCACGAATTTACAATCGGAATTCCATTCTGCCGAAACAATGCAATATAACATAGTTTCTTCATTCGCACCGCCCGCATATGGAACTCATTGCCAGGTGAGATTGTAACGAAGCCCACACACAATCCATCAGTTTAAGGCCGCTCTAAAAAGCCATGATCTGTTTCCCCATTTTCGATGTTATGCTTTTAATTTTTTTTGTGGAATTTTTCAGTTTTTATCATTTCTGAGCCAGCTACTGTTATGTCGTCGGGGTTTTCACTTTTCATTATATTCTATCTTATGTAATTTCACATATTCTTTTATTAGTTGCGTGTATTTTATTCGTATCACCCATATGTATTGTTTTTTCTTTTATTTTACATCCTTGTGTATTTTATTTCTTTGTATGTTTATTTGCTTGTGTTCTTTTCCCCCCTCTTTGTGATGTAAGCGCCACCCCACCCAGTTCACAGTAAATTTTTTTTATGCCGCATAGTGATGTAAATTTTATGCGCCGAAGTATCGGTTACTATGTTCACAAAAGTAATTTGGCGGCAAGCATAGAAACATATTAACCGCTATTTTGGCGCATAAAATTTACATATAACAATAAACTTTATTTTGTTGTTTTCATGCTGCATACCGGTTTAAAACTAATAACTAAGTCTACTTGAAGAATTACTACGGATAGTATGGTTTTTTGGTAGGTCACAAATGTCCCAGACCGCCCGAACGGTGAAGTTGGACATGAAGGTTACCATCAATATCCATGGGTTCGAATCCGGCAAGAACATCAGAAGGAAGTTCTTTACCTACCGACCCTGGGGCGACCACCAATGGACGCGCCTTCATTTCCCACCCAACTCCAGTGGCTGGAAATTTCCGAATGGGTATATATGACCGGAGTTGATGTGTGATAGTAGCTAGTGGATGTCCAATATTTTTTCGACACTTTAGTGAAGCAGAGAAGTGCGTATAAATAAATAAATATGCATATATATTTTTAGAATCAATCGCAGAAATTTCATCCCTTCGGAAACTTTGCATACTGTATAATATGGCCATGTGATACATAATTTTTTTGAAAAACGTATTTTTACATTTTGTGCAAACTAAGAAGTCTTTCTCTTCTTCCATGGATATCGTCGAAATACACTATTTGAAGTGAGGTTTTCTGTTTCGCAGAACAGTCAAGAAACAGTGTATGAGGGTCCCATGACCCCAACGGGTTACTGAATATTAGGACAGTGAAAATTGATCAAAATGCGTTGACTACATATTTGGCTGCCAAAAGCATTTCTGTGCAATTTCAAGCATCTCTGTTGGAATACTTCCATCATAGTAGATGAAGAAATTAAAAAAAAAAAAAGAAGTGATTAATTTTTCTTCATATGTCCGTGGTTGAAATAAAAATGCATGCCTGGTCGAAATTTTTGCATGTCCTAGGCATGTCGTTAATAGATTTGTCCAGCCCTGCTTTAGTGATGGTTTTCGTTTCCAGAGAAAACGTTTGCATTGTTTGTGTGTCGCACGATGCAGCTTTCGAAATTTCTGAAAAGATTACTAATTAACATTAGCAATATGGAAACCACGCGTCGAATAGAATTTAAGCGGATGAGTATAAATCGGAACATGAATTTTAATGCTTGTGGTTTAGGCGACAAAGGATGGATAAGGGTATAGTTTTGAACACACAGAAGAGAATTGTGAATATAACTTCAACACATGTGAATGACATACTTGCGAATATCTGGATTTACGACGAATTTCGCGATTGTGGAAATGAATAAATGCTTCGTTACCGATCCGACTACAGACACAAATCCATCTTGACAGGGGGTAGAAGCGCGTGCGCAACGTTATTAGGACGCCGCCTGACGAAGATTGCATCGAAAAGCTTCCGCGCTTAACATAATTAAGCATGGGAATTTCGAAACATCGCAATTTTAGCCGGTTTTACTAAAATATCAAAACTAGACGAGGCACGGACCGAGATCGATTTTTCGGTTTCAGCGGCGGCAGCAGCTGAAATAACAACAACGGTAATAACAATGACGAACGCTGCTCGAAAATTCCCAAGCTCTCGGAGCAAACGGCTAATTAACTCAAGCTACGAAAGGAAGGAAGACAAGCATGTATAAAGCTATCTCTCTATTTTCACCTCCTCCCCCCCCGTACCGACATCCTAATTTATGTCACTCAAACCACGGACTGGGGGAATCCAATTGAGAATAATTTATCAGAATTGTGCTCTCGGGTTTATTCGGAGCTTAAAGTCTATCAATGACAACAACAAAGCTTGTTTAATGATTCATGACCTGTGAGTGCCTTCGACGGCAACGCCAACAACAAAAAAAGTTGGAGGAAAAGCATATATGTACGTAGAGTGACTTTAGGTAGTGACTTACGTTGAGACCAAAGAGGGAGTCTGCTCTTGAGTATCTCTTAGCGCTCTTTTCTTCCAGGTTGATCTTTTCATTTAAACTTCGGTTGGCTATTGATTCAATCGTAAATTCCAATACAAGTGCTACATCGTATATAGCAGTTTTCTTCAACCACTGGTCTGTGGATCGGTGCCGGTCCGCAAAACATTATTTCGCCAAATATCAATTTTATAAAGTGACTATATGACTGGAGGAGCCGCATTGTGTCGTGGGGTGAGAAAGATGTTTTCAAAATTTGTGTTTATTTGAAAAAAGATTTAAAAAAAGTATTATTCGGCTGTGTTAGTAATGAAAACCAAACAGAAATTGAATGGAAGGTGCTGATTCTGAATTTGGCATGTGTTTTATCAGATTAACTGTAGTTTTCGAGATAAATTGAAAATATAAAATTCTAATAGAAATACATAAGCATCATACAAATCACATTGAAACTGTGCGAAATGTGACTACTAGTGTCTGATGATGACATAAGTGTTATAAAAGAGCGAACGATAAGGAAAATAAATAAAAAAAATTATAAGAAAAATTTGATGTAGAAAAATTAGTGGCTGAGGGATACATTCATATATTTAAAGTATGCATTATCTCAAAAATTAGAGCCAATTCGGCAAAACCAACAACAGGTTTGGAATCAGCAGGCCTGATATACCGTAAAACAGTTATAAATTTTGAGTTCCCGATCAAGTTTCTTTTTCTTTCTGCCCTGTCATATCTGGAATTTTATAGAGAATATAAACTCACATAATTTTATAGAGAATATAGTAACTCGTACAATTTAACACCGTAAAAATACACCGATGTGCAGTATTAAAATATACAATATAGTATAAAGCCCTGTAAAGTTGATATTGATTCTTCACACCGGTTTTAAGCGCACGACCAATTTTATTTTCAGAACTACGAAGATAGTTTTGTTTTTATTTCACAGGTGGCAGCAAGATTGCAACGCTTTTTCTTACGTGCATAAAAATAGAGCATATTATTGTTACACTGGAAAATCTGCTGCTGTCTATTAAAAAAATACATCACAAAATATCCCATCTTCCGTTAGTTTTTTTTATTCAATTATGCTCGACACACCAAATACATAACACAACAACAATAATAGCAACAGTAGCTTTGCCGCAAACATACAAACATATCAACCCGTCCCATATTGTGGCGTAGGGAATTTATACCGGTTTAAAGCATAAAAAGGAGCAATGTATGGTATCATACCGTGCATTTTTGATTTTGATACCGCATTTCTGTTTTAAACCATCAACCACTTTCACTTCCTGGATTATAACAAATTAAACTGTTTTTATTCTGTAGAGGCAGCAGAAATCCCAGCTCAAAGCTTCTTCTTGCAGGTATAATAGTGGAGTATGAATAGAATATATAGTGCCGTGACTCAGAAGGTTAGAGAATTAGAGAATCCCATATTAATGTCGACGATTGCTATAATGATCACGCGTTATCGCGATCTTTTCATTACTACGACCAAAAGAAATACAATTAATTATAAGTCCCGAATTTTTGCTTATAATAACCCACCTCGTGTAATTTTTATTACAGGAATGCCACATAAAATAAACGAACCATACACTGATTTGAACCGTAAACACGGACTACTTTGGCTCCTGGTGTCCTCCTTTTCCTAAAACGATAAAATAATAGAACACACTCTAATTACTGTAGAAAGTTATTTTCGAAACTGCTTTCCGAAGTACCAGTCAGAAATTTGTTCAGAAATCGTTTTTTCTTTTTTTCACAACAGTTATAGAGTATGTTTTATTATTATATCGTTTCGGGACAAAGGAGGACACCAGGGCCGTGATCACGGTACTGTTTCTTTACGAGAGATTTGGTCACACCCCTCATGCAGTGATAAAGTGGTTCCTTTATTTGTTTCAGACATTTTTACTGGTCCTTGGGTTCGGAAATACTGATAAATACACTCCTGATTTATACTGAAAATAATCAGAGTTCGTCCATTTTATTTTCCTTAATTTAAATATGCCCTGGTCGGAGCGGTGAAACCCGTTGAACATCTGTTTCCTGAATTTACTATTGCTGGAAATTAGGAGTCCATATCAAAAAACATAAATATAACGTCAATCCATGGGAATAACCTAAACTCACGATATATATAGAATAATTGTTTTTCTTCTACCGTGTCCTATAAAAATTTTACAGTAATCTTTTCCCAACTACGCAGCAAAATAAATATTCACGAATGTTAGGTTCAAAGCAAATTGAAGAAGGGAAGAGCACACGCTGCAAAATTGTTCCGCAACACCACATTAACTTCGTCAAACGGACCGAGGAATGACAAGCCGAATCAATTGCGGGAATCACTCCGAGAACTTGTAGATATTTTCCAAGAGCTTCTCCCACTTCTAAAAAGAGAAAATTGAGAAACACCCTGACGGCTCCGATGATAATGAACATGGTTGTCTCCTCTTCACACTCGCGAATTTTCACCCGTTTAATTTGAAACTATGTGTACTTCTCTAAGCCCCACAAAATCCAAAATTCTTTTCATTTGGTGGGAGGAAGAGCGGGAAATTCCTTTCATCCATGACATTGGAATGCGAATGAATTAAGTAAAAAGTAAAAATATCGAACCTTCTCTCCACTTGGAGATTATAATTCCTTTTCTGTTCGAGAGATATAGGAAAATGTAAAGAGCGATGTGAGAGATGGGAAGAAAGAATTGAACCGAAGAAAACTTGAAGAAAGTTTAAAAGAAAATTACTTGAGAGTGAAACTTTCAGCGATAACATTTTCTTTCTTTTTTTTTTTGTCTCTCTCTTTGAATTCATAATTTCCCATTTCCCCCCCCCCTCTATCGTCAATTTATCGTACTCAGAATGAAGAAAAAAATCGACCAATCGATCGCAGAGAGAGGAAAAAGGGTCTTTTGTTAAAAATAATAAAGAAAAAAATTCCCGAATAAGAATTTCCAAATGAAACAGAAATTGGTAGTTTTATCGGAAATTTTCACGCTACTCTGATCTGAGTGCCGAGCCGATCGATGCATTCGTTGTGTTACCAAAAGAAAAGACCCTTTTGAAAAACGACCCCCCAGCCCCTCCTCGAACAATCCGAGATTTCTGAAGAAAATCGCTTTCCTCTCTTTCTTTCTTAAAAGAATCTTATTTTATTCTACGCTTTTTTTGCTGATCGGATGAATTAACCGTGGCATTTAAAATCTAATAAGTTATTGGTGGGGGAAATCGTGTGTATTTTAGACTAGTCTGTGTTCGTTCGTGCGAATGAGATTCATACTCTTTTGGGCTCGTGAATTCTCTTACAGTCGATGAAAGGAACCATATTCTGCTCGAATAGATTAGCTGTGTTGTGTGCAATAGGCTAAGTGTCGCATCTCGATCTTTTGTCTGGGAACTTCCATTGTTACGCCGTTGTAACAGGTGTGTTTACTTATTATCTGGCTGACGGAATGTTTACCCATGCATCTATTTTCAGGCTCACGGTTATCTTGATCGTAATTATCTAAAGTACACGGTGTCTTCTTATAAATTCGTAAATTGTTTAAAAATTCATGAAAAATTGCAGACTGACTGACTGACTGCAAACACCAAACATGGCCCCCGCTCCGTCCCTTGTGGGATATAAGCAGGCTACCTTGCGGCTGGGCCATGCTGGAAAAAGAAAAAAAAAACACCGTAAGCCACAGGGCCCAACCCCGCCGAGGCCCCCATCGCCTCCGAATCACGGCAATCACATCCCCAAAAATCACACCCCCCCGGAAACCCCCGCCAAGCAGCCCGGGCGGATCGCCCGCAAGGGGCCAACGAACACATTCCTAGCCATCCGCCTTCATCACTGTGCTGTGTCCCCAACCATCAGCCAATCTGCAACACCAACTTCTCTCATCTTGTCTTCTGTTGGAAGGGTTTTTTCATAGGTCCGAATCTGAAAATAGAACATGAAAAACAGGATACATGTACAAATTCAGATCCAATGAACTATAAATATGTAAGTGGGAATTATCAATATTGATCAATTGCTGGTATTAATAATATCACAAGACTGAAGGAGCCGGGGGGGGGGAACTTTCCATTGCCAGTTAGAGACATATTTAGATATGGATATTATAGACCTAATGAAAAGATATTATAGACCTAATGAGATCAAGTCCGGAGAAAGTACAAAGTTCACTTGAATATACAAGGTTTAGTTGCGCACTAGTGGATTCACCGGCGGTATACATTCGAATACATGAATATATTGATGAAAAACAATAATTATGGCGTTTCGTATAGCAGTTGAGAAAGTATATATAATGTGATTATAAGCAGGTGTCCAAGTACAACGTCAGAATTTTTGTAACAGATGGGCTCTGGGAATGATCTAGACAAAAAGCGATGCCACGAAACGAGATATATAGCGTACATACATGATGATACGATGTAAACATTGTATAGTATATAACATAAGCGTAGTGAATATACATGAAATAGGATAAAATTTAATTATGCGTATAGGACAACATCTACAAACTACGCATGATTCATAATAAAAATTCAGTCAACAATTCAATCAAAAATAAAAATTCTATCGATAATGCAATCAATAAAAAAAAATTCAATCAACAATTGCGCTCAGCCCTTCAAAGCAGAGTAGCAAAATTCAAACAGGATATTATTAAACATTGAATCTGAAGTATATGCTTTGGATAAAAATATATCATATATGAACATGGAACGAATACATACCGCCATCACTGACAATGAGAATGATAAATTTCATCAAAATATTACTATATATATTTTATAGCCCATGGGGTTAGGAAAGACGTCGCAGTTATGGTACATAGTCTTAGTCCGAATCAGAGTCCAAGGGATCTTCTTTGTCTTCATATGCTATAGGTCTCGGGAAGATGTATAACTCTTGATTATTTTCCATAAAGTTGATAAGATTTTTAATCTTATGATAAGTACCACGATTTTGGAAGACCTTCAACTTCCAAGCCTGTGTATCAGCATCAGGGATTTGTAAGTGGAAGTCTTTGGTCAACGGGCAGGCTGTAGCTTAGTGGATGACCGTGCCCTCCCCGCAACATTTGCATTTCTCAGTCTGTCGATGAAACCTCGCCAGATATGCTGGGAAAGGACCAAGTTCAGAAAAGAATATAACCATTTCTCTGGTCCATTTCCCATATTCGTATCTAGCTGTGGGGAGGAGGGCATATATTTTCCTGCCCACTTTGCGTTCTGTCTGCCATCGATTTTGCCACTTCTGCATCATTTCCTCAGATAAGATGTTTTTTGCCCACGACGTAGGGAAGAGCAGCGAAAAGTCAGACGTCACTCTTGCGGTCGCAGCTGTTGCAAGTTGGTCTGCCTGTTCATTCCCATATGTTCCTGCGTGAGTTTTCACCCAATTGAGACTGATTTGAGGATTGGCACACAGAACCTTTCTGATTTGCCTAGCGATGAGGTGTTGAGACAGGGGATCCCTGATTGAATGGAGTGATGAAAGTGAGTCGGTGAAGATAGATGTTCTCTTCCGGAATTCTTCCGCTTTCTTAATAGCCATAAGTAAAGCAAAAAGTTCGGCTTGGAATACCGTGTTATTGGTATTCAATTTACAAGACCATCTGTAGAAGATGTCATCTTTCTGAAGGATAGTAAACGCCGCTGCAACTCCATTTTCCGTCTTTGAACCATCGGTATAGATGTCGAAATAGGATTTTTTAAACAGTTCCGTGTCAGTCGGGTCTGTAGATATTTGTCTATCATCAGTATATTGTGCCGGGTGTCTCGTCTATCCGGTGATTTTCCTTTGGAGTTGAGTGTGACTGATGTGAGTTGCATCTTGTAGTTGGATATTGCGTTTGTTCCGAAGTGCCCCTATTTTAGCTTCATACTCCACGATATATCTTAGTGGAGGCAGACCAGCCAAGATTTGCAGGGCGTTTGTTGGTGACGTCGAGTAAGCTTTGAGGATGTACAATAAGCAACCACGTTGGATAGAATCAAGACGTCTACCCTGTTCCTCCGTTAGTGTGATACCCCAGGCTGGGGCACCATATGCGATGATCCTCAGCCACTGTCATATATAGAATTCTTCGCATTGACGTGGTGATGCCCCATTCCTTTCCGGTAGAGCACCATAATCTTGGCATGAGGGCATTTATTTTCGTCGAAATTGTAGCTATATGGCTGTACCAATTGAGTTTGTCATCAAATGTCACCCCGAGAATTTTGATATTAGATCGTTTCTTGATGAAATTGTCGCCAATTTTTACCGATGGTGGTCTTTTGGAAGAGAGCCACAAAAAGTTGGTTTTATCCATAGCAATGCTGACTCATGTTGGTCTAACCAATGATGGATTTCATTCAGCACATATGTGGCTAGTCTACCTGTGCCTTCTACCGTAGGGCCCGAGGCCATTACCGTAATGTCATCGGCGTAGGCCTGGACCCTGACATTCTTTGGCCACCTCTTAACGAGGAGATCATTAAGGAATAAGTTCCAAAGTAGTGGCCCAGAACACGATCCTTGAGGGCATCCCCTTGTCATTCTATGTCGAGCTGTTCCTAATGGTGTCTGGATCTGTACTATCCTGTGTTGGAGCATGCTTATCAGGATATTGGCTAGATTAGATGGTATAGGCAGATTAAGCAATTTTTCCCTGATAATATTATGATTGATGTGATCGAAAGCCCCCTGGATGTCCACAGGGTAGTTATTATGACGTTATGTTTTTTAATTCTTTGATTTTTGATCTCTGTGACAATGTCCACGAGAGCTTGTTCTGCCGAACTCCCATGGCGAAATCCATATTGAAGGGGGCTGATGACATTAGATTTTTCCAAAAAGAAGATAACTCTCTGGCAAATGACTTTTTCGAACAATTTACCCAATGTTGATAACAAATGAATGGGTCTATATGATTTAGTTGATGTTGGATCTTTGTCTTTTTTGAGGAAGAAGAGGACATTGCTAATCTTGAAATGTCGTGGGAAATGTTCAAGTTGAAGGCAATGCGGAGAACACCTCGGGAAAGCTTTGTAGTAGAGCTTGAAGGGTTACATTATTAATTGCGTCTTCGCCAGGAGCTTTTTACTTCTTGGCGTAAAATTTTCTTATTATCCGGTTCATGAGACACCAAACTAGTTGTGACTGACTGACTGACTTTCTTTTCTTTCAAAGCGAGTACAACTCAGGTCTATCACCATCTATGAGCGATTTACTACCTAGTGAGTTGTACCGGAAGTATAACTGTGTGTGTACCTAACAGTGTGAGTGCGTATGTAGTGTTGTGTTTGATATTTCAGTGTCGCCATCTATATTTTAGAAGTGAAGTGAATGATGTGTTATGATTGAATTACATTTGTATTTTTTGTATGTCTGTTGCATTCTGTGGCGAGACTTTTTTTAAAGGGGAGACTGACTGACTGACTGAAATAGTTACATTTTCTCAAGCGTACCGAGTCTTTAAGACTCCCATAAGCTTCCCTGTTTGATGTTGCTCCGTACGAGCTGCAAGAAGGTTTTGCAGGAATTTGTATGTTTGAATTTGGTTTGTGAAAAAGTTGAATAAGGGAGAATCTTTGTTTTTTTTTTGGTGAAAAAAAATGGTTCAAGTTTCTGTCGATAGGGGGCGATGCAAAGACGTGCAGTATGACCGATTGAACATTTCTACAATCAATCCTGTATCCGAAACGTTCGCAGTGGATGAGATAAAACTGTCTCACTAATAGTGTGTCACCAATGTCAACCTCACAATGAAAACCTTATAAAATCACCATTAATAGGAAAATTCTGAAATGAACTGTTAATCAGACTATCTTGCATTTTATAGGGCTCTCCCAGTAATTTGCATTTATGCAGCACCTCCTGTCAACAAAGCTTTGAACTAGTTTTTTTTCCTATATCAAAAAATGCCCCTTCATGAGAATACCTTTTTCCGCTAATTGCATTCAAGTGTAAAAATTCCTTCAACATTTTATGAATTTTTTAACCATTTGCCAAATGGGACACGCTGTATATATGTGTGGGCCTAACATATCTACTCGTATGTGTTTTAAGGAAGGGGTATACAGCTTCCGTTCCACCAAGGAGTCCCATCCGGCCCACAAAAAATTTCGGTATAAAATTATCAATATACTTAACACGATAAATACCTGACATGACAGTTACATCTTCGGACTTCATAAAAATATAGAAATCAGGATGTATATACGGGACATTGCCAATTACCGATGCAAATAAAATTGCCAATTACATAAAAAAAATTTGTAAAGACAAGTGACATTGCCTATTACAACCAAAAATGTTTTCAAAAGTAAGCAGATCTGTCAAGGGCAAGTAAAGTTGCCAGTGACAGCCGAAAAAATGTCAAAAACAAGTGAAGTTGCCAACTATCGCTAAAATATCTGAAATGTCGCCAGTGACTAGAAATAGAGGATTACTGCAAGACGCAATGGATAAAAATGTAATTCACCAAAACAAAAGTAGATATTTGGTGAATATGTGAGATAAATATTTTTATATAACTATAACGAATTATATGATGTAGTCATAATAACCATAATGTAATTTACAGATTATGAAAATAATCTTAATTCTTGGGTTCGAAAATTCAACTAAACCTTGTTGAAAATAATGGGCAAAACGAGACATTTTATATAAAAACAAAGTTGGCGCAGGAAAAATTACGGGAATATCTCGTGAAATACGGGTCATATGGTCACTATTCATACATAAGTTTTTGGCCCGCGAGTGGCGGAAATGCTGTATATCTGGCCCGCGGACTGAATGGTTGTGCGCCCGTGCTTTAAGGCATTTAAAATGTGATAAGTTATGGGTGGGACGGAGGATTTGTTGTGTTGCATTAGACTTGTCTTTGTCTTTTGTGTTCGTTCGTGGGAAGAAAATTCATTCTCTTCTGAAGTGGTTAGTGGATTCTCTTTACATAATGAAAGCAACCACATTTTGTTCGAAGAGCTCAGCTGCGTTCATCTACGTGTGTCGCATCTCCATCTTTTGTGTCTAGGATCGTCCATTGTTAAGAAGTTGCAACAGGTGTGTTTATTCATTATCTGGCTGAGGCAATGTTCTCCCCTGCATCATCCATTTTCGAGCTCCCGATTATCTCCATCGGGGCTCTACAAAGTAATTTTGTATGAACTGTTTGGGTGAAGCAGATTGAGAATAGTGGTCACGTTAGTAATGGGAAAGGTTGGTCTCTTCGGAATTTAGTTACAATTCGAGCTTTGTTTTTTGGACGATTGTTTCTTTTCCTAAGGCTCTAATTTTTATGACCTAACACTCTTAAAATTGTGAAAGTATATTTCACTCCTAAAAAAAAACATAGAAATGCGATCTTAAAACAGGTGTCTTCAACTCATGGCCGTCGGAATTTTTTGCCCTGGTTTCCATGCACGATATTTTATCGCGGAAACTCTTTAAAACACCACAAAAGTGCTTACATGTGTATTTAACGGTGAATGCGATAAATACGGTTATTATGCAGCCGACCATTTTGACAAATTTGATAAATTTTACTGAATTTACTACTTTTACCGGTGATTGTACATAATATCCAATCCAAGCTTCGCATGACATATCGTACTAAAGTACTAAATCCATCACATTCGCCGGCTGTTATGCATAATAACCATTTCGTACTCGTGAACATGATAAATTGGTACCGCTGTCGTGGTAAGTTTTATTATTGCGATGACGGATGTAATGAACTCTGATTTAACGAATTTATCCGAACACCCCACAAATGACTTCTTTAATTTACTCCTGTTTGACGAATTGTGAAATCGGACCTCAATATAACGAATTCCAATACAATAAGTATAATGACATAACTAACTTCCATTCAACAAATTCTTTGATTTAATAAATTTTCAATCATAAAATGACGATTTTGATCGTTAAATCATGAAATTAATGAGATTGGAGTTCGTTATATCGGAGTCTGACTATATTCATCAAACGTACTTGACTCATTTAGGAATTTTTTTCATATTCATCATATTCACCAATTGCACTAAGGTATTATGCATAATCACATATAAAGGCAATGAATTTCAAGTATTTATCAAATTTACCAGGTACACTTGTGTAGTATTATGCGTGATCAAAGGTGAAAGTGATGATTTTTTCAGCATTTATCAAATTACAAATGATGTTTGCGTATCATGCATAATCGTCAGTAAAAGTGATAAATTTACCAAACTTCCCGAAACCATTGGCGATTATGCATGATAACCGAATTATCACATGTATCGTAATATTGCTTTGATGTTTCCAAAGTATGACCAATAACTCAAAATGCCCCCGAAATGTGTCTTTTTAAAAAAGAACTGATAAAAATTCTTGCCCAATCACTATCCTTCGTTCCACTGTAAGGCTTTCCACGAACATGAAACGACACGACACCAAACTCTTCGGCACCACTACACGTCACTTGTCTTGCCTATTGTTCTCCCAATCCACACTTGCTGCGAACACCTTTGATATCACCCATAATGTCCCTGTGCCTATAAACAAGAGTGGACTCATCGTCCACATCTCAACAAAAAGCAAGTTTTCCGTTTGAAGTGATGTCTCGGAAATCATTAGGTAAAACAGCAAGATAAGATACAGCGATTGCCTATAGCGTTAATACTAGCGTCACTCTTTTGCTCAAAGATCTTGTATTTGGGGCGTGGGGTGGTCAGCCAGATATTTCAAGGACCATCACCACTGCATATCGTCATGTCCTCCGCGTAGTGAACCGCAGCTACTTTTGCGCCATCACATGACCTGTGGAGAGAAGTTTTTCTTCTTATTTGTATACGGATCATTTTCCCACCATGCTGAATGCTTATTACGAAATTCGTCAAAAGCCTATTCCTCCAATCTCATGGCTATATTGTATCCATGCCCGTCCTTTAGATTTACACATCAGTGTATGTCTGGATAATGACTTTATGACATTACCCAATACATTCAACGCCGCTTATTAGAATCACGGATGATGTTATCTTTTGGGCATTGTTATGATTTTTTTAAAGGACGGAACTAACGAATATCACAATATGAGGAAAAAAATTCATTTGTAGTTAACGGAACTTCGGATAATGCTATCTCTTTTTTCTTCGTCGAAAGATTTTTTTGTGTATTCCATTTTGAAGCTGACGTTTAACAAACTTGTTTTTTTTTCCCTTTAAGTTATCGTTATCAGGCTGTAAGACTATGTATTAGGCTATAGAAGGTGTTTTCTTCCCTCATCCCCTTGTTGACACACATTTCCGTACTTAATGCCATGATCCATCCGTAGTATTCGCTGTGATCCATGTACGTGTGAAGCTGCTTTTGCAATAGACTTTATTTGATGAAGGCAAATGTATGACGAATAAGGTTCTTTCCTGCAGCTCTTGATCAGTTTGTTTCATTTGATCAGATTAAAATTTATTTTTCCGAGAGTATTTCTCAAGGGATCTATGAAACGTTGTACGTTAAAAGACAATTGTAATGCAATGTAACTCGTGATAATCGCATTAGACAGTTCCATTCTAAGGCCCCAAAATGACTGAATAATGAAAATTCAGGATTTCTGCTGAATTCGGGGGGGGGGGGAACTGAGAAAGAAAAGCAGTTATATCCCGTTTTAGGAATTCCCATTTGCCACAAGCCCCATTCATTGAAACGGGACGTGTGATCACCGTACTTGCAAACGGGATTTTTTCGGATGTATTTATCACACACATTCGGTCATTGTTATCAGAAACCCTGAGTCCCGATGCGATTACATGAAATGGCGTGGACTGCACACGAAATTTCGGTGCAGAAAAAATGGTGCCGAACATGCAATGATAATTTGGTTTACATGGAGAGGGTAAAAGCAAAGAAATGACGACGGTGTAGCTCCGAATCTCTTCTGAACATTCTTTTCTGGCGAGACAACCTGTCTTCACTAAATTACATCCTGTAATCTTCATTGCCTGGATAACTGCTAATCTTATTCTTTTTCCTCTCTATAACGTACAGAGAGTGTATATGCAGTTGGCTTTTTTTTTGCCGTCTCTGGAACGCGACTCGTAATTTGTTTTCGGCAATGTAATCAAATCATCAGCCTATTTTCTCCCTCGGCCTCCGTCAACTGGGAAATGAGATAAGTATATTCCGGGAACAGATGCGAACTGTCAATTCAAGGTAGGGTATTACTTCTGCGCCAGATATCGATTAGCTGTCTCCACAGTATGGCCTCTTCAAACAGAGACGAAGACATTCGCCTCCTCTCTCATCCCCCACCCCCCGATGGACTAAAGACATTGCCTATTATACAGCGCAGTCGTAGTCCATAGCTGACCTATCGACATCTCGACGCGTTATCAAGGCAAAAAATGGTTAAAGCGAGTTAAATTTCACTTTTTCACAAATTTCACATTCACTTTTTCTTGATCACTTGATTGCTCATTCACTGCCTCATTTTATCACTTACTCAGAAGTTGCCTCTGTTCAAGCCTCAAGTCACTTGTGCAATCACAATACTTGCGCAAAATTCTCATACACACGCTCGATCATGCTTGTGCAAAAAGATTGCATGCTTCACAAGCACGCATGATGAAATCTCGCGTAAATACGTACTGTATAACGCGAATCTCCTAACTATGACAAAGTCTTTTAATGGCGTTGCAAAAGTTTTCTTGAAGGAATTACCCGAGATTACGATCTTCCGAGTTTATTCCCCAAGCTGCTAATTTATTTTTCTTCTTCCATTTAAGAGTACAAAGGAAACTCGTACTAACAAATGCTTTTTCGACACGGCGGCTGCACGTTTCGTCTCAAGTATAAGATATTCGATCAGCTTTGCATATTTTAAAAGCCTTAAAGCTACTTTGAACGTATGGGGATCAATTTTTGCAATCTATAGAACATTTCCGGGTTTCGAAACAAGTGGATAAATCTTTTCCCTCTAACTCTTAAGATTTCGAACCTAACAAATCTCGAAGCAATCTGGGGAATCAATTATTCATCTGGAAGGATATTGAGACAGGAATGAATTAAATTCTTGTATTTTTCTGTTGATAAGAAAGTCACGGCCGAAGGATGTTCTTCATACGGAGTTATTCCTGCGTTTCGTGTCTCAGGTACGCCACTCACATTACTCCAGCTTTATAAAGAGCGTGGTGATCGATAGAAAATAATATAGACGAGAGTAAAAATATCTTAATTAGTTACAATCTTCTTTTAATGTTGTATGACGTGAATTCGCGAGTCAAAATGTTTTACTTCCACACCAACGAGATTGTTCCTCTTTCCCAAACTGAGCCTCTTCCATCAAGTGATTCGGCTTTATCTCGCTAGATTCCCATTTTTCGCTCTCTTATAATAACGTATCACTACCGTGATATGCTTATTCAGGGTTGTACGCAGTATCGTTCTTTAGAGGAGCACAAGGAATAGCTCGTAGAGAAATTTAGAATTAACAACCTTTAAAGAACATTTTAAATTGACAGAAATGGATTAAAATAACCATGTCGATGTAATTCTTTAGATATTTTCATTTTATGCTAATATATCCATAATACTTTCGATCGTCTTAGGAGAGGAAGGCACGGGCTTTCTATGCTCCCTTCTTTCCTGCGTAGGTGTCTGCGTTCGTTAGCTATGCAAATTATAGCACGGATTTTATTTATTTTTTCAGCACTCCATATTGCAGATTGCAGCACTCCTCCCTGACAATAACATGACCACATTGCCTTCAACCTGATCTGTTTCAATTTTGTTAAATTCAAACCAGTCATTTTCTTGTCCGTTGGCTAGTTTTGCAATTACAACAACATTTGATTGTGTTTTCAATTGGGTTGCTGTATTTGCGAATTATATGAAATCCATATTTATTGTGGGCATCTTTTTCTCAGCCACCTCGTTGGGCATTTTGCCTGTTGTGGCGTTGTATTTATTTGTATTTCCTATACACTTATGTCTGTCTTAAATTCTTGTTTGTGATGTCCATGGACACGGAAGGTAAGGCGTGAATTACGCACTTCTTGCCGTTACTAGCATATCATTTAAATCGATTCCCTTCTATAGTTTACTATCTTCAAAATTATACTACTACTTAACTCTACATGCACCTCGTACATATTCCTCTACGGAATTTCTAACGAATCGGTACATGCCGGAATGTGTGTTCTGAGTGTATGCTTGGCCGTAACGTATTTGTGTTGTCGAGTTGCGCTTGCGTCGTGTTCGCGCTTCCATCTGGCTTCCATTTTCTGAAGTAAAGATGGAAATGCTTGAATTTTCATGTTTTGTCAGTATCGTGTTGTAGGCCTGCCTGCCTACACTCTGCTGAGAAATTTTTTCAAATGGGAGACCGGCTCACAGTTATGCCTTGAAGCTGGAAAACCGCAGAATACCAACTTCAGCCGACCACCACTGTGCCGTCAACGGGGTTCTTCAAAATTATAGCGTGATATCTACGGGAACTTGTTCACGTTCAAATTTTTCCTTGCTATCGCTCACCCCAAGACGAGCAGCGCGAACACATCGACGAAAAAAAAAAAAAGAATATGGAGGAATAAGGATAAAAAAGACGTCACATTTATTTTAATTTTTGACCGAAGGAAGAACGGAAGGTATTGAAAAATCGAATTTTTTTCTGTGATCGATCGATCACAGATAATTTTGATTCAGAAGTGTATTAGATCCAATATTTGATCTGACTAATTATATCCAGTACTGGTAAATGTGATGTGATAGCAGTGCTATCCACTGAATGGAAAAATAACTAATGCAACGTTTGATACTCCACAACAAGTACGATATTTGTCGAATCTAATAGCAATATTACTACTTGTAGTCTACCAACGTCGTAGCTGTTCTTTTGCGCGTAAATTTCAGTGAAATTTTTCTTTTCAAGTAATTTGTTTATATATCAGAATCTTTATTTGATTTGGCAGAGCCAATTTCAATGGCGGAGCCATACAATTTCATTTTTGCACGCAAAATAAAATAAAATGAATTAAAAAATAAATAAATAAATTATTGGGACCTCCATTGTGGGGGAAAAACAACATACACTTAAGCGGAAACAAACAACGAATTATTATGCAAAAAATAATAGAAATACTAAACCAAAAACAAAAAAAACCCATCACATCGACATGAGACTGGGTTATTCAGGGCTACAAAATTGGTTTTAATTTTCGGACGAATCGGCGTAGAGAAGACGATGTCTCGAACAGTAGTCAAGAAAAAGAATAGATATGTTTGATTTTGGAGTTATTCAAAGTTAGTACTTGTTTGAAATTGGAAATGCCATTCCTGAGCAAGTAATTATCCCGGAAATTCCTGTAAGTTTGGGCACTCGAAAAATACATGCTCCCAAGTTTCACTTCTATGTAGATTACAAAAGCTGCATATTTCTCGAAGCTCAACTATAAAATATTTCTCTCTCAGTCTGATAGCTGGCAAACCGAAACGAAGCTGTATTAATACGCGCTTGAGATGTATTTCGGAGCCAACTATTAGATAGTCTACCAGACATGAAAGTGTTTTTATTGATCTATGGCACACTGCGGTATAGCAAGTTTGTAAAAACTGAAGATCTCTTTGTTCACCCCGAAAAGTCAACCGTTCTAGGACGTAGGGTACGTAATATTTCATTACGGCAGGATCGGGGTTAAATTTTAAAAACTATCCACTCTCGTCAAAAATGTCCCAAATTGTTGCCAGCCGATTTAATTTGGTATCGTAGCCATTTAGTAGTTTACTGTATAGGTTTTTTAGGCAAATTTTCGGGAATCTATTACTTTTCATGTTTAAAATTCGGAAATAGAACTTGAGCGGGAGTTTTTAATATAACTGATACCTGGGGTTGCCCTAGTTCAATACGGGGGAGATAACCGGCGATATATTTAGGTAGGGCAAAAAAGTTTCTAAAAAATAGTGAAAAAATATGTTCAAAGTCATCTAAAAATGTTGATGCCCATACTGGTGCCCCGTAAGAGAGAACTGACAGAACTAGCGAATGCAAAAGTTTCAATGCCACCTTAACTGAACAAACCTTTGTCTTTGTCAATATCGGACAGGAACTCTTAACCGGTGCTTTGGCCTTTTCTAAAAATATACTTTTTGCAGCGCCAAATGAATCAAAGCTAGAAAACTTAACCCCCAAATACGCGTATAATTTGACGCTACTTCCAGCTTTTCGTTCCTGTAGAACCAATTCGTGTTTTGTCAAGCGTCCACCGCGTCTACAAACCATAATCTTTGTCTTACTCATATTAATTGACAGACGAAAGTCCAAACAAAAGGTGTTCAAGATATCAATTTTCCTTTGCAAGTTCACGGGGGAGTCCGCATGTATGACTAGATCATCAGCAAACAGTAATGTATGAACGGGTGTGTCTTTATGGATTTGAATAGGGGCGATAGTCGAGTCATTTAGGCGGTCACTAAGTCCAATAACGTACAATGAAAGCAAATTTGGACTCGACGTTTCCCCCCTGTAAAAGACCCTTTCTGGACATAAGTGTGATCCGTCGGTTCTCACGAGAGTAACTTGGCCTTTTCTAAATATCGTTAATTAAGTTGACAAAGCAGGTACTAAAACCAAATTTCAAAAGCGCATAAACTAGGAAATCACAATTTAAGCTACCAAAAGCGTATATTCGAAATCTACAAAATTTAAAAACAAACGACCAAAATTTGTTTATATATAGTACTTTAAAAATTCATAATGAAATTGAAGGAAATTGTATATATATGTGAATAGTGAAAAGAGTCATTTTCACGAAAAGAAAGTTTATTTTTGGTATAAAAAATCGTCCAAATTTTTGTCAATAGAGGACGCTGTACGATATCTTTAGAAATATGCAAATCAGTCCTGTAAAATTCAGGGTATAGTATTAACATTTCATTTCTGAATTAACTTTTTCGCTAACTGCATTTATATATACTAATACAGTCAACGCCGCTTATTAGAATCACGGATAATGTTATCATCTGGGTACTGCTACCACTTTTGGAAGGAAACGGACCAATATCATAGCATGGGAAATGATTCGTTTATAGTTATCAGGACTTCGGATAATGTTATATTTTCTGTCAAAAGTGTTTTTTGTGCATTCTGAGAAGGTAAGATTTAACCAAAGACTGAGGAGGAGACTACAATGTGTGATCTTTCCCTCTCTTGTTGTCAAACATTTCCGAGCTTAATATCGTAATCGCTATGATTCATATACGTGTGGATCTGCTTTTGCATTGCCCTTCTAATAGAAAAGGTATGACGAAAATGAAACGCTTTCCCTCAGTTGATCAGATTTTATGGATATACCCATTCTTCGGGAACTCTTCGATATCTCTCCGATATGGGAAGCGGGGTGCGTCCGGTCTTCAAAGGTCAAAGTAGCCCAGATTCAAATTTCTTTCCGGGGGAGATTTTCTCAAGGGAAGCTTATTGTGTGCAAAAAAAATATCGTAATTTTTATGATGAACATTAGACAGTTCCATTCTAACTCCTCACGATGGATGAATAACAGAAATGCAGAATTTTTGCTTGAAGGAAATACAAGAGGTCCCGTTTCACAGAATAGAATTAAAAAAAATGAAAATGATTCAACATTTTGTGACTTATAATTATGAGAAAGGAAACAGCCGTCCCAATTTACCAATATACGTTCACCATACGTCCCTTTCGATCAAACGGGATTTATGGTTATCATATTTGAAAACGGGACTCTTTTTTTTTTTTTTTTTCGAATATAGTTATCATTCAGTTATTGGTATCAGAAAAGCCAGAGTCCCAATGTTATCACATTAAGCAGTGTCAACTGTTGTACTTCCAGGTTTAAGGAATTTTTAAACTCTTCACGGGAACTTAAACTAATTATTACGGTTAAACTTAAACCACCCACTTTTACTATTTATCGCACACCCTGTAGAGGAAAAACCGGAAAACTTGATTTTCGACTTTTTTTTCTACAGGATTTCGTTTCAGTCAATGCTAAATTCTGACGATCGCTGTGTATTCAAGTCATCTTGAGAAAACAGAAAAAAAATAAATAAATTTATTACTCCCTTTTTAACATTTCTTTTCAGAAACAGAGAACTCTGTGACATCTGTATCGGTGTCACTTTTCGGTACAAGTTCTATGAGAAATGTCACGTTCCGAAAGGAAATTTATCAGAGCCTCAAAGATAAAAATAAATAAAATGACGAACCCAGTTGCGCATTACCACTTTGAAAACACGAGATAGAGAAGGGCACAGCACCTTTCTCTCTGCAGTTATTTATTTACTTTTCTTCGGCACCATGTGCCAAATAAGGGAAAAGAAAGAGAAGAAGACTCTCTCTCTCCTGATAAATACGGGAATTACACCAGACTCAAAAGCGCCCTGTTCCTGACAAAAAAAAAAAAATAAATAAATAAAATGAAAAGAAGACTCTTTTCACATTCCGTTGACATCAAGAATAATCGGCACAGTGAAGTCTTTCGGGGATTCGAAACGTTCATCCTCTGGCAACATATAACAGAGAGAGAGACGCGAGAAGCCCCGAAAATAAAATAAAATCCCAAGAGATATGTATAAAGAGAAGAAGAAGAAAAAGTGAAGGAGTCTTATTTTTTCTGCTTCTTGTGAGAAATTCGTTACGAACTCTTTCTGCTTTAACAAATAGCGAACGCATAAGACACGCGAGTTGACGATGCAATATTTATGTGCCTCATAAAAAATGAATCGTGAATCTCCATTCGCTTCTTCTTCCTTTGATATGCACGAGGATCCATAAATTAGACGCGACATTTTAATTTTTCTTGTTTCTTGAAAGTGAAACATTTCTATTCGTTTTTATTTTCCTGTGTGAACTGGGTGTTACACCGGGCGTCGTGGTCGATGAATCGGTGCCAATATTAACATTAGGGGGTTGTAATGTTAATATTGGTACCATCGCCACCGTCTCCAGTGGTGTAGATGGTAGCATGCATGCCGGAATGCAAAAGGGCCTAGGTTCAAGTCCCGGCGGAGACAAGATGACTTTTCTTTCCGAGTTCACCTCCGCATATTATCCAGAAAATAAAATGTTTCCTTGACAACCCGTAATGTTGAGATTTACGGAAAATCTACCGATAACACAACACACCGGCACGATATGTACCGATAGGAAAATTCACCGATGGGAAGTTTCACTGACAACAAACAGTTCGTCAAAGTAAGTGAGTAGCCGAGTGATTGAGCAAGTGAATGAATATCTGAGTGAGTGACTTTACGAATGATCGAGGGAGTGACCGTACATGCGATTGGGTGAATGATCGAGTTAGGTGAGTAACATTATTAGTGATCAAGTGAGTGGGTCAGTAACCATATGAGTCACCAAGTGAGTGGGTAGATGAGCGATTGAGTGACCGATCGAACGAGTCAGTGACCTAGTGAGTGACGGTATGAGTGACGCACTCACTCCCTAGTCACAAGCACACTCAACTGCTCATCCACTCACTCACTGTGCCACTTTTTCGATGAATTATTTTTCGGCGAATTTACCTAGCAGTGAATTTTACTTTCAGTTAATCGCTTACTCACTCGGTTACTCCTATTACGGCCACTCGCTCAAACGCTCACTCAGTGACTCGCCCATTCTCTCAATCACTAATACGGCCCCCTTTTTACTCACCCGATCACTTATACGGTCACTCACTCACTAGTAACAAACTGTTGTCTGTGAATTTTCTCAGCGGTGATTTCCCCGTCGGGGAATTTTCTCATCTGTTAGTTTCGTGGCAGTGAAGTGCTGTCGGTGAATTTTTCGTAAATCAATATGCAAAACCAAACATGGCCCCCGCTCTGTCACTTGTGGGATATAAGCAGGCTACCTTACGGCTGGGCCATGCTGGAAAAAAAAAGCTCCCCCAGCCACCAAGACCACGGGCTGAACACCGGCAGCCATCTCCGGCCCGTAAGCCACAGGAGCCAACCCCGCCATCGAAAACATCCTGAGCCATCCGCCCTCATCACCGTACTCTGTCCCCAACCATCAGCCGATCTGCAACACCAACTTCTTTCATCTTGTCCTCTGTTGAAAGGGTTTTTTTCATAAGCCCGAATTTGAAAATAGCACATGAAAAGAAAAACAGGATACGTGTACAAATTCAGGTCCAATAAAGGTGTAAGTGGGAATTATCGATATTGACCAATTGCTGGTATTAATAATACATCACAAAAACTGAAGGAGCTGGGGGAGGGGGGACTTTTCATTGCCAGTTAGAGGCACATTTAGATTTGGATATTATAGTCCTAATGATGATCAAGTCCGGAGAAATTTCAAAGTTCACTTCAATTCATTAAGTTAAGTTGTGCAATAGTGAATTCACCGGCGGTATACATTCGAACACGTGAATAACAATAATTATGGCGTTCAGCATTTGAGAAAGTATGCTATATAATTTGATTAAAAGCAGGTGTCCGGGTACAACGTCAGAGTTTTTGTTACAGATTGGCTCTGGGAATGATCTAGACATAAAGCGATGCCACGAGACGTAAGATATATAGAATACATACATGATAATACGATTTAAACTATAGTATATAACATATGCGTAGTAAATATACATGAAATGAGATAAAATATAATTATGTATTCCTCAATAATAAAACTTCAATCAATAATAAAATTCAATCAGCAATTGCGCTCAACCCATCAAAGCAGAATAGCAAAATTCAAACAAGATATTATTAAACATTGAATCTCTCTGAAGTATATGCTTTGGATAAATAATATATTATATATTGAACATGCATCACTGACAACCGCGAATGATCGGGGAATTCCATCAAAATATCGCTATATACTTTATGGCGCATAGGGGTTAGGAAAGACGTCGCAATTAAGGTATAAAGTCTGAGTCTGAATCAGAATAAATCAATGTGACAAATGCATATATTTTGTTACGCATAGTAATCGAAGACTGTGGGTCCGTAGAAAAGGGAGGGGTTCATTTTTGTTACCGACGAATGCCAAGTGTTATGCGGAGTTCATCTAGTCTTCACGTGACCGCTTGCAGATATAGCAGTTATTCCGAGATAACGACCGATGAATGGTAAATTCGTTCAAAGTTATGTGCAGTGTTCAACAGATTCACAAATAGTTTAAAAATTCATAAAAAATCAAAGGAATTCGTATATTTTAATGCTGTTCTGCATAACAAGTTGTTTTCACGGGGGGGGGGGGGGGATAAGTCAAATTTTTGTCGATAGAGAGTGCTGCATGCCAGTTCAGCAGAAATTATTGGATCTGAACCTTTCTCCAATCTCTTCGGTGTCCGAAACATTCGTAAAGCTTCAGCCGGTGATACGTGGATAAAATGTCAGTATCATGATGAAAACCTTATGTAAGCGCCAGTAACAGGAAAATTCAGAAATGAGCTGTTAATACAAATACAAGGCCACAGCAGGCAAAATGCCCAACGAGGTTGCTAAAAATCCAATAGAATGCATTTTATACTGATTCCATTTTGCATATTTGAAATGATTTGTTTTCATTCAGAGTCCTCTATTGACGAAAATTTAAACTTTTTTTCCGTACAAAAAAAAAAATTCCGTTCTTGAGAACAACTTTTTCCCAAACTGCATTCAAAACACGACAATTCCATCAAACTATTTACAAATTTATAGGACGCCCTGTTCAAATAAGGATATTTTCGAGATTGATTCGTTGAATGGGAAGTGAAGCTTCCCACGCGCAGTAAATTCATTACCACAGGCACATGGATGGCCGCTATTTGTGAACCCATACAAACGAACAGAGAATGGAAATGCTCGAGACATTCGAGAAAATGATGCCACATTATCCATTACAAGAAGGATTCTAACACGTGGCAGAGCCTCCAAGCACAATACTTCCGTGCTGAGGGCTACGCGCGCGCGGAGTGAATAATATCTGCCTCTCTCAGACAGAAGGCATCTCGCATTCTCTTGAGCACGTCTCGTAGAAATGTGTGGCGTGAACGTGCTTCAACAATGCACGATATGTATCGTATACGATTCCGCATGTTTGTGTGTTCCAGAATCATCGAGCTGGAAATTTAAACCGCGTTCTGAAACATGAACTGTTGCCTCGTCAATTTTTACGAGGTGGTTATCGCTTGGCTTCTACATCACTTCTATGACTGCCAACCTGAATATTACCACCTTGCTATTCAATCACAAAAATTCACCTGCGGAAAAATAACGTCCTGGACGGTATTTACAGGGAGGGGGGGGGGGCGCTTAGACCGCTATATTCAGGGCGGCCATTTCGGAGGGGATGGCAGATTTGAAGAATGAATGGCAAACGAAAATTAGGAAAATCAGAAATATCATTTTTTGCTCACAAACGATAAAACCGTTTGCCTAGAGAGCGAGAGAACATAGTGGGTTAGTGACTAAAGGACGGACCCAGAGAATTTGTAAGCATGTGAGTAACAAAGACAGTGATCCAGACAAGTTGCCAGCGTGTGAGTGACCGAAGCAGTGATCCAAGGAATTTTCTTGCACGGGAATGACCTATAGTCTGGAAGTATCAGAGCGAAAATAGAGTGCAAGCATTTTAATGACAAAGAATGGCCAAGAGAGCGAAGGATTAGGTCAGTAAGTGACGAAAAGAATAATGGGGGAGTGAGGAACCATGGGGGGGGGGGTGCAAGATCACTGAGTGACCTATAAGATTTGCGAGCATGTGGATGACCAAAACTGTAATCAATAGAGTTTGCAAGCATTTGAGTGAGGGTGAGAAAACTTGGAATGAAGTGAGCATGAAGTGACCAAAACAACATGCAAGCATGTGAATGACCAAAACAGTGTGCAATTTGAATGGCCAACGAGTGGTCATGTCAGTGAGCGTGTAAGCATGGGAAAGACCATGAAAGTGTGCAAGCATGTGAGTGATTAAAAGAGTGACTTGAAGGCGTATTTGCAGGGACTAAGTGGACCCACGACGACAAATTTTAAGAACGACTGATCAAGCTGATTATACTAGAATGGGAGAATGCCTACAAAATTAGTATATCCCACAGGAGGCGAAATCACCAATCCGCTTCTAGGGTCGTCCCGTAAAATATGAGTAATATGGTCACTCGAAGCATTTTCTGGTATATTTGAGAGTTCTGATTGGTTAGTCATGGAAGAGAAGAATCGTTTCCTTTGGGATATTTTATAGGCTGCTGAAAATGGCAGCCGAGATTCTAATAATTACCGAGTATCGGCATTTTGAAACTTCACTCTATATCTTCTGGCTGTAACTTTGCCGCTTGATGGAAAACAGATTATTATTGCCCTTCAAACCTGTACCAGCTATTTATGCGTTGACCAGAAACTGTTCCGTCTTTAGCGGATTCCGATAATTGAATTCTCAGGTTGTTTCGGGTGAAATATCCCCTCCGCCTTGCTGATTTACTGTGCACAAAATTGGAAAGTGACGGGTGGAAAGTTACGTAATTTTCTCCAGAATCAACACCTCCGCGAACAATTTTTGTTTCAACCCATAAGAAAGATTCTTACTCTCACAAACGTTACGATTCTTGGCGCCATGAAGGTTCTTGTTTTGGTTGAATTATAGGGGGTGTTCCGAAAATACAAGAGGTATGTTGCGTTAAAGGAAAATTTGAAACCATACTACAACGGGGGGGGGGGGTCAAAACACCATCTTTATGCCTTAACTGAGGGTTTTCTTCAGATAAGGACCTTGCGGCACAAATCTCTGAAGTAGCTAGAATGAATGAATGGCCACTGTGGTGGTCGAGTGGTCATAGTGACGGATTTGCATGGCAAGGGCCCGGGTTCACACCTCATCGTGGTTGGCTGAAGTTGGTTTTCTATGGTTCCACTTCGAGACGCGAATGCGAGCCGATCTCCCCTTTTAAAAGGGCAATTTGCAAACTAGCGAAAAGAAAATTGGAGGAAAATGTTTTCATAACCCTGGTCATATATTTAATATCCCTTATACTTTGCAATTATAAATAGGAGAAACCTCTTCAAACTAGGACATCTACTGTCACCTATCGAATAAAACTCTCTGATCTAAGATGTGCAGCATGAAAATAAACAACACGTGGTATGAAACTATGTATTTTAATTTTAATCTGCATACCAGAATGAATTTTATGCGTCAAAATACTGGTTACCATGCACTTTGTTGTCCGCAGAAAGTAATGTATCGCCATACGTAAAAACACATTAATCGGTATTTTGGCGCATTAAATTTGTATTGGTATGCACAATTTTAAGGCAAATAATATAAATCATCATGCCACAGATAGTTCAGTTTCATGCCGCATACCGGTTTAAGACCAACAACTAACTTTCTTAACAAGCCATAATCGATAGTTTAGTTTATATTTGATAAAGGGCAGCAGAAACTCTGTTTTTGTGATAATTTTCAAAAAATGTTTTTGTACAAAAGACAAATACGGCTAATATTTTCTACAATTTTTGAATTTTTGTTCGTTTCGGACAGTTTATATAATAGGGTCATATAATTATTATAATATACAGAGTGCATTAAATACACACACTAACAGCTGGCACCGAAATTTATCGGCGAATCGTAGATGCTAGAGACGCCTACTTCCAATTAGAAAAAGTATCTAAACAAAGTGTGGATCTCAGATACGCCAAGGGGTTATATAGTTGTTAAAATAACAAAAATTACTTTTTATGCGGACATCCTGGGCTCAAAAAACCCAATTAGAAAGTTGTTGCTCTGTCTCTGTTGTGGCCAACGAACGAAATTCAAAATTTCTAACTGAGATATTTGAATTCAAGAAGTGGAGAAAATTTTTGAAAAAAACAGCATAACTGAAAATGTTCCAACTCATGAACACCCCAATGCTTTTTTTTAAAAGTATTTTTCTCTATTTTTTAAAATTCAAATATTTCAGTGAAAATTGAACTTAGAGATGTAAAATTTCTTTTGCTGAGAGAAAGCCAAAGAAAGCATTCCTGTGAAATTTCACTCGTGTGTGTGTGTGTGTGTGTGTACGTACAAGACCACTTGCATCATCGTCGATTAAAAATTAAAAAAAAAAACCTTCAAAACTTTTGTGTTTTGAAGCACAACTTAACTTAATGAATTGAAGTGAACTTTGAAATTTCTCCGGACTTGATCATCATTAGGACTATAATATCCAAATCTAAATGTGCCTCTAACTGGCAATGAAAAGTCCCCCCTCCCCCAGCTCCTTCAGTTTTTGTGATGTATTATTAATACCAGCAATTGGTCAATATCGATAATTCCCACTTACACCTTTATTGGACCTGAATTTGTACACTTATCCTGTTTTTCTTTTCATGTGCTATTTTCAAATTCGGGCTTATGAAAAAAACCCTTTCAACAGAGGACAAGATGAAAGAAGTTGGTGTTGCAGATCGGCTGATGGTTGGGGACAGAGTACGGTGATGAGGGCGGATGGCTCAGGATGTTTTCGATGGCGGGGTTGGCTCCTGTGGCTTACGGGCCGGAGATGGCTGCCGGTGTTCAGCCCGTGGTCTTGGTGGCTGGGGGAGCTTTTTTTTTCCAGCATGGCCCAGCCGTAAGGTAGCCTGCTTATATCCCACAAGTGACAGAGCGGGGGCCATGTTTGGTTTTGCATATTGATTTACGAAAAATTACGAAATTGTGAAAAATACATGCCCGCTAAAAATTTTCACATGCCCTGGGCATGTCAGGCATTAAGTTTGTCCAGTCTTAGCTGTGTGTGTGTGTGCGTGAGCCAACATTCCTATTATACTCCTATTTTTTCCTTGTATCCTGAACTCCCCAGGGTTTTTCTTTAGATTTTTTTCGAAACACCCTGTTTTGAGGTGTCTGCCAGAATCGACACCTCGAAACTAACGGGTAATATTCGAGTGAGTATCACTGAGCGAATATTTTTATATAGAATCTTGTCTAGTTTACAAGGAAAAAATGATGGTTTTACGGATGAATCCTATCTCATTCCCGGATAATTCCATTCATTGAATGCCTTTCAATATCTTCATCCAGCTGCGAAATTGATTGAACAGTATCACCTAACAGGGTTCATAAGCATAGAGAGTGGGGGGGGGGAGAAAAAATGTTTAATACTGATACTAGAGTTGTGATTTTGAGCATTTTCCCATACAAAACGGCAGCAACTAATTACGCAGATAACCCAAACTGAACGGCACACGCTTTATTTAATTAAAGGACGTAAAGGGGGATTTTAGGGCCCTGTATCGGAGGTGAAACTGTCTACCTTAATTAATTACTGGCGAGAGATTCAATTATTTTTCAGTACATGGAAACTTCAAAAACCCCCTTCGGGATTTTGAGCCTTCGGAAGATATTCCGATGGCAATCATTTCATGCGCTCAACTTGATATGATTTGATTTAATTACTTTCTGCTCTGTACATATTCGATAGTAGAAATTCCCCTCATTGGGATTACGAGTATATAGCCTGAGTTTTAATTTTTTGTTGCTGCCAATATGGCACGAAAACTATATCGAAAACTCGTGTTGCCATACGCGTACTTCTTGCCCTTGGGGGGCGAGACAGACTAGCTTTTATTATTGTCTGCTGGTTAATTTATCATATATATAGTGATTACAAATTAGATTGCTTTATCTCATGCATGCCAAATGAAAACAGTCATTCCTTATGTTATTCGATAGACAAGATACGAATCTGACCGTAAAAAATGCTGAATTGGCTGCGGTTTTCTTTGTATAGTTGCTCATTCGATCCATACACTGCACACATTCCGAATACCTTGAAACGCAACAAAAATACATGGTAAACTCATTCATTTATTTATCTCACCAGGCAAAGCCAGACGACTACAAACATAATATAAAAATACAATAAGGTAATTTTTAAAAAAAATTTACAAGTTGCATGAAATATATTGCGCATGTTAAATGCTGAATCTTTATGGAACATACCTGGGAAACGCATGTATTATTATTATTATTTTTAAATGAGATCGTAATGGTGAAGCTTCCAAAATGTTCATGCGAGGAAGAGGCGAATAAGAAAAATAGATTGAACCACCCGCGAGATGGCACACAGGTGTTAACCATGCTGGTCAGATCAGAGTCGTTAATGTCGATGTGTATAATTTTGTGAACAAACGCAATTGTCTCGCATTTTTTGCGTGTTATGAACGTAATATCTTGAAAGAAGAGAGAGGATCCGATGAGGTGTGTATCTATAGAACGTACGCCCTAAAAGCTTTCTGGAATAATATTCTTTAAAATTTCTTCTGTGTGCACGCGTTCAATATGCAGGCACATCGTTGCAACAACATATTAATGAGCTATACTCAAGTGAGGGTAGGACATATGGCTGAATATAACAGTTGCATTGCTAGAACTGATATAAACGGTGCAGTCGGCCTAACAAGAAAGCCAAGTGATTTGCTCGCCCTGGCAAGAGAACTTTCTGCGTGATCGTTGAACGTCATGTCATTCTCAAAAGCTACACCTACATAAATCTATTATAATATATTTTCTTTCTATATTGACACTCCCTACAGTGCAATAGAAGGCCAGTGAAATCAACTTTTGTGAGAATGATACAACAAAATCAGACACCAAATGGAATAGACCAGTGTTTCTCCTCTGAAAACAAGGACCAGTAAGTCTGAAACAATTTGATCGACTACTTGGGTCCAATATTACGGGACATTCCTGTAATTTTGGCTGTTCCGATTTTATTTATAAATTTGTCTCACTTTTTTTCAATTTATTCAACTTCTTATTTGACTTTAATACGTACTAAAATCGCCAACTGTATAAAAATTATACGGTGTAATGGTAAAATAATAGCAAATAATATGAATAGATACCTCACTTATTTGTCCGGTTAAACATTTGTTCCGCAATTTTAATATCAATGGGCGATTGCGCCTTCTTCTGACAAGGCTTCTGATGGCAAAATATTGGCAATGTGTCGCATATTTTATCCTATTTAAGATCTAAATTTACCGTATTTTTCTGAATGACATATGGCCATTTGAATATTTTTTTCGGGAAATACAGTTTGGTTTCCTGTGATTTGTAGCAGACATTTTTTTTATTTCCCACACCTTTCAGCAGTTTTAGAAATAATTAGAAACTTGCATTCAAGACAATATATTGCACTTTTTTATAAAATATAGTCATACCCCATATTTAAGATCGTAATTTCTCGTATTTTCCTCGATGATGTCTGATGAACTAAAGTATGAAGGTATAATTTGTGTTTGAACCCATATGGATATAACTAATATCCATTACAACGGTTGAATAATTTTTCATTCAGTTAAAATTAAATTACCAAGTCTGCCAGCGGACCACCTTTGAAATCTTCGTGGACCACCTCTGGTCCACGTAGCATTGGTTGAGAAAAGCTGCAATCATATTAGAAGAAGTAAGCAATCTTCTATAGAATTATTAGATCGTTATAACTTTCAATCACCTGCGAACATGAGGCAACGCCTATTATTAAGATGCGATGGTAAGCCATGTATAAAAATGAGAAATAACAGTGGGCCGAAAGTGGATCCCTCGAGAACACCAGACATGCTTGTTTACCATTTAGAAAGATTTCATAATAGCATTCTATAACGATGTTTATCCTATCACTCGAATAGGACGCGAACCGAGCTATATACTCATTAAATGTCTAGAAAAACAAATTTGATGTATACACAAGCGTTTCCTCATTCTTTCCCAACCCAAGGACCAGACCACTCACCAGACTACACCAACTCTGGCCATACTTCGCTATATTGCAATTCTATATATATATGGGAAAATATATCATCTATATTCTCTACTGGGTTTGAACTTGGGACCGTGACTGCAACCTTTCACGGTGGTACACGAGCATCTTGCCACTCGGGCAATCCAAGGACAAGTAAAATGTCTGAAACACAACATCCACGGACCACGAGCGTGAGTAGTTTGATCATATAAATTGATCCATAGTTTGTCCCGTAAAATTGATGCAGGCAGGGCCGTCATTTCAACTTTTTCCAGGGGGGAGGGGCAAAACACATATACTCAATGTATGTATATATTTGTATATATATATATATATATATGTATATATACCATTTTTAGTGTATTTTCGAAAGTCTCCCTAAATGACGGGCCTGGATGCAGGAGTGAAATTCATATAATACAAGAATGCCCTTGTCCGCATAATGTATTTTTAACCTGTTCAGACTTTTTTTTATATAATTGCTCCTTTTTTTTCAACGAAGCTTACTTCAATTCGTAACCTCTTTGCTAAAATCGTGAGTGAAGATAATTTTTTCATAACTTATAAATTACATTATGGTAATTATCGCTAGAAGTATGAAGACTCATATCACAAAATTGTCATGCTTTCAAAGTTTTTAGACATGACAAAAATTTCCTTGAATTGCATTTTAGTTCTCTGCGAATTCCCGCAAAATGACAATTTTTCGATCAATAATTGGTGATTTTTCTGACTTGCGGCAATGGTTGTAATGACAACTGGCGATGGTTCGTATTTTAACGCATTTAAGATATCGATTTCCCTTATTTATCTCAATAAAATGGTCACTCATACAAATTTGTTTACTGCGATTTGCAGAAGCTCTTTATTTCCCCGCCATTCAGCGTGACTTTGTGTTATACCTTAGTGAATTTGATGAATGTGAAAAAAAAACCCAAATGATCCCAGTATGCTTGATAAATATAGCGAGTGATTTGTGGAGTAGGAGTTAATTATATCCTGGTCCGATTTCAGAATTTGTTAAATAAGAGTTAATTATATGAGTAATTTCGGGGGGTGTTTGGGGAAAAATTCATTAAATCAGAGTTCATTATATCCGGTTCAGACCCTGGCTCATAAGTACATTCATCTAAATATATCTATAATAAATCTTTTCAAGATAATGGGACTGATTTACCATATATGCGAAATGGCGACGATGCATAAATCCGGAAAATATGATGAATTTGGTACGATATATATATATATATATCACGATAGAGCCAATGACGCTTGGGTATTCTTCAACTTTCAACATTATCTTCGCATAATAGCTTGTAAAAGTGATAAATTTAGTGAAAATCCTCAAAGTTACTAAAATGTTCGGCCGATTATGTATAATAAACGGATTTACCACATTAACCCTGATACATAATCTGTACGCCGGGGTTTAATAGCGCTATGCTCATTTTCGACGATTCTGGGATACCGCTGTTAATGTGCTGTATTTTCGTGCATAAGAATCCCAAATTCAGCCATAAGAGTTCGCACTTCGTACTCTCTTCTCTATCGTTCTTCGTAACTCTACACTCAGTCTACGCGTGGCGTTTTCTTAAGTAAATAAAATAAGGAGTAAACAGGTGGTTCTCGTATTTTTCAGAGCTGGCTTATTTACTACCTTTAAAAGAGAAGAAAAACCGGCTGATCTCATGGAAAGCACGTACATCGATCGGATCAATTTTATTGTCTTTGTGGGAGGCTAATTCCCCCGAACACTTTCAATTCTATTATTTAGCTTTCGGAAAAGATTCCCCCCCCCCCCCCGGTGCCCGGATATTCATGGTAAAAAAGTTGTTGATCGGAACAGAAACTCTGAGGCTTTTAAACTTCCAACAAAAACGTGTTTCCTGAAGTTTCTTTTCGAACAGAATTTTTCTAAGAATAAAACCCACAAAATCTTCTAAACGCGAATCAATGGGTAAACGTAAAATCCTCGGCTTTTAATCCTATCAAGGAGTTCACCTTTTTTCATAATGTAAGTAAAATTAAATTTAACCTGCCCATACCAGAGGCTTATCTCCATCTAACAAATTAGGCAAAGCGGATTAAAAACCTTGCATACGTGCGCAACTTCGTTCCACCCCCTGTAAGAAAACGCTTAAATTTCACTTCGTAAACGTAGTACATTCTAAAAAACGAGGAAATTGCATTCGAAAAAAAAAAAAGAATCTTTTATTTCCGAGAATAATATTCATTATCTCCAGTGAAAGAGCGTGTATCTAAAGTAATTTTTTTCTTTATCTCTTTCCATGATAAAAGATACACTTTCTCCATACGCAATTGCCCGCGATAACGATCTGTTATTTATTACGAAGCTCTAGAAACAGAGTTAAATAGCTCTCTCTCCTGTCCGCGTTGAATATATTTATTATGCTTAAGCTTTACCGAAATGATAAAAAAAAGGGGGGGGGAAGGGGAATAAAAAGGTAGAGAAATTATATATACATATACGGACAATATTTTCTAATTTCCCGTGAAAGTTCTTCACGAGATACACGCTCTTAATTCGGGGTCCAAATCATAGTTAACAGCGTATTTAAAGAAATGGAGCGGGCAAAAACGTTCCAAATGACTCTATAAATCTGAAGTTGCCGGAGATTCCGAAAGGAAGAGGAGGAAAAAATAATAATTTTAAGAGTAATAAAATAAAATTATTCACATTTTTCTCATGTGAAAACTTCCATCTCTTAAAAGCCCCCTCATCACGTTTTTTTTTTCTTCTTTTATTATTATTACTATTTCTTTTCAGCAAATCTACGGCTCAATTAAAAATTTATTTCCAGTTTGAATCCACTAAAGAAGAAAATAATTAAAAAAAAATATTCTTTCTAGCAGAAAATGGAAATAAATTTAGTTCTATATATAGAGAGCACCCTCCCCCACTCCTCTTCTATTAACACCGACAAAGTTTTCAGCAGTTAAAGAATAAGAATAATAAGGAATTACTTGGTTTTTGGAGGAGCCGTAACTGAGAAAGATGTCCTCTTCTCACGGAATAACATTTTCTTTACCATTTGCCGTAAATGTCGATAAATTTTTTGAATTTTTAGATTATTTTTTTCTTCTGCTCGTTGTTTGTGATTCATTGAGAATGCGTGAGTGACTGTGTTGGGATCAGAAGGAAAAAAAAATTATTTACCGTTTATTCTGAAGAAGAACTATTCATTTATGCAATAATTCTTTCCGTGAAGTTGGGATTCGATGTGATAAGATAGATAAATATTTTGTTGATCTGAAGTATTCTTATGAGATTTCAAACTCTCGATATTTGCAAAAATCCCCCGAAGATGTTATTTTATTTTAGAATGGAATATTTTAATTCTTAACGTCAATCGAGGGATAGATATTTCGATTATCCACCGGGTAATCGTCAAGTATGACTACGAAAAACTCACCGAAAAGATTCACCGTCACGCATTTCGCCGATAGAAACATTCCACGACAAGAATTCACAGACAGAAACATTCGCGAATAAAAAAAATTCACCGACGAAAACCCACCGACGGGGCAATTCATAAAGAGCTCGTCACCGGTGAATGTGTCCGAGTGATTGAGGCGGGGAATGAATGAATGGACGTATGAATGACCGAGTGCATAGGCGTACGCAGAATTTTCTCGGGGGGGGGGTTCAATTTTTTTCCCTTCTTAATGGGAAGGGGGTTTACGCTTTTTCATGAAAAATAACACTATAATCTCGGCTTGGGAGGGGTTAGAACCCCAAAACCCCCCTTTCCGTACGCCAATGACCGAGTGTGTGGGTGAGTGACTAAATGAGTAAGCGATCGAATGACCAAGTGAGTTTGTGAAGAAGCTAATGAATAAGATAGTGGGTGAATGACTGAGCTCATGAGTAATTAAGGGAATGATCGTATAAGTGAATGAAGGAGTGATTGAGCAATCCAGTCACAGTATGAGTGATCTAGTGAGTAATCGATTGAGCGTGGCAATGACGGTATGAATCACTCACTTTGTGAATGACCGAGTTACCGAGTTAGTGACTAAATGAGGGACTCACTCACTCACCCACCAGTTCACTCAATACCTCGCTGACTCCCCTGATCAGTCATTTACTTGCTCACTTACTCACTGTCGATGAATTTTGTTTGTCAGTTAATTTTCCTTACGTTGAATTATCATGTCGGTGAATTGTTAGCGATGAATTTTCCGAATGAATTTTAATCTCTTAACGTTAATCGAACCCGAATAATAAGCTATTCAGAAATGTTCATATTGATTATTCACCGGATATAATCATTGAATACGGCAATACACTCGAGATGAAATAATTCCGGTGAGGTCTTTCTCTCTCCAAGGGAATCCAACAGGTCCTTTTTCGAAGACTTTATACTCTGAATGACGCGGTCGTTTTCGAGTTTATTGCAGTTTTCAAAAGACCAAATGAAGAATAAGTCTTTTTTAATGCGAGTTATTGAGTTGAGCCGAATTCAAACGTTCTGCAGTTTATTACCGTTCGAACGAGTCCGAAAAACAAGTATTTTATCGTCTATAAAAGAAACGTTTGGAGATAATTTATTAATTTTCTTCGTGCGCCGAATTTAAGTGTTGTTTAGGTGTTGTGAGATTCGGCTTATTTTTCTTACTGTTCTCAATGTTATTCACACTAAGGCGCCTATAAAGGAAAGCGAACTCGTCATCCATCTTTGAGCGTCGCATTCTTGATTCGTAACGCATCGAGAGTCTTCACTTCACCTTGTTTCTATAGTTCCCTTCGTGTGATCCAATTAATTCAGGGGCCAACACGGAATGTATTAAACCCCCCAAGTGTATATTTTATGTAGTCATTAATAAAGCTTGAAAATTCGTTTTCTAGCTGGTAGTGTATATCAGTAGCTGTGAGGTTGAAATTTCCGAGAATGCGTTTAGATCTTCAGATCCACTACTACTATGTACCTCGTACCTATTACTCTACGAAAATTCTAATGAATCGGCACATAATTTCAGATTAATCAAATACTGTACCGTCTCTATATTGCAGCGAATTATTTCTACTATTTATTTATCAATTCTGAAATTTATATTTTTCCGGTCCGCCAATAATATTTTTCATTTCCTTATTTATTGATTTTTTGCCGGTTTTAAAGTTATTTTTCCTGTTTATTCATTAATTTTGTTACTTATCATTTCTCTTATTTATTTCATCAGTTGTATTTATTTATTATTTGGAGGTCCCCAAATAATTTGTTTCATTTATCTATTTATATACTTAGAATTGCTTCTGTTTCTTTACGGTCCGTAAATTATGTTCAGTATTTCTATTATTTCTTTTGACATTCTGCAAATTATTTCTCCACTTTCCACCGATCCGCGAAATTTTTCAACTACTTGAGCCGGTCCGCAGCCATATAAACACAGTGAAGAACACACTGGTCCACATCGCTTGTTTTCGTAATTGTCTATTCTTGCGCTTTTATTCTACGGTACCATTATAAAGTTTTTATATCCTCTTTCAATTTGGTGGGTACAATACGCCCCATCCTGTACATATATAACGAAAATATAAAGACTTTAATTGATTTACTTACGTTACTACCAATCACAATACGTGCCGACGGCGAAGACTAGACCTGAATCCGAACCCTACCTAAAATCGCGTTATTTTGCTCGAAGGATTCAATTCATACAATTTACGTTCGTCATTCTCATGTAAATTTGTTAATTAAGGACAGGGAGGGGGGAATCGTATCGTTTTACGTGCGTAAAAATTCCTCGTTAGTGGGTAAAGTTCTTCAGAACATTAAACGCAAACTCGGAGGCGAGATTGGGAATTCGAGGCGGTACACACTTCCAGTGGCGTAACATGCTGTTGAAGCGGATCGATTTCGGTTTCTTCACTCGTTTGTTTTTCATTCTCTGGACGTCTTTTCTGAGGAAATCAATATCCCTCTTCTTCTTTCTCAGGAGAGGTTTTTCCCCCTCCTCTTCCTTTCCACCAGGTCAATCTGGATTTTTCCGGGAGAATAAATTCTGAGGAAAAGGATTTACCCTTCTCCGAGATACATGATACATTAGCAGTTAAGCAAAGGCAACCTGATATCTGATAAAATTTGAATTTCAAGAGAAATCAAGTCTAAATCGGGGAAAAAATAAACGAAAAAATTGTGATTTTTTTTCTTCCTCTGGATTATTTTCTATAAATATCTCAAAATTTTCAGATTAATTACATTATAAAAGTCCTTCCACAGAAAGAAGGCTGGCCTTCAACACGATACTCACATATATACGGAAAATCAGTCATCGGCGGCTTTCACTTCCAATGTGGAACACAGATGGAAGTACCACTAGAACACGAAACACGCATAACCAAGTCATCATAAAAACAAGGTGTCGCAGAACACGTAAATAGTTCGAAAGTTCAAAAAAAAAATAATTGAAGGAATTTGTTTTTTGTGAGTGCGGTTTGCAAAAAAATTATTCTCAGGAAAGATGTTTTTTTTTTCTTTTTGGTGCAGAGAAAGAAACTTTAGTTCAAATTTTTATCTTTTTATCTATAGAGAGCGCTGCACAAATGTCAGAAAGCAAATCAAAGAACTTCGGACCTGTATCGTTCTGCATCCAAACGTTCATAAAGCATTACGGTGAATCATTTTGTTCGCTCCTTGTCGAAGCTAAGCTAAAAGCGCAGTGAGAACTAAGCATTGCATAACCTTCATTCTTCTCAGTGTGTTGCTGTTCGAAGGCGATTCCAACTTATCAATTTATTATTCGAGACTACTTTGGAACGGGAACATTTGCGTGTATTTGCCCATCGTCGGCAACAGCGCATCCTCCCCGGACATCGGTAATTTTACCCGCTAGTGCCATTTGATAAACGCCTGAATATTCATTCGGTGTTTGCCTGAACAGCCGGCGGGTTGAGTCCCTAACGTCATTTGTTCGTTATTTGCATCTCTCACGGTTGAGGTCACGCGCTTGGTTTTGGAATCCGTTCGGGGTGCAGAGTACTCGATTATTATGACAACGGCGATCCTGGATTGTATGCCCCCGTATAAATACGTTATAAAATTATTCATCGACATTCTCTGGAAACCGAACCGCTATCCGCTGGAATGGCGTGAATTCGTTACTATATCAGCGTACGCCGAGGTGGGCTCAAATGTATACGATGGCGTAAATAAGTCAAGAGAAATTCGAAGCTCTAAGCCAGTATTTCCCAAAGTGGGCAATATCGCCCACTGGGGTGTGATGGAATATTGCAGGGCATGACATAAGCTACGGGATTAGTATAGGATCCTATGGTTGGCTTGAGTTGGGGGGGGGGGGGGTCGATGAGAAGAAAAAATCTTTGAAGTAGGCGATGGAAGGAATAAGTTGAGGAAACTGTGCTCTAAGCCAACCACGTATGTGCTTACGTATACAGTTGGTTGTACCTTGGCTAACGAAGATTATTCGTTCCTGAATCTGGTTCGTCAGCCGAAACGTTATTGTTTATAGGTTTCTATGGAAAATCGTTCAATTTTGTCCGGGTATTTCCCGAAATTTAAAGATACGTTTTTTTAAAACACCAAAGAGCACTAAAAAAAGACAAAACAAAACCTGACAGAAGGGGATGGAAAATGAACAGCTTGAAAATTAGATCAATCTCAGAATTCACAGGAAAAACTTAAATGGGATACTGAATGTCTTTTTATTCTACACAATGGACGGCTATGGCCATGTGTGGCAGACATGTTACGGCCAAAGCCTAAAATCTGCAAATTCACGAATTGACTAATTTCGTTGTAAACTTACCCGGCCATTGCTCGAATTTTGGGCTCCGGCCAGAAACGAAGTACATATGATTGGACACCAAGCGAAGATAATTGAGAAGAAAAGTCACATTCCTCTGTGGGGAATCGAACCACCAACCTCGCTCTTTCCGGGTGCGTGTTCTACAATTAAACTACACAGGACAGAAACATTCTTTTCCCTAAGAACACTATATTCCTTTAGGCTGAACGGGACCCAAAGAGGAATGTGACACTTTTCTCTCCATTATCTTCGCTTGGTGTCCAGTCATCTGCACTTCGTACAATTGGCGGAGAGGTTCGTCATTTCGTTCTGGCCAGCCAGTTCACGAAGTGGCTGGAGATCCCTGGACAAAGTACAAAAAAAATGGCAAGATTCATCGACAAGTTGGAGTCTAGGATATTAAAAAATAATTATTAAGAAGTGAAACTTGCAAGAAATTGACGAGGCTCTAATTGATTAATATAAGTATGATGTCGATTTTAAGAACTGAGATTTCTCTCCTGCTCTGAATTTTTACTGATTGTAATGTGTTTTTAGAATTGTAAATTCACATTACTTCTAGATGGGATTCTATGCGACAGCCCGTATGTGAAATATTAATTTTATTATATATTTAATACAAATTCATGAGATATTGTAATTTTTTATGGTAATTACCATAATGCATGTTAAGTCATCTATGATTTTGATGCCGTCAAGTTGATAGATAATCATTTGTCACATGACCTTAAAGCCGTATAATACTTATTATCATTGTAACGGATGGTTGAAGATTGGGTGAACAAGTCAGAGAACTAATATTAGTTTATTTTTAGAACACGCATACATTAATTTTTATTCTTTGAAAATTTATCGTATTTGGCTATTAATTGATTCTGCGCTGGTTTAAAATTATGTGAACCTTCTACTTTAATTTGTACTTTAACCTTGTACTTAGGATTTTGTGGACAATATTGATTTATTTTGTATACCACAAATGCGTTTTTCTGTAAGCTCCACTCAAAATTTACAAACTTAGAGGTAACCTTGATTATGTTTAGCTCACGCCTGCAACAACTTATGTATACCAATGTATATTGACACATTTTTGGTTTTTGATAAAATTGTTTTGATGTATCTTATGTATTGATATGTAAGGATCACGCAAGAAGTTGCGTGCTCATATATATATATATCTTCTTTTTAAGGGATATAATTGGGTCTTGGGTTGAGTGGCGTAATAACATTTGGGTCTTAAATCTACGAACTCTTGGATCTAAGCCGGATTCCTATCGTAATATTGACCTTCAGAATTATATACGTGCTAAGGGGCTGGTCGTGCAGGTCATATGACTTGGCGACTCATCGCCAAGTTACCGTACGTATTCGTAATAATTATGGCCACGTACCTATGACAAACCTGACGATCGAATTAATTCCGAATATCAATGTTTCATATATTACTAATACTTGAATTTTTTTTTATCTTTTTTACAATTATTATCATACTTACATTTTTACATTTAGTACCATGCTTTTCATCACCTATAGCTAATCCAATACAGCTACTATATATATATATATCCATGTATCACGTTTGGCAATGACAAAAATAGATGTTGTTTCTACTGGACCCGTCTTACATCAGCATATCGAACTTTGGCTAGGCATCTCCAGCCACTTCGTGAATTTTCCGGCCAAACACCCGGGAAAACACTAGTCATTTTTGAAAATCGGACTTTGGTCAGAACTCTCGACCAATTCTCGAACTTGCTGGATTTCGGCCGTGACATACACAAGCAACACCAATTTTAGTCTACTAAAGCTGTTGTTGACAACTTATTTGAGGCGGTCCCCCATCCTTTTGTGATTTGGGCAGCCAATTTCTGTTTCTGATACATGCAATATGTGTCTGATAAGCTCCAAAAATATTCTGACTATTCAGTTTTATTCTAAGATGGTCCCTTCTTCTGAAAACAGACGTTCCCCTTTTTTTTACTTCAGTACATTTTCTACAGCATCTGAATCTTTCATTTTACATAAAACGGTTTAAAAACTTTCATAAAGTGAAGTGGGGATACACACAGTAAAAAAAAAATTTGAAGGTGGACATGAGTTGGACTCGATAGATAGTAATCCTGACAATGATTGGCGTTAAAATAACGCTCACGTTTATGTTATGTTAGCGCGTGCATCCATATCAACGAAAATGCTCATTAGCCGAGGCAAAAAAATCACGAAAAGCTACCTCCGTTAGTCAAAATTTGTAAACCGAGGTCTCTCTGTATTTTGGTCGTTACGTAAGCAATGGAGTATTTCTTTTCTTTTTTTTTTAATTTATACGCAGAAACCGTATTTCTTATAAGTCCAAGGTTATTTCCGAAGATGAAAAAAAAATTTTTTTTTGTGCATTAAAAAAAATAATAAACGATAGCAATAATAAAAGGGGAGGGAGTAAAAGGGACTCAGAATATATGTGCGTATAAAGAGCCAAATAATTCCGTTATTTGAACAACAGCCGAGGCGCAATTATTCGCTTGGTCTGATTTTCTGCTAGAAAGAACAGACTTAATAGAAACTCAGTATAGAGAGAGTAATTGCGGAGAAATTTAACGCATGACTTTAACGGAACGTCACGGTAATTGGGAAAAGTTTCAAAGAAATTTCATTCTAGAAAAACGAAATTCATGTTTTGAAAGTAAAAGTGATGCGTCTGACAGCTTCAGTAAAAGACGCAGTCCGGAAATTTCTTGAATTCAATTTTTATATATATATCTCGGCTCTTTCTTTCCGGAGCCACAATAACGGTCTCGGATACGTCGGGAAAGAACGAAGATAAAATAATTGTATAATATAATACTTTTATTCTTTGATACAACAACAGAGCAAGAGAAAAGAAATTTCATTAAAAGATTTCCAGGCCTCCATTTTTTCCCCCTTTTTGTGCGTAGAACTTTGGCAAAATTTTGATTTCTTACCGGGGATGCATTTATGCTTTTAATAATTGAATATATTTCTATCAAGCTATAATCGAACAATGAAAATATTGTTTGTTTTTTTGTTGTGCGTAACGAGTCGTTTCAAGTCCGTCTTGGCGTCGCATGTTGTTTTACCAGCAATAGGGAGTTACTTGTCAGGAAACTGCCTTCAGGTCATCACACGTATAATACGTTAATGATCACGAAAACTGTTTCATTTGTAAATTTGTAAAACTTTCTTTCGGATGTCTTGGAATTCCAAAACCTTGGAGTTCATAGACTGCAAGATGCGTTTTTTTAGCTTCAACCGCTGAATATTTTTCCAACATGTCCGTAGCTTATGCAAGAATTGGTGTAGGGTCCTCTGTTGCTGTTTTATATTCGTTTTCGTCCTCTTCATGAGAAGATTCGATGTGACTTAATTCTCAACTTTTTTACCAATGTCCACATTCATAACGCAAACAGTTTTTTACTTAGAGTTGAAAAAGCTTATGAGAACGACGAAAATGTTGCAAAGTTACATGGATGCACAAAAACAAACAAATAATAACGTTAGAAAGAGAGTTGCGGCTCTCAAACACATTTTTACCAGACAAGTGACAGGAATTTCAGCACTCCAGCTTTCAGATATTATGTTTGTGTAGAGATTGCCACTCACGCTCATCAGTTTTCACAATTCCTCAGCAGTATCATTTGCATTTGCTAGGTGTTAATGAAGTCATCCAAGAATTAGCAAAAGCTTCATATGCCCACGGAAAGACAAGAAATAGTGTGTGGTAAACAATTACTTCGTACCTACTGCTTAAAGCCGCAACAGAAAACAATTTAGATTTTGTTTGGAGAGATTTGAACAAAGATCAATAAACCGCGGAATAAATGAAAGGATGACCAAATGTAGCGAGAAATTCTGAGCGAATCGACATTTTGCAAATATCATCTCTAGATCAATCTTCGAATTACCAAAAAACATGAGGAAGGAAAGATTCAATTAAACGGACAATTTTAACATTTACTTTAATAGAAAACTCAAGGGAAATTCCTAAAACTTGAATTAACCCAGTTCGAATTTGTCAAGTTCACCTGTATTGCCACTTAACAGTAGATGCACTTCGCATACATTAATTTGCGGAATTTCTAACGAATCGATTCATGCCGTCTGAGGGTATGTGTGACCGGTAGTTCTGCTGAACTGACCGCACATTTACTTTGGTTGTATGGAAATAAAGGACTTCTACTAGCTTTTCACGCGAGGAAAAAGTTATGTTTAGAAGAAAAAAAAAACACCCCTTAAACAGGGTCACACGAGTTTTGCATCAGGTGAGATCCATCTGAAGACAATCAACTATCTCAAATAAAGTAAAAGCTCAGTTATTGGAACGAATCGCAACATTTCAGAATGCGCATCAGCTTCACTCGCAATTAAAAAAAAAAACGAGTCAAGCCCAATTCAATCATCTGTAGGCAAATAGTAAGAAACTGGATAAAAGTAATTTATCAACTTACAGTTTTATGAATAGAAGTGTTTCGATAATTACTGAGATTTCGAATGTCACGTTGAAATAAACAAGAGAAGAGAACATCTCTGATTGGTTGTTTTGTATTTCTAATTAAATTAATTAATGACTTTTCAGTTGATTATCAATCACAGGAAGAAGAAAATCAGATAGAATTATATTTTTTATACATAATTTGGTTTATTCCTTTGATGGTGAGAATAATCATATTTTTATGATATGTAATTAAATGAATCGGACTTATATTTTGCCTGTCTCTCCATCTGTCAAAAAGCATTTCACTTATACATACATTCAAATTTCATTTATTTTTTTCTTCATGATTGTTCATTGGACATTAATTTGAAATAACATTATCCTTGTCTCTTAAACTAATCTCAACTTGAATAATGGGAAATTGATATTGGAGAGATTTCTTTCTCTAGGAGACGCTTTTTCTGGTTTGGAAGAATTGCGCAAGTTTTTAGGTAGAAATAAACCCCACATGCACCAAGTAAATATTCCTCTGAGGAACCTATAACTAAATGATGCATGTCGGAATGTGCTGGGTATTATGTGATATGAACCTAATATGAGGATTGTTTCTGTGAGTGCCTATTATATGTGTTCAAAGAAGTGCTGCTATCTGCCTTCTGAATTCGAAAGCGAATGATTCAGAAGGTCATTTTAGTAAGTAATACCAAGTTATTTATTATTTTAGTTGGTAAATACTAAAAGCTACGAGAAAAGTCTGATAAATCGACCACAATTGAAACAGAGAAACTTGCTTCCCAATCAATTTTTATTTTTTTAAAAACAAGTGTATGCGTGGCCCAAACGTATTTATGTGGTGGGAGTTACGCGAGTTTCGTGTATTTGTGGTGCTATCACCTGTATATTTGGAAGTGAAAATGGTAGGTGGTGGCGGAATTGGTTGAACTGGAAATTTTTTTTTCAGATATGCTGGAAACCACAATATTATCTAATTCCCAATGTGTTCCGACACCTACCTGTGTTACCACTAGTTTCTCTCCAGCCTTGGAATTTACAGAATTAACCTCTTCACGTACAGGCTTTTGGTAATAAAGTTTAATAATCGGTATTAGAAGTATCGGTGATGAATCTGTAGCCTTGTTCGCACGTTAAAAAAAGGCGAAATAAAAAAATTAAAGAAAAAAAGAAAAGAAGTAGGAAGGCGACAGTATACTGTCGATAAGTGGATAATAAAGTGGGTCTACAGTAGACGTCTCTTTCACCCTCATCCTTCCCTACGTGATGTTTTTTTCCTCTTACATACAGTGTGTACGAGAAAGATATATATATATATATATATATATATATGGAGGAAATTTCCGAATAGAGTATAGAAATAACGGAGATGTGGGAAAAAACTTCAGTGTGCATAGGGTTATACAATAAATCTTCAGGATGATGAGGAAAGGTGTGAAGAGAGACAGAAGAAAACAAAGAGAAATTGAATGAATTTCTTTCAATTGCGTTTGGAGGAAATATTTCGTCCGTGATTGTATAGATTTGGGGATTGAATAGATTTTGCGATAATTTCAAAGATAACTGATTAAATCCTCGATAAGAAGCATTGCATTCTATCAAGTTTCGCAGAAGATAAGATTTATTTATGGTATTTGTCACCAAAGCCTATCAATCAAAACTATTAACACCCATGAGCAGATATATTTTTATTCAAAGCAGGCTGTGTTGTTTCTTTCCATTCCAGTTGTTGTCATCTATTCCGGAGCCCATATCACGTCGTTATCTTTTTCTCCTTATTCAAGAACTAACGGGATTATTCGGAATGAGCAACACCGTCAGAAACTTGACGTCATTCCAAAGATTCTCATCAGCTTTTAAATTAACGAGACTCGATGAAAATCTCTGTTGGACAGCTTCGTTGGAAATTATTTTTCCGCACTCCTTATCTTCGTAATCAATCAAAGCCGCCTCCTCGCATCCGTTTCAGAAAATTCAGTTCTGAAGCGCACGGAAAAGTTCCCGAGAAATTAACATCCATATTAATTGAGACATTAATTCAGAAAAGAAAGGCGTTTGCTGTGCTAATTGGAAATCAGTGCGAATTGAATATATTCGGCTGTAATTTATAAAAGAAAGAAAAACTTCTTTCCTTTATAATCGGGGCGATTCGGAATTAAGTGATTCCTTCGATCGACCTAAATTAATACCATTCATTATTTCTTGAATATCTGCAATGTTATTTACGCGTCGCGGAATGTCTTGGATCTCGAGTCAAAGCATTTAAATCTTACTGACGAATGGAATATCAAACGAGCGGAAACCGAAATATGTTCGTTCAAACAACCTTTCGAGATAAACATCTCGTATGATTAGGATTTCAAATTGGATATATTTTTACTTTTTCTCATAAATGCCTGTTACAAACTCAGACATTGAAATTTATTTTAATTTTCTTCCGTGGAAAGAAGAAATTTCAACTAAAATGGAATCGTAAAAAATTCTCATTAAAATAATCCTGATTAAAATTCCAATTAGAATAAACAGAAACGCATTTCGTATCGAAGACTTGTCGGAACAAATTTTAATTCCAAACACACAACCTTCAATGTATAAGTGGAATTTATTTTCAATTTTTTTTCCAATAAAATAATTAATATATGGAACTTATTTCAAAGCCGAATCGATAAGTTAATATAAGCAGCAATAAATACGAAAGGTTTCTTTTCTTATAATTAACGTACAATTTAAAAATTCATAAAGAGTAACTTTTTGCTTTTAGTTTTCCTTTTGTTGTATATAATATATAAATATATATTGTAGGCACGGGGGCGGATAAGAGTACGAATGATATATTTTGGCTATTGGCAACGATGAATTAGAAGTGTCCATGACTAAGTTGACACGTGTGCTTTGAAGGATCTTAAGAGACTGAATATATCGGAGGACATTATATTGGTGGTCTCCCCCCCCCCCCGGAAAATTTTGAAATGACGGGCCTGGTCGACTAATATGAGTACGCGCACAACTGTGATGTTACTTGTCTTTGTTAAAAGAGAGTGAAATATGAAAGTGAAGGAAGCATAAAGGCGCTCTTTGATCAGTAAAAGATAAAAACGGTGATGACATTTGAAAGTAAAAGCCCAGAGGAGAGAGAAAAATCCTCATAAATCAATCGAAAACTTGTATTTTCCCCCACAAGTTTGATATGCAATGAGAAGTCGATCTCCCAAGCCTGTGAACAATCTTTCGATAAAAATTAATTGGGCTCAATGTTGAATATGCAAGAAGTTTTGGCAGGAGGAAATTCTATAGTTACGTAAACTTTTGTGCATTGACTTTAAAATTCGTATTTTACTGTACGGAATGCGTCAGAAGTTCATTAACGTTTTTAAAATAAATTATAATTGGACAAAGAATATTGATTAAATATTGTGTGTGTGTGTATATATATATATATATATACACACATATATAATAATCCACCGCCAAAGCCCCCGAAGTGCGGTCGATTCATGAATTGGCCAAGAGTTTTGGCCAAAGTTCGAGTTGCAGAAATAATTCGGACGTTGGCCGGCTATAACTCGATGTGCTGCTGTAATATGAAGACGGCCGGTAGAAGCCAAATTAATGTTTTTAATCGCCAACGTGGTATGCATGTCTATATATAGCAGTTTTATTGGATTAGCTCCATGTGACGAGAGAAAAAAAGTGAAATTCGAGAGAAAAATCTATAAAAATAATAAACATATATAGTTTTTCCACCAAATTTTGGAGAAGATAATGATTACCGGATAGCGACTGCGGTTTGATGGGTTGCCATAACTAACGTGGACATAATTATAATGAAAAACTACGCCAACTTGACGATGATCCCGAATCATGATTTTTGCCAGGGATCACCGGCCACTTCACGAATCGGCTAATTTCGGCCTTTGGCGGTGACATATATATGGCATGTTAGTGTCTTCTGTAGTCAATTTTTTGAACATTTTCGTATTAGAAGTCATGTGGTCCCCTTTGATCCCATTCGTGCAAACCATAAATTTTTATCATATCATCCATATGATCCATTTTAATTTTAAAAAATATTACGCACTCTGTATTATACTGTTCCAGACGATACATAAAACATCACTCATGCATTTCAGACGTTCCTGTGGATAAAACTGTCAAAAGTTGTACAGAGAAAACTATTTTCATATTTTCCAGGCATCGCATAAGTGTCTGGATCATCTTTCATGGAAGAAGATAATAATGACACAACTGTGGTTTTAAATTAATAGATGAATTATTTTTGAAGCAAACCCTTGGATACTGCGGCTATGATACAATGACCGCAGAGAGATTTTCCTCTGATTGTTACTAATAGTGACAGGATAGAGTATTCCAGAGAATAGCTCCCGAGTGAGGTATAAGAAGAAACAAAGAAACAAAAAAAAAGAGTTAATGATGGTAATAACAGCGACAATCCCCCGAGAGCTTTGTTCATAAACTGAAATCCTAGTACTTCGGTCACGGAAAGAGCAGACATAAAAAAAAAATCAAGGAGGGAAACATATATGCGAGTATGTTTGATGTCTGATTTCTGTGAATCACGCGAGGAACCACGTCAATTAACTAGGGGAGAGAGCAACTCTGTGTCACGCATTCTCGATATTCGAAACTTGAAACTCATTAGACTTGCAACATGTTGCGTATTCATGATTGATGAACGCGATGCAACGTTTTCCCGACAAATCTATGTATATATAAAATTGATTTTCTGTCTGTCTATGTGAAATTTTATGAACATCTTTTTCCAGCCACTCGTTGGGCAGTTTGCCTGTTGTGCCGTTTGTATTTGTATTTATTTGTGTGTTCTCCCTGAAAATCTACAATTTTAGAACTATCTCCGCTAAATTTTGCGTAAATAAGAAACAAGGACCGACTTGAACGACGGGCTGTTTTAAAAGTTTTTCAGAGCTGGAGAAATGCCCGAAATAGGCAAAAACTTTCGGGCAACGATAGTTCGGGACCTCAACAATGACTTTTAGAATGTTAGCTTTGGTTGCCGTGGTTCCCAAACAATGCGTGTCCGACAGGTTTACTCCTTTAGAAAGGTCTGTCCTTTCTCTCATGTTATGGAGACAACCCGGGCAGCTCCGTGTATTTTCGCTATTGCTTCAATAAATTCAACTGACAGTTATAATGTCCTATATGTTAAGTGCTGTGATTACGTATCAGATTTCTGCCAACTCGGGTTAATGTAACTAAAAGTCAAAGATAAATGAATAGTTTGTTGTAAGATTTTATTTTAGTTCTTGAGTTCTATCTTCAATTTTTCATTATCTTTCTGCAAGTTTCCACAAATGTGGCAATTTACCTGTTACTAACAACATCATCTTCGGATAAATCGTCATCTGATGGCAGTTGCAGTAATTGTGAGTTGTTGACTGAATTAAGCCTGACTGTTCATGAAAGGTCCCGTTCGGCACATACCAGCTCTGAAGAAAATTCGTTGTTTTTGCAGCATAGTTGTGCAGCGCACTCAGCCGGCAAGTGAGAGAATGTGGGTTTGATTCCACGCAGAGGCAGTTAATTTTTTTTCTCTGAATTCATCTTCGCATGATCCAGTTGCTGAATCTTTCGTACAGCTGTTTATTACACTTTTGTATATAAAAGTGTAATTAATTTCGGAATTTTTCGACTGAAAAACCGAACAAATACCATTGCACGAGTAATGTCTAACATGGGGGTTCTAAACATTCTGTGCCGCATGGACCCCCTTGGTATTATAAAGTCCACGGACACTCTGTGCCAAAAACATAGCCCACATACATCTTCGCTAGTAAAATAATGGTCATGGGCACCTTCTTTTTCCGTGCCAGTAACATGGAGGCACTATGGACACCTATGCTAATAAAGTGAAGGCATTCGCAAAATAATATTCACTATATCACGGAGAAAACAAAGTTAAATTTTTCTCGCCCATGTTCGAGGATCTTTCCAAGGAACCCATCCGTTAAGAACCTCTTTTAACGGATAATGATATTTGTTCTCGGGGAGGGGAGTCAATTCCTTGAAGTCGATCCAAACAGCCAGAAGTGCACGTTGCAGAACCGATTCTCAGTCCCAGGTCATTGCAAGGAAAAAGTAACAATAATTGATATTTATGCAAAGTGTATACTTTTACAAAATTTTAGAGAAAATTTTTTAGACTATTACTGAAACCGGGCAAACACCTCGTACACCTTCATCCGCTGGATCTCTAACGAATTCGTCTATATCAGAATCCATGAGGGGAAAAAAAAACTTCCATAATTAAATGTGAAATTCTGGAAGAGATGTAGAGGGTGACGAAAAATCCACGGAAAATTTTTAAAATTTATAAAAAAATCAACCAATTGGCACGTGAATGGTTTTTTTTTAAATAATATATATGCGTGTGTGTGTAGTTAAAATTTTCACTCACAGATAGAACTGTATTGAAAAAACAAAAAAAACTGTTGAGTGTTTTCTGAATGCAACACCATCTATTAGTGAAATTCTGAACTTTTTTCAATTTTTCAGTTTGAAGTTTTTGTAGGTATTCCGATCCACGTGGAAAAAATTGCATGTTTTTTCAGGGTCATGTGATAACAATGGGATAACTTTTTTCTCAACCGATCATTATAGTACAGCTTGCGGGAATCAACACAGGCTCGGTATGGATACGAGCTCAGCACGAACGATGCCCATATAGCTTCAAAGCGGCTGATATGAATTCTAGGACGTCTTGTCTGAATTAATGTTATATTTGAAATAATAGAGACCTACTTGGTATATATACAAATACAAATACAACGCCACAACAGGCAAAATGCCCAACGAGGTGGCTGATAAAAAGATGCCCATAAAAATATGGTTGTCATATGTTTCAAAAATACAGCAACCCAATTAAAAATGCAATTAACACAAATTACAAACAATATATACACATGATAAAATATTATACAATGCCCATAAAGAATACTTATGGTTGTCTTATTCTAAGAATGGATAGCTTCTCGATTTACCCCAACATGTTTATCGTATTTCTTTTTAAACGTGTCAATTGTGTTACAATTTACTACCTCCGGGGGTAAGCTATTCCATTTATTAACAACCCTATTGGAGAAAAATTCCCTGCGACACCATAACCTTGCATTGTCCCTCACCAATCGATACTGGTGTCCCCTTGTAAAAGCAGTCGATTGGCGGTGTAGTAAAAGTTCATGGTCCATCCTATCCATCCCATTGAAAATTTTGAACACTTCGATCATATCTCCTCGACACCTGCGTTCATCCAATGTAAACATATTCAAAAAATGAAGTCTTTCTTCATAACTCAAGCCCTGTGTGCCAATAAGGACACGCGTAGCTCTTCTCTGCACCCCTTCAACCAAGTCTATGTCCCTCTGTAGGTATGGTCTCCAAAACCTTACAGCATACTCCAGTCCAGGACGAACTAAGCCTCGAAAAAGCGGAAGAATGACTTTAGGAGAACGCGAAGAGACCTTTTTGAAAATGAGACCAAGCATTCTATTCGATTTTTTGACAACCGCTGAACAATGTTCAGAAAACTTAAGTCGCTCGTCAATGAGAATTCCCAAATCGGTGACTCTAGTTGCATCCGGGATAGTGACACCATTCAACTCGTAAGAGAACCGTGGGTTGTTCGAACCAAAATGAGCGACCATGCACTTATCTACGCTAAACGTCATGCTCCATTCATTTGCCCATGCTGCAATCTTGTTTAAGTTGGTCTGGAGCAACTCCCTATCGCTTTCATTTCCGATTACCCCCATTAGCTTCACATCATCTGCGAATTTGCTAGTAATCCCATCGATACCCTGATCGAGTTTGTCGATAAAAAGTGAAAAAAGTATGGGGCCAAGGACACTTCCCTGAGGAACTCCACTTGTGACGTCTGTCCAACCAGAGAATTCCCCGTTCACCATAACTCGTTGCGACCTATCTCTCAACCACGATTCTATCCAATTCAGCAAGCTGCCCCCTATTCCAATCTCGTGTAAACGCTTCAAGAGTTTGCCATGTTGGACCCGATCGAATGCCTTCTGGAAATCAAGGTAAACAACGTCGACATTTTTGCTCTTACCCAAAGCCTTAGTCACGTAATCATAGAAGCAAAGGAGGTTAGTTACACATGACTTCCCCTTCCTGAACCCATGCTGATTATCCGACAATACATTATTCTCGTCTATCCACTTCACAAACTGCCTTTTGATGATAATTTCCAAAATTTTCGAGAGGGAGCTCGTCAAACTCACTGGACGATAATTAGACACCACTTCTCTACTACCCTTCTTAAATATCGGAACAACGTTAGCCAGTTTCCAATCTCTCGGGACGATACCCTCAGCAACACTACTCCTGTATATCTGTGCGACTGGCCCCAACAATTCATTAGCACCTTCCCTGAGAACCCTGGGATAGATATCATCTGGTCCTGGTGCTTTGCTTGCACATACATTTCTTAGAAGATTTAGGACCTCCACGTCTTCCACTTGAATATCGTTGAGCGTTTTATTACCCCATGCAACACCCGTATATCGAATATCATTATCTCCATTAAAAACCGACGCGAAAAAGTCATTGAAAGCACTACACATGCCTACATTGCTCTCTACTTTTGAGCCCCCTATCGAGAGGGGGCCAACTGTCCCCTTACATCCATTATTGACGTATCGAAAAAATGATTTTTGGTCAGAGCCAATGTTATCTGCCAACCTAGATTCAACTTGCTTTTTACTATCCCTTATCGCTTTCTTCAACAGTCTTCTTTTATCAGTAAACAATGATAGGTCACCTCGTCCACTTTTATACTCTCTGAATGCTCTTTTCTTTTCAAGATAAAGGTTCCGCACGCTATCCGTGAACCATACAGGGTGTGATGTACAAACACGCTTTTTTCGAACAAAGGGTATGACGTCGTGCAAAACAGAGGACAGCTTCGTACTAAATTCTTCCCATTGACTTACCACCCCTACTGATTCCAACCGGTCTTTGAAAACTTCCGCTAACCTTCTTCGCAAAACATCAAAGTTAGTTCTCCGAAAACAAGGAACCAGTCTTTTGTTATCAACCTTACCCGAGGAAAAGTTACAGTGAAATCTGACGATACGATGATCACTGGAAGAAAACTCTTCCCCCACCGAAACATGTTCAACTAGATCCTCAGAACTAGTAAGAACTAAATCCAAAATAGCAGTACCCCTAGTGGCTTCTGATTCATGCTGATACAAAAAATTTTCGAGCACCAACTTAAGAAAGTCTCTTTCATACTGATTTCCAGATGAAAGGTTCTCCCAATCAATACCCGGGTAATTGAAATCCCCTAGTATCAGAACCCTCTTTCGCTTACACATGTAGGAAATTTCATCATGCATTTTGGCGATATAGTTTTGATCCCTATTCGGTGGATTGTAACAAACCCCAACAATAAGCTTATGACGTCTTTTGTTCTCAAGTTCAACCCATATGGTTTCAATATCACTTCTCTGCACGTTACACTCTCTAGCCTTCAAACATGATTTCACGTATATCAACACTCCACCCCCTTTCCTATCAGATCTATTTCTCAAAAAAGTATCGTATCCGGAGATGTGTAATATACTAGTGATTCGCCCCCAAGCAGGCGATGGAATGTTCCAGGGGGGCGTAGAAGCTACAGGTATAACATAGGATCCTATGGGTTAGATTGTGTTGGGGGGCGATGGGAGATAAAAATTTCCGAAGAAGGGGGCGATGGGATAAAAAAGGTTGGGAAACTATGATATATACGAAGACAACTTGACAAAGGAGCAGTTCCTCAACGTTTTTTTTTGTGTCATTTATCCGATTTTCACTTTACTTATCTTTCAATACATAAGCAGAAACAGGCCAACCAAATTAAAATCTGTTGTATTTGGAAATTATGAATTTCATTTTTTCCCATTCCCGAAACAAAAGAAATATTTCCTTTTTTAAATTCTCCACTTTTCGAGTTTAAACTGATTTTTCAAGAGCGCGTGTGTGTGAATACAGTGCAAAGCTTCTCCACGTGAATAAATCAAAGTAGTAGTTTGAGCTGCAGCTGCAAATTAGTTGAATTATTTTTTGAAATGAATATCTCAGGTAGGTTTTTTCCCCCTTTGTGAGAACTAATTAAGATGAGAAAAATTGAAGGGTAGTTGTATTGATTTGAAAGGCGCTTAATATTCCTCTCATGAATACCGCAAAACGAAGCTTAATTAGAATATCTAGAAAATTTGCATTTCACATTATGGAGTCAAGAGAGAAAAGAATTCAATGGAAAAAGAAATAGTAAAAACTTCAACGTGGCAATATCCACCTGTTTTTTTTCAGTTTTATTATTATACGATGATTCGTTTTCGTGACTTCGCTGTTGATTTAGTAATTTGATAACAAGTCAGACTTATCTCAATTTCGTTTAAAAGAAATTGAATTTCAATTAAACGCAGATCGAGAGCAAATATTTAAAAAAAAAAAAAATTGAAAAATGACATAAACACCGATTACTTTCAACGAGACGACTCGAATTTTATATGAAAATTTAATTTCAAAATTAAGATTCCCATAATGATGTAAAATATTTTAATTTCGAATTTGCATTCGTAAATCAAAGAATCCATCGACAAAAAAGAGACATTAGGATTTAATATTTTAATTTTCTTATGCTGCTACCATCACTTTAATTAGTAAAGATATTCTGATTTCAAATCCTTCCATATGATAATATTTTTTGTACCTGAGTGCAGGTTATACATTCCGATATATCTTCAAGTTTTACACAAAAGAATGAATGTATAATCAGAAACTTATATATAGTATTATAATAGGGAAATTAGTCCAACAAATGTAAAATTTCATGAAGAATTATGCGAAAGAAAATATACACACGAAATATTAAAATACGTACTGTTTTCTTTTCCTACTTCAAAAACTGCATGTCTCCCGATATTGTGCGCTCGTAAGTTACTGAATTAAGATTCAGAGCAAAGTGATGTTTGATATTACTCCCGCGTTTCCCAATGAAATGTCCATTTATATTTTCATATTGCAATTGAAAAAATGGTTTTTGCAGTTGCTTGATCACAGCTTTCTGAACTCACGGTTGAAACTCATAGGAAATTAGTTCAAGTGACGAGCATTAGATCAAAATTGCTTCTACTATGTCATAAACCATACATACTTAACTCATGGCCAGGGTAAAATGTAGCCCTCGGAGTCATCTGATTTGGCTTACGACCTCAAACCTAATTTTGCAGAAATTAACTAACTGCCACATTTCCAGATCACTTAAGTGCCACGCGGCAAATCCCCATATAGGTACAGTGACCAGCGGCACAGTTCCATGTCAAATAATTAAGTAACCTGCAGAAGTTTTCCAGATCATTTAATAAAGTGGCCAGCGACACGTTTTTAAATCAATGAAGTGATTCGCACCCCCCTAAAGTTTGATTACTCTTCCCATAAATACACGCTACGACGCCAAAACGACCTCAAACCTGCATACTTCTCCTAATGATGACAGCTAGTATCGGAGATGGCGCTGAGAATATAAGTTCATGAAATAATAACAGCCATCTCGCAGTCCAATGTGGTTGTCGCTGTGCGGTCATGGGGCATCATACTGGACTTTCATCGTGACGATCCGTTCGAAACCCGTTGACACCCAGTGGTTTTTAGCGGTGTTCCAACTTCGAGGTGTGAAGGCGAGCTGGTGTCCCATTTAAAAAAGGTCTCTCCGCAGAACAGGCTGACCCTCAACATGATACTTTCATAACATGAAAATTCGAGAATTCGCCATCTTCACTTCAAAAATAAACAGAAGACGGCACCAGCAAGGACACAAAACTATTTGGTGATGCACGTGATTCGTTCGAAATTCAGAAGAGGAATGTGCACGAAGTGCATGTACGGTTACTAAATAACTACTACTAAATAGCAGTAATAGTATAAAGTATAACTTCCATTTCATTCTGTCAGCAAGGTAATTACGCTTTTAATGCAGATTTGAGACACGGATCAGCGCTTGTTTTGAACCAAAGAAAAATGAAAATGAATCCCCACCTCTTTTAGAAGTTTGGATTCATCTGTTTTTTTCCCTGCCAAATGCCAAAGAAATAAAATTTCTCGATAATGGCTAAAACAAACAAAAGTTTCATGAAGAAAAAAAAACTCCTCAATTCCTTAGAGATAATATTTTCGACTTCTTGAATCTGAGAAATCAAAAAATAAAATAGAAACTAAAAAAGGGGGGGGGGGAATAAAACGAAATGAGGTTAGAGAAATAAACATTAAAAAGAATCAAAAGTAATCACACGACTTTTTTTTACTAAAAACCGACTAAATATGAAACCAAGGAAAAACATATTTCGTTTCTTTTTCTTTATGATAATTTATGGAAATAGAAACTTCTTCAACTCGTTTTATGTTTTTTCATCGTAACTGCTACTGCTATCGTAGAAAGATTCCGAGAAATGGATATTCCAACAGCTAATGAATATTCACAAGTTGCGGAATGGAGAATGTTTACTAGTAATGAATAACCAGTAAAACACAATAGAAATAACCAATCAGGACACATAATGGAAATAAGTAATCAGGAGTATTTCTGCATCGCCCGCGATTATATGACAAGAAAGAGTAAACAAATAATGATGATAACGATTGGAAACCCCATTTGTTTACCGCTTTAATTTTTCGGCTCTTTGTTTCTTTTTTCTGATTTCATTAAAGATTTTTTTTAATATTAAATTACGAGAGGACGATGCGGAAAGTTTTGTATTTTCTCGGAATTTCGTCGCTCATAATTGATGCATTTACATGTATGACTTGTTGGAGTTCATTCTCAGAAACACATAATCTTCGTATTATTTTTTTCTCCGGAACATAACAAGATGATTGCCCAGAGTCTAGAGATTATCTAAATGTTCCCTTTTCACATCCAATCTATTTCCACTCGGACGATTTCGCCATATTAAATAAGATACGCGAACAAAACAAAATTAGTGAGAACGTAATCATTCTTTTCTTTTAATCATACATATTTTATAGTCAATTCATTTCGTTCTGTGCTGAACGTTACAAGTTATCTAAAAACGATTGAAACGGTTTTAAGCTTTAACATACAGGGTGGGCAAAAAGTCCCTAGAAACTTTAAAAATTCAAAAAAACCGGAAAAATAACCGAAATAAAGTTTGTAGGATTAGCATTGCTAAAGGTCGCGGGAATTTTTTTTGAGACAGAAAAAAAAAAAAAACCTAAAAAAGCCGATAGGTGGCGCTGACGTACACAATTCAAACAAAAGATACGCAAATAACGAACAGAATGCCTTCAATTGTTTATTACAGCAGTATGTGTTCCACATGACCACTTCCGCAGAGCATAACACATTGCAGGCGAGTCACAAATCCAGCAACGGCAGAGTGCAGCAGGTCCACATTCACGGTTTGCAATAGTAAACTGCTTGTGGATTAGGAGCGCAAGTTCTTATAACCGTCTCATTTGCATATTTCCAACGAAGTCGCTCGCACCAGTGCCAACCTATCGGCTGTTTTTTGTTATTTTTTTCCTCTCAAAAAAAAAAATCGCGTGACCTCAGCGATGCTAACCCTGTAAACCGTTTTTTATTTCTGTTATTTTTCCGGTTTTTATTCATTTGTTAAGTTTATACGGACTTTCTGCCCACTCTGTATAACACTATGTAACAGAAGAAAAAAATAACTTTATCCTTGGGTAAAAGTTGTTATTTTTGTGTTTGCTTGGCCTGAATAATCATGAAAAGGATGGATCGAATCGACATTTGTGAGTTGTTCGTTTAGCGATTGGAATATTGGAAATGATTAAAAAAAAAATTCGCATATTGATAATAACTTTAAAAACTGTGAATACATTTTTGGAATATAAGTCCTGCATCAGGTTCACGAGTGGCTTAAGGTTTTCTAAACATTGTTCATCGATGATCAAAAAAATCGAATAGAATGCTTAGTTTCATTCTTAAAAAAATTGGAATTTTATTGTCATAGACACGGCCGCACGTTTTGAAGTGAATTACAGATGGGACAAGAGATATTAAAACCGGAGTGAACCACACATATTGAATGCACGTTTGCAATGTGCATCTGTTGATACAATCGCTTTTGATTTGCGTTGAGAGAGATAAATTCTCGAGATATGATGGTTTAAAGAATTTCGTCCCGCAACTTTTTGTGGATGCTCCCAATACCTTCACATGAATTAATAGACGTATTCACGTCAAAAAGTGTCTCATCTCGTTCTTATAAAGTATATCTTTCGCTTTTTCGAGGCTTAGTTCGCCCTGGGCCAACCGTATGCCGTAAGGTTTTGGAGACCATGGAAAGAGACATAGACTTGGTTGACGGGATGCGGAGCTACGCGTTCTCCTTGTGATATTCAAGGCTCGAGCTATGAAGAAAGACATGATCTCTTGAATACGTTTACATTGAATGAACGCAGATGTCTGAGGATTAAAATTTTCAACGGCATGGATAGGATGGAGCATGAATTAATACACCGTCAATCAACTGCTTCATTAAGGGAAAACTATTATCGTTTAACAAAGGACGATTCCAGGTCATGATGTCACGGAGTTTTTCTCTAATTGGGTTGTGAATAAATGGAACAGCTCACCTCCGGCGCTCGTGAATTCTAGAACAATTGACACGTTTGAAAAGAAATACGATAGGTGTAGTGAGATAAATCGAGAAGCTATCCATACTTAGAATTAAGCCAGCCATAATATTTTTAGATTGTAGTACATAATATTAATTATTAGTTCGTTTTTCGTGCTATACGCTTTTATATTGGGTTGCTGTAATTTAGTCATATTTGTGTGTGTGTGTGTGTGACATCTATATTTTCTATAGGCATCTTTTTTTTTCCAGCCAATTTGTTGGGCGTTTCACCTGTAATGGCCTTCGTGTTTGTATTTGTATCCAGATGTTTTATTGAATATGCAATTTCAGTTAAAAAATTAATTTCTGATTTTTTAAATTTTTTAAATTCTGAGTTTTAAATTTAAAAAAATAATAGAAATTTTTTCTACCTTTATTACCATATACACTTCATCTTCACGTTTTTAGCTCCCGAAAGTAGTTATCATGATATTTTCGATGTGCTCTCTCTTATATGGATGCTCCAATTCTTTGATGAAGGTGCTCGTTTGAGTAAGCACCCATGGTTTCTTTGAATTTTTCGAGATAAGAGTGGAGGGGATATGATGTGGAAGCATTGGGAATTCTATTTTTGTATGGATTTTTAAGGTTTTTTCACAAGCGGAAGATGGTTTTTTGTCCAACCGTTACCTAAGAACCCGTTAAGCATGCTAATTAATGTATTCCATCTTTATCAGACTCCGACGTTTTTGGGAACTTGTGTTCCATATTCCTTAGTCTAATTACTGTACATATGACACATCGCATCGTCCACGCACGCTCATCTCAAAAAATTCAAAGAAAGCATGGGTGCTCACCCAAAAGAGCACTTTTATCAAAGTTTTTGTTTTTTTCACTGCTAATGCGCCTTCCTCATCAGAAGGAAAAAGAAAAGGGAGGTAAATGTGCAGATTTGGAATAGGTCTACTCCTTAAAATATAATCCGCCAATCTGCGAAATTGTTCGCTCAACTTCCCCGGTTCACGAGTAGGAAAAAGTAGGAGAACACGGATGTAAAAGTATAATAATGTCAAGAAGTCTAACATATCTCAACAAAAATCGTCTCCGGTCGTAACATGCATTTAGAATTTAAAATAAGGGCATGAAATGCAAAAAATAAGTATTTTAGGAGTTTGACATTCAAAGAAGATAAATTCTGTATCCATTACTGTCATTGGAAATGTTCAAATAAAGCTACCCATAGTTTGAACATAATTCCTGAATAGTTTTTAGAGCTCGATGGTGAAGTAAAATTCTGAAGCAATTTACGTCCATGCTGCAGTTTTTTTTAGAAAGGAAAGACGTGTTAACTTTCGATTTCTCAATTAGGATCACGCACACTGAAAATTCATGTAGTTGTCTTCTCTATCATGTCTGTTTCTCAGAAACGTTAGAATTCCGTCTTCGACAAGAAATAAAAATATATAGAAATATAAAGTTTTTTTTCCGTTTTTCAGAATTCGCTCTTCGCGAATTTGTGTTGCAAATTTAGATCAACAGACACACGACAGTGATATAGCGCATAAACAGCGAAGAAGGAGAGAGAGATAGAGAAATTTTTCTCAAACTCCGCCAGCACATGTTATTCAAATGAGGGCAACTGTTTTCAAATACAGCAGTTATTCTATTCAAAGAGATAACATATTCAGAATGAATACCATTCGTAAGTTACATCGCATATTCCGAAGCAAACACTTTCGAAAAATATTTCTTTCTTACTCGCAGCCGTTTCTCACGATTAGGAACAGAATAGAAAATTAATCAACACTCGCAATAATTATTCATGTGCGTATTGAAGGCAAATTTTTCTTTCTCTTCACATGAATACGTTAATATTTTGCGCTTTACTTTTGATGAGAAATTTTTATTTACACTTTGTCTAACGCATGAGAATTACACAGCAATTACTGATGAATATAAAAGTAATTCTATACTTTGTTCATTGTTTTTTGTGTCTTCCGTCGAATATGGCGCACTATCCGAAATTTGTGAAGTTATTTGGACAGGGTCGTTTCCCAAATACGTTAAAGTTTATTATAATAAAATACATTTATTCATGATCACAGTCGTCATTCATCAATATATTCTGCTTCTACAAAGAATATACATCCTATTATGATTAAAAATCAAATAATTTATAGATAATTGAATTTTAAAATCATAGAATGAAATATGATCAGAAAAATATTCGTTTATGTGCAATCAAGATGATTTCTGCATGATGCCGAGATGAACTTGGGAAGAAAAGTTAGTTTTCTCAACTGAGAATCGAAACCATGAGCTCTTGCAAACCGGACAAGAGCAAGGATTCTCTCTTGCCCGGTTCGCAAGAGCTCGTGGATTCCATTTCCGTTGGAGACAAAAACATTTCTTCCCAAGCTCGCCACGACATAATATGCAGAAAGTAAATGCCGTTAGCATCCAATGCTGACAACCAATATGAATCGAACTCAAAGTATGGACGCTAATGTAAAAGTGAGTTGAGAAAGGGGGTGTTCTGTAGTGACAACGTTATAAAGAATGCTTTGTATTTCTTTCCAAGGATGTTGTAATTCTCAATGCATTTCTATGATTCATAGCTCCATGATTTCTTCCATACAACTTCCGACGTAATATTACGTCAAAAACACGAACTGATACTTTCGCGTTCTTTCAATTTCAACAGGAATGCCGTTTTAACGTTTGCGCAGCGGCAGTTTCGAAACGCGCTAGTGCGTTTGCGTTTCATGTTGGACCATGCATTCTTTTATGACGATTGTTTGTATTGGTTTGTACTATCACCTCTTAGAATTTTTCCCATCTTTTCTGAATCACCCTGTATAGAAACAAAGCAGTTAGTTGGTAATGGGAAATTTGGCTGCTTTTAAGAGATGGTCATGAATAACAGCACCGTGAGGGGATTAAAATACCATGCGAAATTAAAATACCGAAAGACAGTGAAAACCAGTCATATCGAATGCCGTTCTGTGTTCTTGTGACATCGTGCTCGGCTGTAATCGCTAGGATCCAGGTTATATTCCCGTTCACGTAAATGACTTTTCTGCGGTTTTACAACTTCGAGGTGCTAATGCAAGTCCGTCTCCTATTTAGAAAAGTCTCTCCACAGAGAACAGGTATACTTTCGAGACGATACTCCCAAAACACAAAAATTGAGGCACCTGCGACTTTCCCTTCAAAATATGGAAGACAGATGACGACAACACTAGAATACAAACCACACGTAAATCTCACACGAATACGTTAGAGCCACACATACACTCACACCACACGTTGCAGCATGCACAATATACATTGGAAATTCCCCCGAAAAATATTTACCAGGTACATGTGCGGTTAGGTAGGCTTGTCTTCAGTTTTTCTTCATGGCAGTGCTGTTCTTGTCATGCACTGGAGCAACATTCATACTTCAAGCCAGACTTCACCAATAGATCTTTGAAAAATAAAAAGTTTACGGCTAGTGCCATACTATGGAAGAGTAGACGACTTTGCCTAATAATGCTCAAAAAATCACCAACGAATAAGGCAAATAGCAGGAAATACTAAAAAATCCATATTCATCACGATAGAATATGAATTTTTTAGTACTTCCTCGTATTATTTGCCTGATTCGTTGGTGATTTTTTTCAGTAATGCCATATCAACTTCAACAGTCTTTCGTACTCGAATACCCTTTCTAAACCTGATCTCGAAACAATGTGACTTGGATTTGTCTCGAAAAGTGAATTTAAACATGGGTAGCAATCAAAGGAAAACCGCGCGCGCGCGTGGTGTCAGTGTTTTTCCACCATAGACCACTCGTCCAGAAGAGTGCACAAAAATTGTAGTACCACTGATTTTCGGCTTGTCCAAATAATACGCATAAATATGTCTGGAATTAAAAAAAGTAGCAATCGGTCAATGATGCAATAGTGTTACGAAATTTGTGTTTATTGTCATTAACATGGCATTTTTCGCTTGTAAATGATGCAAATATTTCTTTACTCTAGGGAAAACCAATGTTTAAGGCAAAAATATGGATTTTCTCGCATTCATGCGAAGGTTTCCACGAACTTGGCGAGTTTGGCAACAATGCCGATGTTTCAATGATTATGACGCAAGGTGATTATTGATGGTACGGGATCTCGTGAGAGAATGTTCGAGTTCCATATCTATTTTTCTTTTCTTCATATATAAGGCGCTCGACAAATGTGTGTGGAATAGTAGTGTAACTATTGCTGCAAGAGAGAGAAACCAACTCACAAATTCTCTGTGATTTTACAGTAAATAATTCTATTAATGAATTTGCGACGTCCTGTATTTTACTTTCTTGCATTTACTCATCTCAAAGACCTGTAAAGCCACAATCCGGAACAATATTTTTTAATACGTGCAATAACTACTCTTGCTCCGCGGTAGTATAATAATTATTCTAATAGAATCTTCACCTGGATATAACGAATAATAATTTGTAGCAGTCTGTTCTATTCCTTTTCCTTCATTCGAGTGTTGTTTACAAGAAGGATTTTTTTTTTCTAGAGTCTTCTACAACTATTTGTAGTTAGTCCAGGGAAAAAAAATCAAATAAATCAGAGTTCGTAGTATAAATTGCCGATTTTTTTCCCGCTTCGTTGGAAGACAAAAATGAAGAAAAAAAGATAGTCGTAAAGGTTCTTTGTAGAATCGAAGCTAGATTCAAAGGCACCTCGAAATTAATGACCTCGATGCGAAAGCAGCCGCACGTAAGCAAATTACCTCGAGAAGATACAGCAGAAAAAATAAAGAAAGGACCGAGAGCAAATCTTGTTTCTGGTTTCCGTTCGCCGAGAAACAAACATAGATTTCTTTTAATTAGACAAGTGAGAGCTCAATTCTTTTATCTTGGGCTACCTTCCAATATATAAATACGATATATACGAAGAAAGTATTTTTATTTTGTTTGAGAAGTAGCCGATATCGAGTAAACATGATTAAACTGCAAAAGACCGAATTCTAAACTGTGAAACCCTCGGCGACACAAAGCAAAACTTGTTTTTGAACATTTTTTTTTTCATTCATTCAAAATACAGAAATTATTCGTGGACCCTGTTCACGTGCTTACATCATGTGGTAAAATTTCGGATACACAGTTGTCCGCAAGCAACTGTTTGCAGGCTATGTCTAGTTAATATTAAATACAAAGCACAAGAACTGTAGTGATAAATAATTGTGAAAAGAAACTACGGAATGCTTCTTGTGAGCATTGAGATTCTATAGATTTCATTAGGGGTCGTTCAAGTAATACGTCAGCAAATTTTTTGCCATTTATGACCTCCCTTGTCAGCAAAATTTTGTCACACTGTCCCCTACCTACTAACGCATACTGGTGGAATCAGAAACGTACGTGGGAGCATAGGGGCCCGTGGGCTCCCCCCCCCCCCAGACGAAAAAAAAGTTTTTAATGCAAAAAAAAATTTTTTTAAATTAAAATCTCGAAATAAAATTCTTTCACATTCAAAGATCACTTTCACATTCAAAGATCACTTAAATAACCTGCCACACAGTTTCAGAACACTTAAACGAACCGTCGCACATTTAGAGATCCCTTGAGTGACATGTGGCACAGTTTTAGAGTACGTGAGCGGCCCCTAGTGCGGTTCTACATCACTCAAGTTACCCGCGGAACATTCCCAGATTACTGAATTGATCCGTGTCATAATTATGGACCATTTGAGTGATGCGTGGCACAGCTGCAGAGCCCTTAAGCGGTCCGGACACATTTCCATAGCACTTAAGCAGCCCGGACACATTTCCATAGCACTTAAGCAGCCCGGACACATTTCCATAGCCCTTAAGCAGCCCGGACACATTTCCATAGCACTTAAGCAGCCCGGACACATTTCCTGAGCACTTGAGGGATCCGTGAAACATTTAGAGATCACTAAAGTGGCTCTGTAGGGGACTTATCAATAGGGAAAATGTTAGTTCACGTGCCCAATAACTATCCAAAGGTTTTTCCGTTTTTGGCGCAGCGAATAAGATGTCATTAAGAATATTTCATATTTTCATAAAGGGTGGTTGATGACGTAAGCATCATCCAAAGCACCCCCCTTGTCATCAAAAGTCAGCAAATCGAAGCCCCCCCCCCCCATCGATGATGACGTAATACTTGAATGACCCTTAACAATATTATATTCAACAAATTTCTAAAATTTATTTCACAATATTCTGTTCATTGCTTTTTCGGGTTCCCACAGGGCTCTAGTCTTGCACTACGTTTTTCGAATTTTATTAAACACGCTGCACTGTTTGGGTCTATTGCCTTGTTTCTATAATTTTTCCGACTTTATTAGTTACCACTTCAACTTTATTAGATCGATGTATTTTTTCGTTTTTTTCCCGTCTCCCAATTTTTCATACATTGTCATTGTTCCATTACGGACAATAGGACCTGAACAATTAAGTTCGTAATTCACAAGTGCCTTAAAAGTTATATTTCTCCATTAATTTGAATGTACATAATTGATTGAAACCATTAAATTTTTGAAATTTATACTAATATAATTGAAGCGAAGGGTTTCTCAATCAGCGTTCTGCAGTACTGCATGGGACCACATATTTTTACTATTTCACTTTGAACCATTAGCAGTGAACAGCGTTCTAAAATAGTTGTAGCTTCATAGGAATTTCCTCAAAAATTCTGCTACAACACTTTTGTACACCCTAGACCGCGGCTTTAATTCTTGAGTTTCCTGCCTGGACAACGTTCCGATATCTTAAAATCTTCGAAAATCATCATTTAGGGGCAACATTTGATGTCGGCAATCGTTGTTTTTACAAATTCTAAAAGTTCATACCCTCCTTTCGATATCATATTCTAATTTAAAAGATAAAAGATGGCAACATCAGTATGTTAGAAATTTTTCTCTGCGCGGCTATCCAAAAAAAATTAGAAGTACAATAACCTGTGTTGAATTAGACAACGGCTCACACTTGCCAATGCTTGTCATCACGTGCCATTCTGCGTGTGAGGTGACCATATGACCCGTATTTTACGAGCCAAAATTTTTTCCAACTACCTTTTTTGAAAATATTTATTTTCCAATTTTATCAAATTGATTTGAGTAAATGTAGTTCAATGGCATTTAGTTGGTATCAAATCCAGTTGGAGAATTATATTAATTGAGAGACTTGACGTTTAATTAATTACTGTACGTACACATATACGTACACTACACATGGTGGGAAAAAACATTTTTTTTGGGAATGTTCCGGGTCTTACCGTATTCTGTTTGTACATATTTTCAACTTTATGAATCGCTCTAATATTTCATCACGGAAAAGAAATTTCGGGATGTTCAGAAGTTCGGCAAGTAGAAATCAATCATTCTGTTAGAATTTCATTTCCCGTTCAGTTCGAAAAAAAAAATTATTTCCCCATGAAATTCGGTGGCATTTATTTGAAAAAGACGTGACTTGGATTATGAAGAATTTCACACAGAGAAATATTTTCTCAACAAATAAAAAAAAATTGTACGAAATTTGACGAATTTTTTAGGCCTTTCAAAGAAAAAGCAGGAATTACTGTTTTTTAATACTTTTTCTATAAATCGTGCTCGTGAAGAATTCGCTCTCGATGAGTTTTATTCACCAAACAAGTGATTTTTTTATATATATTTTATAAGCATTTCTTCACAAAAAATAGTATTCGTCTATGGTAAGGCTTAGAAAAATGAATTATAACTCCACATGTATTATATAGAAGGGAAATGCATGAATGTATTCACGTTGCTTGAATATGAATAGGCTCGCATCTTCTCTCGAACATCTCGTACTTACGTCGGTAAGTATTTCTTCTTTCTTATCCGGCTTTCTTTAGGCTTTATATGACGTCCCGAAGTCAAGAAAGCACTTTGCTACAGTTACTCAAACCATGACACATGGGAGAAGAGAGAATAAGCAGATTACACTTTTTCTGCAGTAAAAGTGATTTTTTTTTTTCGAAAGGGGGATCCATCCGAATTTGTAAATCCTTACTTTCATAGTGGTTAGGAATAGGTGTATCCTGCTCGAGAAGTAAACATTCACGATAATCCGAGGTGTTCTAGCGAAACAAACATGATCTTGAAAAATAAAGAAAATAAAACTTCAACGATCTTACATTCACTGTAAGAGACCCGGATCGTGTTGTTATGAGATTATTCATAGGTACCGTAAGCTTCTTCGCATCTTGTTGGGGAAGATGTATTCATGGTGAAAAAAAAATTCTGCAAATTCTGACATGTCCCATTTTTATACATACATAGTCGATTATTCTAGCAAAGCTCGTGTGGGATATAACAAACTACTTCTTATAAAGTATACTCGTTTTCCCAACTCACGCACGCGAATTTAGCCTCCAGTAGCTGATTGTAAGATCGTTCAATTTGCGAACTATATCAAAAAAAAAAAAATTGACTCAAAACCAATTACTGGAGACGAAGTGCGGCGATGAGAAGCAAATTGGACTTCCAAAAATGAAGCAGATGGAAAAAAATCGAAGGCGACGACAAAGTAAGTAATGAAGTGATTTTCAGCGACCATGATACACCGACTCACAGATTACAACGTGTGATCAGGTAAAGAGAGATCGAAGAACACTCTAAGTTCAAGTAGGTTGGATGAAAATATTAATTAGGGTCTGATATGTCCCAAACGCGTTTTTGTTTGGTAAAATGAAACCTAGAATTATTAAAACAGGTAAAATTATATACCCTTGCTACGGCTGAATAGAACAAATCGACATCTCTTCTCTTCTGAGTGATTACCGTCCTTGCACGGCAGACGCACTTAGATGGGATTCGCTACAGTGGTAAATTAAGGAATCTGCGTGAAGCCATAGTCACTAAGCTGTCATGCTTACTTCTTTTGTGATGTGAATTTCTTGCTCGATGTCGTGTTCCAACCAGTGCGCAAATTGAAGTAGTTAAGAAGTGCTGAATTATAAAATATAACATTGGAATATACCACCGAAAACTGTTCAAAAATGCCGCCATCCGACAACTTTAATCTCTCACCACGTGATCATCATTTCTACAGAAAAAGTGAACACACGCGTTAATGAGGATGAGCACTGCCATCAAACTGAATCTTACTACCAGAGAGCGTGCTGGGTCACTCAAACTACCGCTACTTGCTTTGAACGAGGAATAATGAACAAAACGCAGGACTTTCGCTATCCTTCTATCTCCCATCCTTTTTCATCATTTGCTTTCCTTTCTCCCATCCAAAACCGAATCGCAGCGCCATAGTCTTCGCTACACAAATTACGAAAGACGCAACGCAAGTTCTCTTTGAGATGCCGACCAACAGTCGGCGGGACCTCCAAGTTCTACGTTAGTCTAATGCGCTTTGCTTGGCTCACAATGAAATATTTCATGACAACCGTGCATGTTGGGGGGGGGGTGAATTTCAAGTACTCCAGGATAACGCATAGCACGCGATTATAGACGCGCCTTTTGATTTACGCAGCTTGACCAATGTATGATTGAAACGGAAACAAACTACAGCAGAAGTGTACAACCTTTTTCGTCAGCGGGCCGGATGTGACAGAGGACTACCACTAGAGGGCAACAAACTGATGTATTTAGCGTATTGTGCGCATTGGTACTTTCTCAGGAACACCTTTCGCAAGCCGATCGATCATCCTAATTCCCGCAAGAAGATTTTTGTCTGCCTAAATCTATGATGACTTCTTCTAAGCGCCTACTATTAGGCTCACTCAATCCGACCACTATTCGGCGTGGTTTTGCTTTGTAAATTCGCTGTGCTCTTTCTTTTCCTGTTTTTCCTCTCCTCCCAACCCGGTTCCTACCGCAACCTCTATACAAAATTAAAGAAGAGACGTGACGTAAGCTCCTCCCCCGACTCCACCGTCAGCGTAGCCTTCCAAGTTTGACGTTCGTCTAGTGTGTGTTGCTTGGCTCAGGAAGAGATAGTTCGTAACCACCGTATTGTATACATATGGGAAAGCAAGGCAGATCACTCAAGGACAACTCACACGGACATGTGCAAGAACAATGGCGTTTGCGCGTCTAGACGCACCCTGAGAAACACAACGACGTTCTGGATTTTCTGGATTGCTTTTGTGCCACCCCATCAGTTTTTGCACTTTTTCATCCCCTCGAACCAATAATAAATGTCAACGATAAACATAGAGTAGTATAGTAGATATAGTATAGAAACAAGAAGTATACAGAAATAATGGTTCAGAACCGGGCACAAACTTTTCCGTCCACGGGTCAGATATACTGTATTCATACCGAAGAGGGGGTTAGAAACTTGTATATTCAGCTGTGACCACATGACCTGTATTTTACGGGACATTCCATAATTTTGGTCGTTCTAAAAAAGGTCGTCCTTTCTAAACTGTGCCGTTTTATCTGTTATTTTCGACAAGGCTTACTTGAATTTCTGAAATCAAGAATTTAGAATATAATATAATTTATAAGCCATAAAAATAAAGATAATTTGACTATTATAATTGATTATATTCATATATAAATACGTATATTCATCCCAGATACTTGTCGAACAAATACGTTTTTTCCGTTAATTTCATTTTCACCCAATGCAGTATTTCCCACATATGGCGATTTTTCGACAATTTCAGCGATAGATGGCAACTTTACTAGCCTTTAACAACTGGCTGTAATTGACAACTTTACTTACCTTCGGGAACTTTTCTTTTGACTAGTTGACAACTTGCCTTTTGACAATTTTTTTGTGATAATTGGCGATATGTCGTTTGAATTCCGATTTGATCCCGTATAATAATACGAACTATCTTCGGTCACTCATCTATCGTGCTGATGGTTTCAATACGTGATACTTTTCTACCGTAACACCTTTCGCGAGCTGGATGGGCCGCTTGTTGGGCATCCCTTGTATAGAACCAACACAAACAAACCAGATACAAGCTCGGATGTAAGATGTTCCACGGGCCACTTAAATGCTCTGGAATTGTGTCACGGGGTATTTAAGTGATTTCTAAATGTACCGCTTAGTTCATTTTTACGAAATTGGGTTTGAGGGGGCAAGCCACAACACAGATAACCTTCAAGACCACTTTCGTCTGCGGGTCAAGGGTTTACCATATATGGCTTAAAGGGCGGGTCGCAATGAATTTCTTACATCTCCGGATACAATACAAAAAAAAAGCTTGTTAATGTCACTAATTATAAAATTCACCAATGTAAACAATCGTTAAATATTCTTCCTTATGCCCATAAACCATATTTGCATATTTTTTGCATTGCAAATATTTTCAAGCAACAATCACGATTAATATATTTTTCGAATATTAATCATTAAAGTTCGTACTAATAATAAAAAATATTCCAATTATAGATTTAATTGAAATATTTATTAATATCGAATCCCTCAACCATGAATACATGAAAGTCTTCCAAAAATTTCATTATTTTACATAGAAACGTATATGAATACCACGTCTCACGTGGGACAAACTTTCCCTAAAGATATCAACGTACTTATGACTTTATTTTTGCCGCCTTTCATTCTAGAGAAGTAGAGTAAATATTTATACACACTCCCAAGTTCGTTCGAGAAGAAGGTTTCTCTCGCAATGGAAATATATATCACAACACTTTTGTGCCGTTTGAACTGGAATGAAATATGAAATAGGGCCCACCCGTCTCCCCGTCCCATCCCTCCTGTAGCAGAGACTTTTCCCAGAAATATTCCAAAAGTTTAGATTAGAAACCATTTATCATAAGAATTCTTCGGGAGGGAGCGCTCTTATTCACGCGCGCCCCAACGAAACGCCACGAGCCAGAGTCAAAATAATAAAAATGGCGCAGCCTTTTTGAAAACAATATCATGTGGTGGTGTTGGTAAGTTTCTCTAAACCCTCCCCCCCCCCCACCACCACCACTAAAAGTATGTTCTCGAAGTATTTGAATAAGTTTCATTTCTTTTGCATTGGTGGTGGATGTGGAAATTTCTGAGTATTTCCAGATAAACAAATGTTTTTACGTTCTCGAAAAAAGTATTATTTATAATCCAAAGGATTTGACATTGAGAAGAAAACATTTCTACTGTGAGTACTGTTTCTTTTTTCATTTTAATCCCTACTTTGAAACACTATTTCTGTAATGTTGTGTGATTAAAGTCTCGTGCATCTTCTTCTTCTTTTTTTCTTTTTTTAATATTATTTCTTCACAAAATAAGCCGAAGAATCACAAAGAAATTGTTTGGGAAACTTCTAGTTATACTGATTATGGCTATAAGTATGATCAAGGGAGGGATTTCAGCGAATCGCTTCGGATAATAGAGGGGATCTTGAAGAAGGAAAAAGAACTCTTATCCACCGACTTTATAGGAATGGGTGTTGCTCGAAAGCTTCCGAGAAGAGTCCAATTTCTCATCAGCAGTATGAATACGGAGGCTGGAACCAGAAGTCCAATTTTCACAAGTCAGAGGCGAGTTATAAGAATGTCTCGGAAATATCGACTCCCCTAAAACCCTAGATTGAAATCGAAGGAATCGTGTTTGGTTACATCATCAGGCAGCTGGAAATTCTTTAGGTTGTACTCGTATTTCGTAACCTAGGATTCTCTGAGGCATCTGAAATGGTTGCATAGAAAATATAGTCTATCGCGCTTCGTATATAACGTCCACTTCTATAACGTCTATAACGTCCACTTCCCCACTTTGAATGGGTTTTTTTTTGCTTTATACGACTTAGTTATGTGGACACAGCTGTTACTAGTACGTATCTAGATTTGCGTTTCCCGCTTTTAAAGTTTTTTTCATGAAAGTTTTTTGTGAAACGTTTTAAGCGGGATCCACCGTAATAATGAATAGCAGTGCTGATAGCTATAGCAGTGACGTAAAGAACGTGGATATTATTCCACTTCCTTTTCCCATGGTATGAGTAGTGTTTCAATCTGGTATCATACGAGGAAATTCGAATGACTTCAAAGACCGTCCCAACGTTGATGTTCTTAAGAGGGTTCCTTAGATATCCTACAACATGCTGATTGATCCCTTGGATTGGAGGTTTTGGAAAGTTTAACGCGTGGCACCCTTGCAAATTTCTAATACTATACCTTCTCGAGCAGAGGCACTTTGACCGCACCCTGTGCCATGCTGATTGGAAACTACGGCTGCATTATCGAGTTCAATATACCTTTATTCCCCAAATATCTGATCGATCTTACGGCACGTTCATTGAAAATCACTCCCTTAGAACATTCGCAGACGGAGTTGAGGAAAGAAATAAGAGAAAATTGTTGATCTTGTAGAGAATAGATGTAGATAATCATGATTTTGGTTATAATTAAAGATGAAATTGAAAATACATAAGACGTAATGCTTTCTTAAGACGTAAATAATCATGCAGAGACGTAGATAATCCTACAAGATATAGATAATTTTGATATAGATAGATGAGCATGGAAGATGTAGATGATCATGCTGGATGCAGATAATCATGCAAAATGTTGGTAATTTTAATGTAGGTAAGCTAGATGCAAATAATTATGCAAGATGTAGATAATTTTAATGTAGATAATCATGCAAGCTATGGGTAATCATGCAAGCTGTAGATAATCATGGAAGAAGTAGGTAATCATGGAAGATGTAGGTAATCATGGAAGATGTAGATAGTTTGATATAGATAATCATGGAAGATGTAGATAGTTTGATATAGATAATCATGGAAGATGTAGATAGTTTGATATAGATAATCATGGAAGATGAAGATAGTTTGATATAGATAATCATGGAAGATGTAGATAGTTTGATATAGATAATCATGGAAGATGTAGATAGTTTGATATAGATAATCATGGAAGATGTAGATAGTTTGATATAGATAATCACACGCAGGATGTAGATACGCTTTGCAAAATAAATACATGATTCATTACCAAAATATATACACAAGAAATCTACTCAATCATCGAGAATTTAAGAGTTTCCCCATCATATCATTAGAACCTCCATGTGCCAATTCGCTAACAAATTCACAGGACACCAACCCTTACAGCATGGCGGCTACTAGCCTCACAGCAATATGGCGGGGCTTCGGTCGATACTCAGCCAAGCAATCGAAGCCTAATCAACACCAATTCACAGTTTGGTGCCAGGAGTTGCACTCTATCGTCGTCGGAGTACACGTTACATTATAGTCATTTGGAACACCATCATATAGTTTTGTCTTACAGCTTAATCATTTAATTTAGCATTAGATACATGAAATGACCATACTGTCAAAAATTAATAATGCACAATTGTACATTACTGACCCCGAAATACCCAGAATAAATCGTCGCCAACTCGGAGACTCCATGATGACAGACTTGCGGACGTCCATGAGCTCACGATTCAAACTGTATATCAGTATCTTGACATGCTGCTATACCAATGCAATATTCCATCGCAAATAGTCATTCATGTCACGACTCATAAATAATGGCTCCATATCGATTCCAACCACACATAGTACGCTCGTGTTTTTTTCATCCTACACTTACAGTGTCTCGACAAATGCCCCGCATTTATATTACATACGTATATATTTGTTCCGGAGTGTTTATTGCGAACCACGACATCTGCTATTTTATTTTAGTGAAACGGAATCAGAATAGCGTGGAAGAGATGAACTCTAGAAAAAAATATATATGCATACAGCGTATAAAAATATATGTCTCCGAAATAACTCCCCATGACGCTCTTGCATTATTCCACGAGCAATAAATCAAGTCGGACAGAAGTCGTTTGTCTTCAACTAGTTTGGAAGACCCCTCAGTTAGGAAAAAGGTATCCTAGCTATCATTTATCAAGGAAGAGGAGAAGGGAACCCCAAAACACAGAAATAACGCGTCTTTCTCTATTCCGGCATTAGATGGAAATATATGATTTTATAGGGGGGGGGGAGGAGATATCTCGCGACCAGGAAAAAATAAGCGACCGAATCCCGCTCGAGACGTAAGAATTTCTTCCCGAAAACATAAGCCGTCCCGAGTTAAAGCTTCTCCATCCCTCAACAACGAACTATACTGTGGCAGTACGAAAACGAATGAATACACTTATACTCGGAAATTCTTTGTCTTCTCCCGGTTCGAATCTCTCTGAAATAGTGCCTTTTTCTGATTTTATAGCCAACGATTCCCTTTTAGTACTTTTCTTCCCAATGTAAGTGTATGTGTGCACGTCTGTGGTGCACACGTTCGTACGAGGTCACGATTTTACTTCTGCTGTTCATTACAGAATTGTTACACTATGGACGGATTTGCTTCCTCCATGAAATGTTTAGTTTCGTTTTTCGGTCATTGAACACTATTTTTATACTTAGATATGTTACAATGTGATAAATCCGGTAATTTTACATACTACTGATCAGCATAATCGCCGAGCTTTTCGCTAATTTTGATGGATTTCCCTAAATTAAACATTTTTAATGGAGATTATACATAATACCCAAGCGTCGTTGTTAAACATGACAAATCGTACTATATGGTATACTACACATGATAATTCATACATATATTGTATCATTATATTGGGGTACTTGTACGATCGCAAAATTTATCATTATATTGGAGTATATATTCGACTATATTCATCACACATAATAGACTCATTTGGAACTTTTTTGATATTTATCAAATCCGCTAATTACACAAAGGAATAACACTAATAACATTATGCATAATCACTAATAAAGGCGATACATTTCGAGTAGTTATCAAATTGATCAGCGACACTTGATTATTATGTATAACCGCCGTAAAAGTGATGAATTTTTATCAAACTTACCAAGACGATTGGTAAGTATGCGTAACAACCGATTTATCACATTCACAGTAACATATTGTCTTGAGTGACTTATTGGAGAGCGTTTAGCTCATTCTACAGGATGTTCCAGAAGGTTTAGAGGAACTTTGCCTCTACGTTTCGTCCCTGACTTTTCAGCCCGAACGAGGATCAATTGAGTGGTCATATGAGTGATGAAATCAGTGGATGAGTAACCGTATGTATGACCAACTCGGTAGGCCAGTTAAGGACTGAGTGAGCAATTTTTGAGTGAGTAATACAATTGAACGAGCGACGTTATAGTAGAAAAGGAACCACAGCTATACGCATTTCGGAATTATATGAAGTTCCTCCATCAGTAGCAGAAATGAAGAAAATGTTATGAAAACTCCTTATAGCTCCTTATAACTCGCTGTTGTAGACGAAAGAGTGGAATCCAAAATGAGCCGACAACAAGAGTAGAGGAGGAGGAGGACAGAAAAAAGAAAAATGGCGGAGCCAATCGCAAACGAGAACGTGATGCTGATGGAGAAGAATAATTATTGTAGAAACTGTGTATGTGTGTGTTGCCAGATTTTTGAGACGGGTGGTGCGCTAGTTAGGTCGTTGACCAACTGGTTTGTGTTTTTGCTGATCAGAAATGACTAGAAGAAGTCCAAGCTAACGGTGACGGGCATTTTTGAATGATTTTGGCAGAAGAGATGTCAAATTTATGGTCAAAGGACCAGCAGTGTTGGGCTATGGATGAGCGATTAAAGTCTTAGTTGCTTACGTATCTTCTATGCTCATTTGAACGGTATTTTAGGGCGCGTTCAGAGTTTAGCCTATATGATAATCCGCATTGGCATGAAATGCTGTAGATACCCCGGTTGTTGAGTGGGTTGTTGAATGGGATCTTTTGAGTGAGTGCATGTATGAAAAACACACTAAATCGCTCACCCACTCACTCGCTCACTTTGGTCATCTCCCGGGCGAAATGTAAGGATCGAAAATCCGAGGACAAAATGTCGATGGTGAAAAGTGCCAGAGCTGAAACGTCGCGGAGGTTGAAATGTCGAATTTCCAGGTTCTCTCCCGCTCTCGCTATGTGCGTTCATACGAGGTTAAGATTTTACGTCTGTTCATTTCAAAATTGTTGGACTATAAGCGGATTTGCTTGATATGTCCAGTTTTTCCTTTCGGTCGTTGAACACGATTTATCTGCCTAAATACAGGGTGCCCTGTAAATGCTCATGCGGCTTTATCAAGCGTTCGTCGTAGAGAAGTTTTAGAAAATGCAACACACACACACAAATGTCTTCAAATATCACCCAGTACCAGTTTTGGGAGTGAAATCACAGTGTATCACATAAAATTAAAAAAAAATCTAATTTTTTATATGAACACACTGTCCTAAAAATCTAATTAAAAATTTTTTGCCCTTTTCTGATACCAACAAAAAAAAATTCACTTTTCCAAGTGGCATATTTGAATTTAAAATTTGGAGAAAAGTTGGGAAATGAACAGCAAAAGCTAACAAACAATGAACTTTTTCCTCTCATTTATACTGTTCTTTTCCTTCTCCAAATTTTGAATTCAAATATCTCAGCGAAAATTTCACTTAAAAACGTGAAAATTTTTGTTGGCCTCAGGTGAGACAGGGCTAAACATTCCTAATCGGTTTTTTAGAGCAGGGCGTCCATATAAAAACTTATATTTTTCATTTTGTGACGTGCTGTATTTCTACACTCGGAACTGATGCAGGTTTATTTTTGAACACATTTTGAGAATTTTTCAAGTTGGAACCATTCCTCTTCGATGAACAGTTAATGGGATAAAAACAAAGAGTTAGGATTTCCAGGACACTCTGTATATGTTTATTTGGCACTTGATTGAACTGACGTTTTCCTGAGTCATGCTCACGGCAGTGTCAAATCGAAGCACAGCGTGCTTTTTAATAACACGAGGAAGAATAATTTAAATAAACCGCGAAATATTTTGGGTATTATTGGTGTTTTTTCTCAATCAAAATGAAAATCTATCATCATTTCAATTTCCTTAATAACCAGTCAACATGCTGTAATTTATTTTTCTATCTCGCATCCCCGGTTAAGAACCACTGTTCTACAGAATATCGGCGCTAAAAAATCTGCACACTGTCCTCTACAGTATGAGAAAACGCGTGCAGATATTGTGTGGACAGAGACATTCTATTGTAGTCATGTTTGGCCTTGACCACGGATTTTATGCATCTAGAGATTGAATTGATAAGACTTTGGCACGGATCTGGATTGGATATTAACCATGAATCTCCTATCGTCACTATTGTAAACTCGATAGCAGCTGGTCGGCAATTGATCAGTTTTTTGTAGCACGACTCCACAATCTCTTGACGCTACTACTACTACTACTCAACTGTGCATGCACCTCGTACGCATGCCTCTACGGAATTTCTAACGAACTGGTACACTTCTGGATGTACGTGTACGTGCTGTGAACCTAACGTGAAGTTTGCTTTTGTTTAATGATTGTTATGTGTAGTGCTCTGCCATCTGCCATAAATTTCTCTAAGTATTAGTGGCGTGTAATGATTCGATAACTGTATCATTGTAGGTCTGATGATCTCTGTGTCGAGACTTTTTAACGGGGAGTTCGGCTCGCATTTGCGGCCCTGAAGTTGAAACCACAGAAAACCAACCCTCAGCACAATCTCTTGATAGCATCTACATCAGGTATAATATCATCAAATGTTGTGAAACTACCGAAGTATCGATTGTTTTTGATGGACGTCACCGAATTCTCGATCCAATTTTCGAAAAAAGTCCTCGGTTTCTGGAAAAAAAATGGTAGATACCAGTGAACCAGGTTTAAATTTTTTGCGCGTAAATATTAAACAAAGTTTTATTAATTTAATAATGATAGTAATCGAACCTGCTTCTAATGCAGGTTTTTAAGACACTTCAAGAGGAAGAAAGTCTGTCAAAAGAAAACAATATCCGTTTTTAAGGGGAAAAAAATTGACCCGCTAATGCTTTTATACTACTACTACTGTTTTCAACCGTTCATGCACCTCGTGAATATTCATCTATGGTATTTCTAACGTGTATAATAGCAATGTTGCCTCCAGGCAACAACCCGTATCATTATTATTTTTTTTAATAATATTTTTTTACTATATAGTGGCACTCGAGGCACTTCAATACACTTCATAACCCTTCAAAAAATTTTCTCTTTGAAAATTTCAACGTTTGCTCATTGAAGGGTTAATATGTAAGGAAGTGGGAGCAGAAAAGAACGTGAAAAAAAAAAACGAAGCGCGTGGTAAACACTTACAGCAACTAGTTAATTCCGCATTGATGATCGTCGGCATCGAACCCCAGTAGTTGATCGCGTTAAGCTGTTTATAACCTCCACGGACATTCAAATCAAAAAAAGAAGGGAAAACTTTTCTATTGCGGCTAAACGTTAAATTGTTTCGATGTGACCACGTTTCAATCCATTAATGGAAGAAAACACCGTCGTAATGAGTTAATAACACGGATGAAGCGTAACAACTTAATTGGGCATTTTCGGTCACGTTATGACCGTCCAAGTATCCACCTTTTTCATTCTTCTCCATCTGAATTACTCGGAATGGCGTTCGTGTGAGCCTGACGCTCGATATCCCTCCTCCTTAAAAATTTTTAAGATGGAAACGCCTTCACTCGAACAGATTGCATCATCACCATCATTGCATAATGACGACGTTATTGATTATATATTTGCTGGCTCGCTGCCAGTTGTCCTAGGATGAGGGGGGGGGGGAGAGAAGCCATTTCATTTCGACCTGAAATGAAGAAAGAGTGCTTCTTTGACATTTCCAGCTCATAAAATGTTCGTCTTCGTTAACGCGGTATGAATGTTATTTGTCATAAACGGTTAGACGTTGTCGTTTCTGGTCTCTCTGTCAGATGTGATCACTCCAAGGGGAAATACTCTTTGTCTAGGGTTCGAATTTGAAACGATTTGAATTACGTTTCCTCTTCACAATTGATTTTGAATTAGTACATGCGTAAATGCACACTTACTTCGAATTTAATTTATCTAAAGTTTTATCATCAATGCCTATGTACGCGAGATACTATCTATGTAAAGAATTCTCGACACGTGGTGTAAGGGCTTCTACCTGCTGCGATAAATTTGATTGTTGGGCAAAAGTGATAATGGTGGTTTCAATATAAATCACTGAGACTGCGGTTATCAAAATAGACGGTGTCTCATAAATTCGTAAATGGTTTAAAAATTTCTAAGAAAATTCAAATAACTGGTATTTGTGAATGCGGTTTGCACAAAAAAGTTATATTTACAAAAAATATTTTTTGAGACAAAAATTACTTCAAATTTTTGTTTATAGAGGGTTCATCCGGTGCATCACGCACTACAAACACATTATGGGTTTTTATTATTTCTTTCAAAAAATAAGATCAGGGAATAACCAAAGGTGGATGGAAGAGAAGAAATAGAGGCAGCTCAAGAGAGGTTTTGGTAGGAGAGAAGCACAGAACTGAAAAAGGGGAAAAAAGCACTTCTTATAAATTGTATTTAAAAGCAAAAGAAGAAGAGTTAAAAAATTAGTGTAAGTTGAATATTTCGTAGAAATGGGAAATTTTATTTTTATATCGTTTCAAGGTACACGATGCTCCACCATTTGAGGAAAAACATTAATAACCTTATTAACAGTGCTGGTGTGCTTCATCAGGTTATTGCATAGATTATAATTACAGAATATAGTTCACTAAACTTGCAATGTTGAAAAGAAACACGGCAATAACAAGCGCACAATTTTGTTATTCAAACGTGCTTACTTGCGAAATCTCTGTCAAGGTCATAGATAAATAGCGGAAACAACATTCAGTTGTGAGGTTATTTATTTCTAATCCCTTGCACTCCAAAATATCAACTAAATTGCAATACTGCTAAACCTATTCAGTGTTTCAAGGTTTAGTATGAGTCCAGTACAACAGTTTCTCTACATGATGGGCCCCCCTATTTTATGGATTTCCAATTTGTTACTTCTGATGAAAATGACCGGTCCCTCAGAAGATGTCATTGTACACTTCACTAGTGTTTATTTCTTACGAACAGCTTTCCTGAGAAACATTGATATCCCATGTTAGTAACCGTTAACGAAGACTGCAAATCAAATCAAATATTCGAGAATTACAGTAATACAGTCAGACCTCGTTATAACGTCTCTGTCCTCTCTGGATGGACTAAAAACTACTTCATAAGCGTGGTTACTCAGTAACAACTAAGCTTACTTATTGAGTTTCAGAGGCCTTCAAAAACTAACTTTATACGCCAGGTAACTGTTATTAATTTTTGTTTAAAAAATTAACTGCATTATCGATAAGTTCTGACTGAAATACAGTCAAACCTCGCTAGTGGGTCACCCGTATAACATGTCATTCCGCTTACTGGGTCACACTTTTTGAAAATTTGATTGTATTCTATACTTGTCTAATGTTATTAAACTCCTGATAACGCGTGTTCAAACTCGCTCACTTAATCACTCCTTCTAAAATTTATTTTCATAGTGAACGGAAATTATTCATTCGATAAGTTCAACAGCCATTTAAATAGCGGCCGTTCGTACGCTGTAGGCAGAGTGCTCAAATGCGGAGAAAGGTTGGTGGTTCTAGAGAGCCCAGTTGGGCTGATGAGGAGGTCAAAGCTCGACCAAGAGGCTCGGTTTCAAGATGGAAAAGCCGGGGGCAACGATTTTCATTTTTTGTTTAATATTGATAACAGGTTTGCTTCTCTTCAACTCATTATTTTTAAGTTAAAACCCATAAACGAAATTATGTTGGAGCTCGGGTAAAGATTTTTTTTTCCTGGTCTCGGAAATACCAATCTCTTACAAATGCAAATACAAAGGCCACAACAGGCAAATTGCCCAACGCGAAGGGGCTGAAGGAATCCAAGACGAAGACAATTTATTTACAGAAACATACACACGAACATTTCTCAAAAGAGTTGATGTTTTGTGTAATTAAAATACGTATTGCTTTACGATTTTAACTGTAAGGTTTCAAAGAGACTTCTGTAGGTCAAGAAGTCTCATTTGTCTCATTTTTGTCTCATTGCAATTAACTTCTTACCCTTTCTTCATAATTTTGAAAATTCAATTTTAAATTTTTTAAATTGCAAATGGTGCATTCCCGTGAGAGTTATGAAAGGACAACACTGTGCTATTTTTATCGTTCATCGACAATATTTCGGTAGATATTGTGTATCATAAAATAGCGTATTGATAAAAACTTTTTTGGGAAATGGGCGCAAATAACTTCCATATTATTTTCTTTTCTGCACTTCTTTCGGTTTTGATCACCTTTATTACTAAACAAGTTTAATTTAATTTTTTTTTCATTATTTTACTTATTATTTTTTTGAATAAATGTTGAGGGTTCGTTATTTTATTTTAATTAAAGTATTTTTTTTAATTTTAACAAAACAAAAAACAAATCGTTTGGGATCAGATGACCTTATCTTTAGTTTTTATGACATTTCAAGATTATGGCCGCCAGCGTTAACTAAGATAGATAATACAAATTAACGTAAATTAATCAATTAGCAAAACTTCACTCGTGTTAATTACAAAAATGTGGATTTACTGTGCACGGATACATAAATGGGAATTGGGGAAATAGTGAGAGAATAGCCTTAAAGTTTTTTAGCGGGTCACTCCGCTTACGAGGTCATATTTTTTCTCTCCCAGGAGTGATCCCTTAACGAGGTTTGACTGTACTCAGAATAAATGAAATTAAATAATTTCCCTGTAATTGTTACGAGTCGAGTTGCAAACGAGTTGTTTATTGATTATGTTTTGTTATAATAAACTCTATTTCACCAAATTAGAAGATTATTTTTCCAATGGAAAGACGCTTCGGGCTCTCCTCGTCATTCATTCATTGAATGTAAAGTTATTTCTTTGTCCTTTTCTAAATAACAGAAGGAATTCTAATCAAAACGATAAGCTATTTGTTCTTCACGATGATTAAATCCAAAGAAAACCAGACCCGATTCCGCTTCATATATATTTCTCCTCTCTCTCTCTCTTTCCATTCAGTTATCATTGCATTCATTTGTCAAGTTCATTTGAGTCTTCTCTGAATAATATGGAAGGTTGGGGAGGGGGCTTCGAAAAATGACCATTTGGAGAGCGTCTGATTTGTTTCACGATATCTTCATTTGTATTCTTCTCTATGTCTTTTTCATTTAATCTTTTGTAATCGCCATGATTATTCCTTTCCGACGTTTGATTGAATGCGAATTTCCATTCAATTTCAATTCATCCGAATGGTTATTCGATTTCGTGATCATAATTCAACTTCTCTACAGTCAGAAATAACTTCTTCTTTGTATTTTATTAAAAGCTAAACCGTTTCTTTCTTCTTTTTCTGATTTTTCATATGAATCCTTGATTGCTTATCGATCCTCACTTTCCTCTTTAATCGGGGTTGGGAAAAATTTAATCTTCCTAATGGGGAGGTGCGATGAAAGAATTATGTGCCAGAAATGCGTTTAATCAGACTGAAAGTAAAACCAGAAAAGTTCTTTGTTCCCCTCAAATTTAATCTCTTGAAAGTATAAAAAGAAAAATTGACTTCTCAAAATTTTCTTTTATATATATTTATATAGAGAGCGCGCAATAAATTCATTTTAGGGTTATACTATTGAAATCGATAAGTGTTCACTCATAATTTCTGTAAATCAACTTTGGGTTCTTGGACATCCAATTCAATTATTTTTTTTTTTCGTCTGAAGTAAGTATTTGTCAATACCTACCAATTTTATGGCGTGCGTAGGATCCTGATTCTCCTTCAGATTTTACTCAATGAAAATTAAAAATTAGTACCCTTGTGCGCATGATCATATGCAAATCAATCAATCGTTCATTCAGAGCTGGAACTGAGGGAGGGCAACTGTCCACGTGGCAGATTTTAGAGGGAAAATATTTTATTAGACAGAATATGATAAATAAAAATCTAACACAATTAAAAAAAATAAAATAAAGTATTTATACTATACAAAGTTCGTGATTTCGAAATTCAATGATGATTTTTACAATAAAAGATATTGGAAAAAGAAACTTTATTACGAAACTTGTACATTTTCAAGCTGGGGTCGCCAAAATCTAGTCCCCCTTCCCTCCCTGAGTAAAACCTTAGTTCAGGCCAGGACCGTCTTAAGAGTGGCATGGGCCATGAGATTTTTATGAGACGCCGCTACTTTGACAAATTTTCTTGCTTGGCGCTGAACATTTCAACAATGATCTCAACCAGATCTCATTTTTGGGAGGTCACCCCCTCTCTTGAGGCCCTCAGGCCGTGCCCACACACGGGGTGACGGCTCCGGTTCCGTCCCTGAAGTGGTAGTTGTCTGAAGTTGGTTTTCTGCTTTTTTCCAACTCCGAAGTACGAATGCTAGCCGGTCTTCCGCAGAGTCTCGCCACAGAGATCAGGCAGATTTACACTATGATGCTTACATATAGGCCATAACTAGAGGGAAGGGAAGGGGACACTGGGCAGCAAAATTTAGGAGGCGAAAAATTTTAGGTGGAAACAAAAAAAACGTTATAAAATAATTGAATTATAAAGTGCCGGGGGGCGGGGGCAAACATTCTAATTACGGCTCTGATTTATTTCGCTCATGGGGGCTAAACCCGTGTGAACGTTTGGCAAGAATACCGGAAACAAGTTAATAATAAGTGACACGTAAACGATAAATGACATACACTTAACAAAATGTGATTAGGTTGTTCAACAATATGACAGTTGTGGGTTGAGTTTTCCGGAGGCAAAGAATTTAGTACGTAGTCTAAATTTTTTTCGAACATACTAATTTATACATTCCTTTACATAGGTCTAGTTGTAGATCAGTTTATAAAGTTTGATCACATCATTACAGAAAAGTGAAGGTTTCTAATTTGAAGCTCAGGGAATTTGAACCACAAACTCAATTCCTCAAATTGTTATTTGAACCACAAAATTTTTTCATTTAATGTTGGATGTAAAACAAGTATTTAAATATGCAATACACACGTTGTAAATTGAATAACTGACATTCCATAAGCATATAGATTAGATAAAATATTTGTTCAGACGTATTACTACAATTGTGGTAGTTTTTGTTTTGGTCTAATGTTACATATCCGTTAGAAACGAGCACACAGTCCCTATTTGATAAATCAGTTGCTTCCACGAAAATGAAACATTAAAACAAAGGTAACTTTTCATTGTGGGGTCGCAGATATATGTGGACCACTCTTTGCTATGGAATAGACTCCACGCGGAACTGCGATTAAGAACCAAAACTCTATCTTTGTAATATCTTTGACAACGCCAAGGCAGGTATAGTAAGAACAGTAGAGGATCTCACAAATCATATTAGTATAATTTACGAAGTATTACAGGGGGCCCTCGCTCTCCACTAATTTTCGCTTTATTCCCAGTAAATTACAGTCTCGTTTATGCCGATGATATCCTTTTTTTTTTGAACTTGCACACAATATCCCTTCCGAAAAAAATCGATAAACACGATTACATTAAGGCACCTATGATGGAGAGTGGACTCATCTTTGAGGGATGGATTTCAAACGGATTTGCCGCTCCTAGTGATGTGTTGGAAAAAGAAGTGGGGTAGGGAACAGCTCTTGGCTTTAGTGATAATACTGGCGCTACACTCTTGCTCAAACATTGTACACAGGTTATGCGCACAATCACTGTTATTCCGTAGAGTAAAGACGAGTGGAACTTATACAATTCGCCCCGCCCCCAGGACACATCGTCCTAAATCCGTGCCTACTCTTTTGGAACAGTAATTACTGCAACTCCACGGTTTGATGCACATTAAACTATTCTGGTCTCAGATCGAAACACCAGAATACAGCCCCCGGTCACAGCACAATCTTATCGTAAGTACACTGCTGGCCACCCAAATTGCAACACCAAGAAAAACAAGAGATATCGCAACAATATTTATTTTGTAGATAACATGTTGACCAAGCATCAAATGATTAAATTTATAAACTTCTGTGAAGTGTGGCTCCTGCCAAAGTCAGTAGCCAGAGTAGCCGCCATTGTTGGAGATTACCGCTGCCACACGCCTCGGCATTGATTCAAAGAGACTTTGGATGTGTTCTTGGGGTACAGCAGACCAAGCAGCTTCCACGCGTTGCCAAAGTTGATCTGGTGTGGCAGCTGGGGATGTAATCTGCGTCAATCGTTGAGCAACCATGGACCACATGTTTTCTATCGGCGAAAGATCCGGAGAGCGAGCTGGCCAGGGAAGCAATTCAATCTGGCGATTGACGAAGAACCTTTGGACAATGCGTGCCACGTGTGGTCGCGCATTATCCTGTTGAAATATGGCTGTGGGCAAGCCCTGAAGGTAAGGAAGGACAACTGGCTCCAACACCTCGGAGATGTAGCGCTGGCTTTTTAAAGTACCGGCAATGCGTACTAGAGGAGTGCGAGAGTGATATCCAATACCGCCCCATACCATAATACCCGGTGCAGGACCAGTGTGGCGGTGCATAACGCAGCTGTTCAGCATCCTCTCTCCACGGTGTCTCCAGACTCGAATCCGACCATCGTGGTGTTGCAGACAGAAGCGTGACTCGTCAGTAAAGACAATTTCATTCCATTGTGCCGTCCACATCCTTCTTTCATCGCACCATTGGCGGCGGAGACGTCTGTGGTTCTGCGTCAAGGGTAGACGAAGCAATGGACGTCTTACGGACAGACCACTCTGCTGTAAACGGCGTCGAATGGTATGCGCAGACAGTGGATGATGCGGTACAGACTGAATGTGCTGTGCTATGGTTCGTGATGTGGCTGAGCGATCCGTCACTGCCATACGCACAATACGCGTGTCATCACGTGAAGTGGTGCACTGAGGTGGATGCGATCGAACACGTCTAACCCTCCTGCATCCAACGATCACATATCCGCATTACAGTTGTTTGGTTTCGTCCAACACGACTACCGATTTCCCTGAAAGATAATCCACAATCTCGGTAGGCCACTATCCTTCCTCTGTCGAACTCGGATACTTGATCAAAAGATGATCGCTGTTTTCTACGAGGCATAATTGATCGTTTTTTTGAAAAAACCACAAGAAAAACACAATTGCAGTACTTCAAATCGTCGAATGCTCCAAGCCTTAAATAGCGCTTTGAAGTGGCGCCACAGGCGCGCGTGATGTGCGTCTGCGCTGAAATTCTAATCATTTGCATATCTCACCTCCGCTAATGCATGTTGTAAATTTCATATTATTTGCATGCTTCCTTCAGGGTGTTGCATTTACGGTGGCCAGCAGTGTATTACAAAAACCAACGCTACCGATTTATTTCAATTGACGTCGGAGTTCCCAGTTTTGCTTTGCGCTTCTTTTGTTTTCAGAAAATCGGAAAAAGTCGTTCGTTTTTCTCATTTTAGAGGCGCTGATTACCGAAACGTTTAGATTGTCGTGTTAACCTTATAACTTGGGTGAAACTGAGTTGGAGAGGGGGGGGGGAAGAGATTCCTCAAACGTACCAAGAACAATGTAATTCCGAGTTCCCATCGAATCGCAATCATATCATAAGGATAGAAGAAGAAAGCTCGAGAATTCTTATCGTAATCATGATAAAGATACCGGAAATACGGAGCGACAGGTAGAAAATTGTACTTATCGTCTAATGGAAGTCAGAATCTATGACATCCAATGAAGATAACATTACTACTGCAAATAGTAGAAACAGAAATGAATGCTATTTTTCTTGGGGCAGGAATGGATCTTTTTCAGTCTTATTAGCTGCTGCTACTTCTATTAGTAAACTGCACATGCAACTAGTAAACATTCCTCTGAGCAACTTCAAACGAACTGATTCGTGCCGGATCGTGGTGTGTGTGCGTTCTGTGCGTAATGTGAAGTTTTATCTGAGGATTGACTGATGGGTGCTCAAGAAATGCTGCCAGCTGTCTTCTGTATTTGTACGCAAACAATTCGACAGTTTATTTTGTCTGTTGTATTATGTTGTCGGCCTGACTACTCTCTGCGCAGAGACTGAAAAAAAAAAAGAAGGTCTGATACTCCAAGTGACGTCTAATGGTTGAAAAAAGACCACCATCACCAAACATACTCCCGCTCTGCCTCCATGGGAGATATAAGTGGTTATAACCAGGAGAGCGTTCTAAGCAGGGTACCACAGCCACGACTGCCAGAGCGGATCCGCCTCCCGTACTCCCCTCATAACGACACCTCCTCGTTTATTGTATTTTAAAAAAGCAGGATAGGGACAACGAGTGGCCGTAGCGATTATACTGACATCACACTTTTGCTCAAAGGTAGCGGATGAGTCAGCCTGGAATTCCAACGAATTCTAGCTGCTGCTATTGTGTGGTACGGCATTTCTCAACAGGGGTTACGTGACTCTCTGAGATATTGATACTAGGGTTCCTCAAGGGAAGTTCTGGCAATTTTTTTCAGATCTTTTCAAAAGGAGCGGTTTTCCCCTAACTCATTCATTCTCAATTTGAGGTATGTGTTCTCTCCACCCCCACCGGAGAGTATGTCAATTAATTTGGCAACGGCGGGGGGGGGGAGGAAGCAAAACTTAAGGGAATTCACAAGCACCTTTCAACCCCGCTTAATGGGATGTCAACGATTCCAGCACACAATATCCGATTAAGCGGGGTATCCGATTATATGGGGAACAATTCAATTGTCATTTTACAACGTTAATATAGTTTGTACATTGATAAGTAATAAAGGATCCACATTAATAAAGCTTCTCGAATAAATCAGACATCAGAAATGTAATGAAAATTGCATTTAATTGCAATGATCACAATATCTAAGATTTTTACTTTCCATTAGGAAAGTTACCACCCGCTATTGGCTCAACAGAACACTAAAATGAAATAATTAAATGTACATATTGAAGACGAATTTGAATACAAGTACCTACTCTTACAAATGTATTTATCTTAACTTAGGGAGTTCATATTTTCCATTAATTTAGAATGTTTCATTCATTAAAAACATTATGTGTATATAGTGGTCGATGTGTATCAACAGTTAATGTGTCAAGCGTAATATTCGATTAATCGGGGGAGATGAAATTATTATATTAAGCGAAAATTGTATTGATATTTCAATATTAAACTTTAACATTGTCTCTATAGGAGAAGTTTTTGTGCCGGAGGATTATATCCGTTTAAGCGGGGTTCATTCATACGTTATTCGATTAAACGGGGCAGACTGTATACGAACTAGCGATCCTCGTACGCATTTCTACGAAGTACTGAAGGCAATGAAAGCTTCGAAACCACTCCCGAAACTCATAGACGGATGCGTGGAATGAAAGTTGATTTCTATTCAGTGAAAATTTTGTTATTAGCATAGGCGGGAGAGCGTAGTTGGACATTCTCCCCTTCCCCCAGCCCCATTTGAAGAGTCTGTATCCGTTTATGCCTAAAACGAAGATAGAACTTGAAAGGTTGAGAAACGCTAACTTATTACGATGGCCGTTCCTCAAGAAGCCACTTGCTTCCCTTCAATTGTTTATCGATTTCAAATCTCCGATACGTACCATATTCTTGAAACTCAACAGTCAAATTATTTCGATGGAGTTTTTCAAGAGCCGGGAAACTCTCGTTAAAATATTAAAGTAATAAGAGAATAATAAGAGAAATATCGGAGCTTTTCAGTTGTCCATTAGGCAATAGCAGTTGTCATCAGAACTCGCTCATTGGAAATCATTGGAGAAAAATAAATGCTCAAATGTTCATCCCTTGGGACTGTTTTTACGCTTGAAAGGCATTTTGACATGCATCGGAAAGCATCTCAAGTACACGATGAGTACCCGTTGTGCTTTGATTAGTTCATTGCTTATTTCGTCTTCAAACCTCTCTCTCTCTCTGTCTGATATTAAATGGTATTTATTCGAGCATCACTCGAATGTATCCGGATGAGTATCGGAATGTTTCCTCTCCATCGTTCCACCCGACATTTATTCAATTGAAATGCAAGTTCTGCGAAATAATGTTATAAGCCCAGTGCACGTTTGGTCATTCGGTTCGTCAACGAGGTTGAAGCTGCTGCTCTTTATGATGAAATTCCAAATGAGCTCTCACAGAAAATTTTCCATCACACTGTTTAATACGAGCGCTTTGATCTCGTTATTGTATTTACGGGTTCGTGAGTACGTTTTGATTAATGTTAACACTGGGCTGCCGACACTCGCCCAGTTTTGTGAAATTTATGCCCATTAATTCGTCGATGCACAAAGTCTTTTAGAGCCGGGCCGCGTGCCGTTTGTGTCAGAAACACAGTTAGTTAAACTCGCTTCGTGCAAAATGGGGGTTTATCGAATGCATGACGCGCGCCGTTTTCCATTTAATCAAGCCATCAGGTCGCGTCACGAGAATAAATCTGAAGACCTCTCTCTCTCTCTGTAGCTCTAACTCTCATTTCCTGGAAATTACTCTCGTGTAAACCTCCTCCCTACTTAATATTAGACGGTGTCCATCTGCTGCTGCTCGGGCTTAAGCAGTGACAAAGTGGCAGCCTTACATCTCTCTGTCTAGTACTTCTCAATCCGAGTAGAAACTCATTAAGAGCATGTTGTTACTGTTGTTGTTGTTTGTCGTCGTGTCTCCTTGAGAAATAGATTAGATCGGGCTACGCGAAGTAAAGCTTGATGCTGCCTTGTATGGATACATCTCTTTTACCTCGAGATTATCGAATGTTGCTTCATAAGCTGTGAAAAGCATTACCGCCAAAAACACATTCATCAAGATTAGGAGACTGGTTTCGATATTACCAATCGGAAAAAACACTAAATCACGTTCTTTTCTCTGATATTTTAGGTACAGTGCAAGCTGCTTGATGTGATCACATCGGGACTCAGGGTTTCGGATAACAATAAGCGGCCGATAACTATATCCGAAAAATCCTGGAAGTAAATAGGATGAACATGCGTCCCGTTTGTTCGAACGTTTTTCCTCTCAATAGTAATGCAGATTCCACCACACCCCAGTAAATCCTTCATACACGTAAATTCAGATCAAATAGAGATCGATTTTTTTTTTTTTTTGACAACTGATGAATCCCAGAATTAGGCTATATTATATTGGAATGTATGTGCACGTGCTGTGAACCTAAAGTGAAGTTTGTTTCTGTGTAATGCATGTTATGTGTAGTATACACATAACAAGCATTAGAAAAATTGATGGCAGAAGGCACTGCCTTCTGCCATCAATTTTTCTAATCTTGAGTGAAGTTTGATAATTGTATCATTGTAAGCCTGTTGCTCTTTGTGGGTGAGATTTTTCTAACGGGGGAAATCGGCCCTCACTTTCGCCTCGGTTGGGAACCACAGAAAACCAACTTCATGGCCATGTTATTACTAGAGGCCGGATTATATGCACCAAAAAAATAAAGATCTGCACTTAAATATACCGAGATATGCCGTGAAATGAAAAATACGTACGGAATTTAAAACAAATCCATCCAATAATGTTGAATTATGGCACTTGAAATGAAAAAATATACACATAAGTGAAAAAAAATGCATTTGAAAGTACCAAAAAATCATAAAATTATTAAAATATGCATTTCGAAACACCGAAATATATGCATGAATGCGAAGGATCATTTACATTATGGGTATATTGAAAAATATGCATGAAACGGAAAAAAATACGCATTTAAAAATGCTAAAAAATTTCCCTAAAAAGAGAAAAAAATGCCTTAAAAATCCCCTAAAAATGAAAAATATGCATAAAAATAAAAATATTCACAAAAATGTGAAAAATATGCATAAAAATAAAAATATTCACAAAAATGTGAAAAATATGCATAAAAATAAAAATATTCACAAAAATGTGAAAAATATGCATAAAAATAAAAATATTCACAAAAATGTGAAAAATATGCATATTAATAGCGTTGAAGTATAACCTAGCCTAAAAAAAGAAAAATATGCAGTAAAACTGAAAAATATGAGCAACTCATGCATTTAGAAGTGCAAAAATATGCATCTAAAAATGCCTAAAACATCTAAAATACCTTAAACAAAACAACTGAATGGTGAAATATTTTCTTTAAAAAATTGAAGAAATTAGAAGAATAGAAATATAAAAATAATATTATATATATGTAGAGAGAACATTATTATTATATACAATACGATCATTAGGAAATAAATGCTAAAAATATGCTCTTATAATGAAATTACGTTGATGTATGCATTAACTATGAAATGTGCTTAAATATGCAATTGTACATAACTTATGCATTTGCATATGAACTGTCTCTATTTATCACGTAAACCGTGACAAAAATCAAGATTTTTACTTGGGGGGCGAATTGACGGGATTAATTTCTATCGCTCCTATCGTTCATTCTTTGTGAACCAACTTGTATATAAAAAAAGCCGACATTACGCTATAAAAGTTCTTTTGCAAAAATTTTTAAAAAATGTATTGAACTAACGTACCTGTTACATTCGAGCGAATGTAACTAGTACGCTAGTTGGTTGTTGTTTTTTTTTGTATTTTTCTAAAAGGTTTTTTAACAAACTTTGATAGTGTGATCCCGATCTAAGGCTGGAATTAGGCCGGGATTACATCATAAAAGTTTTGTAAAAGCGCTTGTACAAAAATTGAGAAATACAACGAATAAGCTGATAGGTTACATTCGAGCAAATGCAACCGATCAGTTTATTGGTTGTATTTTTCAAATTTTATAAAAACACTTTTACAAAACTTTTATAGTGTAATCCGGGCCTTACACTATGAAAATTTCATAAAAGTTCATTTGTAAAACTCGAAAAATACAACCAATAAGGTCATCGATTGCATTTGCTAGAATGTTACCAATGCTCTTATTGGTTGCATTTTTCAGCTTTTATAAAGTTACTTTTATCAAACTTTTATAGTGCAATGCCTGCCTAAGACTGGGATTAGACTATAAAAGTTTTCTAAAAGTTATTTTATAAAATTTGAAAAATTCAACCAATAAGATCATCAGTTATTATTTACTCGAATGTAACCTATGAGCTTTATTGGTTGGATTTTTCAAGTTTTATAAAAGGGATTTTATCAAACTTTTACAGTGTAATAGCGACCTAAGATAAGATCGAGATCATCGCTCACCGTTACAACCAAGTTTGATAGTAGGATGCAAATAAAATAATTTTTCAGATAATTAAGACCCAATAATATAATTCTGAAAAAAATTATTTACATGGAAAATAAGTAAATTTAATGATGGAACATTTTTTAAGGGAATCCAACGGATTTATTTATCTACGAGAAAACATACTTCATGAATTTAGTTGCTTTTAGCTCTTGTCACAAAGACTCAGCTTGTTGTGTTGTGTGACCCTCGCCTTTCACACATCGGCGAGAAAACCATGAAGAATTATATCGATTCCTCCTCCCTTTGAAAACCAGGAGAACCAGTTGACACTGTGTGTGTGTGTGTTTCCGTGTGTTTGTGGTAGATAACGGATTTTTTCTTGCATTTTTCAGAATTTTCCTTCTTCTATTCAGAGAAAGAACGCCAACAATTTTCAGTGGAGAACGAAAACGTCTGTAACGAGGTGATGTGTGTGTGTGTATAATTTTTTTTTCCCCTATCAGGTGAGCACTATTTTCTACGAATAGGTGCAGAACAGTTAAAACGCTAAAAAAATCAACGAACTTCTTATGAGAATGTTTAGAATTCAATTTGAATGATTGTTTAGGCAGAAGTATCATTGTTGTCAGCCTAGGCCAGATCGAATGTTGGTATTTTCGAATAAGTCGCGCTATTAGGTCTCATCGCTACTTGAAAGGAGTTGGTAACAGTACTTTATTTTTTTTTTTTTTTGCAATCTTTTACACTGTAAATTTAGATAGAACATTAATAAATAGGACCCGTTAGAAGTTAAATCCATAGCCTTGTGTATGTGCAAAGGGTCAACGGGTCCATTAGACGTTCGTTACTGCAGTGAGTTTGAAGATAAAAATTCGAAATCACCTTCGCACATAAGTTAATGTCATATCCCCCCACCCTCATTTTATATTTTGAATTTGCTGGTAGATGTCAAAATTAAGAATAAATCATTGCATGTTGCAGAGCACGTGTGGCCGTGATTTCGCTAATTTGTAAAATGTTTGTTTGCATTTTTTTTTTTAAGTTAAAGTTTGCAATCCAAATTTTTTCTTACTATAGTTTGAATATCACATAAAAGGTAATTATGTATTTCGAAATTAATATCACTTCAAATACATTTCTTTTATGCATTTGGAATTTTTGAGGTTTGCACAGCTTTAATAACGCCCTATATAAGGAGTAAAGTTCGAAATAGTTTTTATTTTTAAATGATTTTTCCGGCTTTCGGTATATATAAATACAGTAGAGCCTCTCAATAACGGACACCAGGGCACCAAAAATTTTGTGCGCTAACGGAGAATGTCCGATAATGGGAAGGTACAATGTACAGTGGAGCCTCGTTTATACGACTTTCACATATATACCATACGACGTTTGGCTTCGGTCGCACATAAAGTGGTTCCTATTAATTGCAATGTTAAAATGTATGAATATAAATGATAATCGTATATAAATGTATAAAAATCATAATTACCATTTGTCTCGATGAAGAAAATGGGATTCATTTTCACTACACCTGCGCTTATTCGCAATTCCCAAATACAAATGGAAAGCGATAAATATGGAAAAATGTATATATAACCCCTTTCTTCTCTCCACTAAACCAATTAATTACTTTTTACCCGTACATGCCACGAGCACTGCACCTATTTTGCAATAAAAATTGAATTAAATTATAATTAGTGTAAAGAAGACGGAAGCATAAAAGCTATAATCAGTTTTCTTGTGTTGGCATTCTTCACACGTATAAACATGGGTGAACAAAACCAACATTACCATTCGGAATCACCATCTTGGAACGTAGTAATTTTCAGTTAAATAAGTAACTAATTGACGGATTATCATATTTACTCTACGAGCTTGGGATTACACATAATCACCGTTGAACATGATAAATTCTGAATTTAGGTATAAAAAGGAATAAATTAGAGTAGGAAAAAAAAATAGAGTTTGGCTGATTTTACTGCCCGCTATCGAGAATGGCCACTAACGGGGAGTAAAATGCATTAAATCCCTATTCCACAGGACCGGTATCAGAAAAATGTCCGTTAACGGGAGGTGTCCGTCAATGGGGAGTGTCCGTTAGGGGAGATTCCACTGTACGTGTCATTATCTACGAAAAGAGTTCCATATATTATCAATTCGAAAGAAAAATGAGTATTCAAGTGTTAACCGTGATTAAAAAAACCCCTAGACAGTGTAATTTATTTCAGAAAAATGCACCAAAAATGGAAATATTTTTTCTTCGTTTGTTGTTGTGTATGTTTTACCAATAAAAAAATACAAATTCAAATCGATTTTCATGGGGAAAAGAAAACACTATTTTTTTGTCACGAATATAATGATAAAATCACAAATATAAAATGTTTCTGTTGCCCGAATCGGACTCGGGCGTCACTTTCAATGGGTTAAAATAGGACTGAAATTAATAACACAACGTAAGTTTGATTCTCTAATAGAGAATCACACTTATTCCGCGCAAATTTTTCGAAAAAAAGTCTATATTCAATGATTGAAATAATAAATATGGGAAAAAATGATAGTACAATATAATATTTATACGCGTTTTGTAACGCATGTCATTTTAAATATTCCGAATAGGGCCTACTCGCGTTGTGGGAAAAATATTTATCCGTTAGCTCTCTCCGATCCGCCTTCTCTTCTTTCCCACACACTTAAGACGTAAATTACCATATTCTCTGCCCCGCTGCGTGTTTGGTACTTTACAATCACTAAGAAATCGCCGCATTAATTTGAAAGCGCTCGACTGCATTTGAGAGACATCATAAATTAAACCGATTATCGTTTCCAATTTTTGAGGTTCTTTTGAACGATGAAGATCAATAAAAATATTACACTCGGCGTCTAGACATGTGGTAAATAAAACATACTAAAAAGTCCGTTTTTAATAACTCGGTAATAATGTCTCGAAATGATGGGACGTCCCGCAATTACGTTGTAAAATACGTTGTGTGGTACATCTGTGGAATTCACTATAATATATTTATTTATTTATTTATTTTTTACTTGTTCGTCGAAAGTGCATTAAAATTTATTTTTATTGCTCTTGATTCCATTTTCTCCAAGGAAGAGACGGGATGAAGAAATGTTTCTTTTTCGGTCCGGAAAATACTAAGAAAAATGTTGGTTTCTAGGCGCTTCCCATCGAAACCTCAACTTGAACGTGAAGGGCTCCCAAGGGGGCCCCCGGAGAATATATATATATAAGAGACCGGATCAACAGAATTTTCTTCGTCCCGTTTTATTTTCTCGGAAGAAAAAGGACTTGTTTTCTCGGAACTGTTCGACCAGGTCTTTTGTTTCTTTTCCTCGTGAATCATTAAATCGCATTTTGTGTTGGTCATTCTGTATGTTTTTCCTCGAAGAAACAACTTAAAATTTTTATTGCTTTGAAACATTTTTTTGATATATATATACATTTGTGTTTGTTATAAGAAATATTTCCAAGAAGGGATACAACGTCATGTTTCTTTGAATTAATGTAATCTATATATGTATATATAAAATTGATTTTCTGTATGCTCTCTATACAAATCTATAATTTTAGATCGATCGTCACAAAATTTTGCATATGTACCAAATGGGACCCGACTTAAACGATAGGCTACTTTAAAATTTCGTCAGAGGGGCAAATGCCCCAAATGGGCAAAAAACTGTCGGGCTACAATGATTTTTCGGCCTCAACAATCACTTTCAGAACGTTTACTTTGGTGGTTCCCTAGAAATGCGTTTCAGACGTGTATTTACCTTTACAATGGTTTGCCACTTCTCTAATCCTGTTACTATATGTATAACAGTTTATGCCTTTGTAATGGGAGGGGGGTGGGTTGCCACTTTTTCAATCTTCCCAGTAATGGTACTTTTTGAATAGACGTCAGAATCACCATCAGCATCACTTTGAGGGTCAGTAAAAGCATGATCCTCCATAGAAATCAGTGTTAAAAATGCCTATTTTACTGTAGAAATGCTGAAATTTGGCGGGGGATTCCCCCCACATCAATAATTTTAAAAATTGTATTGTATTCTCGATTTTTGAAATATTGAGTTCGCTTAGAGATATACGAAGCCCAGGAGGTTAAATATGAAGTAATTAGCCGGACCTACTTTTGAGTTTGATATTTATGCAATAACATTGATTTCAACTTTTTATTTATATCTTCTCAAGCATGAAAATTAATGTCTCCGTATTGTCTTTTGATATTCAACTGCATTAATTCATAGTTTAGGATGTTCTAAAATTAATTATGGGCCAGTAAAAAGTACATCGAAAAAATTCCACAGTTTTAATTAAGCATTTTTGAAAGCTGAAACAGGCAGATAATTAATTTGAAGTTTGGAGGGGGGGCAATAGAAATACATAGCGCCCCTTAAAAAGGGAAAGAAAAGTATATATTCATTTCTATGTTTCTTTAAATCTAGATTTGTTTTTTTTCATGAGTCACCATATTGGTTAACTTAGACACGGTTTGTATGTCCTAAGAAAGAGGGAGATATCACGTGATCCAAAAAGCCTCATTGAAGAAAACCCGGGCAGCGCCGGGTGTTATAGCTAGTAACTAATAAATCTAATTGTATAGTCGTGTCTTCGTAACATATATGAACGAGACGTCTTGAGAAAAAATTTGGGGTGGGCTGTGTGTCATAGACACGGCCGCAAGTTTTGACATGAATATGTTAGAGTAAATGTGAGATTAATGTAGTTATCCAAGTACTTAACCAAGTGTTTTGGTTTGACAAATATCGGTAAATTTATCACTTTTCCCGGTGATTATGCATAATACCCAAGCGTCATTGGTAAATTTGATAAATTCTATAAAAAGTATCACTTTTGCCGGTTATTATACATAATCGCCATTTCATATTAATATTATGATGATCGGTCCCGTTGCCGTGATGATATTTAGATGAGTGTACTAATGAGCCAAAGCCTGAACCGGATGTAATAAATTCTAATTAACGAATTTTTCCGAACATCCGCGATGTAACTCCTATTGATGATAATAGTCATCCGTCATTTGATAAATTTTACGATCATACCTCTATATAACGAACTCTTATTTTACTAATTCTTTGATTTGACCAACTTTTGCAAGTTGTTGTGCGTTTACCGTTAGACATAAATTTAATTAACGGATTGCAAATTTTTTACTTTGTGACATACTGTATAACTCTCAAAAGTGGTATAGGGTGATTTTTGAACGTCTTTTGAGCATTTTATAAATTGGAATGGTAGCTTTACAATGGACGGTTGATGAGATAAAGGCCGCATTAGCACTTATGGCACACCATCTATAATCACCGTTAAAAAACTGCTAATTTTTTATCATTTATCAAATTTACCAACGGCATTCGGGTATTATACATTTCGATTATTTTTATAATAATCAATTTATCCATTTTCCGTAACAAATACATTCTCTGTGCTTTGAATCGCGTGGTAGATACTGACTTGAAGAAATTTTGAATTTCAAATGTCTTGCTGTTACTATACTACTCAATTAGTACAGGGATACACTACGTTTTCAGTCCACGGGCCAGATATACGATATTTCTGCCGTTCGTGGGACACAAACTTGTATATAAACGGTGACCATATCACCCGTATTTTACGAGATATTGCCGTAATCTTGGTCGTTCCAACATTTTTATAAAATGCTCCGTTTTTTTACCCCATTTTCGACAGCGCTCTGTTGTATTTTTTGAAATCAGGAATTGAGATTATTTTCATGACTTTTCACACATTTGTCAAAATATTTCCAGTGAAATTCTATCATTACTTTCAGTAATTATATTTTCATGGTGAAAAATTATACAATGATAATTGTGATGTCATAATTATCATTGTATAATTTTCCATCATGAAAATATTTACTGGAAGTAATGAAAGTGATTAATCTATCAAACGTGTACTTTTTTTTTGTTGAATAACATTTTGACTAGCAATATCCCACATTTTTAGCGACTGTCAATTTTTCAGCAATTTTAGAAAGTTGAGTTTCCTTTGACAAATTTGTTGACTGTAAATCGCAACTTTACTTGTCAATCTTTTGTGGCTTCATTTGCTTTAGATACTTTTTTCGGCGTTTTTAACTGGCAACTTCACTTGCTTTGACAACTTTTCAAGCAATATTCCGCATTTTTGCAGAGAAATGTGGTCGGCCTAGGTATTAATCATGCTGTTTCTCATAATGCTATTAATCATACTATTTGATACTTTTCTACTGGAACAACCTTCGCAAGCCGGCTGGAACTTCTGGCGGGCAAGAGGGGTTGCGCACCCCGGTTTTACTATATATCCCTTTAAGATCCTGCATGCATAAATGTGTAGGTTGCTCTTTCTCACTGTGGGATTTTTTTTACCTCAAGGAGTTAAGCCATGACTTAGTGGATTGCGTAAGTTTCGAGTAAAAAATAATGTGAATTTTTGGACTTTGGGGGTGTTTATGAGAGGGCAGCACTTAAAGTTGAACTTTCAGGATTTTTCTTTTTAGATGGCTTCCAGGAGATATTGCCTCCGGGAGAAGTATTATTTATTACAAAAAATTTAGAAATAAAATTTTGGAAAAAATTACTTGTGAAGATGAATATACCCTACATTATCTTGGTTTGAAAAAAATTGAATGAAGTGAATTATTTCTTCACATAAAGAAAATAAACAAAAATTTTAAAAAATCGAAAAAAATATAGATTTGCGGACATATATGTTATTAATGCATTTATTTAGTTCATTTTATTTATTTATTTTTATTTTTTTAATTACCAAAAATGGCTCTAAACGAACTCTTAAAACTGAAATTGTTAATATTATATTTTAGTATTTAAACGGAATATTTGAAAGAAAGTAATATATTGTTTTAATAGTATACTTCCCTCAACACTAAACCGATCATAACAACAGCCGAAAGTAAATCTCCTTGAAACGCTTTTCGTACTCAACTCATTGATGAGAGAGTTGCCTAGAATATTATGGAATCATCTCGCCTTCACTTTATTATGTGTATCAAAAACCATGTGGTATTCATTAGATTTGTCTTTAGAATACCTATTAGACTGTTGTCTTTTATTTGCGTTGCGAACCTCCCGAGATTTTGCGTAAAACATTTTCTTTAAGAATGCGGGGCTGCGAGCCCAGTCCGAAAGTGAAATCAACATCCTTGGAATATCATTAGATATGTCGCAGTGAGATCTACCCGTAGACACAAAAAAAAAAAACAACCTGATATATTCTGATATACTTTTTTTAGATTTAAGCTAAAATTAAACTTATTATTTCTGGGCGTTGCGTTTAATTTTTATTATTAAACTTAAGTTAGTAAAACAACATAAACTACGCAATATACTACTACGCAATGTCTCGGCGAATAAACGTTTCGTCCACGTTTTTAATTGCAATTAGAAACGTGGAATTTTTCTGTTAGCCTCACGAAAGAAAAAACACCAACTTTCTAATTGGGTTTTTTAAAACAGGGTGACGGTTTGAAAAGATAGTTTTTTTAAATTTTAAACAACCCTTTCCTATATGAATGTTATATCAGAGTACTAAACGCTATTTGAATACTTTTTCTTAATTGAAAGTATGCCTCTAGGATCAACGGTTTGCCAGTAAAAAACGGCAAGAGGACTCATGGAATCGCCCCTAGTATATCAACAAGACGTTGTAAGAGAAAATTTTAAGACATTTTAAAAAAGTATTTGCAAATGTGTGCGTGTAAGAATGATGGTTTGAGATTAGGAAAGAGAGAGCGTTGAGAAACGACCGTCTCGTAAGGGCGATTTCGGCAATTGCGTAGAACTTTTAATTGGACAAAGTAACTGATGTAAAGACATTAAAGTCCTGTCGTTATTGGAGAGGAATTTCTCTTTGTGTCGTGATTGCGGTATAAAAGATTCAGGCAACGTTTAAGCCTTTTCGATGGCTGGTTCGCTTCCAAACGAAATCTCTTCATTTCTGCAATTGAGAAATCCACTTCAATCTGGAGAATGCCTTTTTGGATTTCGTTGACTTTTAGACGTGAAGTTTGGTGAAACACACGAATTTCTCAACGATTTCATCTGATTTATTTCCATTTGTATAGAAATAAGGTATTTGCGTTAATAAGTTAAGCAATTAACACGATATTTATAGGATATTAAAAGTAGGATTTCTTCCGATTTTCAGTAGTTTCAATCTAAGAAGTGTAGGCAAAAGTGCTTCCTTGAGAAACAAGCTTCACAAAAATCAGATATCTCGTCCATGCCGCTTAATAGGAACATTTTTTTTTTGTAACGCCTGGATCGCACATTTTATGCGCTAAACTTGTGAGCACAAACTTTGTGTGAAAAAATATGCTTCATCAAAAATGTTAGATACTGGAATTTATCTTTAGGTTGTGATATCTTGCAATCCAAGCATTGCTGAAACTTCCTGCACGCATTATTCTTAAGCATAGGTTCTAGAATCTGGGGGCTGAGGGTATTCTTAGCACCCCCCCCCCCCCAAGGCCGTCTTAAGAGCATTATGGGCCCCCGGGCCAAGTGATTTTTCAGATTCCCTACAAGGCAAATTCTCGAAAATTTCAACCAGATCTTATTTTTCTGAGGCCCTTCTTTGAGAACGCGTAGGCAGTACAAGTTCTCATCAAAATGACCGCTCTGCCACACAATGCCTGTTCTCATAAAAATACAAAATAATTATGTGCATTTCGTTCGAATCATTGTTACTATGACTATTATCGTTATCTCCAAGCATGGAAATGTTATGCAAAGAAAGATGTTTTCTGCTTTGTTAATATAATATATGCGGAAAACTGGATATGTGAAGAGCTATTGATGTTCAGGAAAGGAATGCATCTACTTTCATAGCTTAGAGGTAGAGCAGTCGTCCGGCATATGAGACACAGGGATTCAAGTCTCCGTGAGGGCAGAGATGAATTTTCCTTTCAATTTTAAACATCGTATATCTTCTTAATAAACATCGATATCTCTTCACGCAGCCAGTTTTCCGTATATATTGTGCGGGAATTTCAGCCCACATTTTCGAGAGATCATATCCTAACAAAAGATATCTGAAACCATTACGAAGCTGTTTAAAATCTCAAAACTGCCTAAATTTTGTTTCTTGCTTCTATCTATATTATTGAAATTTTTTTCTATGTTTTTATATCAATTCCGCATCAACATGATTGGCACGAATAATTGATTGTACTTTTTGAAATACTTGTTGAGACGAACTTCACGAGCGGCATCGATACAAATAGACCTAAACAGATATGCAATTTACATTCATTAACATATGATCTCTGTGAATCTATCACAACCCTATCTTTTATTTGTCACGAAGAAAAATATATTTGCGATTCTTGATTTATTCATTGATATACTATTATATTATCCTCGGGGATATTCAAGATTTGTATTGTAAAAGAAAAAAAAACCGCCAAAATAGTAAAAATCCGGAATTTATATCAAATAAATATGTTATTTCTATACGCCATTCCAATTCGTGTTCGTGGATTTATTTCCCTTCAACTCTGCTTTTATGTTCAGTTTAATCAAGTTTACGCCGTGCCTTTGAGAGCATCATCTTTCAAAATAACGTCTTTGAAATCCATTCAAGGTGATTTTTTTCAAACAAAATAGAATCCAAAAAAATGTGTGTTTTTTTATTTCTTTTGCATTTCTGTTTGTCTTTTGCGCATAATTGAAGTAGGGAGAACTAATGCGTTCGACGAAACGTAAGAGCAAACTCATTATTTATTAATTATTGCATTTTATATATAATATTTACATCGCGTTAAATCTATTTCTCTACGATATATTTCTTAATTTTACTATTTTTTGCCCATTTCGAAAAAGGCTCACTCGTCGTTTTTTTTAGATTTCGGGAGTATTCATCGATAAATTTTTATATTGTCATAGATTTTGAATTAGCCTGATGTATAGCGTAAAGTAACATGTTACAGTAATTTTAAGAGAGAGCAAATTCGATTGTTTTAGTTAAAAATGTCGGAATGAAATTTCTAGATAATCCATTCGAACATTTATTTCCTTTATTTTCAATTTGATAAAGTGCGTAAATACTTCTGTTTCTGGAGAGCATCAACATAAATTAATGTTATTCGTTATTTATAGCCGTTTATTTTTACGGACGTGGTTTATTTCGAATAAAGTAACCAGTGTTCCGGGTAGTTTTTTTTTTACAAATTATTTCACAACCATGTAATACACAAATTCAAATGTAAAAAGAAATAAATTTTTATTAAATTTTGTTTTTTCTTCACATGTTTATAAGCCATAGAGTGTTTACTTTAATGTGTCTGCCAACTTCTCTGTTTTGAGCAGAAAAGAAAAAAAGAAACTGGATTGTTTCGAATACGTACAATATTCTCAGCCAAGAGAAAAAATGTCTCTACATATATCCAAAAAGAATTATTATAGACCATTGAATATTCATACTTTGTTGCAAGTCATAAAGGAATCGAACTTTGTATTTGCGTTATATTTGATTCATTTGAAACCATTCTTGTACAATGATCATTTTACACTCGTGGGAGAGACTTTTACATAAGGAACTATAATTTATAGTTCATTCTGAACGTTTTTAAAGTAATATAGTTCGGAATGATTTAATATTAAATCATTCCCAACTGCATTACATAACAGAACAACATTTAATACATTTCGTCGTTTCCTAGCACAATGAGGCTGTCTGACGACTTACAAATAGCCTTTCTGAGGCATTGTGAAGGAGAAAGACAAGTTTGCACATGTATGTGTAGAACATGAGTGTGTGTTTGTGTAGAGTAAACAAAAGTCCAGTCCAACGTGATGTCCAAAGTACAAATGTATAGTATGCGCTCTAAAAGGTCACAATAAGAGGGAAAAATTAAAATATTCAATATTTAAAGAAAATCGTTGGTAGACAAAAACGATATAACACATGCAATACATAAAAGATATAGAGATAACACATACGGATACACAAGAATGAGTACAATATGCCAGTGGCAAAGTAGATAAAGTGGGATATTATAGGATGACTTATACACACAGAACTAATAAGAATAGAAATGCACAATTTAAATATATATATTTTTCCAATCTATCTCCTCTTTTTTCTAATTTGATTTTTTTTTTAAATTTCTTCTTTTTTTAAATTTCTATTATTTCATATTTTTTTCTCGAAAACATTTTTAATGAATTTCGAATTATTTACGAATTTACGGGACATCCAGTTTTTGCTATGAATGCAATTTGCACTTAGTAAAAACACGTTTCAAATTACAAAGTGCAAATTGCATTCATAGCAAAGTACCGGATGTCTCGTAAATTCGTAAATAGTTCGAAATTTTAAAAAATCTAAGGAATTGGTATAATTGAATGCGGTTTTCAAAAATTATCCTCACGAAAGGGGGTTGTTTTTGGACAGAGAAAAAAAATAGTTTAAATTTTTATCGACAGAGGACACCGCACGAAAACAAATCATTGTAAATATGAAAATCAGAGTCCTATAAAATGCAGGGCGTATGATTAACAGCTCGTTTCATTTTCCTGTTGGCACAGAAATGACGTTTTCATTGTGATTTTGTGACATTGGTGGACGACAAACTATGGATGAAGTTGCTTCAGCTCAACCACGAATAGTCAGCTGAAGCTTCACGAACGTTTCGGACACGGAGAGATTGAAGAAAGGTTCAGGTGCTAGGTTCTGTGATTTGCTTTCGTGCCCCGTACTCCATCAACAGAACGTTTACGACTTCTTTTTGCGCAAAAATAAAAATCTCATTTCGTGACAATGATTTTCCCGCACAAACAGCATTCAGCTACACATATTCTTTAAATTTTTAAGCTTTTTTTCAACTATTTAAAAATTTATTTGACACCCTGTACATACGTCTCGATCCTTTTTTTTTCATATTGAGATAAAACTTGTTTCACTTATCATATTACTGCGAGGAAAAAAAATGTTTTTTTAAATATTACTACCAAAGTACCCTAGTGAAAATTAAAAAAAATTGATACAAAGATAAAAATCATGTTCGTGCATATTTTCGTCAATAGAAGACGCTGCACGAAAGCAAAACCCTGTATTTTGGATACGCGCCTTTCTTCAATCTCTTCGGTTTCCGTAACGTTCGTAAAGATTCAATCAGCGGCGATTTGCGGCTCAGGTGAAGCACAACTTTACGAATTATACTTTATTCACTAATGCCAACTTCACAATGAAACCTTATTCAAGTGTCATTAACAGGAACACCATCGTGCACCCTGCATATTATAGAACTCTGATTTGCATATTCACCAAAGCAGGAAGTGCTGCCAATTGGCGGAGTGGCCGTGAAAGTCCGATTCTCAGAAATGATTTGTGCTTCGGCTGACCAATTCACGAAGTGCAGAAGATCTCTGGCCGATTTTTAATGTACCGATGTAAGACGGTCCGGTAGGCACCAAATCCATTGTTTTCATCGATAATGCGTGATACATGGCTATACATAGCAGCTGTGCTGGATTAGCTCCATGTGATGAGAGAAAGAAGAGAAATTCCAGAGAATAAAGTATTCGTATAACAATATAGACAAAAAAAATTTCTGTCAAATTTTGAGATAAAGAAACGGTTGCATCCTCGTGACTGCAGTTTGATGAGTTGCCATAGTTAACGTGGGCAAAATATCACTAAAAAATACGCCAAATCGGCAATAACCCGGAGTCATGTATTTTGTTTTCGCACTTTAGCGAGGAATGTCCGGCCACTTCACTAAATGGCTGGCCACAGCCTGAAATTCTGACATTATACCGATTAGAGAAATGCCCAATTTCGTGTGTTGGCAGCAACATGTACATAAAAACTGATTCCTTTAATTTGTTTTTGACTCTTTAAACTGTTTACGATTTCATGGGACACCCTGTATTTTAAATGCATCATCAGCTTCAATTAAAAGAAAAGAAAATCTCAAACGTTGATTTATAACAACTCTCTCTTATCAGTACTTTTAAACAGATGTTGAAAACAAAGTTCCTTCATAAATGAAATAACGTTAAAAAGCCAAAATAATTGCTAATTTCTCAACGGCACAAACTTTTAGATAATTTAAACATGGCGAAAATAATTACAATTGAATAAGAACCTTAATTACACATTTAAACTGTACGCAGCTGGAGTAATATTTGATTATTGGATGAATGTTTTTAAATTGTGGAATTGAACGCACAGATACAAACAAGCGGCTTGATATCGATAGAAATTCAGTTTTCTAGTAAATAAAGATGGAATAATTGTCCCAAACTCATTTATATGAATTTACATTATCACGGAATTACAATTACGCTAATGAACACTATTATATGGAATTTAATGTACGCAGTCTGATGAAATTGAACAACAAATACTCTTTAATATTCATATCTACCCAATTATTCTCAATTATTTACGATTTTGATATTGAATTTAGATTTATTTGAGCTCGGGGGGCTCTTTTGTAGGCTGTTCCGTGAGCAATGCTATTTTGTTTACGTATTCACACGTACGCACTGCATGTACCCAATTCGTGGGAAATTCCGCTGAGGAATGTGTACGAGGTGCACATATAAGCAGTAGTAGTTGTACGCAGGGTGCATAGGAAAGTCCCATTACCCTGCAGTAACTCCTGAACCGTTGGTCTTGGAAGCATAGTTCCTGTAAGGAAAGTATTCGCGTAAGTTTTACGATCTCCACATACGTCATTTGTATTGCATGCATTTTTTCGAGGAGCTTTTTAGCTTTGATTGTTGTTAATAGGTTTTGAACGGACTGTTATTAAAGTTACAAAATAAATAAAAATATTTAAGAAATGGTGAAAAATAACAAAAAAATAATAATTAATATAATTATTTTCTATTCAATGAAACTTTTTCATCAAACAGTTTCCCTTTCATTCATGTTATCACATTTTGTTTCCGAAGTTAAATGATAGAGTTTTGGGCATATATAATGGGTTATTATAAAAAAATTAACTTTTCATTCGGTCCCCAAACAACCCGAATAGAAATCTGTTGTCCTGTCTCTCTTGAGGTCAACAAAAAATTTCCATGTTCCCAAGTACAATATTGGCTGAGATATATGAAATCAAAAAACGCTGAAAATGAGGAAAAGAACAACACGTGAAGCGTAGAATGAGCTTGTCCTTTAGTGCTGTTCTTTCCGATATTTTCTTCGAATTCATATATTTCAGCGAGTGTTGCGTTTAAAAAACCATGGAATTTTTTTGTTGGGCTCAGGAGAGACAGAACAACCACTTTCTCTGTGTTTTTTCCAGACAGGGTGATCAAATGTAAAGCTGATTTTGCTATTTTAACTGTACAACCTTTCGCAATAGGAATGACGTACCTGAGTTTCTTAACGTAATTTGGAAAATTTCTTTAATTCGAAGTATGCCTCGAGGATCAACGGCTCGTGAGTTATTTTAGGATGAAAGAACTTTCCTATGCAGGATAATTCTATATTTATAAGGAAAAAATTGACGAGGTGATATGAGGCTCCTAAACATACATTCATTGAATGTGTTGTTGAATCGTTATAGTAAAAGCGATAGAGGGTGTTTTTAGAGAGTACCCAAAGCATTTCACCAGAAGAAAATATCACACTTCCTCGAAGAATTTGCTGCAGCCCAATCAACTATTCGAGACCGCATATTATTGTAATGCGCTAGGCATTCTCATGTCGCAATACTGGTAACGCGAGTTTTACCACACGCCATTGTATCGCTTGATCCTTGTTCGGCACAGCATAATCTTGATGGTCCTTGCACCAAATAAAAAAAAACATACTCCAATGTAATCCGAAGGAGCATGTGCACCCTTGAATGGTTGATTGCACTTTTCGCAGCAAATTCGTTGGAAAAATATGATATTTGATCTTGGTGAAATGCTGTTGAATACTCTCTAAAAACAGACACTACCTATTGTGATTCGAGCGCCCATTCTATGATCAAAGTGCTTGTTTATGTGTCTTATATCACGTCTTAAAGTTTGTCCCAAGAATTTGGAATCGCCCTGTATTCAATTCATATTTCTTTCTTGCAAACCGAGTACAACTCAGGTCTATCAACAATTATAGGCGATTTACTACCTAGTGAGTTGTACCGGAAGTGTACCTGTGTGTGTACCTAACAGTAGGCGCGTTAGTGCGTATGCAGTATTGTGTTTGATTTTTGAGTGTCGCCATCTATATTTCGGAAGTGAAGTGAGTGGTGCGTTATGATTGAATTACATTTGTACTATTTGTAGGCCTGTTGCTCTCTGTGGCGAGACTTTTTACAGGAGAGATCGGCTCGCATTCGCGTCTCGAAGTTGGGAACCACAAAAACCAGCTTCAACGGACCACCACTGTGGCGATGGATTCATCTGACACATCCACTAAAAGCCTAGACGATACCCTGTCTTAACAAATCATCTTTAAAAAAATATAATATATATATATATATATATATACACACTGAAGAGCCAAAAAAACTGGTACACCTGCCTAATATCGTGTAGAGCCCCCGCGAGCCCGCAGAAGTGCCGCAACACGACGTGGCATGGACTCGACTAATGCCTGAAGTAGTGCTGGAGGCAATTGACACCATAAACCCTGCAGGGCTGTCCATAAATCCGTAGGAGTAAGAGGGGGTGGAGATCTCTTCTGAACAGCACGTTGCAAGGCTTCCCAGATATGTTCAATAATGTTCATGTCTGGGGATTTTGGTGGCCAGCGGAAGTGTCTAAAGTCAGAAGAGCCACTTTGTAGCAATTCTGGACGTGTGGGGTGAGTCGTCGTTGGTCCCGTTCTTGCATGATCTTTTTCCGGCCGCAGCGATGTCGTAGATTTAATTTTTTACCGGATTCCCGATATTCACGGTACACTCGTGAAATGGTCGTACGTGAAAATCCGAATTTCATAGCTACCTCGGAGATGCTATGTTCCATCTCTCGTGCGCCGACTATAAAACCACGTTCAAACTCAGTTAAATCTCGATAACCTGCCATTGTAGCAGCAGTAACCGATCTAACAACTATGCCAGACACTTGTTGTGTTATATAGCCTTTGCCGACCGCAGCGCCGTGCTCTGATTGGTTCCATATCTCTTTATTTGCATACGCATGCCTGGACCAGTTTTTTTGGCTCTTCAATTTATATATACACACACACACATACATATAATATGTAATAATTAAAACTTGTAAAGTGTCGATCACAAAGCGTCACGTTTGCATTCAAGAGAACATAAACATTTCTTTCCCCATATTCTCATCTTTTACTGATGTTCGAATTCGTAACGCTTGTTATTTGAAGGGAGCACGAGTGAAACGATGGCCATTTCTACTCCATTTTTTTTCTAGTTTTGTTATACGTCTCGTATTTATTTATTTATCTATTTTTAAGATGAATATGTTGTTTGTGTTACCTTCGCCTCAGACTAACTTCTAGATTTCTTCAACTTCTAGGGGGAAGAAAAAACAGCTTGTACACATAGTCATAACACCAAGAAAAATAAAAGAAGTTGAATCTCAACTTATAAAAATGGAGCACCTTATGACCTCTCTGTTAGATCCAAACATCAATTTTAAGTATCTTGGTTCTCGCTGTATTTGGCTGCTGGCCACGTCATTAAGTTGAGTAGCCAAACTTCAAAGTAAGTGAGATGCATATGAAGAAATAAATAAGAAAAGTACATACAAATGAAAAAAAATATTTATATACATAAGAGAAAAAAATGTTTACTTTTTATATATTCATTTGGAAGAAGCACGTCATTAAAGAAAAAGAAATGTTTCTCCGATATACTTTCCCCACTTTTTCTCATCTTTTAGATTGAGTTTTATGAATACCGAAATCGATGTGTTGGTACACATTTGAAACGTAGCCAAATTAAATGACTATTGTATTTTCCGGAAACGAGGTATGAATTTACCGACTCTCCCTCGTACACGATAATTTCAATCACTAATATGCGCATATACATTAAAACAATTGAATACTCAATTTTGCAATTTATGAGAGTTCAAATGTGATTGGAAGTTTGAATAAGAACTATTGAGGGTAATTAATACGCGCTATTTTTAATGATGAGCTAATTGATATGATAATCTCCGGTGTCTTGTATAAATTTCTTTCTCTCTGCATAAAATCTGGAGTTTAAGCCAGGGTCCATATAGAAAGACAAGCAGACTTGCCAAAGCGGTATCTTGCTTTTGAACAATGTAAAACTAACTAGAAAAGGACCTGTGAAACACATAGTGGCCGGGGACCTGGATTTTTATTTTATTAATTTTGAGTTCATCAATTCTGAGATTTTTCTCACATTAAAATTCTGAAGTTTTCATGAATTCTGGGATTTTTCTCTCTCTCATTAATTCACATTTTCCATCGATTCTGCGATTTTCTATCTTTGATTAATTCTGAATTTTAATCAATTCTGGGTTTTTTCTTTGATTAATTCTGATTTTCCATGGGTAAGTATATATTTTTCGGCATTCCTGTGTATTATTGTTATAATGTATGAATGTTTGGATGCTGAGTCCCTTCCCTCCACAGAATATTCAAAATCGGGGCTAATAGGATACTAAATAATTTTTCACCACGCCCCACGTCTGATGAGGTCGGCTCTGTTCCGGATATTGCTTCCTGTCGTTATAGTTCCGGAAATCTACGTATAAACCCACACTAAAGATAGAGTGACTTGGAGGTAGTTTTGTTATTTATTAACTGCATTTTGTAAGATGTTTCTGTATTTCAATGAAATACTATATCTATAGAGCAATGGTTCCTAACCGGGGGTGCGCGCACCCTTAGTGGTGTGGGAGAGCATTTTTGGAGGTGCGAGATAGCAAAAAAATTACATCTTAGAATACATAGAAATTAATTATTGCATAATTAATTTAATCAATTACAGAAAAAAAAAATCCCGAATTTTCTAACAGGTAAAAAACGTGTTATCCACGGGGGTGCGTTAAGGAAAACGGTTGGGAACCACTGCTATACTGCTATATGTATATATATGGAGTAAGATGTCACTCTCCACACTTTTTTATATAAGATATACAAGAAACTCAACTAGATGATATGAAGAGACTGATTCTTGGGAAGAAAAATTCAGTTGCTCCTACGGTGAATCGAACCACCATACTTATAGTCCGGGAGAGTGCGCCACTGATACGCTATGGAAGCTGGGGAATCATCATCTCTAAATATCATACGATTTACTGTATATCTCGACTTTTATGAAATCAGAGCAAAAAACAAAATTCAGTCTCAACATTTACTATCAGAGGATACAGTATTTCCTATGCATATTGCAGAGCACATGCTAATTTTTTGCGAACATGTGAACCGAATGTTCAGGCTTCACGACACGATGTCTAAACATTTCTATATTGACATTTCCCTTCCCATTTCTTCATTAAATACGAGTAGTATTACATACATGAACTTGCTTTTATGAACAAGGTGATCCCCCTTAAAGTTGTGCGAAGATTTGTGGTCTTTAAAACGGTTTCCGAAATTCTCCCTATCTCTTCATTAAGTCTTCCCTCCAAAGTTACTTATTTTCTGATGATAGTTAAGGACGTAGACAGTGCAGAACAAGCTAACCTCAATTATATACATCCTGCATCTAGATTAAATATGATCAGTCATTGCTGAGGAGATCGCAACTGCTTGTAGTCTTGAATTGAACAATTAATTATAAGAGAGATTTTTCTGGATGTCATGCCGATACGAACCTTAAGAAAATTTAGTTCTTGTCTCCGGGTATCTAACCATGGTCCTCCGCAAAGCGGGCAAATACACCAACAAAAGTACCAGAGATACAACTTGTCTACTGAGTAGAAAATTAATTGTCTAAATCATTCTCGACATACGCGATACGGGTACAACTTCATCTTGAGAAAGAAGAGAGATGGCGTGCAATCACGTGGCTCCCGCAGAATATCCCAACAAAGTTAGAAGTTATCTTCTAAACGCCACAAGGAATCTGAATCAGCTGTAGAACTATAGGTGCCTGTTTTATTAACTCCTACATGCGTAAAATTATTACCATGATATTATAAAAATGATGAAATTGTCAAAATATATAAACACACTTTTTCCTCCCTCCCTTCAAACAACATTATGTTTATATTTACTAAACCTTTTACATTTTTTTGTATTTTACTCTTATTAAATTCTCGGCCAAAATTATGTTTATAATAATGTATTATTATTTTTGCACCTTTTCTCTGTTTTAACCTTACCGAAATTTAATTAGTTTCAATGCGTGAGAATATTTTTTTTTTTTTTTTGGGGTGGGGGGGGGTTTGGTTTTTTTTTATAGTTCGCCTTCCCAAGACACACAATACGCAGTATTTTCTAAACTGGAACCAATCTTCAAAAAATAAATCGACCTGAAACCACAAATAAAATAGTCGTTGTGTTTAGAGGCACGAAGTGGAGGGAAAACAAGGAGTTTTGCAATAGGATGAAAAGATGTGGTTTCTATTCTTTCTCTCGCTCGTTCATGCTCAGGAAAATAAAAGTGTCGTGTTATGAGCAGTTTTTGCGACGCTAATGGGGGGTAAAATACTTAGAGATGTTTCAAGAATCCGACGGTGGTCGTAGTGAATATGTGTGTGTGTGTATAAAAAGGAAAGCTCAAGTCACTACATTACACTACTCTCCTGAGAGAGAGAGGCACGAGCTTTCAAAATTATAAATTATGCACCACCGGAATATTCAGAACATTTTATTCCCACGTACTTAAAGAGAGATTTTTTCTTGTACGAATGTATAAATGCGAATATTTGCATTTAAACCTGGAATGACTTATCCATTAAATTCGAGAAATACCATCGAAAACAAAAATAAATAATACAGTGGCCAAGGAATTATTTATGTGTTTGCTTAATGTTTTCGCTCGAATATTTGCTCCAACTTCCGTTTTTTTTTTAATATTTGAAATTTAAAATAAATTTTATGTTGGATCAAATATAATGAAACTTGAAGTTAATATGTATCGATTAGCTTTATCAACCATCAAGACATGTGTGTGTGTGTGTGTGTGTGTGGTTCATTCATTGGTGATTAATCGCCGTCTGTGCTCATTATAAAAAGGTAACAGTCTAAATTTTTGGTGCTTGTGTAGCGCACCATCTAAACAGACCCCCAAAAGGTAAGCACGTGACTGTTTATATCGCACAATGACACCACTCTTATCTTGCCCCTCTGGATTGGACGGTTAGTGGAACACAAACACGTGGTACTCAGGCTTACAGACCCTTCATGTGGAACCTTCGGTGCGCAGTACTGACTGACGTTGTCGAACAAATGGAAGCCGCAACCGTGGACGCAACAACAGTTGAGGAGTTTTCTTGTCGATTCGGCTTGGATTGCAGCAATACAATAATTATTTAAGCGTCACATCCAAACAAGTCGAACAGGACCGCAGACCAGTGCTTTGTCGACCAAGCGTTACTCCCCCCCCACGCACCACTTTGATGATCGGTATTATATATCCAAGCGGAATCGACGAGCAATCTTCAAACTGTTACATTTATGGTTGCAGCAACACTTGATAAGAAAAAATACCCGCCAGCACTGTGCTCCCTAAAAGCTCCACGTGATAGAGGTGAACCACGTGTTTGTGTTTCACTAACCGTCCAACCACTGTGGCAATGTTATTGAGGGTTAAGCTTTCCACTAAAGGGGGGGGGGGGGATTCGTGATCGTATAGGTTACAAAGAAAAACACCGTTAAATAATACACAAAACGAAATGAAAAAGAAAATATAAAAATGACAAGAACTATTTACATAATTTTTGTAACAATATTTTCTACGGATAACCCCGTGTAGGAATATATATATATATGATTTAGAATAATATTATATTATACAGGTAAGAAGTTGGGTGGGGAGACAAAATACAGTAAAACACATCTTCTTTGTGGACATCGGCGGGACAAAAAAAATTTGTCCGTAAAAGACTGGTGACCGTTAATCAGGGGTTTAAAATGCATACTTTTATTATGCAATGGGGAAATTATTATTTGACCGTAAAAGAGACGTGACCGCATCTGAGGGGTGTCCGTTAATAGGGGTTTTACTGTAATGCATACACATCACATACTTTTATTGATAATCATAATTATTCTTTTTCAAAACCTTACCAAATTATTACAAACTAAAATTATCACCCAAAGTTACTTATTGCGGTTTGCTACAATATTTTGCAGCTGTGTCAGATTTCATTTCTTAATTGTTACGAAGAAATTTCTTTCAGTATAATAAAAAGACATATTCAATAATTCAATTATTGAATTGTTTTTCTTTGGTTGGGGCCTACATTTTAATTTTTACATTTCTTTCATGTAACGGACATATTTTCATGTGCATAGTTTATTTTAATTTTTGAATTAATCATAATTTTTATGCCTTCCGGGCACTCTTCGTGAAACATCCCCTATAATAACAACCTCCCATCAAAAATAGCCACATCGTTTCGAGCAAACCAAGTCATCAGATAGATATGAAGCGCATTTCGAATATTAGCTCGTTTTTAAATCAACTATACTAGTACCTATACTTCAATTGCGAAATCTTCAAAGTTTTTACGAATTTAAAGAAAAATTTTAATAGCCTTTATTGCTTTTGTACTTTTAGCGTTGCGTATCCGCTCGCTGTTGTATGAAAAGAAATATGTGTTAAATATATAATGTTAAATAACGATAGTCTTAGGTCAGGTTTTTTACTCCCAGACCACGTAGTCGGGAATGCGGGTTAGTTAATGATAATCACAACAGTACTGACGGGGAATTACCCACCTCTGACTTGGATGGCTTCTCGATTGACAACAAACCACCGGGCAAATTAAAATGTGTGTTAATAAATGCCAGGAGCTTGGGTAACAAGAAAGATTTTTTAGAAACTATGATAGTTGTGGAGGACTTGGATCTTATAACCATTACAGAATCTTGGGCAAACGATGGGGATGAATCTTTCTTACACATCTCCGGATACGATACTTTTTTGAGAAATAGATCTGATAGGAAAGGGGGTGGAGTGTTGATATACGTGAAATCATGTTTGAAGGCTAGAGAGTGTAACGTGCAGAGAAGTGATATTGAAACCATATGGGTTGAACTTGAGAACAAAAGACGTCATAAGCTTATTGTTGGGGTTTGTTACAATCCACCGAATAGGGATCAAAACTACATCGCCAAAATGCATGATGAAATTTCCTACATGTGTAAGCGAAAGAGGGTTCTCATACTAGGGGATTTCAATTACCCGGGTATTGATTGGGAGAACCTTTCATCTGGAAATCAGTATGAAAGAGACTTTCTTAAGTTGGTGCTCGAAAATTTTTTGTATCAGCATGTATCAGAAGCCACTAGGGGTACTGCTATTTTGGATTTAGTTCTTACTAGTTCTGAGGATCTAGTTGAACATGTTTCGGTGGGGGAAGAGTTTTCTTCCAGTGATCATCGTATCGTCAGATTTCACTGTAACTTTTCCTCGGGTGAGGTTGATAACAAAAGACTGGTTCCTTGTTTTCGGAGAACTAACTTTGATGTTTTGCGAAGAAGGTTAGCGGAAGTTTTCAAAGACCGGTTGGAATCAGTAGGGGTGGTAAGTCAATGGGAAGAATTTAGTACGAAGCTGTCCTCTGTTTTGCACGACGTCATACCCTTTGTTCGAAAAAAGCGTGTTTGTACATCACACCCTCTATGGTTCACGGATAGCGTGCGGAACCTTTATCTTGAAAAGAAAAGAGCATTCAGAGAGTATAAAAGTGGACGAGGTGACCTATCATTGTTTACTGATAAAAGAAGACTGTTGAAGAAAGCGATAAGGGATAGTAAAAAGCAAGTTGAATCTAGGTTGGCAGATAACATTGGCTCTGACCCAAAATCATTTTTTCGATACGTCAATAATGGATGTAAGGGGACAGTTGGCCCCCTCTCGATAGGAGGCTCAAAAGTAGAGAGCAATGTAGGCATGTGTAGTGCTTTCAATGACTTTTTCGCGTCGGTTTTTAATGGAGATAATGATATTCGATATACGGGTGTTGCATGGGGTAATAAAACGCTCAACGATATTCAAGTGGAAGACGTGGAGGTCCTAAATCTTCTAAGAAATGTATGTGCAAGCAAAGCACCAGGACCAGATGATATCTATCCCAGGGTTCTCAGGGAAGGTGCTAATGAATTGTTGGGGCCAGTCGCACAGATATACAGGAGTAGTGTTGCTGAGGGTATCGTCCCGAGAGATTGGAAACTGGCTAACGTTGTTCCGATATTTAAGAAGGGTAGTAGAGAAGTGGTGTCTAATTATCGTCCAGTGAGTTTGACGAGCTCCCTCTCGAAAATTTTGGAAATTATCATCAAAAGGCAGTTTGTGAAGTGGATAGACGAGAATAATGTATTGTCGGATAATCAGCATGGGTTCAGGAAGGGGAAGTCATGTGTAACTAACCTCCTTTGCTTCTATGATTACGTGACTAAGGCTTTGGGTAAGAGCAAAAATGTCGACGTTGTTTACCTTGATTTCCAGAAGGCATTCGATCGGGTCCAACATGGCAAACTCTTGAAGCGTTTACACGAGATTGGAATAGGGGGCAACTTGCTGAATTGGATAGAATCGTGGTTAAGAGATAGGTCGCAACGAGTTATGGTGAACGGGGAATTCTCTGGTTGGACAGACGTCACAAGTGGAGTTCCTCAGGGAAGTGTCCTTGGCCCCATACTTTTTTCACTTTTTATCGACAAACTCGATCAGGGTATCGATGGAATTACTAGCAAATTCGCAGATGATGTGAAGCTAATGGGGGTAATCGGAAATGAAAGCGATAGGGAGTTGCTCCAGACCAACTTAAACAAGATTGCAGCATGGGCAAATGAATGGAGCATGACGTTTAGCGTAGATAAGTGCATGGTCGCTCATTTTGGTTCGAACAACCCACGGTTCTCTTACGAGTTGAATGGTGTCACTATCCCGGATGCAACTAGAGTCACCGATTTGGGAATTCTCATTGACGAGCGACTTAAGTTTTCTGAACATTGTTCAGCGGTTGTCAAAAAATCGAATAGAATGCTTGGTCTCATTTTCAAAAAGGTCTCTTCGCGTTCTCCTAAAGTCATTCTTCCGCTTTTTCGAGGCTTAGTTCGTCCTGGACTGGAGTATGCTGTAAGGTTTTGGAGACCATACCTACAGAGAGACATAGACTTGGTTGAAAGGGTGCAGAGAAGAGCTACGCGTGTCCTTATTGGCACACAGGGCTTGAGTTATGAAGAAAGACTTCATTTTTTGAATATGTTTACATTGGATGAACGCAGGTGTCGAGGAGATATGATCGAAGTGTTCAAAATTTTCAATGGGATGGATAGGATGGACCATGAACTTTTAGTACACCGCCAATCGACTGCTTTTACAAGGGGACACCAGTATCGATTGGTGAGGGACAATGCAAGGTTATGGTGTCGCAGGGAATTTTTCTCTAATAGGGTTGTTAATAAATGGAATAGTTTACCCCCGGAGGTAGTAAATTGTAACACAATTGACACGTTTAAAAAGAAATACGATAAACATGTTGGGGTAAATCGAGAAGCTATCCATTCTTAGAATAAGACAACCATAAGTATTCTTTATGGGCATTGTATAATATTTTATCATGTGTATATATTGTTTGTAATTTGTGTTAATTGCATTTTTAATTGGGTTGCTGTATTTTTGAAACATATGACAACCATATTTTTATGGGCATCTTTTTATCAGCCACCTCGTTGGGCATTTTGCCTGTTGTGGCGTTGTATTTGTATTTGTATTTGTATTTTTCGTCTAAGAATATTAGTTATCGATGGAATAATAGAACACACATACACGTATGTAGAAAACACTCGAACCCCCCCCCCCCCAGTAACGTCGTTTATTTTGATCATGGCGTAGAAATTTTACTTCGGTTCTTGTGAGTTATTCCACAGAACGTGTTTTCTTTACTCATATTCCAAGATGAAAGAATCTCTTCTTTCTACTACTCTTTTAATATATAAGCTCCTAATTCATTTTTATTTCTAAGGCATAGCATATTTTTTATTTTATTTTGCGGAACTGAGAGAGTCGCCTGAAGGATCGTCAGAGATTAACAATGTGGGGGGGGGGGGCGGGAGAAGAGAATGAAAACAACAAAATGGAGTGTGAGTGGAAGAAACACGTTGGGAATTGAAATTCATGACTTGTTATTTCTTAGCTTCGAGTATAGGGGAAAACTAAAAAATAACATAAAGTAATGTTTGAGTGAAGGTAGTACATTACTGTAGAAGAACGCAGAGGGAAAAAGAAGTTTAGAGTACTCCGTAAAGAGGATTTCTGTACGTGCAACTGCAAAGAATCGATAATTTCATTCGATTCTTGTTCCCGTCTCTTACAAGCGACTGAAGTCTTTTCCTCTCTCTGAGTCTTATGTTTTACTGAACATCTTTTTTTTCCCAAATAAAAGTATAGTAAAAAGTCTCGAGAAATATACATACAATTCGAAAAAAAGGGGGTTTTAGGAGACTGCTGCTACTGCGAGATACGGGATCTGCGAGTTCGAAATTGGTTGTTTCCACATCGAAAGAGACCCAAGAATTTTTTGAGCGTGAAAAATATTCCATTTTTATTGCGAGACATTTCTCGAGACTGGGATTATATTTTATATAGGGACGGGTATTATGTCATAGTATGACGATTTGCCGAAGTTGTCAAACAGTTTCGTCGCGATATCTAAACGCTTGAATTTCATGAGAGTTCCATTTTTCCAGCTTAACATTCATTACGAGATTGTCACGAACTTTGGAAGTTGATTGATAATATGGAAAGCGCAAATGAAATTTCGAAATTTCCTATGTATTTTATATATAAAAAAAATAAAAATGGCAATCATACTTCGATCGACGGTCGTTAGAACAGCCCTTCGTTCCACAGAAAACGGACGTTATACTGAGAGGTAGGAACGTTTTAAAAAAATTAGCTTCGTAAGGGAAATTTATACCCTGACGGAATAAAAATTGTATTCACTCTAGCGTGTCAGCAGTTGCAGTGCAAATGCATCAGGTAGGAAAATGATGAAACTTTTTAATAATTAATTACATGCATGTATGCATCGAATTCTTCAACACTAGGGGTCACGGTGAAACAGGATTTCGGCAAACGAAAACCACTGATTTTCTACAAGTCTTTGCAGAAAAAAAAAATAAAACGGGACAGAGCTGAGTGCGGACATAGTATTGGATTGATATATTTTTGTAGGGCATTAAATTGGGTGCATAGGAAGCAGGGGGTTGTGGCATTTTACTGGCGAACCGTTGATCAATTAGAAAACTTCCAATTAGTAAAAGTTTCCAAATAACGTGTAGTACTCAGATATGTCATTCATGCCTAAAGTTGTATAGTTATCAAAACTCAATTAGAAAGTTGTTGCCCTGTCTCTCCTGATGAAAAAAATCCTGTTTCTAAGTGTTCACTGTTCAATAAAAATTTTAGAATATAATTTTACATTTTCAACAGTTTCCTTTTTTTTTTATGAAGGCGCATGTATTCGTGGCTCCAAAAATGCATTAGTGAACGATAATAAATCAACATCACCGATCACATGGCTTAGGTTCATTACGAGCGGGAATCGTAAAAAAATTCGAATAAGCGAACGTTTTTTTTAACAGCTTTCTGATGCGAAGATGGATTTAGGGAAGAGAGAAAATTCAACTGCCTATGCGGGGAATCGAACCCACGTCCTCTCACTCGCCGCGTGAACGCATTGGACACATCGGGTTTCACATCGCATTGATTACATATATCGCACATCTCAAAAATAGGGGACCGTCGTAAAATTATATGTTACGTGCAGCAGCATGATATTGCAACTTCTGCAGAAATCATGTTTCTGAGCCGATGACTACATTTGCTACGTTTATACGTTTATGTCCCTTCTTCAAATAAAAGCGGAATATTTTTTCAAGGCAACTATGTATTTCATCATTATGAGGTGAGGTCATGTATACATTGTCCATATGGAAAATGTAACATGTTACAACGTAGAATTTATGAGCGTCGGATTAGCTGGGTTCTAGAATATTTGTTTTTTTTATTATTGTTTTTGTTTTGAGATAGTATCAATTTTTTTATTATTATCATAAATGCTCAGTCCCGATGTGATCACGTTTAGCGACGTTCACTATATTAGGTGCAGTTTACCATTTCACCAACTTGTAGGATGAGCAGCCAATTAAGTCTCCTAAAAACAACCTCTCAAATATAATAGTTTTGTTATTTTGACGGCATGGAAGAATACCAACCACAGCTTCGTGGATGAGGGGAAAAAAATACTGTATACAGAGTAGAGATCATTTCCAAGAGAGAAACGCGCAGCTTTAATGGCCTTTGGCGAACGAGCTTGAGAAATATGAATGTGACCCTAGAGGAGGATTACACGGCTGTGCGTACAGAACTCGTTGTATGTTATTACCACCCCAGAAAAAAAAACACACACAATGGAAACTAAGGAAGAATAATTGTTGGAAGGAGGAGAAAAGTTCCCGTAAAAACAAACAAGAAAAGACAAACTAAATGGTAGAAAAATGTTGGAGTGAGGGAATCACTGAACCAAAGAGCGAAAGAATTATTTAATTTGTTGTTATCCTATGACACGTTTTACGCAAAACAGAGAAGGTTTTAAATTATCGTTGCACGTAAATAGAGTTGTATTCGGGAACACCGTTTGGCCCCTTAAGGCTGGGTCATTGGTATCCTTCGCGTTTATTCGAATTTGACTGCAATAAATGTTCATTTCTTCTTTCTTTCCATGCCGTTTGTAAACGTTTAATACATCACAATACAATGCTGCGAAAAAAACAAAAACAAAAATATTTTCTACGGATCAACTCATGTTAGTAATAAATAGAGCCCGGATTATATGCAAATGCATATGCACATATGGCATTTTGGCCTTTTTTAGCGTTAATGCATATAAATGCATAAAATCAAAGAATTTTCTGTATAAATGCATATTTTTGAAGGTTTAATTGCTCACGCAATTATTTTATAATTTTTCAAATAAATATTGTTCATAATATTTTGATAACATCTGTTTTTTTTCCCGCAGGTGAAATATAGTGAATTAATACATATTTTACGAATATTAACCGTTTTAATGTAAGGCTATTTCTAGAGATATGTCAAAGTGTTACATTTTTTTTTTTTTTTTTTGATATAGTGTCGAAATTCTTTTCTTACTAGTATTTTCTTCGTTATTGAGCAGCTACTACAAACTAAAAATTGAAAAATGCCTGAATAAAAAATATGTAGAAGTTATTTGCATATGCTGTATATATATATATACAAAAAGATTTATTTCAAGAAAATGGAAAAAAATTGAATTTTATATGAGAGTGAAAAATGTGTATTATGAAATATTCCTGTAACTTTGTATATTTTTTTATTTTATATTTCTCATGCTGCTTTGAGCTTATAATCTGAAGCTCTGTATATATTTTTTCGAATATTGTATTTTTAACATTTTTTCATTGTCTGTTTTTCGTCCAACATGTTTTTGAGAGGGCAGGCGTCGGGAAACAGGGCCGTCATTTCAACTTTTTCCAGGGTTGATCATTTGATCATTTTTGTCGCACCACGGTCATTTTCTGCACACGAGGGCTAATTAGACCGGAACCTACAATTTATTGCCGATTCCGAACGGCAGGCTTGTTTTTCATACTCATCGGGAGGTTGGTGCGCTAACCCCTCGATGGGGGACTCCCTGCGGTAGCAATTTTTGCTGCGGTCAAGTCGCCGTTTTTTGTTGTACCCCTGTGTCAGGAAAGTTTTCTGACAAGGACGAACTGGGTATCGAACTCGCGACACCTCTAAACATCCTTTGGTACTTTAGGCGAGCATCTTATCGACCGGGCTACCGCGCCCTTTTTCCAGGGGGAGGGAACAAAGCACGTGTACTCTCAATGTATGTATATATATATATTTGTACATATATATATATATATATATATACATCATTTTCAGTGTATTTTCAAAAGCCAGGAGAGGGGCTGGAACAAGGGTTCATTCAGGCATAGCCACCCTTCAGAAACGCTTACACTTTTCGAACCATGCATGGGGTTCCCCGATGAAGACCCACTGCATAGGTTCTATTACACTCTCATAAAATGCGGTATATATATACCGTATAAATATGCGTATATATATATATACCACATTTTACATATGCGGTATATATATATATATCGCACATATGCAAATAACTTCCACATATTTTTTACTATATGACATAGTGAAAGTGATGATAAGTATTTCATCACTTATGTGAATACATATGCACTGAGAAATAGAAAAGATGCCTCTTAAAAACACATCTGGTCTTTTTTGCACGGTGATTCTTTTTTATGATATTTTCTCAAGATTTTTCAAGATTTCTAATGCTATTTTGGAGTGTTTAATGCATATATTTCGAGATTTTCAGTGCATATTTTGTCATTTTAAGTGCTCATTTTGTAATTTAAGTGCTCATTTTGTAATTTAAGTGCTCATTTTGCAATTTAAGTGCTAATTTTTGCATTTTTAAGTGCTAATTTTTGCATTTTTAAGTGCTTATTTGCATATTTTTAGAGCATATTTTGCTCATAAATATGCTTTTTTGTGCATATAATCTGGGCTCTAGTAATAAACATATCCAGGATGTATATTGCTTTCGAAGAACATAATATAAGGCCGGTTCCACACTCACAGCCGCTGAAATACTTGTTTTTGAGGTGTTCCGAGGACATTTTGCGACGCTTTGGACAATATTCCTTAATGTTGATTTGTTTCAAGCATATGATTTTTTGAAATCAATTAAATATTCTTATTTAATGAGAAACATTTTGAATATTCGATCATGATAATGGGCAGTGGAATAGGAGCTCAAAGGGGTGGACATGTTCGCTTAAGGGGAGTCCTGGGGTTATTGCACAATAAAAGAAAACTCTGAAAGAAGGCTTTTATTGTTTTGGTTTCGCGCACCCGAGTATTTTGTTAGCTAATCAATTCATGCGGAAAATTACTATGCACGTTCACACAGTCTGCAAGCGTCCTGATGCCGTTTCTCTCGTGAGCATTCCTCTGACAAATTTCCAATGAATTTGTAAATGCGGGAACGTGTAAATATGGGAATTGTGCTGCGAACAGGTTTCGAACTTAGATCCTCACGATGAGTCATACAGGATTCTCACACAACAGCTTTGCTGTACACATTAATGTTCACATTCTGATTAGGATTCAATTGATATCGATCTCTAAATGTTACTTGATACAATAAGTCAGTATGTTATCGTCCAGGGCTACACCGTTAAGAATGCTGTTATGATGTACACTATATCAAAGCATTCCCTACATGATCTCCAGACACTTATTGAGGAGTCAAGAATTCAGGTAGTCAAGAAAATATTTATTCGTGAAATATGACATTTTTCAGATTCATGAAATTTGGGAATTTTCATGCTGACTTGCGGAACGTGGAATCAATTAATACCTTTCCAACCGGTTCCATGAGCAGTGGATATCGTTTTTATTTTCATCATCACATAGTTTTAACAAGGAGAAAGTACAAAGTCTGGAGAAAATCGGAAAGAAAGAATTATTCACTTTTCAAGAATTCAACGACATCGTCCAAGAACTTGTCCTGTTCCTCAAACATTAGCATGTGTCCGCTTTTCTCGTACATCTTCACTCGCAATCCCGGGTTCAGTCGAAGTGACCGTTCGAGGTACTCATCTCTGCAATGAATTAAAAGCGTTTCAAAATCTGTTTCACATCAAAAACTGCATAATTGGAGTCTTATATTTTTTGAAAAATCTTCCGCTTCCCGAGTTAAAATACCCATCCGAGAGAAAGTTTAGTTCTTTCTCTCACTCAACCGTATTTCTTTGGTGCCTAATGGATATAAAAGCGTTTTCTCGCAGCCCACTAATTGTGTAATTAATTAGCTGCTCTTAATTTATGTTTCACTTATTGGGAAATTACTATTTTTTGAAATTTTATTAGAAGAGAATGGCGGTTATAACTTTAAATGACTGTTTGGATCATTCTAATGATCTCTAATGATAAAATATCAAGTGTCGCATTTTATATGATTAGCTCGGAATTATTCTTCCCAAAATCATTCCATTCAGAAAGTCGTTATTGTTTTTGTAAACAAGCGCCACAAAATAGAAATTCGAAATGCTTACAGCACAAATACATTGTCTGCAGACCTGATGAGCAGAATTTCTCCTTGGTAAGTCACTTCCGGTTGAACGTAGAACTCAAGAGTTTCGGCGGCGTGCAGTAAGATATCGAAGTCGATGGTCCATTTGAATTTACCATCTTCTTTGGTCAGGTCGTGCGCTGCTTTCCTCATGAAAACTGCTTTCTGTAAATTGAAGGGACAGATATCGAATAAATTTGTGCACAGCCAAGTCATACGCAATCGATGTTCGACGACAAAAAAAATTAATCGATTCTCTTACGGCTGGGAATCCTCGACCCAGATTTATTATTTTCGATTTTGCTTGCAAGAGTGACATGTCTTTACGGAGCTGGCCGAGAAGCCTTTTCTGGCTCATCACCGTCTTCCTGGTGTATGCGATGGCCTTTTTGACGTAACTGGCGCAGTCCGGAAGATGATCAACCATCACTATCTTTTCAACGGCTTTCGGCTGAAAACGAAAAGAAAAAGAAAACATTAATAGCTAACATCCAAATAACTTTTGAGTGGAAATGAATTACCGATTCATAACGTATGTCATGAACATTTGAATTACATGCAAATAACGTCACGGTACTAAACGCTAATACAGAAGAAATTTAAAGTTTAAAGATTCTATATTTTTGAAGGTTCTTTATTGCGTTTAAGGTTTCGGATCAGAATCATACTAATGAGCATCTTTTTTTTTACCAAAGAAGTGACCCGACGCAGAGGCTGAAGTTCGCTGAAAGACTCCTTCAATGAGACTTTTATCTGAATAATATGCCGAGGTGAACTCGGAAAGAAAAGTCTACTGTTCTCCACCGAGAACTGAACCCAGTCCTTCTGCCAACCGGGCAAGCGCGCAATCCGTATATACCACTCCTTCCTCATTTATGCTCTGTGACATGGCGCACTCAAGTAGAGGCTGAGTTGCTTCCCCTAAACTTGAGTAAAAATTCCCACTCTTGCTGCCACTGTTTCCTCTATAAATGGTGGCAGTAGTGAGAAGGAGAAGGAATTGTCATGTATTAAATAGGCACCCTATTTTGCTCATAAGGGAAGTTTAACTTAAATCTTTCCAAGTAAAGATACCTCTACACATGCTCATTCCTTTGACCGGATGTAGAGGCACCTTGAATGAGCCTCGAATAAGCAGCACAAGCTTCTGTTTGACGAGCCAACCTTGTCTCTCTCATCGCCATTTCTGATCGGATTCCGCAGGAATATCTGGAGTAGCTCAAAAACAATGTCTATCACTTTCAAGAGCTACGGAGGTCGCGCAGTAGAGCAGAATAAATACCAATACTTTCAGGTCTAACAGTTTTCGCGCTCACAAAATGAAATTAATTAAGATGTTTTTAAAGTTTATGATCTCATCACTTGAAGTTGATGACTAGGGACACGTAAATTTAGCAAGCAAAAAAATCAAAATTTCACAAAAAAGTTTTGAAATTGGGAATTTCACATTTATTCGCTAAAAAACAAACAAAAAAAATAATTTCAAATTAAAAATTTGGCATTTGTTCACTAAAAATGACAGATTTTTTTTTGCAACGTACAATTACGACTATTTCTTAATTACAGCATGTTTTTAATTGAAATTGATAACTGCCCTTGAATTTTCCAGGGCATTTTCAACTTGCCAAACTAGGCTAGTCAGTTTGTTATGTGTTATTTGTAAGACGCTTCATACAAAATATAGGCAGTTCCGTGTTTACTATCACTGTTTCTTTGTTTCACATACATTCTTTGTATCACACTGATACAACTTTTTCCCGTGAATAATCGATTATCCGAACACCTCCAGTCCCCCAATTGTTTCGGATAATCGATGCTGTACTGTACCTATCAAAATAGTTTGGTTTAAACCCCCCCCCCCCGTATAATTTTGAGCCCTTTCGAATCAACTTACGTTCTCCATAGCTACAATGTGAGCTCCCACGCTAGAATAGCTATGACAGACGAATGATGCCTTGTCTATCGCATGGTCTTGCATAAACTTTTTCAGGTCCGGCGCGTTATCTTGCGGTCCATTGAGAGTACATGTTCTGGGACTTGTACCGTGGTGTCGTAAATCCAAAGAATACACCTGTAGTGTCAGGGGGGGGGGGAAACATTTTATAAGAATATATTTAGTATATAATGCATATATATGATAAATAAATAAAGAAATACATTTATTTATTTTATTTCATTTTAATTTAATTTGAATTTTTATTTATTTATTTTGAAGCATTTTATATGTATATAGGGGAAAACGACCTATAATGAGATACTTTTTCTAAAATAGCTTTGCTGATTCCCTGATGAACAATTTCGTAATCATAAAATTGATTTTGTACAGTATAAATATACCTGATTTGAAATATTGAGTAAATTTTCAGAAAAAAATATTGCAAGCACATACTCAAAAAATGATTTTATTAAAATGTTCGAATCGGGTGTTTTTGGAACAGGTTGCCCAATATGAGACAACAAGGGTTCCTAATATGAGGCACTATCTCATATTGTGCAGTCACACTAAGGAACATTTGCATGAAACATAAGTTATTTATTGAATTTAACTAATCGTGAAAATTGAAAAGATAGTATAACAAATTAAACTTTTTTTACGAATAACAAACATTGCACAAAAACACTGATTCTTTAATTTCTCCACAATCCTCGTGAGACCATCGAGAGCATAGCATACATCTTGCCCACTTCTCCCCATGGGTGTCCTCTGAAAATCGGGTTGAACAGAACATGCATTCTGGATTCGAGTCATCGTAATTAAAATCTGAGTCCTGTAGAGGTGGTTCTTCTTCATCGCACGTTTCGTCTTCACTCGAAAATCTTGTTTTTTATTCTTAGTTTTAGCCGACTCTTTAAAGGTACAGTTCCACCAGAGTGGGCTAGGGGACCCTTGGTAAGATAATTAATGTTAAAGATAATAAAAAGTCTTTGGCAGGACATAAACCGCAAAAACCACAGCCGGCGTGAAGGAAATCCCGTACTTGTCCGGACAAGTCGGTCCATCCATTACTTGACAACATGTACATTAACTGCACATGGCTGTGTCCGCTGCTGAAAATGCCACACTCTGGATCAGAGAGATTTTTAAAAACAAAAGTTTAGTAAATAAAGTCAAGAAAATAATTAGATGGATAGAAGACAATGAAGACAAAATGATCCCACGGACGCCTTATCAGCCTATAGCACAAGTACAAACTGCACCACCTCGCCGCTCACAAAGAAAAAAGAAACTGATCAACTACAATGAAGACTGACGGATAGCACAAGACAAGTATAATGTCATGGAAATCAAACGATTTAAATTGAGGATGAAATCGATTATGAATTTTAATCAATAATCTAATTTTAGAACAATAATCTAGAATTCTAGATAATCGTAAATATTTTACATTTTTTATAAAAATTGAAAAAATCTGTGTATTTGAATGCAATTTGTGAAAAATTATTCTCACGAAAAAATATTTTCTCTTTTTCTTTGGTACAGAAAAAAAAATATTTCAATTTACTGTCGATAGAGGACATGGCACGAAAGCAAATCAATGGAAATCACAGTTTTGTAAAATGTAGATTGTACGATTAACATCTCATTTCTGAAATTTCCCGTTAGTGGTACTTATATAAGGTTTTCATTGTGGCGCCCTGAATCGCCTGCAAAGGCTTTACGAACGTTTCGGACACGGAACAGAATGAAGGAAGTTTCGGGTACAAGGTTCTGTGATTTGTTTTCGCATCGCGTACTCTTTCAACAAAAATTTATTTTTTTCGTCCAGAATGAAAAATTCCCGTCATGACAACAACTTTCTGCCTCATTCAAATATACAAATTGAAATCATGGAGTTTTTTTTTTTTGGACAGAATAATTTGTAATAATGTGAGCTATTATTAATAGCTCACATTTTAGTATATAGAGGACAATGCACAAAAGAAAATGAATTTTGAGGAATTTTGACCCTGAACCGTTCTTTAATCTCTTTTGTGCACGAAACGTTCGTTAAGCTTCAGCCGGCGATTCGTGGCTGAGGTAAAACAACCTCACTAACAGTCTAACAGTACTTCATCCACCAATGCCAACATCACAATGTAAACCTTATGTAAACGCAAAATGCAGAAATGCGCTGTTAATTGTACACCTGCATCTTAAAGAACTGTGATTTGATTTTGTTCAGTGCCAGCTATTGGAAAAAAATGTTTCTTCTTTCATTCAAATAAAAAAATAATCCTCTTCATGAGAATAACTTTTTTTGCAAACCACATTTATATGTATATGATGAATTTGTTTAATTTTTATGAATTTTGAACTTTTTGCGAATTTATCTTCATTTAATTTTCGTTTATTTTTTTCAACCCTAATTGTGATCAGGTGGAATATTTTTAGGTGCAACAAAAGACTGTGCGGATTGGGATTTTTAACGGTTCTTTTTTTCTTTTGAAACGTCACTCGGTGTTACCTTTCTGCGATTCACCATTGCACGAAATTCTTAGTTAAGAAATATTTAGTTTAAAAAACACAGATGGCTACGGGAATAAAAATCCGTTCGTGAATTGCCAAAAAAATAAATAAAAAATGGATGGAAAAACGCAAACGAGGAAACTCTTTCTTGTGATTATCAAATAAAAGAAGTCAAAACCAATTTAAGATTAATAAAGTGTTTTCCCTCGACATCAAAATAGTTTGAAGAACTTCGTCATATTTAAAAAAAAGAAGTAAGAAAACTATACAAGATATACAGGGGGCGCGGTTGCCCGGTCGATAAAATACTCGCCTAAAGTACCGAAGGATGTTTAGACGTGTCGCGAGTTCGATACCCGGTTCGTCCTTGTCAGGAAACTTTCCTGACACAGGGTACAACAAAAAACGGCGACTTGACCGCAGCAAAAAATTGCTACCGCAGGGAGTTCCCCCCATCGAGGGGTTAGCGCACCAACCTCTCGATGAGTATAAAAACAAGCCTGCCGTTCGGAATCGGCAATAAATTGTAGGTCCCGGTCTAATTAGCCCTCGTGTGCAGAAAATGACCGTGGTGCGACAAAAATGATCAATGATCAAGATATACAGAAGACTGAGGAGATAGAGATTTTCCTACGCTAGAGCGTATATATGCCGCTCTAGCGAAGGAAAATCTCTATCTCCTCTGTAGCTTAGTGGTCAGAGCACTCGTCCGGCAATCGAGGGACCCGTGTTCGACTCCCGGTAGAGGCAGAGATGAGTTTTTTCCTTCCTTAAAAAATTTACATCTCAAATAATAAATATCTTCACAACATCCAGTCTTCTGTATATCTTGTATTAACAAGTGGAGAGCGACATTCATGTTATATAAGAAAACTATATTTACGGAAATGGTTTCGCTTTCTGATTAGCAAATCACTCACTTTCCTGCTAGTTCTTTCGCACATAATTTTGACAATTTCCCGAAACATTTCCCTGTTCCACAGGAAGCCGTGCAGAAATATTATCGGTGGAAGTTCCTTGTCGTTTTCGGATCGCACCGGATTGAATTCGTCATAATCCAAAACTAATGCGTCTTCCATATTCATGGTGTGTACTGTGAATTGAAGGATGAAATAGTAATAATTATCCTCGGCTGTTTTTCACCATAAATTGTAGCAGTATAGAGATTTTGTCACGAGAGAGATTGAGACACTCCTGTTACATATCATTTATACATTGTGGAGTAGTTTCAATATTTCAGTTCAAGACCACAAAATTTTATAATTCTATACAAAGACGAATGTTTCAGATATTTTGGCAGATTTTTTTGGCTTAAATCAAGAATGTTTGATACCGTCGCTGTTGTGGTCACCAATGTTTTCATTGTAGGTGTCTAATCAACATTTATTCGTGTAGGACAAGGGTGCAGCGCAACCTTTTCAGTCTGCGGGCGAGATATGCGGTATTTTTGCTGCTCACCGGCCAGAAATTTCTACATGTACGGGTGATCGTATAACCCCTATTTTATGAGACATTACCGTAATTTTGGCCGGCTCAATGTTTTTTCATAAAATGTCCGATTTTCTGCTCATTTTTAATCAGGCTTGTTTATTTTTTGAGATCAAGAAATCAGGATCATTTTCATGTCTTATAAATTACTGCCTTTGATTTTTTTTCTTATTTTTCGTTTGATTGGTTACTTTACTGGCATTTGATAATTTCTTCGCTGTAATTGGCAACTTTACTGCTTTCTATAATTTCTTTCGGCTGTAATTGGCAACCTTATTTGCATTTGACAATTTTTTTTAGGCGAAAGGTGGTAAAAACTCGTATGGATCACGATTTATCGCATTTCTCTAACGTAAATATGATCAATCTATATATTTATCGTGCTGTGGATTCTTTTCTACCGGAAGACATACATTTCGCGAGCCGGATGGAACCTCTTGGAGGGCCGTATTCGGCTCTCGGACTGGAAGTTGTGCACCCCTGGTGTAGAACGTCATACAGCCCCCCCCCCTCTGCTTTTGAGTGCGAACAAACATTTTTTTTCGAAGTTCGGTGCCTCTCAACGACTACTTAATCATACATGCACCTCGTAAACATTCCTCAGGGAAACTTTTGACGAATTGGAGCATGCTGGAATTTGTATTGAGAGTGTATGAGTGGCCCTAACGTATATTTATTTTCAGAGTTGTGTTTCGTTTTCTTGTGCCGCTATCTCCTGCAATATTTTAGAATGTTAATGAGTGATGAATGAATTTTCTTGTTTTGTGATTATTGTGTTTTAAATGTTTGCCTACTCACTCAATCAAGGGACGTTTTTTTTTTAATGGGAGACTGGCTTGCATTCACGCCTCGAAGCTTGAAAACTACAGCAAATCACTTAAGTCGATCACCACTGTGCTCGAAAATGGATGCGCGCTCAACGGAATGTCCACACGACAGCAGAGCTGCCATTTCAATCCTTTTCACGATTATATAACTTTCACCGATACACGTTATGAATGGCACAGGAAACGTCACTTAACCCCGTTTAAAATGTCACAACTTTTTTCAATAAGATTTTTTTCTCGATTTTGTGCAGTGTGGCAGTGCTTCCTCCTCTAACTCCGAGAAAAATAAACTGAGGCAGAAAGAAATACTCTCTCTATATATATTTTCTATTATTTATACTTCATTCAAACAAATTCCTAAGCAGAAGGGGGGGGGAGGTGAGTATAGACTTTGTGAACACCATATCTGTTTTTTTTTCTGTTATCAATATTAAAACAAAAGCTGGCTCCGCTCGCTGCCAGTTCATCTGACAGTTTGGGAGGTATGAAAAACAGTGAAAATTATAAATCAGTTACAAATATCAGTTAAAATTTTATATAATCATGCTTGAGTAGGAAAAAAACGCAGTATCTGGGCTCGTCATTGCCGAAATAAGAGAGGTTTTTAGTAAAAGCGAGGTATCTCGTAAATGCCGAAATACAAAGTATGACGCGATATCTCGCCAGCGCAGCTGAGATGGTTAATAGCTGTAAGACAACTGGGATTTTTACAGTGCAAGCGAAAGGCGATAAGCTCAACCACCGCATTTTTAATACTGAAAATCAATGGAAAACATGAGTAATCCCTGTTGTTTGTAGACACTCTGCACTGAGAAATAATAGTTACCAGGGAGCATGTCTAAAGTCGTCGTCTTTTGTACAGAGTAATGTAACTGAGAGTAATGAGTGTGTCTTAACCCTTAACGTCAGGGGTCTCTCTCTTCAACCTTTCAAACATTGCGGACCGTTTTTGAACTTTCCTTGAATCCCGCGGGACATCATATAGTGTCATGCTTCCTTATGTATTTAAAATTGTAAGATGGAAAACCTAGATTGTGTGTATCTATTGCCCCGTGTGCAGTTGGGGTCTTAAAGTTAAAAACAGAGGACGCCAAATTACTGAAGATTTTTTTTATTCTTAAATAATTTTTCTTTCATTAATTCTGAAATTACTTCATAGTTCTGAGATTACTTCTATTATTATGAGGGGTGGAGTTCCAAGCATTTCTATAAATTCGTGCAATTGCGTATATTTTCTTTTAATTTAATCATCTTACAATGTTTTTCACCTATATTCCTAAAAATGGTCGGTGGGCTAAGGTGAGAAGCTCCAAGGGCAACATCTGGTCCGCTACGCCGGTGTTGAAGACCCCCCCTCCCCCGCCATACGTAAAAGGCAAATTCCAAGATTCTCGGAAACATATAGGAAGTTTAGCTAGAATATAGGGACAGAAATCTCTGGGGTTTCCCCGAAACTCACGATCCACGACTATCATGCTGATCAAGCATCTAAAAAAGTCAAACGTGGTAATGACTCGAGTAACACTTATTTAGCCTTAATTAAACGTCAAATTAGGATTGACTAACAGATCTTGAAATTAATCTAGAATGAGATCATGAAGCAAATACACACATTTAGGGACTTACCGTATTCCGAAATTCCTATTCTCAATTGGATTTAATTATTTTGGATTCGTGTATTCAATACTGAAAAGGAAGCGATGGATTGCTGCTGCTTGCTCTCTATATCGATATCTACTCTATATATTTCGATATCCACGACGTGATATCGAAAGCTCAACCCCTGCTAATACGTATATCGACTATGACCCCGATCGTGGCAATTATATTTCAATCAAGTACGTGACTCACAGCAACATCTTCGACCGAATTTATCCTCGTTAAACTTATCCGAGAATAGCTTGAATTAATCGTTAACGAATTATTATTACCTTTTTTACGAGAATTTGACGTCATTTAAATCGTGTGGATATTTTGATGCCTTCGCAAAAGTCGCGTAACGAATGCCGTAACAGTTCTGTCTCGGTTTTGGACTGCATCAGATTGAACTCGTCATAATTCAAAGTTCATGCTTCTTCAATGGTGACGTAGAAACTGTAAATTAAAGAATGGAATGTAATAAAGATCACCCTCTGTGGTTTTTTTTTCAAAATCAACTACAGTGGAACCTCATATTTATAGGTCCGTTATACGACTTCCACAATTTATACGACGTTTGACTTCGGCCTACACGTATCAATATTAAAACAATTCATTTATTCGACTTCTCTCAATTCACTTCGTGAAAAAGTCATTCATATCTACCAAATGCGACCAATATCTGTAGACAGTGAAACGTTGTTCAAACAGTGTTGTGATTGGTTAAGCCTTCCACTTAGAGAGGGGATTCGTGATCGTATAGGAAACAAAGAAATACGCAATTAAAATATCCAAGGGACGAGACGAGAGAAAGTAGTTTTACATAAATAAATTATGTCTCGTGATCATTAAAATACAATTTCGAGTAGCCTACATCGCGGTAGTTAATAATTTAGAAAATAGAGCTCTAAAATCTTAAGATTTAAATCACCTGCCGGATGGCGTAATTGCAGTCCCTACACTCTTAGAAACACAAGAGGCATTAGCACGCCGTTGATTGGTGACTACGAGCAAGAAAGATAAAGAGCCACGAGGGACTGAGTTTACTGAATTTCGATGGGGGGAACGAGTCCCCATCCCCCCCCCCCAAAAAATATTTTTCTTTTATGCTGAAAATATATATTTTTTTTAAATTAAAATTTCGGAGCATTAGTTTATATGTTTATGACGAGTTTTCCCTAGTAGTACATACGGAGTACTAGTAGTACTTAGTACATACGGAGCCTTTCAGACGATGCGAAATGTGCCCGCAACTTGGAAGTGCTCGTGAGGGTCCGGACAGTGTCCGCACATGTCAAAACGGGCTCCGTATCCGCACAAAAGGTTTGTACATTAGGCTAAATGGGGGTATTCACACGACGCGCGTACGGATAGTAATCGCCCGTATTATTGTCTATTTTTAAAAATTATTTTGGCTGGAAATTTTTTGATTATTTGCCGTAATTACCCTCAAAAACACCATATGAAGGACTCTGTTCATTAACAGGAAGTACTTACATACGTCTATCCCTCCGTTTTTATTCTGAGTTAAACAAATGTAGCAACCGTAACTTCCTTTCGTCCATACTTTACAATTTTATACAGTGAAACCTCCCGACAACGCCACTGACGGGACTGTGAAAATGCTGCCACTATTGGGAAGTGACCGTTATTGGGACCGAAATATTATTTAAAAAAAAACACTATAAAATTTGAGATCTTTTACACGTAAAATGATAATTCATTCTGTAATTCATTACGATAATTATATAATTGATTATATTTTAATGCATGATACATTCCCACTTACAATGAAGTGGTTCGCAGAGCATTTTCAGATCACTTAAATGGCCCGCAGCACAACTATAGCACAACTGTATCCAGCTAACATCTGTACCGGGAAAAGGAAGCGTCCATCATTCTTCCCCCGCCCCATAGAGTATTTTTCTTATATAGCGGTATGCATATTTTTTTCCGACTCCGTGTCCATAGTGGCCGTTATTCGGATATTATCTGTAATGTAAAGGCTATGGGATGCATTCGTTTCCAACAAAATGCGGCTGTTGTTCGGAGGTGACCGTTAGAGGAGTGTTTACTGTACTTCAGTAATACAATAAAACTTGAAAAAAAAATTAAATACTTTTATGAAACAGCGCTATTCACGTACGGTGTTCACTGGGTGAAAACAAATTCAGCCTTTAAGATGAGGGCGAAATGCCCACAATTACAAATATGTGCTCGTGTGAAAAGGCATGTGGATCCGAACCTGCGTCCGCATTCGCTCCGTGTGAAAAGGCCCTAAGGCGTAAATACTGTATAACTACTCAAAGTTGATTTCGCACTGTAACACGTTACAACAAAAACTACTTTTGAAAAATTAAATGACGTAAAACGAAAAGAACATTATTAAATGACATAAATGACGAAAGCAAAGCAACTACTCCACTGCAAGTAGTCAACTGAATGGTTCTGAAGAGTTTCCCCTGGCGCTTTCGCAAGATAGCAGCTCTGTACATGCGAATTGGAGAAGGGGACGAATTTATGGCAGGTGACGGATTTCGGGCAGTTACCCTGAACATTCATTTTGACATTAAACCTCGGAAATAGCTAACAGAACTTAACGTTCTTCTAGAATGAGACCATGAACTTATTTCATGGACTTACCGAGTTCAGATATATTCCTATTTAATAGGGTTTGATTACATGTATTCAGTAACACTAAAAAGGAAGCGATAGATCACTGTTGTTGCCGACTGCTCTTTCCGACTTGATATCAAGAGCTCAACCATTGTAATAACTTAATTTGCGAGTTCGGCAATTATATTTCGATTAAGTACATGCCCTCACAGTAACATCCCGAAGCAGATTTATTATCCTCATGAACTCAAAGCAAAACTTCAGAAATATAGTCCACGGTGCTTAATATGATTACATCGGGATTTCTCATAACAATAACCTAATGATAACTATACGTGAAAAAAGTCCCGTTTGTAATGGTGACCATACATTCCGTTTGGTCAAACGAACCTATGGTTAACACACGTTGGCAAGATAAGATGACTATTTTTTCCCACATAATTAGTTGCAAAATGTTCAATCGTTTCCCTTTTTTCCCATTCTTTATAAAACGGGACTTCTTTTCTTTCCATAAAACTAAAATCTAAAAATTTTTGTTACTCAGCAATTGTGAGGTGTTACAATGGAACTTTCTAATGCATATAACGACTACGGCATTTTTGTTAATGTACAGTGCGTTTCATAGATGTCTTTTTCTGAGAGAAAGTCTCTCAGAAAAATGAAATTTGAATCTAGTCAATTGAAAGAAGCTGATCAAGAACTGAAGGAAAATTCATTCTTCTTGGTCATGCATTTGCCTTCTCTTATAGAAAGGCCATTGCAGAAGTAGCTCCAGATGTGTATGAATCTTGGCGAATATTACGGTCAAATTACGATATTAACTTCAGAAACTGTTAACAAGAGAGGGGAAGAGATAACATATTGTAACCTCCTACATAGTCTCATAGCTTGATAACGATAACTTACAAGGAGAAAAAATAAGTTTGATTAACCTTAGCTTCAGAATGCGAAAAACAAACTTTCGACGGGAAAATTTTTGATATCATTATCCGAGGTCGCGATAACTATAAACGGTTTCCCCCATTTTATGATATTGGTCCGTTCCTTACTTAAGTTATAACAATTCCCGAATGACAGCATTATCCATGGTCCTAATAAGGGGCGTCGACTGTGAATTACACCCTCCGGAAATCCAAGGCAGACTCATCATCCGTCATTACCGTGACGTCAGTATTATCGCTTTATGTCAAAGTCGAGTTGCTATATCATCGCTGACGAATAACATCTTCCTTTGCCAATCTTTGCTAAGTTCGCAATCCGTGCGGCAACTCCATATTGCACATTAATGGCGGACGATCAGTCCGCTTGGGATTTCAAGGTCACTTTGTACAGTTTGAATAAACCGTAAAAACCTGTTTTTTTCTTATATTGACTTTCATGACCTGAAAATGCCTCTCGAAACATGATGGAAAATACATGTTGCACTCATCTTGCTAAAGAATTTTGTCCGAATTAATTAAACGGTTTCAATATACCCGTGTATACACAAGTAGCCTTTTGCATCATAATTTAAATCTGAAAATAATTGTGATAAATGGCTAAATACATGCTTAATTAAACTATTACTATCCACTAATGAATCGCGTAACCATTCCTTAGGAGAAATTCTTGGTAAAAAAATTGGTACATGAAGGAACGTGTGTGTGTGTGGCCCTAACGTGTTTATGTTGTCAGTTATGCTTGTTTCGTGTTATATCGGCGCTGCCATCTTTCTCACATATTTTGAAGTGAAAATGACAAATACAAGATATACGGAAGACTGGATGTTGTGAAGATATTTATTATTTGAGATGTTAATTTTTTAGGGAAGGAAAAAACTCATCTCTGCCTCTACCGGGAGTCGAACCCGGGTCCCTCGATTGCCGGACGAGTGCTCTGACCACTAAGCTACAGAGGAGATAGAGATTTTCCTTCGCTAGAGTGTATATATGCCGAACGGAACCGTGCAATGGACGGTGAAACCGATCAGCTAATAGCTCATGGACGACGAGCCACCAGAGGGCTATATATATGACATGAATGTCGCTCTCCACTTGTTAATACAAGATATACGGAAGACTGGATGTTGTGAAGATATTTATTATTTGAGATGTTGAGCGACATTCATGTCATATAAAATGACAAATGCTTGAATTTGCATGTTATGTAGGTATTATGTTGTAGGTCTGGCTGCTCTCTGCGGAAAGACATTTTCTTGTAATGGGAGACCGGCCCAGATTCACAGAGTTCGAAACTGGATCCCCGTGATGAGCGTCCATCCCGATGTGCCCACATGAGCTTACACCTACACACAGATTCTGACTACTATACGACGGATATCGATCATGAAATATGATACATCTGAACATCCTTTAATATAGTAAGTGGGTATGTGTGACTCCGCTGTCGGTGAGTGTTCTTCTGCTGTTCGGGAAAATGTTTTCGTTTCTTATAGAGTCAACTTGTTATTTTGTATGTGTCCGTATATTCGTTTTTATGTGAAACGTACGATGTCTTACTTGAACTTGATAACTTTATATCCAGCTAATCTTTGGAATTCAAATAATTACTAGAGTCAGAATTGGCCACGCATAAGTATGTTGTCATCTTGAGCTACCGCAACCTTGAGAATCCTCTCGGAATACAATCGGACCTCGTTGGAGCGACCCCGATGTCACGCCAACCCCGATTAGTGCGTATTAAATCGTGATTTGATATAACGAAAAACTTGTTATATTGCCAAAACTTTGCGAAAGAAATGACATGTAATCAGGGTTTGACTGTATATATAATCTTGCGGTACTCCTGTTTGATCCCCGGGCGGTTCACTATCTCCTTTCCCTTGACAGGCGTTACATACCGTTTTAGGAGTCACAATTTCACGAACGACACACACACACGCGCGCGAGCGTATATCAGAAAATTGTTCTTAATGGCATTGTCATTCAAATATGGCGTTTCACATTCTTGAAATTCGGGAATTTTCATGCAGACACACAATACGTTTGATGAATGTATGCATTTCCAACGGCTCCATAAAATTCGCAGATCATTTTTATTTTCATCATCACATATTTTTAACAAGGAAATAGTGCAAAATCTGAAGAAAATTAGACAAAAAATTATTCACTTTTCAGGAATTCAACGACATCGTCCAAGAATTTTTCCTGTTCCTCGAACATTAGCATGTGTCCTACTTTCTCGTACGTCTTCACTCGCAATCTCGGGTTCAGTCGCAGACACCGTTCCAGGTATTCGTCCCTGTAATGAATTAATCAATTTTCATGATTTGTTTCACATCTAAGAGCTTCATTTTCTAAAAATCTGTAGCAATTTCCCATCAATACTTTAAAAAAATCTTCGACTTCAAGATTTGAAATATCAATATCCCATCTTAATGTGTGTGTGTGTGCTAAGTTCTTCTCTCTCTCTCTCTCTCTTTACCGTAGTTCTTTGGGACCTTCTGAAAATAAAAGTGTTTTCTCGCGTCCCAAAAATTGTTGTTGCAACAGCAACTAAATTATCGTTCAGCCAATGGGAAATGAAATATTTTCTTGAAAGTTTAAAGAGAGAAGGTACTGGTTTCAGTTATAAATAACACTGTGTATTAATTATTTTGATCTTAACCTCTTCATACCTGAGCCAAACCTGATACCCTTGATACCTGCCAATACCCTTTGAAAAAACACAAAAAAAAAAAAAATTAAAGGTGGTTGTTGCACGATGTGGACTTCCCTTGCTTTCCTAGAGGAAAAAACCTTTGCCTTAAAGTAATTTAAGCCATTTAAAATTTTTCTATCTACTTTAGGCCCCCATTTTTTTTCAAATTCTGTGAATACACTCACTAATTCTGTGATACTCACTTCAACGAGAGCTTTTAGGATTTTAATTGCTGGCTATTTTTTTTTGCTTTTTTCGAATTCTAACTTCAACAACATGCAACCTTTTGAAAAGTTACCAAATTTTACCCTTAGTTTATAGCAATATTTTTTAATTCATTTTAATGAGAAATCCTCTCGTTGGAGCATGTAACACTCCAGTGACACGCAAAGTCACAAGACATTTTAACGAGTGTTCCTTGTCTGACAAAAAAAACATATTTTTGAGAAAAGAGATTTCTCACCGGCTGAATTTGGATCTGAATTAGTTTTTTTGATTTTTTTCCTTTTATTTCGCCCTCTGATCCTTTAGTTTAAAGACATGTTGTTTTTCCTCTATATTTTCTGGACTTTTCCATGTCCATAGAAACAACATTAAAATTAAAAACAAAAGAATTTAATTGTATTCTTCCTTAAATAACGTGATTAAAAAACTAAATTTATGTAGAAATGAATGAAGTTTATTGTTTTGTAAATTAAGTTTGGGATCTCACTCGTTCGGTAGAAAAAATCAAATGTTTTCATGTAAAAAAAATCTATTTTTTCGTAATTAATGAAAGCGATGCTCCCATACGGAAACATTGGCCGTTAACAGGCCAATGCAATACTTTAGCATATACGGGGGTAAAGGTAACAAGGCGTATATCACTTTACTGGCGAACCGTTGATCCTAGAAGCATACTTTCAATTACAAAAAGTTTTCAAATAATGTGTAGTACTCAGATATGCCATTCATGTTTCAAGGGGTTGTTTATTTATTAAAATGAAAATGTAAACTTCTATACAGTCTCCATGTGCCTCAAAACCAAATAAGAAAGTTGTTACTTCGTCCCTGCTATGCAAACCAAAAAAATTCCATGTTTCTAAATGTAATATTCACTGAGATCAGGAAAAAAACAGGAAATTTGGGCTTTTTTTTCGAATTTGAACATCTCGGTGACACGAAAACGCAGAGTTTTTTTTTTCTGGTAGCATCAAGAGAGACAGGCCATTACTTTTCTAATTTGGTTGTAGGGCACACTTTGACTTTTAATTATATACAACCCATTGCCACACGAATGGCATATCTGAGTACTACACGTTACTTTTAAACTTTTTCTAATTGGAAGTATGCCCATAGGATCTACGGTTAGCCAGTAAAATGTTTAAAAGCACTTTTAGTGTAGGTAGAGCAAAAACTTGAACGCAGCTAGTCGCAGAAAACTTTATAATATTTAAAAACTGAAAATATGAAACAAATGCACCCAAATTTGTCAAAAAACACACACCCCCCTCCTTGTTAAATAATTAATTAGAGTCGATATATTTACTTGGACCTTTTGAGATAGGTACACATATGTCTACCACAGGTCTTAACTTGCAAAAATATAATCATTTAAAACCATTAAAAGCGAGGTACACATGTGTACCTCTGAGGCGAAGAGAATAGCAATTATCTCATTTTGTATGATTTGCTCGGAATTATTCTTCATAAGATGATGCAATCATATAAAATCATTGTTTTTGTGAACGTACAGCACTAGTATACTGTCTGCAGACCTGATGACCAGAATTTCTCCTTGATACGTGACTTCCGGTTGAACGTAGAACGTCATAGTTTCTGCGGCTTTCAGTAGATAATCGATGTCGATTTTCCATTTGAAGTTACCATCTTCTTTGGTGAGGTCGTGCGCCACTTTCCTCATGAATGCTGCGTCCTGTAAATTCAAAAGACAACTATATCCAGTTCACATTCACGCATATCTAAGTAGTACGCAATCGATGTTCGATGAGTAAATAGTATCGATCTCCTTACGCCTGGGGATCCTTGACCCAGTTTTATTATTTTAGATTTAGCTTCTGAGAGTAGCGTGTCTTTACTGAACAGGCTGAGAATCCTATTCTGGATGTGCACCATCTTCCTGGTGAATGCGACGCCGTTTTCGACGTAACTGGAGCAGTCCGGAAGGTGATCAACCATCACTATCTTTTCAACAGCTTCCGGCTGAAGAAGAATCCAAAAAAGAAAGCATTTCAACAACACGAGTGCTAGCAATCAATTTCCAAAATAAAAATAAGACTATACGTTTCATTCTTCAAGTGAAATTGGTTGTTGGATTTAAACCAGTGTGCAGCATGAAAAATAAACAATTATCTGATATGATAACACGGTGTGAATTGTATGCGTCGTCATAATAACGGTTGATATGTTTTTAAACAGACAACTTATGACATCCAAAGCAAAAAAATAACAATAATCGCTGGGGGACCGACCTTGTTGCCACCTATCAAATAAAAAGCAACTGCAATGAAACACCTCGATACAACGACACTCATATTTTTATCGTTATATCGAGTATCGCTATAGCGAGGTTTCGCTGTAATTGTTATAATTCTTCAAGTAAAATGTGTTTTTTTAAACCGGTATGCAGCATGCAAATAAATAGTAACGCACGGTATGACAACATCTATTCTTTAAATTAACATTACTCAACCCTGTGCATTTCATGCACCATAATGTCAATTATCAAGAAGTCGAACTATGTTTACCACTAAATGATTTTAGTTGCAACATAAATGTATTGTAATCGGTATTGAGGGGCGCATAAGATTTACATCTCTATGCAGAATGAAAATAAATAACACATGGTACCATACCACATATTTTTATTTTTCATGCTGCACACAGTCAATTTTACTGGAAGAATCCAAAACAGATCGTTTTGTTCTCATTCAATAGATGGCAGTGGGGTGTCCCAGCTCCAAGTTTCTTTGTTTCAATAAATATTTATGTATTTCTTATATACAAAAATGTCGGAACGGGGAAGCGAATAGAAGTCGAACTCCTCCATAAATGTTCTAGGCAACATAGTTTTATCATTTGGACATGAGCATTTCATTTGTATATTATCATTATCTGAATTTTTTCATTATCCCATGTTTTTTATTTAGTTCCCGAGGAGGCGTGTCTTGTTACTTTTGATGACAATGATGTGGCCGAAAAATTTATCTATCTCTATTGCCGCCACCTGGAGACCATTCGCCGAAGTAGAAAGTTTGCAATTTGTTTACACAGCAAGTCAAGTTACTGCATGTGTTTTGATCCCGACTTTGTGGTATCCCGCCTGTGCGCTTGCTTGGTTTGCAAGAGGTCATGGGTTCGATTCTCGGTGAAGACAACGGAATATTTTCCCAAGTTCTGTAGGCTTACTTTAATGGTCATTTTCAACTTGTCAAACTAGGCTAGTCAGTTCTCTGTGTTATTTGTAAGACGCGTGATACAAAATATAGGCAGTTCTGTGTCTACTATCACTGTTTCTTTGTTTCACATTGCTCCTATAACACTGGTACAATTTTTTCCCGTGAATAATAGATTATCCGAAAAATCAGTTATCCGAACACCCTCAGTCCCCAATTGTTTCGGATAACCGATGCTGTACTGTACCTATCAAAATAGTTTGGTTTAACCTGTCCCCCCCCCCCGTATAATTTTGAGCCCTTTCGAATCAAAACTTACGTTCTCCATAGCTATAATGTGAGCTCCCACGCTAGAAAAGCTATGACAGACGAATGATGCCTTGTCTATCGTATGGTCTTGCATGAATTTCTTCAGGTCCGGCGCGTTTTCTTCCGGTCCATTGAAAGTACATTTTCTGGGGCTTGTACCGTGGTTTCTTAAATCCAAACAATACACCTACATTATGAGAAAAAAAAAAGAGGCGGCGTTATATAAGAATTTTTTATTGCACTGTCACATACCATACCGCATACAGTGGAACATCCAATAGCGGACGCTTCCCGTTAATGGACACTTTTTTTGATCTTCGGTGCCTTGGAGTATGGATTTAATGTATTTCACTCCCTGTTTAGCGTCCACTCTCGATAGCGGTCAGTTATTATCAGGCAAACTCTTATTTTTTTCCAACTCTAATTTATTAATTAAAACTGAGTGTCGCTATTACAACATCGCATTGAAATATAAGTGAGACGCAACCGGTCGATTACTCGGAAATTTGAGCTAGGAAAGGTTTTTATTTGTGATTTTCATATTTAGAGCGATCAAATAATCTATCTTAAAAATGCCTATGGCTAACCACACTATAAAAGTTTGTTTACAAAACTTCAAAAATGCAAACAATAATCGGTTCCATTCGAGAAAATGCAACCAATCAGTGTATAGGTTGTATTCTTTACAACAAAGATCTTTTACAAAACTTGGAAAAAAAAACCAATAAGCTTGTTGATTACATTCGCTGGAATGGAACTGGTACTCTAATTGGTTGTATTTTTCAAGTTTTATAAAATAAGTTTTATCATACTTCTGTTGTAGTCCCGGCTTGATAGTTAGAATTGGTCGAAGAATGTTGGCTTTCACGATCCCAAAAATATTTTAAATAACTCACGAAAATTTCTTTAAAACTGTTATTTTAAAGTTATAATTTGTTTTCTTTTAGTGTGGATACACGAGTCCGTCACTCACTTTCCTGCGCGTCCATTCGCTCAGAGTTTCGGCTATTTCTTGAAATATTTTCCTGTTCCACAAGTAGCCGTGCAGAAGTATTATCGGTGGCAGTTCCGTCTCGTCTTTGGATTGCACCGGATTGAATTCGTCATAATCCAAAGTTAATGATCCTTCCATATCCATGGTATACACTGTAAAGTGAAGGATGAAATGGTAAATATTATCCTCTCTCGGCTATTTTTCACGATAAAACAAGATTTCGTCACGAGAGACATTGAAAATCTGATACTTACAATGAGGAGTCATTTCAGTATTTTATTTAAGGATCGAAAATTTTTACAAGTCCTTAGAAAAGTTAACGTGTTTGGTTGAATCGGTTTTCTGTGATCTCAAACTATGAGGCGTGAATGTGAGCCGATATCCTCGTTAAAAAGTCTCACTAAAGAGAGCAACAAACCTACAGTGGAACATATATTTAATCACTGCTCTTCACTCATAGTTTGAATGAAAAATCGCGATAGTGAGAGATCGGACTGTGCTGTCATCTGCCTTCAACATTTTGACGACAAAAGTGACCGAATCCTGAATTTCCGTATTTTTTTAGTATCGCGTTGACGGTCTACTTGCTATCTTTCTTTCTTTCGAACCGAGCACCCCTCGTGCCTATCGCCATGGACAATTTACTACCAAATGAATTGTACATCTAACAGCTGGTTGTATATATCAACCAACTGTTAAATGTATGGATAGCGGAGAGTGACATCATATCCTCGGACAAGTGAGTTGTGCCAGAAATGTGAGTTTGTGTAGGTATGTTATGCTGTGTCTGATTTTTTACTGATGCCATCTACACTTCAGGAGAGAAGTGAGTAAAGTAAAATGATTAAATATTTGTACCGCTTGTAGGCCTGTTGCTCTCTGTGGCGAGACATTATAACGGGGAGATGGGCTCGATTCAGGCCTCGAAGTTGGAAAACTGCCGAAAACTATCTTCAGCCGACCAGCACTGTGCCTCCAACGGGATTCGTACGTTGATCCCCACGATGCGAGTCCTTCACCATGCTCACACAACCACACAGAAGTCATCCTAATGCAGGGCCGTCTTGAGAGCATCATGGGCCTCCGGGCCAAGTGATTTTTCCGAGGCCCTACCTCGCAAATTCTTGAAGAAAAATCCAACTTCTAATTTTTTTGAGGCGTTAAGCCGGCACTGTCCTAATGACTACTATAGAATAACCGTACATACACCGCGTACACATTCCTCTGCGGAATTTGTAATTAATTAGTATACGTCGAAACGTGTTTTCTGAGTGAGGATAGGGTGTCGTTAGCTATGATAAATTTTTCCGAATGAGAATTTTTCTGAGGGTAAAATCCCCTGAAGTTGTTTGAAAACCTTCTGAACCCAATTTTCTAAAAAAATGTGCCCCAATTCGAAAAATACCTGAAATAACATGAAAAATTGGAGAAACATTAGGTGTTTTTTTTTCAGTAATGCAAACAATTTCTATGAGAGAAACATATTCTTATTTAAAACAATAATTTTTATAGAAACAACCTAATGTTGAACGAATGAATATTACTTTTTTCCTAGAAGAGGATTTGGTAGCAGTTGAGTATTTTTCGAGTAGGGTCAGCCTATCGTAGGTGTGTGTGTGTGTGTGATACTAACGTATTTATGTTGTGAGAAATAAGCGTGTTATGAGTCATACTGCCTTCTATATTTTAAAGTGAAAATCATCTCAACGACTGTAAGACTAAGTAACAACTGTTATTTTACGGCTCGAAGGAAAGCCATTTAGCCTAGCCACCATATCTCTAACATTGCAATGTATGAAAATTATCAGGGAACCACTCTAATCGTTTACAGACATCCAGAATGTACTGTGAAATAGTAGTCACCAGGGTGGGGGCATGTTTAAAGTCGTCGTCCTTTGGCAAAGAGCAATCGCTTATCTCTTGAGTGAATGTGTTTTAAAATGTGACGTAATATGCAAATTCGAAAATTCTCGAAATCATATACCACCTGGTGAAATTTAGTTGGAATATTGAGACAGAAATAGATGGGGTTTCTGAAACTCCGGTGTTGCTTAACCTGTGATCCGTTACTTTAATGCTGACCAAACATCTAAAAACATTGTTCCTTGTATGAGTCGACTGCTATTCACTTCGCCATTAAATCGTTAAATCGAATTTTGTTAGCAGAACTTGACGTTCATCTGGAATGAGATCATGAAGCAAATACATTATAGACTTACCAAGTTCCGAAATTCCTATTAAATTATTCGTGTATTCAATACCTAAAAGGAAGCGATTGGTTGCTGCTGCTGCTGCCGACTGCTCTTCCTGACCTGATATCGAGATCTCAACCCTTGCTAATATGTATATTGACAGGGGCGCGGCAATTATATTTCCATTAGCCATCCATTAAACAACTCGTAGCGAATTCGGTCACGAACCTATGAACCCTATACGAGACTTCCAAATAGTTTCTATAAAAGTCATAAACAAATAATCTGTTTTTTTGCTAACTTAGGCAAGCTTTGTGCGATTTGTAAATGCCTCTTAAAACATGATGGAAATGTATGTTGCTTTGCACTTTTTATCTTGATGAAAAATTTGGTTCGAATTTAATGTATGGTTTCAATAGACACGTGTATACACGAGTAGCCTTTTCCATCAGTTTAATTCTGAAAAAAAAAATATTTTTACAGAACTCATGCACTATACGATTACTATCCTCACGTTTAAGTCGTGAACATTCCATTCCTCTGAGGGATTTTTAATGAATTGGTGGTTGCCAGAGAGATATGTGTGCATGTAAAGGGTGATTCAGAACTGATGGTCACAAATTTTTAAGGAGTGATAGAACACATTCAAACAAGCAATATTCGTCACGCAATGAATAATCGTTACGCAGAAAGTGAACCGCTAAATCCGTAATTCACAACGTTGGGCCCCCACCCCACAGGAAGGGCAATATAATTTCTAAGGGAGGGCAATTCGATTTTTTAAGAGAGCAATCATAATTTATGAAAATTCATATTTGATGAAATATTTTTTTTCATAATTGATAAAATTTCATGTTTGATAAGTACAATGAATTATAAGGAAATAATTTTTAAATTATAAGACTCATTCTGTTATTAACTATGGAATCTTAATTCACAAATTACTCGAAGGCTCCACACCTTCAATTGAAGAACATTTTACAACCTGGCACTTATACGCGCGCGACGATGCGTCTTCCGTCATACCAACCCGTACAGAAGTAAAAAAGGACACATCGGCTCTCTCCTTCTATTATCAAAATTGGAACAAAAGCTGACTCCACCCACTGGCACTCGATCTTGCAGGTTTGGAGGTGGGAATGTTGGAAAATATGTTAGCGGTCAAACTTGCCGTACAGAGAAAGCTCAGCTCTGCATCGCTAAAATGAGAGATCTTTAAGGAGGGGAGTGAATGCCATTGTAAGGGTTCATCACAAATCGTATTTGGCATCGTATTTATTCACGTGGTAGAAATATGTTGAACGGTCCAAAAGAATTTTTTTCATTTCTTTTTATTTAGCTACTGTTTAAAGTATTTAGAGCGGTTACGGGTCGCATGTATTTATCGCATCGCATCTGTTCAACGTTTCATTTTGACACGAGCCCATCAGTGTATTGTGCAAACACGCACCCGTAACAAAAGCCGGAGTAATTGCCTCCATTAATTAGTTTAATAGAAAAGATAAGTTGCGCACTTAATCCTCGTTTTAAGTCGGTCGTTAAGTAAGTTGCAAAACTGCGATTTCTCGAAGCGGGACAGGCGTCTGCCTGCGTCGATTCCATGCGCACGAAACGAACAAAAGGAAATAAAAAATAAATACCAAGAACGTTGTTTAATTTGAACAGCGATATAATGCGCTCTAATTATTATTATTTTTTTCCCCTTTCTATAAAACAAACACACAATTTTAGATTAAAACCAATCACCGGAAGCACAAAATATATTGGCTCCGTTTTTAAATGTCAAAGATATTTGACTCCGAACTTAATTAATTTTGTTTTTGCTCGTCTCTCAACTACTTATTACAGGATACGAAATTAAATTCAGTTGCGATAAATACTTCCTGAAAAATTCGGATTCGGGGAGTTCTAAAAATTTTCGTATTAATCCTGAGATGGAAATTTTCCTTCAGCTAATTATTATTACTATTTCTTTTTTCTTTTAGAGCTTGAAAATAAATAAATATTAAGGATTCTATTAATAATGCATTAATAAATATCACGTGGGTGGACCGTCAGCTGCCCCTTCAGGGATGTCTTTGATGTTTTATGCCTGAAAAGGAAGTGCTGAGTCGGTACTTTTCTACGTCTATAGAAGAGAATTTTTATTAAAATTTATAGTACACAGGGCCGCAACTGGATGTCCGGTCAGCAGAAGCGAACAGGCATTTTAGCACCCACGTGTAATCGTGAAAGATGTGTTGAAAGGTGAAATTGGCACCCCCCCCCCTCTGATCCGGCACCTGGGGCACCAGACTCGCCTGCCCCCCCCCCCCTTCCCAAGGGAGCTCTGGTAGGTATACGTCATCTGTGTGTTTGAAATAAGCAGTGAGTGGAATGCGCCGTACATATTATACTCGTGTATAGGCTGACAGTCGTACAGTCGAAACTCTTTAACGTGAAAATCAAAATTCCGCCGATACTTTACACGCCAAATTTCATGTCAACCGATACGCATGACAGAAAAAGAATTTTTGACACATTCTATTTTTGCGTTAGTCTGAAATGTAATACAGCGTAAATTTATTGAAATGTAATACACTTAACTGATCAAATTTTCTCTTAAAATGCTCTTTTTTTTCAAAATTTTTAAAACGAAAAAATTACATACCAGCAGCATTCGATCATTTTTTGAAAAAAGTGGTGATAGCTGCCCACTGCTTCATTTTCTTTGTAGTTGCAAAAACTTTTCAATTTTATCCAAATGGTTCAGAGTTGGGGAAGAGTGTCGTTCTCTTGGTCAATAAAAAAGGTTCCTAAGTGGTAGAAAAACTTCCGAAACTTTTTGATTTTCCGAAACATTGGGTCGAAAGTCGGCATCATCTGATTCACTCAGATCTCGGTCTTGGTTACAAGAAGCGATAATGTCATCGTCTGTCTTGATATCTACGGTTTCATCGACTTCGACGTATTCTTCAAATTATTCTGCCGTCAGAGTTTCACGATGTTCAGTTTCTTCAATCAAAGATGGTTCTAGTGCTTCGATTTCATTTTCAACAACATTTGTTTCCACATCATGGCCGGAAGAAGTTCTTGAATGTCTCAGAAGTAACAGAATTCCATGCACTTCTAAGCAATGGCATCGCTTCTAACAAACACGGAAGCAAGGTGCTTTGCATCAGTCCGGGGTTGTGAGCGGTTGTATCTATCTATCTTCAAACACATTCATTGAAACGCTCGTTTTGCAATCAAAACATTGAATAATTTTCTGCACGAATCCTCTTCCGTTGTGTATCTTCAAACATCGGATGATCCTCCTGATCGCAAAGTTGCAATTTTGCCGACATCAAACATTTTATCAATAACATTCACTCAACCCTTAACTTCCCGGAATTTTTCTGCAAAGCATATATTTTATTCAGGTTGACAAATCCTTTCACGTTAAGTGATCTTTCATTTGAAAGGTTCATGTTAAGAGTATTTTGTATTTTTTAATGTTATATCGTCATAGCGAGTGAAGGGACCAAGAATTATTTTCCCGTTAACCGGAGTTTCATGTTAAGCGGGTTCACGTTAACGAGGTTCGACTGCATTAGAGGACCATTAAAGCAGCAAAAAAATTTACAATCCGATCCCCAAAAATTAAACACCTTATAGAGAGCAAATTTGTTTTTAAGATGATTTAAGGAAAATTCACCGACAAACAGTTCGTCACCAGTGAGTGAGTGAGTCATGGAGTGATAGAGCAAGTGAATGAGTGTGTCACCAAGTAAATGATTCAGAAATTAAATGAATGTGTAACTGAGTGATTGCGTAATTGAATGAGAGTGTGATCGAGTGATTGAGCAATTAAATGAATGTGTGGCTGAGTGAGTAACTGAATGAGTTTGTAAATGACCTAGTGAATGACTGACGGTATGAATGACCGAGTGAGTAATTAACTATATTAGTGACCACGAATGAAATAACTAATCATATGAGTGACCGTATGAGTGAGTGATATACTAGCAGAGCAGTGAACTGGTGAATGTCCAAATGAGAGCGATTGAGTGAGTAGTCGTATGAGTGATCAGCGCAACTGCTCACTCACTTGCACATTTGCTCAGCTGCTCATTCACTCACTCATTTGCTCACCTGCTCGCTCACTAATCCCCTCACTTGGTCAATCAATAACTTGCTCCTTCGCTAACTAATTATGTCACTTTTTCGGTGAATTTTTTTGCTGAATTTTCACAGAGGTGGATGGATATGTGGGTGAATTGCGTGATTGTGAATATTTCTAGCGATGTGTGTGACGATGAATTGTTGGCAATGAATTTTCCGCCTACGGTGAAACTCGGGTTGATTTCCTCATTCCCCCCCCCCCTTCGAAAACTGACCGTTATATATGCCGACATCTCCCAATGTGGGAAAGAATTTTTGAACTGTTTTAGTGCATACGGAAATTTCGAAATGATGTATTTTTTGGCCTTATGACGATAATAACTTAAATATTTATTACATCATAGGAGAAATGTGGCTGCCTCGAAGCTCGGATTTCACACAAAATCAATTTCTACCTATCAGCATTGTGGGAGGGGGTGGGGTCGCATGAATATTTACCTCATTTTCCCTTACATTACGATAACCACACAGTACCAGGAATATCACGCGCTCATTGTCGATTCCCAAAATTCACATAATCCAAACGATATTGAAACAATCCCATTGATTTCGCATTACGCGCTGAAAATGTTCCCGCTGAACTTCAACTGCACTTCTGTTCTCTTCCATCTTTAAGAATTTAGAACGGGATTTTGAAAATGAATCTTATCCTTGGGTCAAAATGATATTCGATGCTTTCATAATTGTTTCGGCAGATGTTATAAATCGGTTACTATATACCTCCCTACCACAACCGGTTATTATGTATACTTACCAGTCGTCTTGGTAAGTTTGATAAATTTACCACTTTTACCGGAGCATGTGCATAACACCCAAATGTGTCGTTGATAAATTTGATAAATACTGATAACATTATCACTTTTATCGCTTATTATGCACAATAACCAAGCGTCGTAGGTAAATTTGATAAATGCTTGAAATTTATTGCCTTTATCTTTGATGATACATGATACCCTAGTGTAATTGGTGAATTTCATAAATACGTATGAAAATAATTTCAAATGCATCTAGTATGTGTGATGAATGTAGCTGGACCTTGATATTATAATAATCATAACAAATTTTAAGATCGTTCCCCGATATAAAGATGCAATATATATATATATATATATATATATATATTGCATCTTTATATCGGGGAACGATCGTAAAATTTGTATATATATACGTATATGAATTATCATGTATAGTATATCATCCTATAGTACGATTTATGATGTTTACCAACGACGCGACGCTTCAGTACTATGCTTAATCGCCGGTAAAAATGATAATTTTTTTTAATATTTGTTAAATTTATCAACTACGCTTGGGTAATATGCACAACCCACAGGAAAACTGATAAATTTCGGAAAATTTATCAAACTCAACAAAATGCTCGGCGATTATGCATAACAACCGATTAATTATGTATAATTACCGGATTTATCATATTTACCGCGTATCATAATCACTGTTTCAAAATCATCGTTGACATGAAAACCAAGCGTTGATATGAAAGGTAGAAAGTCAATAATTATTAATTTTTTTAAAGCGATAAAAAATATTTTTCCTTATTCTTATATTAGATTTTTTCTTGTTGCCAAAAAAAAACTTTTTTTCTTTGATTTCTGTTTTTTTACTTACGATTTTAAATTCGATCTCTAAGCTTCGCGGTAATACTTTGGATCAAATTGAAACTGTTCCCTCCATTGAAATGCTAGATCGCCTGAAAGAAACATCGCTCCTATTCCAAACTTTAAACTCTTAGAAGATAGAAAAGAATTTTCAAGAGAAGAGAAAAAGAAAATATAACGATAAATAAAGTATATATAAAATAGAAATGCTACAAGAAAAAAAAGGAGAAGTGTATACACAACGAGAGGCCTTTCACAAAGAAAGTCAAGATCTTAAAATGAAGATAAAATACACCTCATCAAAGTGAGAAAATTTTGAGTTTCGTGGAAAGCCAAATAAATACGTAGGAAAGGAACGTCTGAGTTCAGTTGCAGTGGAATGGTTTTTCCACGGCTGCCTTCTATCGCTTGTAGAAAAACCTAAATAGCCTCGGTTAAATTATTCTTTGAACCTTCGCAGAAGAATTTGGCGAGAATGTTCGGCTTTTGAAAGTACAATGACTTTGGGAATGGCAGACTCAAAATAACAACGAGCCATTAAGAGAGAAATAAAATCGATATCGGCCGACATCCCTTTCGATTTTCCCTCTCTATAAAATTTAAGCACTAATCCATATACTGTATATCTCTATAGCCGGCTGTGCTTGTCATTTCCAAAGTTTACTCCATATTTTCTTGGCCGGCATTCCAATGGCGGCCATATACCCACATGTATTCAAGAAGTTAAAAGTTTACCGAATAAAATAATTTTTGTTTTTCAATAAAATTTCGACTATTGATATCTACTTATGCGGTATATACTCGTGGAGTACGATCCCAGAGTTCTTTTCGCGTGCGTTAACATATACGGTGATTTGGAACTCGTAGGCAGAATATGAGTTTGAACAAGCAACTTAACGCATACGGTGAGGAGCTACTAAACCAAGGGTGTTCAACTTGATGCAGCACTGAAGTGCGAGCCACTTTATTGGGTTGAAAACATGACACGGGTCACATAAGTGACCAGTAAATATGCTGCTGGCTACTCGAGTGGCCTGAAAATGTGCAGCGGGTGACAAGGAATTTGGTTATGTGCTGCTTAGTTCATTTTTACAAAATTAAGTTTGAGGTCACATCACCTGTCTCCAAGGGCCATATTCGGCCCGCAGGATATGGGTTGAGCATGTATGTACTAGAAGGTGTCTTTATTGAACACATTTTGGCTGGTTTTTTAGTCATTCCAATCGTGGATTCCAAACGAGATCACTGCTTTCGCGAATGAGGATGAAGTGGGCATGTATTCCATGTACAGTGCTGTGGATGGGAATGCTCTGGAAGTCCAAGGATCGCACCGGGATTGTTTTCTGTCAAGACGCGCACAACATAGTAAAACCTTTAAGTGATTTCACCAGTGTCTGTGCAAAACGGGCTCTGTCCCCCCCCCCCCCCCGTCAGCGGCATGCAGGATACAGTGCATGCCAGAAGTGTTAGGACAGAATAAGAAGTCAGTTTTGCACAGACGCCGGTGCAAGCGCTAAAACGTTTCGCGATCTTGACGAAAAACACTCCCGATGCAGTCTTTGGGCTTCCTCGGCATTCCCGTTTGGCTTTTTTATCCCTATGCGTGTCAGCCTTTTCATCCTTATACATGTCCACCTTTCAATATAAACCTTTCCATCCTTATGCTTGTAAGCTTTTTCGTGCCTATGCATGTAAGCCTTTTCGTGCCTGTGCATGTAAGCCTTTCCATCCCACACACACGTCCACCTTTCCATCTCTATGCGCGTCAGCCTTTCCATATACTCCTTCCCATCTCTGTGTATGTCAACCTTTCCATACCTATGCTTGTCCGCCTTTCTATCCCTATTCCGCTTTTCCATCCGTATATATGTCTACCTATCTATATCCGTCTTTCCGTCCCGGTGCACGTCTGCCTTTCTATCCCTTCTGCAATCAACGTTTGGAAACGACATTAAGTGACAAAAACCAGCGGAATATACATTCAATGACAATGCCGCCTAGTGGTTCACTGCTTGAGTTACGACTACTCAACTCCATGACTAAAATTTGCTTGTTCTCAAAGTTCTGCCCATGAGTACTGAATCACTTTGTATACGAACAACACAACGCGGAATTTACCTATATTTCTGCCGCTGTAATGAGAAACAGTTGAGGTTATTTTCCCATCTGATGAAATTTCTAAACTGCTTTCCGTTAGCGATGCTAAATAGTAAAATTCTCTTCGGAAAGAGAAAATACCAAGTTCCTGTTGTCAAAAATAGCAGGACACACAGCTCACAATAAATGTCAAACGCCATCTCGCCCCGAGGGCTATAGGAAGCAATAATCTCTAGCTGATAACAAATTGATAGATGATGCATTTTCAGCTCACAAAAACGCTGAGACAGACAAAAACATACTATATATATACACATCAGCAAAAATCTAATGAAATATATATATATATTTTTCTGAAAAAGCAATGGGGCGTTACTGACATATTGCACATCTATGTTGCAATGACAGGTAAGCAACTCCAACCTTGATATAGGTATAATTTATTCTTTTTTTTCTTTATTTCTTTAAGAAAGAGCTTGTAATGAGCTAATAAACGAGCATTTAATTGACGTGTAATTTTGATCGTTTATTATAGCTGGTTCATCGATCCCAGAACGTTTGCGTTTTTGAGTGATTTTCCTACTCAATTTATCCTAAACCGAACACGTGCTTTGCGATATTGAAGCCAAATTCTCTCTTTTTTTATTCTCTATGCTCATTTTGTACTTTTACAACGGGGGGGGGGGGGGAGGCACACCTCCTGCTTGCGCGCCAAATGCAAGGCCTCCAAGGGTTCAATCCGACCCTCGAAAGGGGTTTTGGTGAAAAAGTATCATTACGCACAACACGATGAATACTTGGGATGACCATATTTCTTTCATAAAGATACGAGAAATCGGGATCCATGTCACCAATTACAGCCAAAAAATTTGTCAGTCAAATGTATGTCAAGTTGCCAATAACCTCTAAAAAAATTATCAATCAAATATGAGAAAATTTTCCGATTACAACCAAGAAAAACTGCCTAAGGCAAGTAAAGTTTCCAGTTGAAGTCAAAAAATTCTGAACGGCAAATAAAGTTAATAGCTATCGCTAAAATTGCTGAAAAATCGCCAATAACGAGAAATACAATTAATAAAAAGGGTTTAAATACAATTATAAGTAGGTTTAAAATACAATTCACAACATAAAAATGAACGTATATGTTTCACAAATATGTGAGATGAATATATTTATATGACTAGTTAATTATGATATAGCGTCATATTAATTATAATAAATTTATAAATCATGAAAATAATATCTGTTTCGTGATTTTAAAATATTCAACTCACCTCGTTGATAATAAGCGAAAAAACAGGACATTTTTTTTAGTAAGTTGAGACAGCCAAAATTGCGGGAATATCTTATAAAATGCTGCTCATATGGTCACGTACAGTATACACATTTCTGGCCCGTGAGTGATAGAAATACCGTTTATCTGGCCCGCAGACCGCAAAGATTGTGCCTCCCTGTTTTACAATGTTACTGTTTAAAAACTCCATTGAAAGCTGTCAAACATATCGTCATCGTCCAAAGTGCCGTTACTATGCAGGTGCAACGGGTGCACCCGCACAAAGCGCACTTAGAATGTAGGGGAGCTCAGAATGGGCCTAAATGCAAATTCTTTCACAGGGTACAGGAATGGATGGTTAAAATGCTGGTCGTCCCCCTTCATGCAAGAAGCGTGAATCTGCAATGTCTTGCGGGGGGAGGAACAAAACTAGACTGGAATGGGAGAAAAAGCGGCAAAATTCGTGTTGCCCACAGGCTGATAATAATGCATTTCTGAGTATATGGGGGGGGGGGGAATATAAAGGTTATATTCCGGAAGGATTAATCTGTAAAAAAACTGCATACTGGTGGGTACTGCAGAGTAGAACTTCGGTTTAGACGAGCATAATTTGTTCCGTAACGTGCTCTTTATCCGAATCACTCATGAATCGAAAAACTTTTTCTGCAGGGAAATATAATGGAAACTAAGATGAGAGATTCGTTCTACAACTATTCATATACATACAAATAACTGACAAAGATGGCATTTAATCAATATTTACCCGCTATTATTTTGGCTCATTGCAATCTTTTTCTTTTGTGTGCGATTTTAGAAACGAACCTATTCAATGATACTTATTTTCGCTTCGTTTTTGAGGATTCCGCCGAAAGGGAAAATTTTTCATTGTTGTCGGACAAATTCAACATATGTCAACATATGTACAAATTCAATATATGCAGCTTTATTTCTGGTGGTGCTTTTCTACAAAATTTTGGATGGCTTCACACAACTAACACATCTCATTTGAAATGAGAAATTCCTCCTCCTCTCTTCTTCTGGCAAGATTTCGTCCATATGCTGTTTCTGTTGCACGCAATGAAATCCATCAGTCGATATGTAGTCAATTTTTGGCCATTAGTTGTTGAATTTTGTTCTCATTCAACTCCAGTCCAATAATCTTTCCCAAGGACACAATCTCTTTGACAACTGGTGGCTATTGTTCATGAGCTAAACGCTCAAAACCGTGTTCAATAGTACAATCAGTCATTTTATTCAAGCAGAATTGACATCCATTCCAGACTACAGCCTGAATGATCTTGAGGCTGTGCGCGATGTAGTAATGGTTTTGTTTTTCTAAAACTGGTCGGGAGGTTTGGTTCGTATTACTTACAGTCCCACAGTTCGTATGTTGTCAAAAGCGAAGAACCCTCTGTGTGTGTTCAGTTGTGATCACGTGTAACTGAGCAACAAAGCAAAAATTCCACTGTACCACGGAGAAAAACCCAAACACAACGTATCCTGGAAACATTATTCAGAGTAGAAGGCTAACCTTCCACACATAACAAACTGCTATATTTTATCTAATAATTATTTCTCATTTTTCGGATCATGGAGAGAGGATTAAGGGTTGGACTATTGTAATTTACATTTTGATTTCCGAGGAATCGCAAGGTCGGGTCAACCGTTCACGATGCGAGAAAAAAAGTCGTTCGCCCGCCATATCCTTCCCGGACAAGGGAAGGCCCTCAAGGCACCCACGGCCGTTTGGCGATAACGCTCTATTACATAACGCACAGTACATTTCCGCACAGGGGGTTGAAGGGGGAAAAGGAATTGAAGAAAGGGCTTGGTTGTGTGCTTAAATGTCCTCAAATTCCACTTGTGTCGTGCAAATGGCGTCGTGCAAATCACCAAACCCTTTTAAAACACCTCAAACTTTCGATGCAAAATCGATTGCCGCATTATCCGACATGCCGGGAAACGCGAGGTTAATAAGGATCAAAATATGCATTCTGCCAAATCAATGGATTTTTAGAATAAAGATATTTAAAAATATTGCAGAATCTCCGTTACTCGAATTTCCCGGCATGACGGAAAATACGGATTATTTGCCAGCCATTCTGCAGGTCTCCATTAGCTGTTTCTTGGCATGCCCGAAAATGCGGGGGAGTAACACAATGATCATGAGATGGATGCTACAAAAAAGATAAATTCTTTCTTATTTCGGAAAAAAATAATAGTAACGTTCTTTATTTTTGGTGAAAATAATTGAAATAAAAGTCACCTCAAACTTATTATTGACATTGATCCTATTTAACCTTTTTTTTCATTCCCTGTGCCTCCAATCTTGATGCAAATAAAGTAACCTGACAGTTTCTCTGCATCGGGCAAAAACAATTGCTCACATTCTCTCGATCACCTGAAACAAATGAATAGCAGCTCAGTCAGAGATGTACGCAGATTCAGGGATCTATATATATTCGGACGTTTATAAACGAGGGGTTTCTTTCTCTGAAATACGAATCTCTTTAAATACAATAAATTCTTTCATCAGAAGTGTTTTTTTTCAATTTTAAGATTGACCCGGAGGCAAAACTACTCTTTTTTTTCTACCTACGGATTGTTTTCTCTATTTTCTCCTCCGTTTCAAAGTATTTCAATATAATTGAATTTGTTACCGATTCCACATTTGTTATTGATACAATTTTTTTTTCTTTTTCAGTTCTTTGTCCTTTTTTTTATGGATTTATTTTAGCCCTTCATTCCGGGAAAGATTTTTCGATTCGTCCTTGAAGAGCTAAGATTTCATATAATAAGATATTACAGAGATCTTTTCTCTTGCTCGGTTTGTTTCTTATTTAGAGTATGAAAAAATTTAAACAAATATTTTGTCTCTATTTTACCGCTTGAAAAATAACCTGTCATACATATATGCCACGGTAAATGAGATAAATTCGGTGATTATGCGTAATCGCCGACTATTTTGATAAGTTTGATAAATTTCATTAAATTTATCAGCGAGATTATGTATATAAACGTATGTTACCACCAAAGCCGAAATTGGCTAATTCACGATGGGGGATGTCCAATTTCATTAAATATTTACCCGAAATTCGGACATTGGCCGGCCAGTTCGCGAAGTAGTTAATGGCCCCTGTCCAAAGTCTCGTAACAAAAGACATGATTTCGGTATCAAGTCGGCGTATTTTTTCGAGATAATGATGTCCACTTTATGGCAAATCATCCAACCGTAGTGTCACAATGCGTTAATCTTTTTTTTTTCCTCCAAAATTTGGCAGAAAAAACGATATATGCTTATATAACTATTTTTATATATTTTTTCCTTTCAAATTCCATTTTATTTTTCTCTCTCGCCACATGGAGCTAATCTAATACAGCAGCAATATGTATACAGGTTGATTCAGAAAAGGTGGGAAAACTCTAAGCGGTGATAGTACACATCAATACCAACAAATATCATCAAAGAATGCGTGGTCTAACATGAAAAGCAAAGCAAACGCACAAGTGCGTTTCGAAACGACCGCTCCACAAACGTTAAAACGGCATTTCTGTTGAAATTTATCGGGAGAAAAAGAACACCACATGCATGCAAATGTAACCTGGGGAAGATGAAATAACCGTATGCAAATCTGCGTCACAGTAAATAAAAGGCCAGCTCTGGGAATTTATTCCAGCATGCAGAATCGTTCTAACAGTTCTAACGTACGGAATAATGGCGTACCTCAGTAATACTGCGTCCGCCCATTTTATTCACTGTGATGCAGATTTGCATACGGTTTCTTCTTCCCCATGTTAAATTTGCGTGCATGGTGTTCTTTTCTCTGCCGATAAATTTCAACAGGAATGCCGTTTTAATGTTTGTGGAGCGGCGGTCTCGGAACGCGCTAGCACGTTTGCGTTTCATGTTAGACCACGCATTCTTTGATGAAAATTGTTTGTATTGGTGTGTACTATCACCTCTTGAAGTTTTTCCCATATTTTCTGAATCATCCTATAGACATGCATCACACTTTGGCGATTAAAAAAATGGATTTGACTCCTACCGGACCATTTTAAATCCAGCTTTGGCCGGTGATCGAAATTGCTGTGCCCGTCGAGAATTGGCCGTACTTCGGGCTTTGGCAGTAACATATATACAGGGTGCATAGCAAATAGGGAAAGTTGTTGTCCTGTCTCCCGATTCACAAAAAATTGTCCATGTTTCTAAGTGAATTATTCACTGAGATATTCGAATTCGGAAAATGGTGGAAATTTGGGAAAAAAATAGCGTTAAATGCGGGTGAAACGGTTTTTCCGGAATTACAGCTGTTCGTTTTTTTTACAAATTTCCTCCGAATTCGAATTTCCTCGAATTGAAATGTTTCAATATCTCACTTGGAAGCGTGGAATGTTTTTTTTTTTTTTTTTTTTTGGCATCAGTGCAACTTTGCAATTGGATTTTAGGCACACGGGGACGGTATAAAAAGTTAATTTTAATAACTATACACATAAACTTGTATAGAAACAACCCCTTGAAACACGAATGAAATATGAGACACAACACGTTATTTGGATACTTTTTCTAATTAGAAATATACTTCTAGACTCAACGGTTCGCCAATAAAATGCCATACCTGCCCCCCCCCCCTCCGTTTGTGCTATGCATTCTGTATAATATATATTATATAATATTCAAAATTTTCGCTGGTTGGTAAATTTGATAAATGCTGAAGAAATCATCATTTTCACCAGTAATTATGCATAATCACCATCTCGTACTGGTGAATATGATGAATTGGTCTCATTGCCGTGATAAGATGTATTACTGTACTTAGATGATCGCACTTGTGAGTCTGAACTAGTTATAACGAACTCTGATTCAATGGAATTCTCCGAACAACCCCGAAATAACTCCTATAAGCAACTCCTATTTGACGAATTCTGAAATCCGAACGGATACAACGATTTCCAAATTAACAAATTTTACGATCGCACCTCGACATAACGAAGTTATTGGAAATCTAGATTTATGGGAGGGGGGACCAAGTGAGTAACTTGATACGTCACCACGCGAGTAACCAAGTGGGTAACGTAATGGATGACCGAGTGATTGAGTGAGTGACCGCATTAGCAGTCAAGTGATTTGTTAATGAGCGAGTGAGTAAACCGGAATGATCCGAAGGAATGGATGTCATTTTGAGTACGAAAGTTTTACCATGCTCGGATGATACAAAGATATATTTAGGAAAGATAAAATTCAGCTGCTCTTACGGGGAATCGAACCCACGTTCCACTTTCTGGGTGAGGTGAACGCCCTAGACCACTAGAGTAATTACAAAGGCACCGTATACCTCAATCTTTCTTTAGAGCTCGTGTGCAATGAACGGGACCGTACATGGACGGTCGGACTAAGGAAAGATTGAGATATTCGTTGCCTTTGTTATTAGTCTAGTGGTCTAGTACGCTCACCCGGTTGAATCTTCTCTTTTTTCTAAATATATCTTCGCATCAGCCAGCTGTTAAAAGAACTTCGTATGGATAACGTAGAGTGACATCATCCTCGGAGAGATTGAGTGACCGTTTGAGCGAACCGGTGAATGGGTGAGCGAGCGATTGGCTGTATAAGTGACTCACTCACTAGCTAGCTCGCTCACTTACCAACTCAGTCGCTCACTTACCAACTCAGTCGCTCACTTATCAACTCGCTCACTCACTTGTTCGCTTGCCAACTCACTCAATCACTTATTTTCTCACCTAATAACTTACTCATTTTCTCACTCACAAACTCGCTGACTCACTTGATCAATAACCTACTTACTTACTGGTACACTCACCTGCTTATACACTCACTGACTATATCACTTCGTCGATAAATTGTATGTCGGTGAAATTTCCTAGCGCTCAACTACTACTAAACCACACATGCACATCGTCCATATTACTCTGCGGAACTTCTAACGAATTGGTACATGTTGGAATGTGCGTATTGTAAACCTAACGTGAAGGTTGTTTCTGCAGTGCAGTCATCTTCCATCCATGCCGGTGAACTAACTGCGTGGCGGTGAATTTCCCCTGCGGTAAATTTTCCTTTCGGTGAATTTTCTGCCGGTGAATTTTTCGCGCTCGTATTTGTCGTAACATTATATGCTGCGGTAAATGTAATAAATCGGTAAACCTTAACATGTATACCAAACATATATGGCTTTGATAAGTTCGCTTGGATTTGAAGAGGTATATTTTTCTCATGTCATTTATTCAATTCACGAAACTTACCTTTAAACGCAGAGATGGATTCTTCTCCCACAGAAACCAAGTTTGGATTCATTAAAGCTATTGTCGAACTTGCTTTATATTAATGTCATTAATCAAGTTCGTACCTCACATTCCCTTTTTTTCTCTTTCTCCTCCTCATTCTTATTCCTCCGCATGACTACAAACAGCGAATTCATTAGCAATGAATGGAATGAATGTATTCTAGCACGACATTCGTGTGTTTTCTTTTTTTCTGTTTTTCAAGCCTTACTTGAAAAATAGAAATTGTTGCGGAAAATATTCTCTCAGTTCTTCTCTTTTGTTTGCCGCTCGCTACCTACGTACGTACGTACGTATCGCAAGTTGGCGTAACCGAAATTCGATTTCAGATTTCGAAAAGATATTCCTGCAAATGGTTTTCCCATGTTGCGAGTCCTTTATGTGAGTTGCTGCTAAATTCATTTTGCTCTGATCTTCCTAAGAGATTGGAATCTTTATTTACTTTTTTTTTTCTCTCTCTCTCTCTCTCATATACTGTATATTTATTACTTTGAAGTATAAAGTGTTCTTCTAAATTCCTCTCTTTCCATCATACATTATTTTTCTCTTCTATCTCCACTCCCCCCTCTTTTGTAACTTTTATCATCTTCTTTTCTTCAAGAAGCATTTTTCTTGAGAAAACAAAAAACAGCGGCTCCACGAACTGCATTTTTTACTTCTTCTTTTGATAACTTCAAAGAACGGAGCTCTTCCTATCTAAAGAAATTCCATTTTTAGAAAATATTACTGTTTTTTCTTGCTTTACTTTTCAATTTGTATTTTTTCCATACAGGTAAAATTGATGGGGGTGTTGTTTTTGCTTATTCTATTTTCTGTAAATAAAATCGGCTGTATAGGTTCATACGAAAAGCAGCAGCTATCCTAACAAGATCATGAGGAGGAAAACATCAAACATCTGCATATCGTTTTTGTCTGATTCAATGACGTTAAGGGAACCTAACTAAACAATTTCATACTCTTACCCCTTATACAAAATACTTTCTACATACACATTACATAACAACTTCAGCGTAAGAAATGGCTGAAGATATCGTGTGATGATAATACCATTTACCGAATGTGATATTCTGCGTATGAAATGCCGATGCACGTTTTAGACATAGGTTTAGGGATTTTCCGTATTAAGCTGCTATTGTTATCCAGTCTCCAACGTATATTTAGATTCGGAGCAACTGTGGTTATAAACATATGACATAATTTATTTTGCTGGAGTGAATAATTTTGCCATATTGGACCTTTGTTTCTTTCAAACACTGCTTTCAAGCACAACTCCAATCTATTGCCCCAGGCAATTTACTACCGAATAAGTTGTACCGGAAATGTGCATCTGTATCTAACAGCCTGAGTGAGTACCTCTTTAGTGTTGTGTATGGCTGTGCTGCCATCCATTTTTTAAACTATGAGTGAAGCATGATGATTAATTAATTTCGAAGTTATTTCTTTCATTAATTCCGAAAATATTTCTCCCATAATTTCTAGAATTAATGGTTTTTCAATGTTTTCAACCATTTTCTGAAAATGATCGGCGGGCCATGACAAAAAAAGCTGCACGGGCAAGATTTGGCTCGCGGGTCGTGCGTTGAAGACCCGTGGGGTAGGCTTTGGCGAAAAAAACGAAGAATAGGAAAATATTGAGGCTCTGTTATCTACGTGACCCTGCTTAGTATCGAATGGATAATGAATCAATTCACACTCGTATTATCATTGAGGTGGAAGTGGGCAATGCCGTCATAACTCATGGGCCAACCCAGGCATAGCCCGATGGCCTCGAGAGAAGGCTTCACAAAAATGGAATCCTAAAATTTTCAAGAGTAAGTATGTAAAACTTCCAGGTAGAGCCTCTGAAGAATTACTTGACCCGGGGACTCATGGTACTCTTGAGACGGCTCTGACAGTGGGAGTGATATTGAGGGATCACCAGGCAACTCTGAGGACAAGACTAGCATTTTCAGGGCGCGGGCCAGAAACTTTTATACATACATAGATATAGTATGCATCAAAGAGAAAATTAACAAAACCAGATTTCATTGAAAAATTTCATAAGTTAGAGTATCGCGCCACAAAATTCTGCTTTATACACATAATTCGAAATTAAATATTATGAAAAGGCGAAAGATGAGAAGTTATTGAAAAATTGTAAAAAGGAAAAATATGGATCAATGAGGAGGTCGTTCTCAAGGGAAAACCCCCCACATTGCTCCAAACTGCAAAAATATTTCTAATGATGGTAAGCATAATAGGCAAAAATTACCATCAGTTTCCCTGACATTTTTGCGATAAACAAGCTTTGGAAGTCAAACAGCAAAAATGAGAATACACAATTAGAATCAAAATATGAAATATTAAATGAGTAAAGAACACAAAAATATATATACACAAAGTGTGTAAAAATTGAAAAATGAAAAAACTTGAAGAAAAACATACCAAGAGTAAGACTCTTTTTAAAGCGTGCCACCTGTGTAAATTGACTATAAGAAAAATGTGGGTGAAATTTTGAAACCCAGAAAAGAAGATGGATATCCGTTGCCACTCATGATATTTAAAAATTCAGAATATGCTTCTAAAAAATCCTTAGCATTATTACAAGTTTTTCTAAATCTTGAAAGTTGTCCAAAAAATATTTTTTTCAAAATTCTAATACTAATATTAGAATTGAAATTATTCAGAAAATTGACTTTAAATTGAAATTCTTTCCTTTTGTCGAAAATACCGATAAAAGCTATGTTGTAAGAAAAGCAAATTTTAAGATCCAGGAAGTCCGTAGATAGGGAGTTGTGATTGGTTTTCTTGAGTGTCAAGTCCGTAGGGTGAATTTCACCGCTAAGATCAAGAAAATTCTCAAAATTAAAAATAATGAGATCATCGATATACCTAAAGCCCGTGATTTTATGTTTAGTGAAAATTTTAGTTTCGTGGAAATGTAGAAAAATGTTTGCAAAAGCACTAGAGAAGCAAGTGCCCATGGGTATACCTTTGATCTGATTAAATATTTTAATGCTATTATGTAAGATATACATATATATAAATTGTTAAAATATCATTTTTTATATAAAAACAGGAAACAAATTAATTATGTGAACTGGAAAGAGAAAGCAAAATATAAGAAATTAATCGAAGAATTCAAAAATGAAAAATTAATCGAAGAATTCAAAAATGAAAAATTAATCGAAGAATTCAAAAATGAAAAATTAATCGAAGAATTCAAAAATGAAAAATTAATCGAAGAATTCAAAAATGAAAAATTCAAAAATGAAATGAAAAAAATGAATTCAAAAATGAAATGAAAAAAATGAATTCAAAAATGAAAAATTAAAAAAATGAATTCAAAAATGAAAAATTAAAAAAATGAATTCAAAAATGAAAAAAGTCATATTCAATGTCTAGGGCTCTCATCAAGGGGGAACACCCTGACATTGGCTTAACACAGAACGTTTCTGAGAGCATTCCTTGGCCTTTATAGCCCAAATAGATGCTCGATTCCCCCTACGTTCTGCTGTAGTACCATTCAATTCAAAAATCAGAATATAAAGCGAAACATGTTTTTTGTCAAGTTGAATAAAAGAGCAAAGTTACAGTCAATATTTAAATATATAAAATAGATGTAGAAGGTGCAAGTACGTACCATGTGTTAGTCCTAGTTATGGGGGTAAAATTCAGAGTGAACAGCTAAAGTTATTTGTGTGAGGTGGAAGTAAGTCCAAGGTGTAAGGAGGAAACCTGTAGCATATTAAGATTTTTCGAGATTATGTAATGCATTTGGAAAATCGTTGGCAGTATTACAGATATGTTTGATGCGAGAAAATTGAGAAAATACAATATTTTTCAAGACCTTTTTGCTGATATTTGAATTGTGATTGGTTAGAAAATTGATTGTGATATTAAAGTATTTTCTTTTGTCGTGGATACCTTATTGTTAACAATGTCTATTTTTAAGTCAAGGAAATCAGGCTGATTATTGTTGCGTTCAGGTTGATTATGTTGGTTTTTTTAACATTTAATGTGCTACGATAGACTTACTGGATGATTTCGTGAAAGTTGTTGTAGTTGAAGATTATTAAATCACCACAATGTATCTGAAACCAGTAATAGTAAGAGAAATTTTTTTTTTTTTGTTTTCAAAGTAATGCAAGAAAATATTTGCAAAAGCACTAGAAAAGGAAGTCCCAACAGGAGTCCCCGTGGTTTTGTTTATATAAACAAATACCATTAAATAAATAGTTCTCAAAAATACAAAATTTTTTAATATTCAACCATTCGTGTTTTTCCATTTTTATGCAATGTTCATAGTTGTTGCAGTAAAATTCACAGATGTTAAGAATCTCATTATGTGGAATGCTAGTGAAAAGATTTTCAAAATCAAATGTCTCAATGGACTTGATTTTATCTGTTTTGAGAAGTTCCAAAACTTTGACATTATTATTGATGATAATGCCCGGGTTTGCTGTTGTCAATATCTTTCAGATTATTATGAAGGAATTTGAAGAATTTAATACCAATTTTCATGATTGTAACTATTTGTGTTGCATGTCACAAATCTGACTTTAATTGGATTTTTGTGAAATTTGGCAGTAGCAAAGAGATATGAAAATTTAAAATTATAATTTACAATTTTCAATTTATTGAAATTTGCCAAGTTTCTTTTAGTGATTTCTTTGATGGGTCTGTCAATTGACGTGTAGGTATTGTTAGGAGAATACTTGTTGATAAGTAACTATTTATAAAGCATTTGGCAAATAATAGCAAAGTTATTTGCAGCTTTGTCCCCCGAAATTATAAATTTTCCTTTGAGTTGCTTGATTTCTTGTAGAATTTCCTTATCCTCGACGAAATTATTTTCATATGAAATTCCGTGATTATTGAATATATATATATGTGTGTGTGTATATGTATGTAAAATTTAGAGGAGACCTTCATCCAGCAGTGGATTGAAAATGGCTGTTGATGATGATGATGATATGTATGTATGTGTGTGTACATATATATGTGGTGACCATATATATAGAACTCGTATTTCACGGGCAATTCCCGTAATTTTGACCATCTCAACATTTTTATAAAATGTATATTTTTCCTATTTTGAATGACGCTTCACTTGAATTTTTGGAATCGAGAATTAGGATTACTTTCATGATTTATGTATGACTATAATTAATAATTATAATTAATTATAATCAATATAAATATATTGTGACATATTTGTTTAACATTTGCGGTTTTTTTTTTTTTTTTTGGTGAATTATACGTACTTGTTTTTGATACGTACAATTTTGTCAGTTTTAATTGCCAACTTCACTTGCTTTTGGCAATTTCTCTTGCTCGTAATTGACAACTTTACATACATTTTGGCGGGCTGGAGGTTGTGCAATACTGCTCTACGTTATTTCAGGGTGGTACTTGTACAAATGCAATGTTTGTCCTTACATGTGAGGACAGGCTGGAAAACGATGTTTTTTTTTTACTTTTTCTACAACATTCAGATGTAATATTTTATGAACTTTCTTTCAGAATTTTTCAAAACTAGCTCCTGAAAAATCACCGAACATGGCTATATTACACTCAGGTACTTTTCGTCACTTGAATTTTCGTAAAAAATATGTTCCATAAAAGCTCCGAATTTTCACGATATCGAAGTTTACGAATGAATAGAGAATGTAATTGTCATTCGTATTTTTAATTTAATAGTTTTTCGATCAACTAATAATAGTTTCATTCATACAAAAAAAAAAACAATTCGTTTTGGAAAAGTCAAAGCAAATATGTATGGATTATTTATTTATTTTTAAACCTCAGAAATTTCGTATTTTGATCTTTATGTATTTTACATGAAAAAAAAGAGAAAAAAATCGTTTAATTAGTTATGGATTATCACTAATTACTTTAATTATCGAAAAATTTGTTAGCCTCTAGAAATGATTTTTTTATCCTCTTTCTCCGATATAAACAAAAAGACAGCGATTAATAAAAAAACAGTGAAAAAGTTTAATTGAAGTGAATTCAATTAGAACGAAAGATTTTTCTTTTATTCTCCAGCTTCATCATAATTATTTTTCGGAAGTATATGATTTCTTAGGTTTCGATTAGCCGATGTTGAAATTATAATAGGAAAAAAATGTATATGCTTTTATATGAAAGAATATTTGATGCAATGAAAATTATTTTTTTGCCGATAATTCTTTTTTTTTTGTGAGTTTTTTTTTAAATATTAAAATTGAAGAGGCCTAGATTCACGTAAGTCATAGTTTTCTACTGTAATGAGAATTTTTTCCCCATAAATGGCTTTTAATTAAGTGGAAAAAATAATAATAGAAACCAATAGTGAAATCTAAAAAAAAGGTTTTTCTTTTAAAACTTGAAACGTTTCGAGTTTTGAATTTCTAATCTGGTTATCCTCGTAGATAAAAACGCATTTCTTAATTCTCCCACATTTCTACATTATGATTTTTTCCCCCTCGGAATAATTAAATAAGCTTTATATTTTTCTCTTCATGAAGGAAAATCATCCCTCACATCCCGAATCATTTGTGATTTAATTGAATTACGTTTCTGGTACCCACTATTTTTTAAAAGATTTTTTTTTTTTATTGCGATGCTTCGTGAAGACTCTTTCACTTTTAGGGACGCCACTGCTCGATTTTCGGAAAATTTCACCACTACGCAATTCACTAACAGGAAAATTCACCGACGGAAAAATCACCACTGGGAAAATTCCCAGACAAATGTTTGTCACCAGTCAGTGAGTGACAGAGAGATTTAGCAACCGAGTGAATGTGAGACAAAGTTAGTGATCGAATAAGTGTATGAATGGGCTAGCGAATAAGAGCTAGTGAGTAAGTGAGACCGCATGAGTGACCGAGTTAGTGAGCGAGTGAGTAACCGTATGATTGACCGAATGAGTGGGTCTGTTACGGTATGAATTATCGAGTGAGCAGGTGAGATACCCAGTGAGAGAACTATTGAGTGAGTAACAGTATGACTCGCTAGCTCATCTGCTCATTCATTCGGTCACTTTCTCACCTGCTCACTCATTCGGTCACTTTCTCACCTGCTCACTCATTCGGTCACTTTCTCACCTGCTCACTCATTCGGTCACTTTCTCACCTGCTCACTCATTCGGTCACTTTCTCACCTGCTCACTCATTCGGTCACTTTCTCACCTGCTCACTCATTCGGTCACTTTCTCACCTGCTCACTCATTCGGTCACTTTCTCACCTGCTCACTCATTCGGTCACTTTCTCACCTGCTCACTCATTCGGTCACTTTCTCACCTGCTCACTCATTCGGTCACTTTCTCACCTGCACACTCTTTCACTCCCTATGTAACTTTGTCCGTGAATTGCAAGAGCAGAGTTAAAACATTGAATTGGATCGACTTTGCAGGTCGTTCAAAATAGAAATGAAAATAATATGGAATGAATAGGGAAACGTTTGGGACTTACCGTAATGGAATGCTAGTTATAACCAGCGTCGACTGTATTTCCTTTTAATAAAATTCGAAATTATTCTAATTCTTTTTGTTAGACGATAATGAATCTCCCACCGAAAACATTGGGAACAATTCAGAAATTGTCGTTTCCGTTTCATAGAAGGAGGAAATAAACACTTGCAAACAGGAAAGTTTGAAATAGTAATTCTAGCACAATACAATACCTGTCTATTAACCAATTCCTTGAATATTATAATTGCAGGTTTTGAAACTTTTGCGAGTTCCCTGCTTCAAGATCTTCCCATTTTTGCTTATTCTGTCAAAGAAAGAAAGAAAAACCACTTCTTCTCCTGGTGTTTGTTTTATTTTTTCCATTTTCCGACCACTGAACACAAAATTAAGTAGAATTTCATCCTCAATTATTCAAAGATGTATGATCGAACACCATCGCGATGATCCATCACTGGAACAAAGAAGTTTACTTCCTCTACAGCGGAAATTTTACACTTTAAATGAACTATTATTATTAATGATCATTATTTCCTAAGAATAATTAAGTTTTTACAACAATTGGAATTCTGCTTTAAAGGAAAACAAAACTTCCCTGTTTGTAAAATATAAAAAATAGTAAAGCTTTTCTTTCATTTAACCAAAAAAATGGATCTATTTTAGCTTTAAAGTGATACCTCGGTTAACAAGATGTACTCGAATAAGCCTGTGAATTTTTCGGCTAAGGAATTTTTTTTTCACGCGATTTTTCTGCAATTACCCTTACTCGAATCGGATTTCCACCTCAAAATTTTCTTCCAGGTGCACTTCCACTTCTCTTTCTGAAAGTTTTTGAATCATTTCATGTAAAATGAAAGATTCAGCTAATAAAAATGCACTGGAAAAGAAATGGGAGCCCATGCTCGTGTTCTTTCAGTGCAAGACTTGTCATCAAACTGAACAATCTGAATGCTCTAGCAGATCATCTTTGCTATCTGCATGCATCAGACACAGAAATGAGCTGACTATAACGCAAATGGAAAGGGGCATTTACGAACTCGACTGGGTTGTGTCTGTACCAGAGCTTAATAGATATAAATAATAAATAGCTTGTGTTTGTTGTGCAGATAGTGTAAAATAAAGATTCGGCTGAATATAAAATAAAACAATTAAGCTGAGTAAAAGATAAAAGATTAAGCTAATTATAAAATAAAACATTAGGTTTAATTTTAAATCAAAGACTAAGCTAAATATAAAATATTAGATTCAGCGCTAAAAAAAGCAGCCTACTTTTCCATAGCACGCGTTCTTTGAGTGCAAGACTCTTAGCATGAAACTGGACATTCTAGGAGCTTATCTTTTCCATTTGCATGTATCAGACACAGAAATGATTAGCTGACTAAAACGCAAATGGATAAAAAATCAACACCTTGGGGGGCTGCATCAACACCAGCTACAATTACCGCTTTAGTAGACTTGAGCTGGTGTCGGTAACGTGCACAGTGTAAAATAAAAAAGATCAATATCTCTCATCTTTCTGTGAATTTTCATCTGTCCAGTTTTGAAGATGTTCATTTTAGCTTTTTATCAGTTTTTGTCTATTTTTATAGCGCTCCTTGGTGTTTTAAGGAACTTATTTTAAATTTTGGAATGAATTAAATGATATTCTATAGAAACCTGTAGGAAATCGCAGTTGGATTTTCCGTTTTTCCTATATTCATCTTCGCATCAACCCTTAAAAACCTTCGTGTACTGCTATGTTCAAAAAATTCCGAGACTTATTACGGAAGAGAATGTGTATAGATAGAACATGGTGATTTGTGCTTCCTTCGAAGTAATTACCCACTATCTATCAGCAGGTTCTATCTATTCATTCTTCCATAATAAAATAAATCTCGGAACTTCTTGAATGTAGTAATAGCATATAGTCATCCTCTATAAATGACAGTATTTAAACCCACCAGCTGTAGCAATATGGCATATATCTCTACTTTACCGCACACATATTCCGGTCATATATCGCCATTCGCCGTGGAAAGGCCAGGTCCTGGACCACGTGTTTCTTCGTTGGCTTGTTGGATCGGGTGAGCCCTCCGACGTGACCAGGCCAGGTCCTGGACCACGTATATCCTAGTTGGCTCTGCTGGGCCCATCGCTGTGACCAGGCCAGGTCTTGGACCACGTGTTCCCTCGTTGGCTTGTAGGCTCGGGTGAGCCTCCGCCGTGGCCAAACCAGGTCCTGGACCACGCGTCTTTAAGTCACAAAGGAGATGTGTTGTTGAAATCCAGAAACAGTCAGGGATTCATTGAGCTATGGGTCAGGACCTAAACGTGTGATTGGCAGAGGCTTTACGGATGGGTCATTCAAACCCACATACAGGGAATCTTGAACTACGTGGGTTACGATCAAAACTAGATTTCCAGCGGTTTTCTAGATGAGTGGTAAAAATTCACTTAACAGCCAGGGATTCTTGAGCAATTGGTAACCACCCAACCTTGATTTTCAGGACCTTCCACAATGAGTCGTGCATGTGCACTTACAGTTCTGTCATGAACGCACTCATTGCGTCACTGATTTCACCAATTCCGAAAAACAAACAGTCGCGATGTTGATCTTGTCTTTGATTTCGAGTCGCGGCTGAAAAAGGTTAATAACTCCTGTTCTACCACATCCCGAAACAATTACTGAATTATATAGATCTATGACTCCCATACATCAAATGCAGTCATTACGTTTGTCTATAGACAACTGAGCTTGCAATGAACTTAGTTTTTTTTTCCTACTTGAACTTCGGAATTGCAGGTTTTGTTCAATCGTCGAAAAAAATAACTTTACGAACTGCGTTCCGAATATTTTATAATTTAATTAGATGCTAGAAAATTCGAGTCGAGTGTTTTACTTTGCTCTAGTAATCAATTTATCTACAGCATTTCATTCAATTGCGTCTGCTTGTTCTGAGAAACTTTCGAGGAAAGTAAACAAACAGGAGATCGGGTGAAAGAAATAAAATAAGGATATCATATTTATAAAATAAATGAATTATTCATTGCGCAAAACATACGGGGGGGGGGGGAGATAAAGAATAAATAAACATACTCTTTTATTAACTCTTATTAAATTTTTCTTCAGTTGGAGAAACGTGAATATTTCTTCCCCCCCCCCTTTTTTTGTTATTTACAAGAAACTGCTGAAGATGTGCTCGACACGCTTGGACTTGCAGCATGACTCAAAGAAGCAAAATAACTAAATGAACACGTCGTCGCATCGTTGAAAATTATAACTATTGTTAGAGCGTGTTTGATCATGCATGTTTCACAACTTTCTTAAACAGTCTCACGTATTTAAGGACCTTGGCATCGCTCAAAATGATCGTATTGCGCATTTCGTAGGTCTCACGATTAATATCGGTGGCTGTCATATTTGTTATATGGTAAGGAAGTGAATAAAAACCCGTTCATGCGCAAGCTTTTGGCAGCAATTTCGGACGATCTGTACTTGAAGAACCGGCGATAATTTATAAAATAAAAATTGGTTTCGTTGTTCGAATGTTGAAATATACGAAAGGAAAAAGACGACTGACAAATAAGCTTTGTCTTCCGTGACCAACCTTAATTTTCACACAATCCCTTTTGCTTTCTCTCCTACATGTAAGAATGGATCAAATGGAAACAAAACAGTTGTTATAATTTGGTTTAATTTTGCACGAGTGAGTCAAAACTTCGTGTAAAGGTAGAGCGGTATATAAGGAAAGCAACCCTTTAGGAATGGATTTGGCGTAGTCAGTCAAACGGAATCACGCGATATGTGCTGGCTGTCATCCGACTGTATCATCCAACAGAGAATCGGTTGTTTTTTCATCTTTCTTTCGAACCGAGCACAACTCAGGTCTATCGCCACGGGCAAATTTACTACTGATTGAGTTGTGCCGGAAGAGATATGTGAGTGCGCGTATACCTGACAGTCTGTGCGCGTACATGGTGTTGTGCGTGAATCATCTATATTTCAAATTGTGAGTGAAGTGTATTGATTGTTGTATCCTTGTAGAGGGCTGTGGCTGTCTGTGGCGAGACTTTTGAACGTGGAGATCGGCTCGAATTTTCACCTTGAAGTTGGGAATCAGAGAAAGCCAACTTCAACTGATCACCATTGCGGTGACGGTGGGGTTCGAAGCCGTGTCGCGATGCGAGTCCGTCACTATGACCACTCGACCACCACTGCGGAAAAGTATTGTGATGTACACTTGGTGGAACTCGAACCGCCGTTCTAGTTGTTATTCGTTTTTTAGTGGCAGAAGGAGTTTGAGTTCGCGAAATGCATCGGTGAACAAAGACAGTGTGCGGTGAACATGCACTGTCATTGACTTGTAGTGCACAACGGGCACACCTGTGCATTCATATTGGAGTTTCTATGCAATGATGGCATGAACGGAACCGAAACACACTCCCACCTTCACGCTGGAGTCCCTTATTGTGTGCTGTCTATTTGGGTGATCATCTGGTTGACTTCTTTCACCAAAGTGTCCGTGATGATGAGTTTACCTTGACCAGGTCACGTATTGTCATTCACAGATTCCCGTCCCTCGCGACATAAATACGCTAGGGGCCACACATTTCGGCATGTTAGATATTCTGCACAGTATGTGTACGAAGGTCAATTACAGTTAAATTTCAGTCGCGGTCTCGAAACTTGTCCGAATCCACATTGAATCGTTCAAATATATCCTCTGTTCGAAAGTTATCAAATTCATCTCTTAAAACGACTTTCTTCATTTGTACGCAAAAGTTTACTTAACGACGCCCGTGATATTGCATCAAATCATCTTGAAGTAAATGTAACGAAGTCATTCAAACGGGGTATAAAAGTCAATGAAGGAATTGCGTACGGGTCCCTTTACGACACCTAATGGTCTCACGAATCGGAAAAAAAGAATGTTCCACTGATTTCTATTTCGTTTCCGTAATATTTTCTGATGAAATTGAGACCCTTCTTTCGTCTGTTTCATTCTTCCTTTAGTGTTGGTTATCGCCACGCGAAGGTTCTCGTTCGGGGGGAAAAGAATAACCGAGCGACCAGGCGACGGTTAAAGTGACAGCCGAAGTTGAGCGACACATCGTTTACCAATTTTTCTGCTTCATGTAAGCGAAGGGATACTGCTACGTTCCTTTCCATTTGCCAGAGATCAGCTCAAACATCCGTTAATCAAAAGCGACTTCCAAGACACAGAAAAGAAAAGAAACTGAAGAAAATCTCTCTCTGGTGGAAAAAAGAAAAACATTAAATCTTTCTGTTCTTGTTGTATCTTTCCGTCTTCTTCTTCTATCTCTGAAGAAAAGGATTGGAAATGAGGTGGGCTTATGTGCAAAAATGATCAGCTTTTTCGTGGATTTCGCTTTTTTTTTTGTCGTCTTCCGCAATCTCTGCTGCATCAGCACTCGAGGATTACTCCAAAACCCTGGGTTTTCTTTTTTTGTTTCATTCCTCTTGCATTTTTCAAAAACTTGGCTTAGGTACAACTGTACGTGTGTATTTTTATGCAGGTCCAAACACTTTCCCGAATATACTTAAAATGCTGAGTTTTCTCAAAACAAATCATCTAATATTTATTCTATTTTCGCAGACCAATGAAATATGTTCTTCTTTATTGCATCTTAGGATAGAATAAAAAAAAATTGATTTAAAATACATTTGTATATCGTTCTAAGTTCTGTAATAATTTCCAACGAAACAAATTTCATTTTATTTATTTTGTTTAGGGTAAAAATAAGTCAAGGCTTAGACATTTTATATGATTTTTGTTTTCTTTCGTTTATGGATTCGCTTCTTTTTCTTTCCATTGGTTCAGCTTCGATAGTAAAATAGGAGGTTGAATTCTTACAATTTTTTCGCACTTGAATTCTGAAAAGTGTTTGAAACGTTATTATAAAAGAAATGTTTGGAAAATTGCGCGGTTTGAAAAATATATATATATATATATGTAATTGAAATATTATTGGAAAAAAACTGGGAAAATTATTTTAAAAAATTTCTTGAAAAATTACTGATTTAAAAAAAAAAACTAAAAGCATTAGTATTACTGAAGATGATTGGAGATCTTGCATTTTTCAGATCAAAAACATTCATTAAATCCCAAGATTACGTCGTTTTGATCGAAATATACAGGGTGTCCCCATAAGATCCTAAATAGTTTTAAAATTCATAAAAATTGAGGCCGTTGATGCATTTAAATGCGGTTTACGAAAAAGTTATTCTCGCGAAGGGGATTTTGATAAGCTCAAAAAAATTAGCTCAATTTTTTTTCGATATAGGGTGCTGATCAAAAGCAAATCTTCATAAATATGCTAATATGAGTCCATTAAAATGCAAGGTGCATGATTGAAACAGCCCATTTCTGAATTTTCCTGTCTCGCTGGCACTTACGAAAGTTTTTTCATTAGTAGATAAAACGCTGTTGGTGAAGTTGTTTTTTTTCAGCAACGAATCACTGGCTAGAGCTTTACGAACCTTCCGGACACAAATGAGATCGAAGAAACGATCGGAGTTTAGTCAGCCCAACTGGAATAACGTGCAGTGCTCTCTATCGACAAACATTTGAACCAATTTTTTTTATTGAAAAAAAATAACCCCCCCCCCCTCTTCTTCGTGAGAGCAACGTTTCGCTAACCGCAATTTAAATGTAACAATTGTCAATCAATTTTTATAAATTTTTAAAATGATTCACGACCTTATGGTACACCTTTTCCAGCACGTAGAAGTTTGTGAGTGGAATGTCCACGAAATGTAGTGGTGGTGAATTTCTTCCGATGAGAAACATTTCGCGGATTTATATTAGATACTAGCTATAATACCCGGCGCTGCCCGGGTTTTCTTCAATGAGACTTTTTGGATCACGTGATATCTCCTTCTTGCTTTGAGGGACATACAAACCGCGTCTAAGTTAACCGATATGGCAACTTCCTGATCGACTCATGAAAGAAACGTAACGAAAATCTAGATTTAAAGAGACGTAAAAATAAATATATATTTTTTCTTTCTTTAAAAGGTGCTAGGTATTTCGATTCCCCCCTTTGAACTTCAAGTTATCTATCTCTGCCTGTTTCTGATTCAAAAAATGCTTAATTAAAGCTGTGGAATTTTTTCGATGTACTTTTTACGGGCCCATAATTCATTTTAACACATCCTAAACTATATGTGAATTTATGCAATTCGATATTAAAAGACAATACGGAGACATTAATTTTCATGCTTGAGAAGATATAAATAAAAAGTTGAAATCAATGTTCTTGCATAAATATCAAACTCAAAAGTAGGTTCAGCAAATCACTTCATATTTAATCTCATGGGCTTCGTATATCTCTAAGCGAACTCAATATTTCAAAAATCTAGAATTCAATAAAGTTTTTTAAAATTATTGATGTGTGGTGGAACACCCCGCCAAATTTCCGCATTTCTACAGTAAAATCGGCAATTTTAACACTGATTTCTATGAGGATTACCCTTTTCCCCGACCCTCAAAGCGATGCTGATGATGATTATGATGTATATTTAAAAAGCCTCATTACTGAGAGTATTGAAAATGTTTCAAACCATTATAAAGGCATGAACTATTATACATAACTGGCAGCACTAAAGAAGTGACAAACCATTGTAAAGGCATAAACACGTCTGAAACGCATTGCTAGGGAACCACGGTAACCAAAGTAAACGTTCGGAAAGTGATTGTTGACAGTTTTTTGCCCGTTTGGGGCATTTGCCCTGCTCTGACAAAATTTTAAAGTAGCCTATCGTTCAAGTCGGGTCCCATTTGGTATATATGCAAAATTTGGCGATGATCGATCTAAAATTGTATATTTGTATAGAGAACATACACACACACACAGCAAATCAATTTTATATATATACAAGATATACAGAAGACTGGATGTTGTGAAGATATTTATTATTTGAGATGTTAATTTTTTAAGGAAGGAAAAAACTCATCTCTGCCTACCCGGGTCCCTCGATTGCCGGACGAGTGCTCTGACCACTAAGCTACAGAGGAGATAGAGATTTTCCTTCGCTAGAGCGTATATATGTCATTTATATATATATATAGACTAGCTATAATACCCGGCGCTGCCCGGGTTTTCTCCAATGAGGCTATTTTGGATCACGTGATATCTCCCTCTCTTTTTCTTGAGGGACATACAAACCGTGTCCAAGTTAACCAATATGGCGACCTGCGCGATTCATGAAATAAACAAATCTAGATTTACACAGAAACGTAGAAATGAATATAATTTTTACTTTTTTTAAGGGGCGCTAGGTATTTCGACCCCCCCCCCCTGAACTTCAAGTTATCCATCTGTCTGTTCCAGCTTCAAAAAATCCTTAGTTAAAGCTGTGGAATTTTTTCGATGCACTTTCCACGGGCTCATAACTAATTTTAAAATATCCTAACCCACATGAATTTATGCAAATGAATATTAAAAGAGACAATATGGAGACATGAGAAGATATAAATGAAATCAATGATATTGCTCGAATACCCAACTCAAAAGTATAGGTTTGGCTGATTACTTCATATTTAATCTCCTGGGCTTCGTATATCTCTAAGCGAACTGAATATTTCAAAAATCGACAATTCAATACAATTTTTAAAATTATTGATGGGGCGGAAAATCCCACTAATTTCCGCATTTCTACAGTAAAATCGACAATTTTAGCACTGATTTCTATGAGGATCCCCTTTTTCTGACTCTCAAAGCGATGCTGATGATGATTATGACGTCTATTCAAAAAGCCTCATTACTGAGAGTATATTGAAAATGTGGCAAACCATTATAAAGGCATAAACTATTATACATATACTAACAGGATTAAAGAAGTGACAAACCATTGTAAAGGCATATACACGTCTGAAACGCATTGCTAGGGAACCACGGTAACCAAAGTAAACGTTCGGAAAGTGATTGTTGTGGCCCAAAAACCATTGTTGCCCTACAGTTTTTTGCCCATTTGGGGCACTTACCCTGCTCTGACAAAAATTTAAAGTAGCCTATAGTTTAAGTCGGGTCCCATTTGGTATATATGCAAAATTTGGCGACGATCGATCTGAAATTGTAGATTCGTATAGAGAACACACACACACACACGCAGAAAATCAATTTTATATATATAGATAGATTTAGGGTGCCTAAAACAAATATTAATTTTAAAAAAACCAAACAGTTCCACAATTTAGCTATTCTAAATGATCGCCACAGATGTGCTATTCATATAAAAAGGCAAAGACTGGAAATTACCGCGGTTTTTTTTTTTCCTCACAAAAAAAATTCCCTTATCTTTATCGTTTTATGAAAATTCTCAGTTTTTTTGCAGAATAAATATTTGAAGAAAAACATGCCAGTATAAAAAATGAAGTTAAAAAATAATGAAGAATCTCTTATTCCTTATCCTTAAAAAAAAACAATTGTCACAAAAACAACTGCAAATCTTATCCGAAGCCTCCCAATTAAGATCGGATTTGGAAAAAAAAAAAGTTAAATTTCACGTCGTCTCTCAAACTCATAATCTCTCGGAAACTCATTAATAAATTAAGCATCCAAATCAGTCACTCATTCGGGTTTTATTTTGGAGAAAAGCATAAAAATTTGTAAATTCGCATCTTTTTTCTTCGATACTTAGACTTCGGTAAAATCACTTTCAAGTAAAAACCAATTAACCGTGCTTAACATTTTTTCCATTGTTATTATTGTTTATTGCTCGTCATTTCCTTAAAAGAGATACGTAAACGATCCCCTCCTTAAAAATGCCACTTGAACATTCTTATCAACGCTAGTGCCGAACTCTTCCGGCGTAATTGAAATAGCGGCGGTGGCATTCATATTACCAACATCGCTGAAGGCTTTAAGTAAGGTTGGTCGTCGTCGTCGTCGGTCGCTTTACTTTGAAGATTCTTGCTTTTATATTTCGTCGCGGTGGTGGTCGTCGTTGTCTTGAGTCAATTCAAGTCACAACATTTGCCTGAAGCCCGAAATTATTTAAAAATGCAATTAAGTCCTATGCGAACCACCCCTCTCTCCCTCTTCCCTTCCACTCTTGAGAGCACCGCAAGAAAACTCATTAACGGCAAAGAAACTTTAAATTCGCGAGAAACACTTGAATGGTCTGTATTTGTATTTTAGTGTGTGCACGCTCTCCTCCCTTTCTGCCCTCATGAGCTTTAATGAGTGCGAGGGTAAGAGAAGGCTTTTGAATACTACTATGCTGTAGTTACTACGCTGAAACCCGAGGTGTGTATTCAGAGTCCGGACGTGCGAAAATGCTCAAGAAAACTCATTAGCCGGTTTATTCCAATTTTAGCTGCTACTACACGACGCTGGCGAAGGGTGCCGCAATACCAAGAGGAATTAATTAAATTCTCGTTTTTTGATTTTCGTCTGATCCTTTTACCTAACTTCTTTAATGAAAAGCCTACGTTTGAGTTTTAGTGGTCGGTAATCTACGGTTTACTCACACATCCAGTATCTATTGATCTTGAGTGATGTCGAAGACATAAGAACACGAAATTCATTAGAGGTTTCACATTTTCAATATGCCTTGGAAACGAAGAAGAACAACTATTTTCAGAATGGGCTAATGACACTAATGGGATAGAATACGTAGAATGGTGTGACACAATAAGCAATAGGGCACACTATACAGTGTTCCAGTGTTCCTCAATACACTATGCAGCACAGTACACGATGTATTATAGTTAACCAATACTGCGCATCTCTGCAATGGACCATAACAAACGATATAGCTTAATACGCGATGCGCCACAAGATTCGATGCATTACATCAACAATGCGCTCGATGCATCAATCACCACAATACCCAAGAAAGCACAATACGTAATGCATAATCATACGCAAAACTGCACTATGGATCACAATAATGCATCACAATAAACAATACAGCACAATTTTACGCGATGCATCACTATACGCAGAGCACCGCAATACCCGATAGAGCACAATACGCAATGCAGCACAATGCTCGATGCATCACAATCAGAAATACCCCCATAATACCCAACAGAGCACAATCACAATACATAATACAAGGCGTTCTGTTAATGGGCTGACAAACTCAGAGGGTTGTTAGTAGGCATCAAGAGGAGCAAAAAATCGCAAAGGAACATAGTGTCGCAAGCCACGTTGAGAGGGTGAAAATCGCTAAAAACGCCTGCAGACTCTGAGTACAGAGGAGACGAAAGGTGGATGTCAGTTGATCGCTGAATGCGTGCGTGGGTTCGCTCACCATGTCTGACGTAAGCAGCGTCGCGAAACGCATGCGCTGGGGTAGGATCACGCACTGCGGGCGACCTAAATTAGCGCTATTGCGGTAGTAAGCACGTGTAGCAGGTTTTAATGAGTATAGTGATGACACGAACGAGGAATACGCCGATATGCATCTGATTTCCGGTCGAGCAGATGGCAATGCCGTTTATACGGCGCCTGTGAAGACACTGGAGGATCTCATAGCGCGGATTGTAATCGCTGTGGCATACATCAAAAGCATACCAGGTATCTTCGAGAGCGTCCGGGAATCGTTTTTACGTCGTTGTAAACTGTGCAATGACTTCCAACAACTCTTGTAATAATTAATCAAATAAATCGTCGTTCCAGCGTGACGTCGAAACCTGCACGCGTTTTCGCGATTTTCATCCTGTGTGTCAACGTGGTTTATTTATTCACAATAACCCCAGAAGGCATGAAATGTACTTATGCTGGAAAAACTGTACTGGTTTGCGACACCATGCATGTTCCATTGCAATTTTTGTTCCTCTTGATGTCTACTAGCAACCCTCTGAGTTTGTCGGTCCATTAACAGAACACCCTGTATATAACAAAACGCAGCGCACCACCATCGGCGATGCAGCCCAATACACAATACTACACTGTACGCAATACAGCACTATAACAAAGGAAGACAATAAGCAGTGACTGATGTACAACAAATGTAAAAACACAAAATGCTTTCATAAAGATGCTAAGCACAGAGCTAATTTTCGCGCTAGTTGTCGCAGTTAGCAGAAAATACCTATTTATAGGAGGACACAGAGAAAATATGTTCTGATAATTTGCATAATAACAGCGAAAGCAACACAAAAGCAAATTGTCGTCTTCACATTCTCATTTTTATTCCTTATTCCAGCGATAGAATAATGATCTCCATTGTCCAACAATAAAGGGAATAACGCCGTGTGGACATCAGCAACAAAAAATTCTGAAAGAGGACTTATATGACCGCGGTTTAAAAAAACATTAAATCCGTTTCTTCAAGGTTCACCGCATCTGCTGATTCCTCAGAAAAAGCAATAAATTGTGACGAAAATTTCCATTTTGAAATGTTCATAGCTGGTGAAAAGGTTATTTTCGATTATAAAACGAGGCCAGTTCAAGTATTACGCCAGCAGAATTTTGACTATTTTTGACCTCCTTCCTACCCCCCCGCCCCCATCCCGTAGACAAAACAAGCGAAGCAATGACATCCCCCCGTTTGTCAGCAAAATTTACCTGGGCCAGTCTCCTAGACTGGTACTGGTCCCTATCTCAAAGACTTCGCTGAACCCCCCCCCCCCCCAGAGGAGTACGCAGCTGCGTAGAGGGTCATAACCCCCAATTCATAACAAAATACCATTTATTTTAAAAATATATATATTGCAGAAAAAATACCTATGATATTGATTCAATTTATTTCTGATAATTTAAAATGCTTTTTGAAAGCCAGTAACTCAACTTCTCCGGGAGGTTGACCCTGCCTCCCCCTCCCCCACTCCCCACAAAAAAAGCGTCGATACACTCGTGTGGCCCTGCAGAAAACTCCGCCCGCTAAAATTCACCGTTTCGTCCGCCACCCACGACATGTAACCTTCATACCCCTCCGCCCAGCCCCCGTCGTGCTTTTTCTTTTCCCTTTCGTAAATTTTAACACCATCATAGGACCCCTTAGGCCAAGTAATGATTACTAGGGCCCCCTCTAGCAAGTAACAGACATTACCTACTTACTTCACCAAACACCGGCCATAATGCAATTTACTACAGTTACCGAGTTGGGTTGGAAATCGGTGGTAGCCTCAAGCTCGTCAGAACAAAATACCTTGTTGTCTTTTTCACCCCCTGTTCGAACCTAGGACCTGAGGGCATCCTTCACGGTGATAGATGAACATCTTACCGCCACGCTGCTCGGACGAGCGACTGGCAAGTACCAGAAGGATCCACTCAGTAAGTGGACAAAACATCCCTCTCTACAATTTACATGCATGTCGTCATCTGGTGACCTTGACGTCACTTACAAAAACTACTTGGATTCGATGCATCGAAATGATGTCGCTTCGCCATAAATACTTGGCATTCGAGTCGAAGTGAAAACGTCAAACAATTGAGGTTGCGCATCGAATGAACGAAATAATTTAACGTCAAAATGTGCGGCAATGAGCACCAGGACTGAAACCAGACGTTTTATGGATGTCAAAGTCGTATCAACGGAGCACCCACTGCATCAATGCTAAAATTTGTTTACCACTTCACAAAGAAGTTTTATATATAAAAGATAATCACACAAAAATAGGATGGATGTGATTTTTCCCTGAGGAAGAAGATATTGACCTGATAAGGGCACATACGAATAACGGGAAATTATACGACGGAGTAAACACATTATCATCAATCACTTCATGCTTATCTCGTCGTTGTTGCTTCTTTGTCTGTAGAAGTTCTTGTCCTTTCTTGTAATAACGCTATATTTACACACGTTGTCTTTGAACGTGTTTGAATCCTTCGTGCTCTGTTAGGACTTCTTTATTCGACTAGGTACAGACAAGGGTACGCCAAATCGCAAAATGATCATTCCAGCGTAATGAAAACAATAACTAAATAATCAACAATGCAGAAAATAATTACATATTTTTTTTCCATCCTCAGGTGTGGATTTCGAATACATAGACGTAAAATGCATAGTCGTCACTGATTGATAAAAATGTGTGATGTGGTTTTTTACCTTGGCATGTTCCTTGAAATTGAACCTGTATCTGACAAACGTGTGTCAAAAATTACGAAAAATTTTCTGACGTAATACTTGAACAGCCCCTTATTACATAAGTAAACATTCTTTTTTGCTCGCAAAACACGCTCGGTGATTCGCCACCAGCCCCTCGTTCGAGGAGCCGGTGTCCGCTTACGATCCCGATCCCTGGATAAAATACTTGGAGCATTTTGCTGGGGATAGGCAGAGGCAATCATAGTCTGAAGCTCTTGGCTACTTATTCCTAAAATTTGCCATCCTGGAAACGCTCGCAAAGCCAGCTCAGCCCCCCCCCCCCCCGTTGTAAATACACCTCTGTGTCTAAGTCACTCCACATGTTAACTAACTTTCTTGATCAGTCTTTTGATCGATCACTGACCTGGCTCCTCGCTCTTTAGGTCAATATTTTGCATTTTGGTCACACTAATGCTAACATAATTTATGGGCAATTTTTTTGGTCTCTCACTAACCCAGTCCCCACTCCATGCTTGCACGTACTATAAGTTTATCTTTTGGTCTCTCACCGATCTGATCCTTTGCTCTCTAGGTCAGTCTCATTCACAAACACACTGTCTGTCTTTTTTTTCTTTTTGATCATTCATACGCTTGCACACGTTTCTTGTCACTGATACTTGCTTCATTTTGGTCACACACACGCTTTCAAACACTAGGTCACTTTTAAGTCATTCATGTACTCGCACGCGCTTTAAGTTAGCCTCTTGGTCACTAAAAAACCTGATACCTTCCTCTATAGATCACTCTTTCGGCCACACATGATTTAAACTCTCTGGGTCACTCGCATGCTTTCAAAAAAGGTCACTCACATAGTTTCAAACACTCTAGGTTACTCACATAGTTTCAAACACTCTAGGTTACTCACATAGTTTCAAACACTCTAGGTTACTCACATAGTTTCAAACACTCCAGGTTACTCACGTGCCTTCTTACTCTTTAGGTCACTCTTTTGGCCATTCACTGACCTAGTTTCTCGCTCTCTACGTCATTCTTTCTGTCATTCACATGCTTGCACAATATATAGCAGCAAGTCACAATGAGTAAAAATGTTGTCAACCTAAAAAGGATGTCTGTTTGTCATATATGTGAGATGAATACATTTATATGACTATAACTGATTATGCTAGAGTCATAATTATGATAATATAATTTCTAAGTCAGAAGTTGGAATGACCAGAATGACGGAAATCTCCGTGAATTACAGTCATCGTCACTTTTATATACAAATTTTTGTTTAGCCCACGATATACTGCATATCTGGCCCGTGGGCTGAAAGGTTGTTCACTTTTGGTTAATTGGGAATACGACGTACAGCAGTGTATTCAAGTTAGAGTTCCCGAGTTCCCCGATGCCTAGTAACTCTCTGTTGCCCTGAATAAATTATCCTTCTTAAACAATAATTTTTTCTATCCATCCTCTGGCGACGTTTTCGGTCCGCATCATTCGAAGTAAACAAGATACTGCCCAAAATAATTGTGCGTAATTTTGTATTTGAGACGTAGACCAATATAACAATAAGTATTTACATTTTTTGCGAAACACAGCGAGAGAGAGATAAAATTTCTATGTGTCTCATTTTTATGTTCATTTGCGCAAGTTTGGCAACGTGAAATATTATTTACCTCCGATTCAATTTACGCTAAGTGATTTCTTTCAATGTCTTTGATAACGAGATACTTGCGCGTATTTCGAAATGCACCGCCCTGACGATCATTAGGTTAATTATCGAACTAGGATTATGGGATTATGTCGGTTATTATCCGGACGAGAACGTGCTCGAGATTCAAATTAGAGAATTTTCATCTGTTACCCAATCTTGTTATCTCATAACATTTTCAAGGAGTAGGGAAAAGAGTCTTTTCTTGGCAACACAGAGTCAAAAAAGAGACATTTTTTTCCTTATATTATTATCATTTCGGACGCCAGTGAATGGAAGCACTTGCGGGTTTTTGTGATTCGTCGGGAAGAAGAGAGAGAGACATATTTCGATTTTGCGATGACAAATACCAGCAATATATTTGCAGTTTTATTTCTTTTATATTTATATTACTCGATCTTGTTGTTCCCGTTCCGCCGGAAATAATGCTCTCGCCGAGTATGTGTGTGTGCACGAGAGCAGGGACATCCATCATAAATATTGATGCTTGCTATTCGCTGGCAAACGCGGATGAATCAAATTTGAACCGCTAGCAATAAATCAAAAACCCTCAAACTTAGTTTCCATATTCAAAGATAGATGTATGCAATGCCCAGTCAATTTTGATAACTGATGAGCAAATTACTTTGTCGCGAAACGCATTTCGAGATTCCCTTTCGCCCACCCTCACCCCATAAAACTTAATTTTTCTCAGACAACGAATGAATTTTTCCGAAGGATATGAATCGGGGTTGTTGCTTTGCCAAATCTTTGACTATAAATGGCAACTTAACTTGCCTTTCACAATTTTTTTTGGCCGTAAATGGTAATGTTACTTGCTTTAGACGATATTTTCTGATCGTAAGTGACGAGTATACCTGCATTCGACAGTGTTTTTTGGCTGTAAATAACAACTTCACTTGCCTTTGAGATTTTTTTCTGGTTGTAACTGGCAAGTTTACTTGCCTTCGACAAATTATGTCTGTAAATGGTTTTACTTGATTTTGGAAACTTTTCCAGCTTTAGATGGCACATTTACGTGCGTTACTCATTTTTTTTTTCAATATAACTGGCAAGTTCACTTGCCGTCGACAATTTTAATTTGTCGTGAAACGCATTTCGACCCCCTCCCCTCCCCGCAGCTTAATTTTTCTCAGACAATGCATATATTTTCCAGAGGATATATACGTATATCAGTGGTGCACAACCTTTTCCAGCCCTCGGGCTGGATATGAGGTATTTCTGCTCCTCGTGTGCTAAAAACCAGTGTTTAAATGGGTGACCATTCATATATGAATCGCATTTTATGGGCCAACCACCAATTTCATTAATTGGCATTCAGCAGTTTTGTTTTGCTCTGCTGAAGTTTGGTAACAATTTGCAACTTTACTTGCCTTTGACCAATTTTTTGGCTATAAATGGCAATTTTATTTGCCTTAGAAAATATTTTCTGACCATAACTGGCAAGTAAGCATGCCGCGCTACTCCACAATGTTTCTTTTTAGTGTAAATAGTAATTTTACTTGCTTTTTCGGCAATTTTTTCTTACTGTAACTGGCAACATTACTTCCATTTGACTTTTTTTTATGATATCCCATACTTTTGTGAAAGAAATATGGTCAGTCCAGATAATTTATCTTGTGTGTATTGACACTTTACTACAGGAAGAACAACTATCGCGGGCCGGAGGTTGTACATTCCTGATATAAATGAAATATTTATATTCCGACAACAATTCGACAATAATTAAAATGGTAGAAGGAATTTCTTTATCTTTTCAATTCTCGGGAAATAATATATGATATCAATTTTAAAGATTAATGGATTCGCATTTAATGCGAGCTTATAAATGTTTAATTTATCTTTAAAACTATGCGCGTACCTTAAGGTCTTAATTTGATGCGTCTCTCGTTTAAATGCAGTCCTCGTACGAGAAAAAACTTGAGTTAAAAGAGAAATTATTTTTATTTTATGCTCTTGAGAGAGAAATATCTTGCGATTTCTTTAAACAAAATGCTCGTGGGAGGAGGAAAAAAAAGAAATTTAATATATTTTAATTAACCTCGGGATCTATTCGTGAAATGTTCGAATAAAAGTTCCAAGAATTTCAGAAGCTCTGCATCTCGCGACAATAATTAGCAATTTATAGTGCATGGGGAGCAAAACATCCGTCATTTGTAATTCATGTTACGGTAAATGTGATAAATCGGTTATTATGCATAGAGGGCCGTTCTCTACATCAGAAGATTATTAGCTATTATTGTCCTCTCCCTCCCCACTCATTGTGAGCAAAAATCAGCAAATCTCTAACCTTCCCTCTCCTCCCAGCTCTGCTCCTACCTCCTAACGCATATTGGGACTGGATTTGTACGTGGGGGGCGGGGAGGGACGCATAAGAAGCTTCGTGCTCTCCCCCTCCCAGACTATCAAAGGTTTATTTTTGTGGTACAAAATAATTTAGAAAAAAAAATAAAATTTCGTAAGAAAACACCTTTATGTTGTTACAGTGAATATGGATTGATTCCGATGCTATTTGAAGCCAAGATCTCAAAACCTCTTTTTAAGAAATTCATTGTGACCCACCCTCTAAGCCATTTATGCTAATCCCGTAGCCTACGGGCAAATGGGGCCCCTTAAGGTTATCTGATGTGGCCCGCCAAGTCAAACCTAATTTTGTAAAATGAACTAAGCGGCACATTTATAGATCGGTTAAGTGATACGTGACACAATTTCAGAGCATTTAAGTGGCCCGTGCCATATTTCAGAGCATTTAAGTGGCCCGTGCCATATTTCAGAGCATTTAAGTGGCCCGTGCCATATTTTCAGACCACTCAAGCAGGCCAGTGGCACATTTACAGACCACTCAAGCAGGCCAGTGTCACATTTACAGACCACTCAAGCAGGCCAGTGGCACATTTACAGACCACTCAAGCAGGCCAGTGGCACATTTACAGACCACTTAAGTAACCCGCGGAACAGTTCTTGAACTATTAAGCGATCCGTGGCGCATTTATAGATGTACCCCCTTGAGTGACATGTGGCACAGTTTTAGAGCACTTAAACGACCCCTGCAGTGCAGCTCTACCTCACTCAAGTTACCCGCGGCACATTTCCAGATTACTTAAGTGATCCGCGGCATAATTATGAATCACTTGAATGATGCGTGGCACAGTTCACAAAGCAATTAAGTTGCCCGCGACGCATTTCTAGAGCACTTGAGCATTTTGGACACATTTCCATATCACTTGAAGGATTTGAGAAACATTTAAAGATCACTAAAGTTGACGACTTTTCGTTCTGGTGCCGACAAACTAGTGAAAGGTTTTTCTCGTTTTTGGCAAACCGAGTAAGATGTCATTAATAATATTTCATATTTTTGTATAGGGTGGTTGATGGCGTAAGCATCACTCAAATCCCCCCCCCTTCATCAGAAGTCACCCCCCCCCCATCGATGCTGACGTAAATATTTTTATGACCTCCATACTTACCAATCGTCTTGATAAGCTTGATAAATGATGAAAAATATCACTTTTTTTGCCGGTTATTAACCATAACGCACTAGTGTAATTGGTAAATTTTATAAACATGAAAAAATTACCAAATGAATGTAGTATGTGTGATGAATATAATCGGGCCCCAGTATAACAAACTCCTGTACCAAGTAATATAAACCGATATAATGGTACATTTTGTTGATTTTATCGATATAAGGAATAAAAATATCGTTTTTATCCGATTCGTTTAAGTCAGAGCTTCTGTTGTGTTCTCTAACAACAGACAACTTTTACAAAATTTAGGTAAACGAGAAGAAATGATTTGACTTCTTTTTTTTACCTATGTGTCGATAATGTTGACTTTTTCTGGATAAAGTTTTAATTTTTGTTATTTCTCTTTTACGACGTTTCTAAAATTCATCTCCAAATCCATTAAAAAACGGACACTTCAGTTTAAGCGAAACGTTAAAAAAAACAGAAATTGAGAACTTCTAAAATATCATTACGTCGAACGTCGTAGTATCAGGCTTCAATGGTAGAATCCATCAAACACGAGTTATAATCCGTTAATTAAACTTAGATCTAAATGCACAACAAGTAGTAAAAATTTGTTAAATCGAAGAATCCGTTAAGTGGGAGTTCATTATATCGCGGTACAATTGCAAAATTTGTTGAATTGGAGTTCGTTATATCGAGGTTCGATTGTAGAACTCGCCAAATAAGAGTTTGTTTCATTGGGGTCTAATTGTATGCGCACTTTTAAACTTGTAAAATATCGTTAAATCAAAAAACTTGTTAAATGTCGAATTCATTATACCGGAGTAAGATCGTAAAATTTATCAAATGAGAGAACTATTATCGTTAATAGGAATCGTCAATATTCGGAAAAATTCGTTAAATCGGAGTTCATTATATGTTTCAGACTTTGGCTCATAATCGTATCGCGGCAATGGGACCTACCACAATCCATCTGATATATTTTTTAATTGACTGTGCGGCATCCACATCCCTCTTTTTAGAATATTTCAAAAATCACCTCACCCAAACAGTGAGCACGGCTCGACTTTGCTTCGAGTGAGCCTCAGGCAAATGACCTACCTGCATGTACCCCTCGAATCAGGCCCAGACTATAAACGAAACATAACAATGTAATAAATATCTTCCAAATCATATATCCGATAGCTCTACTATAGTAGATAGTTATACGTGTACCATAAAGCACAGAATCCATTTCTATTCACAAAATAAAGTCGGCCTTTTATGTTTATTTCCTTCGTTGTTATCGTCTCGATTTCGTATGCATGAAGCTCTCTTATAGCGATTGTTTTTGGTCTTTCTTCAGGCAGATAAGTCCATCTCCGTATATTTTAGCTCGATTCTCTCTCTCTCTCTTAAAACTCGAGAGCAAAAGATGGCGGAGCAATGCTCTTTGAACTGAATTTCAATTTCAAATTTCCTCTTATCTTTTCTTTGTGTATTTTTGAAGAAAACGCATTATGAATCTGATAATGTTTATATACTCTTGAACGCTGTTCTCACGGAAATTGGCATGCCGCTCGAAGATGATGTCATTCATACACGCATACATACACATACGCACGCACCCTGCTCGATTTCCATTCAATTTTAACCCTTTTTCGTTGTTTTCCTCGAAATTTCAAGATATTCAAATGAAAATCTGGTTTTTGAACGAGGAGGTAAAATACAAGTGGTGCATAGGAGAGAGCGGAAATCGTTGTTGAATATGTATGAGCGGGATGTTGTTTTCTTCGTTTTAACTATGGCTCATTCGATATGGCTGAACGAATGGGTGAGATATTGGATGTGAAATATTGCAGAATTTAGTTGGGTGCTGTACAGTGTGCATTGGAAAGTCCCTTTATCCTGGAATAACCTGCAAACCGTTGATTCTAGAAGCATACTTCCAGTTGAAAGAGCATCTAACTAACGTGAAGACCTTCTCACATGCTTCATTCACATTGCAAGGGGTTGTATAGTCATAATTAATTTGACGTCAGAGTAATTTGACATATTTAAGTGCAATATTAGCTCAGATATTTGAACTCAGGCACTAGAAATGAGGGAAATAATCTCATATGAAGCGTAAAATGAAATTGTCGGTTATTTCACGCAGTCATTTCCTTGATTTTCATAAATTTTGGATTCCAAATATATCAGCAAACTTTGCACTTGACCCCTTTACGATCACGGACGAAATATTTCGTCCAAACGCTAGTGGAAGAGATTCAATCCAGTTTTTGTTTGCTTTCCTCTCTTTCCATCATCGTGAAGCTAAATTTTAACTCTATGAACCGAAGTTATTTTTCCCTCCCAGTTTGTTCTGTGCTTCTGTTGAAGTTGGAAAGTTGAGGTGGAACATTCGAATGATCAAAATGCACAATATATACAAAATATATACAATGCCTCCACTGCGACGGGAATAATCAAACAGCCTCCGTTGACAGTGCTGGCTGGGCATTCACATTTGAATTACTAACATATATTATTTACATAGCATAAGTTTCTCTTTTTTTTACATAATTGGGAATGCACATAAACATTACCTTATTTCACAATGCATAATGGGAGTAAATATTATGTGGTCATGCAAATATTCATGGTTACAAATTTGTAATCATGCCACGTCAGTGAAGGACGACTGGGGCAAAATCCCTCAAGTCCTCCTCAATAATTTTGTGGACAGCATGTGCGTGCGTGCACAAAACAGATACCAAATGTGCATCAGTGTCTGAGGAGATCACACCTCATACTAAACAACTCATATTTGCCTTTATTTTCAGCAGAACTAACATGTCTCTTCACTGTTTACAATTGCTTTTTTTTTTCATTCGCTTATCTTGTTTTTCCATGTTGGCGATCTGTTTCATTTTGCATTATAGATATACTCCAAGATGACAATTAAAAATGTGGGAAGTTTAATTTCTTTGAAGGACGTCTACCGTTAGGTATGACGGAAAATAACACTGTTGTTAATTAGCAATTGCCAAGCAGTGTAGAAACCAGTTATTTGTCTTGTTTTCTTCTTTCTTTTTCTGTGCTTTACCTGATCAGCACCTCCTGATCTCTAGGTGGTGCTGACCTGATCCTGTATTGTTTGAAAGACGTCACTTTAGGGTTGCTGGATTTTCAAATTCATTTTTGGCCTGTATTGAAGTTCAAAATATCAATATTTACTTCTTTTTTTTTTTTTTTTTTTGAATGACCAATAATAATTCCGCCGGATTTTTCAATATTTTTGTGCATATTTACATGAGCAAAATCAATTACTTTTTTCAAAACTTTTTGAAGACGTTTTCGTGGTGTTATCAAGTGATATCGACGTGTCAATACATGGACCTGTAATTTATGAATGTGAAGTGAATTGTTTGGAAAAGCGCATTTCTCGTGGTAACCCTCAGATTAAAAACATTAGCGTTTCATCTCTGTGTTTCGTATGAGAGTTCTTTGGAACCTGTGCGAGACACGAGACATGAAGATATTACATAGAATTCTTTCAACCGATGGCCGACGACGAGTCATCCAAGTAGTATTTGTTGCTCTGCCGGTTGTTGAACACAATCAATATTAATGCTAAATTCGAGTGCTTCACAAGAGATGCTCTCTCTCTCTCTCTCACGCCCGAAAGAGCCGTGTGCTATCGCGACGGTATCTTACAATGAATCCTGGAAATGCATGTCGGAGGGAAAGTTGAGCTCTATTCAGATATTATGCAAAATCGTGGATTCCATTCGCGAGAGGTAAACTCCCAGCATCCTCCTGCATATAATCCCAATTTCGTACTACTCGTATCTCCAAGAAGAGCTTCATATTCTTGACGTAAAATTTCTGAGACACGCAAATTATTTTATTTCTACTGCTGCTTCAGAGGATCGCCGACCGATTGCATAGTTCAACAAAGGAAACAGTTACTATCCGCTGAATATCATAAATATATTCTATATAATTATACTACCGTCTTTCAATGTATAGGTAATAATAATAATAATAATGAATATAAGATTAACAGCAGCAGATCGACCCTAATTCGATTACTAACTGATGGTGTTTAATTACTTAATGGTTCGTTCGTACGCACTCCTATTGTTATCGTTTCCGTGATCGAACATCCGTTGAGTTGTTTGCTTCCCTGCTCTTGTCGAGGCCCCAGTTGTTGATGAAATATTGAAGTATCCGTGTTTGTATTGATTTCTCCGGATTAATTAGGCCCGATGGAAAATAGGATTTCCTCATTGAAATCTCTTCTCCCCGAAGGGATTAGTGCACGTTGTCTGCGCGGACTTCGATGCTCCTCTCCAGAGGATGACTACCGCCTTATTATGAGGAGGTTTATATTTGGGGCTTATCTTCAGTCAAAGTTCAACCTCAGGAGCCATCATCTATCACTTCGTGGAAATAGTACACATTCAAATATGACTACATTACGTTACTGCTTTTGAGGGTCAACTTGAGAATCGCGCAGATTCGCGAGGAAGTGCGACATCATTTTACTGAAAATTATTAAGTACATTATAAGTAAGAATTATACGTAATTTTCGTATTTACGAAATAGATGCGATAACTGCAAAGTCCGCCATTTTGCATGAAAAAATGTACGTAAAAATTTAATTTCTACCGCTTTTCGGCGAAATATTGGTAATTTACGTTTTCATAAGTGAAAGTTTTGGTGGTAACTTTGCAATCGAATTCTAGAACTCTTTCAACGAAGAGCACCCTACTTTAACACTTGGCCTCGTAATTAAACAATAACAAAAATTGCGTCGTTAGTTTAGTTTGTTTTCACGAATGAATGCGAAGCTTTTTATTTGAAAAGTATTTTAGCGAATGAATGCAAAATTATTGATTTTTGAATTTGTTTTTTGCCAATGAATGCAAAATTTTTCATTTGAAATTTTTGCAAATGAATGCAATTTTTTTTATTTGAATTCTATTGTTTTTTGCGAGTGAACGCAAAAGTTTTTCATTTGAAAAATACTTTTGCGAAGAAATGCAAAACGAATGCAATTTAGAAAAACATTTCGGGAACTTATTAATTTATCTCTTAATTATAACCAGTATTTTCAACAATCCTTTCACAGCAGTGACCAAAAAAAATCAATTAATTACTTTGATACAATGCTAAAGTCTGGAAAAGTCTTCAAAAATTTACATTCGCGACTCAAAATAATACATGCCCAAATTCAAAAAGTCTCTTAAAAAGTAATAAGTCTCTCGAAGAAATCAGACCTTCAACGTTTAAATTCATCCATTAAATATTCACTCGATTTGTCAGCTTTCTACTAACGATATAGAAGGCCGATGGTAGCACCTGAATACATGCGTGCACAGTTGAATTCCACAGATACAAAATTCTGACTCGGACACCTCTTCTGACGTGAAACAGCAGTGGCCTTAGGTATAGAAACTTATAAGAAGACTGGTGAAGTTTCTGAAAAATGACCCGGAGAAAGCAAGGATGACCGGACCGGATCTAGACCAGGAGGGACATACCAGTAGGACGATCGGCCAGACTGAGGGAAAAACAACAGCTCCTTCTTGCCGAGGACTCCAATTCTGATTATCGCAAGTTCTGCGGAATTGCGCATTGATTACCGTCAAAGGGTTCCTTAATGTTGCCCTTCCCTACCTCCCCCCCAAATATTTTGTGCACTATTTTTTTTACTATTATTAGTCGAATCGGCTGTGGATGGCACAGTAATTCATATCATTTTACAAAGATTCTTGATTTTACGTATCTTATCTGTGTATATTTATATTATTTGTAATTTGGGAGAATGAATAAAATGTTTCTGACACGGCCGCGTTCTCCGGGGCAACGTGCTCAAATTGCGCAAGCGACCGAGCCTGGCCGTGTTCAGTAGGTAAGTTAGTGGCTTTAGATAGGCGTTGTGCTTGTGGATGGTACACATTATAGTTATAAAGCCCAAATAACCAGCAAATGCATGAATGGAGCGAACACGAGCTTGGAAAGATGCTCAAAAAGAGAGCGAATCCTTCGTCCACCTTTAAGCAGAGAACAACAGGTTTACCACTCGAAGTTATGCTTCAAAAATCATTGGAAAAAAAGCCAGGATAGGGAACAGTGATTGGCTACAGCGATAATACTGATGTCACAATTCACTCAAAGACGCTGGATGAGTCCGCCTAGTATTTCCAAGAAATCTAGTGCCGGGTAATAGGCGACACTTAAGACGACAGACTAGGATTGTGTAGGATGATAAGAAAGTAGCTAATGACTGTAACGTAAAGCGATGAGGTTTTATCACGGTGTATTAAATTTCTATATACAAATTTACGTAGGAGGAAGTTGCAAATATGACTTTCATCTCAAAATCCAGCGAAATCACCAAACAATGGTTGCACGTGTATCACGTGGGAGGTTTTCGGAAGATTTGGCTGCAAAAGGATGTGTCATTATAAACACGTTTACGCACCGTTGGGTTTTTACCCAAAAGAAAGAGCGAGTGTGGGATTCTTCGCACTGACTTCACTCTATCTTTCTCGCTTATTTTCTCACTCGGAATACACGAATTTTTCCCGCCTAGCGCTGAAATTAGATATCAGATCATTGTTTAATTAACTGACGATGTTATAAATTTAAGTTTCGTGCTTTGTTCAGTTCAACAGCCAAACCGGAGGGAGAAAATTCCATCGAGCAACGAACGTGGCTGCAATTTAGCTGCAGATAACAACGCCTTTTGTTCGGGGAAATAAGCTTTTAAAATAAGCTACGGCGTTCTGTGATGTAAAGGCGAAAGTTCAGGAAGGTGAAAAGAACTCGTATTAAAACGACTGATAAGCCGAGACCTGAAGCAAGATTCTATAAAAGATCATCAAACGTTAGGATGAAAAGGCCGCGATGTATCAGGAAACGGGGGATTCCGATGGAAGATTCTTCCGTTCCCTTTCCTCGGGGGGAAGAATTACTTTACAGACCAGTGATGATCCTTGTAATATTTACCAGGATCAACATAATAATACCCGCCCCCCTAAAGAAAAAGAAAACCTGCAGACTCTCATATCTACTTAATCAGATAAGGGTTCCCTTCAAAAACTCTAAAAGCTTAACTGTACATCAAAGAGTTTCTGGTTGAACAGAAAAATCACAAATGCCGTCTATACTGCTATGTATATGTTACGGTAAATGTGATAAATCCGGTTATTGTACATTATCGCCAATCATTTTGGTAAGTTTGATAAATCTCCCTAAATTAATCACTTTACCGGCGATTATGCATAATACCCAAGCGTCGCATCGTTGGCAAACATGATAAATCTGCTGTATTATATATACATGATAATTCATACATGTATTATATCATTATATCGGGGGGCGATGGTAAAATTTGTTATCATTTTAATATCAGGGCCCAATTATATTCATCACACATACTAGACTCATTTGAAATTGTTTTCATACGTATTTATGAAATTCACCAATTACACTAGGGTATTATGCATCATCAAAGATAAAGGCGATAAATTTGAAAAATTTATCAAATTTACCAACGACGCTTGGTTCTTATGCAAAATCACCGGTAAAAGTGATAACATTCTCAGTATTTATCAAATTTACCAACGACGCTTGGGTGTTATACATATTCGCCAATTAGAGTGATAAATTTATCAAACTTACCAAAACTATTGGTAAGTATGCATAACAACCACTTTATCACAGGGTAAATATGACAAATCGGTTATTATACGTCATATAATGATACCAATCGTCTTTGCAAGTTTGATCTATATTGATATATCTATATCAAGTTTGCAAATCTATCACTTTTACCAGCGAATATGCATGGTACCCAAGCGTCATTTTTTATCGGTAAATTTGATAAATACTTGAAATTCATCGATTTTATCTGTGATTATGCGTAATAAATACCATAGTGTAATTGATGAATTTGGTGAATATGGGAAAACAGATCCAAATGAGTGTAATGTCTGTGTATTACTGTGTATTATAATAGTCAGACCGATAAATGATAACAGATTTTACCATCGTACCCGGATATAATGATACAATTCATGTATGAATTATCATTCATGTATAGCAAGGGTGCTCAACCTTTAGGAGAGTGCGAGCAAATTCATTGTTTTGAAAACGAGTCGCGGGGCCACACTTAAGTTATCTATAAATGAGCAGCGTGTCACTTAAATGATTTGGAAATGTACCACGAGCGGAACTGTCTTTCGTGTCACTCAAGTGCTCTGGAACTATGTCGTGACTCGATGATCTGTAAATGGACCACAGGTCACTAACTGATCTGGAAATAGTCCGTGGGCCCCTTGAGTGATGTGTGACTGTACCACAAACAACTTAAGTTATTTGTGCTCTGGAACTGCACCCCGGGTCACTCAATGGTCTGTAAATATGTCGCGGATCACTTAAGTGATCAACAAATGTGCTGCGGCTCCCGTAAGTGATCTTGGGATGTGCTGCTTATTTCATTTTTACAAAATGAGGTTAGAGGGGTCAGATCACACGATTACTATCCGAGGGCCATGGGTTGAGCATATATGATGTATGATATATCATAAAGTTCGATTGTTCATGTTTACCAACGACACGACGCTTGGGCACTATGCGTAATCACCGGTAAAAGTGATGAATTTAGGGAAATTGATCAAACTTACCAAAATGTTCGACGATTATGCATGACTGGTTGATTATGTATAATGGCATTATTTATCCCATTTACCGTAACATATACATGAGAAAATCCACTTCACTCATATAGTTCGAAAAATCACATTGATTTACGTGACGTAACGTTTATATTTGTGTGACTACCGGATATGTGTTGCACCATACAAATCAACATAAACAACGACTGAGCTTGTCTAAGAGATACTAACCCCGGGCTGCTAAGCTTGTGCAAAGCGGTCTTGTCTAGTCGCGTCTAACCATTCTGCGCCAAGCCTTAGGCATCTCTGGAATTGGAAATATAGTCAAGAATATATCTTCATAATCCGAAGTTACAAGCTGGCGTGATTCCCAACTTCGAGGGGATAATAACTACCCAATATCCCCGTTGAAAAGTCTCGCAAAGTAGAGAGAGCAACAGGCCTACAACGGTACAAGTGTTCAATCATTACTAACCACTTCACTCATATAGTTCAAAAAATAGATGCCAGCACTATAATCAAACATTACACAGAAACACTCTTGACGTTAGGTTCACAACACGTACACGCGCACAATTCCAACATGTACCAATTCGTTAGAAGTTCCGCAGGGGAATATGAACGAGGTGCATGTGTGGTTTAGTAGTAGTAGTCATACTAGCAATTAGTGAATATAACTCTTCAAAAATCGACACAGGATTCGCGGGGATCAGACCGGGGGAAAGGGGGCTTTCTTTCCTTCAAACTGAGAAGCACAACTCTCGTCTATCGCCATGGGCAATTTACTACAGAATGAGTTGTGCCAGAAGAGTTCATGCTCACAGTCTGGGTGCGTATCTAGTGTGGTCTCTGATTTTTCAGTGTTGTCATTTATATTTGGAATTGTAAGTAAAGTGTTAAGTTGAATATTTGTACAGTTGTAGGTCTGATCCTCTCATTGGCGAGACTTTTTAACGGTAAAGTCGGCTCGCATTCACGCCTTTAAGTTGGGAACCACAAAAAACCAACTTCAGCCGACCACCACTGTGACGCCGGTGGGGTTCGAACCCGTCGCGATGCCCACACGACCATACATACAGCAGGAACGGAATAGGAGACTAAAAGCTATGAATGCAACATGGGATCCGATCGATATTTTAAGATGGCGAAGGAAATATAATTCCGAAAAGAAAGACGGTAGTTCAATACATGGTATCCAAAAATTTTCTCTTCCGACATTTCGCGCATGGCACGTTCCGTCCCCGGAAATTTCGCCAGAACAGTTCACCCTGAAAATTTCACCGCAGACGTTTCGCCTGCCGTGACCGTATGAGTGATCAATTGAGTGTTGGTGACAAAATGAATGACTGTGTTTTCGTTATATCGTGTATAATCGATAAAATATCGTTGCATCGTGATTTCACTGTATTAAAAAAGTACATGTATAATTCACATTTTGCAGCCTACTCATTATATTTATGTAAAGGGTAAAATGTCGAAGCTGCAATGTCCGAAGCGAAATGTCCCATTGACTCGATCACTCATACGGTCACTCACTTGGTGACTCATACAGTCACGAACTTGGTAACTCATGAGGTCACTCAATGAAGCATACATTCGCACACTTGTTCACTCATGCAGTTACTCAATTGGTGGCTCATACGGTCGTTCACGCACTTACTTTGTCACTCACGAGGTCAGGGCAGGCGAAATGGCAGGGACGAAATTTTCGAAGCCAAAATGTACTGGAGACGACGTCGAGAACGAAATATCGGGGGGGGGGCAGGCGAAATTTCCGTAAACCACCATAGACATGACTAGATGCTGGGATCACCAGTGCGTCCATCGAAGGACAAGTCACGAATATTGTCGACCTGCAGATAAAGAATCGACATTTACGGCGTTTGTTCCATTCCGTCGAGGACGTGTATCGACTTTCCCGACACCTTTCTGGGATGGCTTCTTGAACGAGCGGAATGACAATAAAACGTTGAAATATATCTTCCCTGGAACCGAGAAAAGAGGAGAAAAAAAGGCAACACCCCCCATTCTGCTCCAAAGTGAAAGACAGGAAAGGTAACGAGCTTTTTCGCTGGTACAAGCGAAAAATAAGAGAAGAAAACTGAACAGCAGTCGTAAAGAAAATGTCGTCTCCGAAAAGAAAGAGTCTTCTTTGCTGAGAAAAATATTTTTGCAGCCTTCGGGGTGTAAAAAAAAACACTCTCAAAACACGCGAATCACCGGAGAATTTAAAAAGAAAAAAAAGGCTCTTTCGGGAAAAATCGAAGTATTTTTCTTATAGTTCTTAGAATCAAATACTCGTTTATGTAAGATCTCCGTAGGTATTTCTTTTTTTTCTTAAAATGTACGTATCGTGGATCGCATTCTTTAAATTCTTCGAACTATTAGACCATATAGCAAGTTTCCAAGAAACCAAAAGTCCACGAATCAATACAAAGACACGGGACATGGAAGGGTTTCCCGAAGAATGGAGAAGAAAAAAATGGTCATCAAAGATGGTTCTTTTATAAGTTGTGTGGATAAAGAGTTGGATTCTGCTGTTGAACAGCTGCTTCTAGGGTTTTATTCTCACCGGCACGTGGTCATCAATCAACTTTAAAACACTATTATCTAACATAGAATTTGTCTTTTTTCCCTCGCAGTGATGGGGTCCTAAACACAAATAATCTTCCTATGGCTTTAAGGAAATTGTTGGAGCGTGAAACGTCTCATTTCCAAGAGGAAAACGCTCTTTTAAGAGCGTGGATTTCCCAAATCGAAATCTTTTCTTAATGTGGAAAAAAACAAAACGAAAATTTCACAAGGAGAAGTCGTTTCGCGTTTTTATCAAATCAATTTTATTCGTTTCATGTAGAGAAAAAAAAAAGTTTAATCAGTTTTGTGGAGGGACGCATGTTCATGTCCATGACACAGACGATAAAAATAATTGCATTGTTTTTTTTTCGATATCGGGAATTCAGGATTCACGGAAAATTCACTGCCAACAATTCACCGATAGGAAAATTCATTGTTGTGAAAATTCACTGAAAAACAATTCACTGGCAACCGTCCGTCCCCAGTGCGTGAGTAAATGAGTGATTCAGCGAGTGAATGAATATGTGAGTGAGTGACCGTATTAATAGTCGGCTGAGTGATCCAGTGAATAGTCGTCATCCCACTAGGGACAGAGCCTGGGCCTCGACTGGTCTTAAAGTGAATAGTCGGGTGAGTGATCCAGTGAATAACCGTGTGAGTGATCAGTAGCAAATCCGCGGAACATTTAGAGATCATTAAAGTGGTTCTGTAGAGGACTTTATTAACAATAGAGGAACATTAGTTAAGGTGCCCACAAACTAGGAAATTTTTTTTATAGTTTCTGGCACACTCAGTAAAGATGTGCCAAAGCCTTCTAGGAGGCTTTTGATGTGTTCTCATAGAGAGCCCTAAATGACGTAAGCAAGCATTATTCAAACACCCCCCCCTCTTTCCTCCTTGTCATCAAAACTCATCAGACGCGGAACCCCCCCCCCCCCATCATCGATGCTGACGTAATACTTGAATAGCCCCAAACGCAATCTCTGAAGAAGAAAAAATTTTATTACATTGTTTCTTGGAAGGCATTTGACGAGAATTTTTGTTTTCTAATTTTTTTCCCGTAAAATTCTAAGTAATTTCTTGCTTTCAACATTTATTTTACTTTATTTTTTATTCCCCAAAATTGAATGAATTTTATCAGGGAAATATCTTACGAGTGTCTAGTTCCAGCTTTTCATAAATGCATCGAAAATTTCCAGAAAAATGCGCGCTACGGCGTCCGAAATCATTAGTAGTCCGAGATGACTGATTGAACGATCGGACCACCGAGAGTAAAACTCTAGTGGCCCGCGAGAGTCCAGTAGCTGAAAATACCCCTTCCCCCCCCCCCCCATTGATACATTGATTGCGGAAGAATCCCCTATGGAACAACCGCCGAACCTTTTCTGCCGATATCCAGAAACTTTATGAGCGAAACAGATTTTGATATGCTGCGTGCAGACCTACATACAGTACAAGAAAATTATCTTTTGCAGAATGTTTTCTGAAAATGTAATTGACAAAAATAATGTCTCTTTAAACCTCCACATTGTCTTGTTTTTCAATAAAGCCACGACACAAAATCAACAGTTGTGGTTTATCAGACCAATCATGATGCCTGCGGAACCTATAGGTTCTCTCTCATATTCACTGGCTCGTGGGACTAGTGACTTTAATTTTCTTATTCTAACGCTGCGGTAGTATATGAGAATAATAACAAAAATAGCAGTTTCAACAACCACGATGATCGTAATGATGATGACGATCGCAAAAACGAGACATAGTTTTGTTCTACTAATACACGTTGGTCAAAAGCCTGGAATTGTGTTTTCGATGCGATGGTCGCGGTATAGCGAAATAAATCCTCCAGGGGTATGTGACAATGCCTTTGTTTTCGGTTTAACGGATATAATATAGGAAACCCTTTTATTTTTTCCTCTGTGCCGTCCATTAAACGTCCTTGGGACAGAGTTAAGACAAGTTGGTTATTTTTCCCGAGAGATTCCGAGGATCCGCGTTTACCTCCCAGAGTAACTCGTAATCCCTTTCGATTTGCAGAAAATGGGCTTCTTAAAACAAAAGAAACATTCTTTCTCCGCTGAGTATACGTATAAGAGCTTATACACCAAACAAATATAGTGTTCATATATATATCATGCAATGTGTGTATTCCTCATTTTTACTGACTTCTTTTCTGTCGTTTTATACTTTGTTGTGGAATATTTTCCAGAACAGATAAAATCACATAATAATGTAAGGGGAATCCCATAAGTTTGCAGATGTAAACTCATAAAAATTGAATAAATTGGTATACGGTGATACTTCGCTACAACGACACTCAATATAACAATAATTCCCTCTGCAACGATATTTTTTCAAATCTTGTTGGGAATTGCCTATAGTCCAATGTTAAACTCCTCCCGATAGAACGATATCCTTTACTGCGATAAATGCCCGTATAACTTGGGCGAATTTTTAAAAACCGCTATACAATGATATTTTTTGCAATTTGTTTGTTTTTTTTTTTTTCAATTCATTTTGAATTTTATTTTAACTTCTTCACCTGTTAGTAACATCGTTGAATTTTCTCCGCAGGATCCGCGAAAGAGCTGAAGACGTCAAAGACGCTAAGCCCTAAATGCTGTTGCTATTCTCTGTGTAAGCCACAAAAGTGCAATGTGGTAAACAATTTCACAAAAGCGGTACATGAAACTGAATTTTATTCAACTAATCGGTTACAATTTTTCATGGTGACTGAATGTATAAAAGCACATTTTCTGACGGTACTAACGGTGCCGATTTAAAAAAGGTGAGAACTATAGCATAAATTTCATAATACGTAAGGATAATGTCACCTCTCGATAGAACGACAATCCCTCTACAATGGGGATTCTAAAATTGTGCCCAACGGTGCCCGATGAGCTGTAAACTTTTGTCAGGGGGCGCCGCGGAGAAGTGGTCCGACGAAGGTGTTTCGGAGAGATCTTTTGTTAAACTCCTATGATGAGCCGCGGATAAGCGTTCATTAGGATAAGAGTTGCCGCGAGTGGAAAATGTTTGAGAACAACAGAACGACCAACACAGTGGCTCACACAATACTGCGGACTAATTACAACATTAAGAACGGAAACGTTTGTCGACAACGGAAAAGACACCTTCTAGCCTCCTACATAGTTTTGCAATCTGATAACGATGAGGTATAGGAAGAAAAAGTTGTGTTAAATCTTAGGCATCAGAATGTGCAAAAAAAAAAAGTTCGACGGAAAAAAGATAGCATTATGCGATGTCCCGATAACTATAATCGTTTTTCTCTTGTTGGTCCTTTCCGTTCTTTGCAAAAAATGATAACAACACCCTAATGATAGCATTATCCGTGATTCTAATAAGCGGCGTTGACTGTATTGAAGAGCACCAAGGAGGAAATATTCTATCTGCTTCTATAGCTCAGTGGTAGAACGCTCATCTGGAACCCGAGTAAACAGGATTTCGAGTCCCCGTAGAGACAGATGAATTTTTCTTTGCAAAAAATCACCATCTTTACCATATACAATCGACGCTCGTTATACCGAACATTCCATTACAACGACCGGTGGGGTTTCCACAGAATAATTGTCGTATATGTTTTACTTTCGATATAACGGGGGTTCCTGTTTTCGATAGGACGAAGGGGTTCATTATATCGAGCGTCGACTGTAGTCAGTTATCCGGAAAAATTATGGTATGACTTTAGGAGATAGACTCTTCTTTGTAGTATGTAGCGACAGGGAAAAGAAAAAAAAACCAACGCAAGTACACCAACACGAACTGAATTTTTTTCTCGGGACAGACAGAAATCGATCATATTTGCGTGAAAACTCTTCGGTTCGATATTCAATTCTCCCTTTTTCTTTTTCCTGTTTGAATAAAGAAGAGCAAAAAAAAAAGAGGGATCTTCGGTTGTCGAGAGGAGATTGGAATTCCTATAGTGTATGTGTGTGTGTGCGTGCGATCATCATCATCAGCAGCAATATAGTGTTGGAGGCGGCCCTGTATTCCGAGTCGATTTTAGATCGAAGCCATTCACATGATGATGATGACTCGAGAGACGAGCTAAATAGATAATTCTGTCAAATGGGAGAGACGATAATAATAATAATAAAAAAATTCTATTTTCGAAAAGTATCTTTTTTTTTAAAAAAAAAGAACGGAACAATGGAAGAGGGTGAATATTGATTTTTGCCTTTGAAAAATAGGAAGCCGCAAAATTCCGTGTGCGTCGCTCTTATCCGATTTCATTATTGATAGCTTCAGATTATATAGATTCTTCTATTTTCATCACCAATTTGTTTCGTGTTTTAGGTATTTTTGTTCGTCGTTAAATGTTTTATCGCTTTCGATTTATCCATTTTGACAATTTTTGATGTTTTCCAAACGAGATGGAAGATTAGGAATTTTTTAAAAAAGGGGAAAACTTTTAACGGACAAATTCTAAAATGAGTATTCTATGTATCTATCTAGTTACTGATATTTATGACCGGGGTAATGTGATCGCACCCATAACTGAAACAAATTTGAAACTTCTACATTTTACTGGCGATTCATATAAATTTCTGTAAGAAAATAAAAATTATGGATATATTTTTATGTTTTATTTCGCTCTTGAGTGCAAATGTTTTTACTTACGTGTAAATCATGTCGATGAATCTATTATTTCGTTTTACTTATTCTAACTCTAACCCTGCTTTGCTCTAACGTTTGTTTTTGGTGAATATTAATGATGTGCAGCGTGTCCCATCGTAAATACAGTCCACGCCGCTTAATGTGGTCACATCTGGCTGAATGGTAGCTATATCCGTAGAAAATACTGTTTGCATGTTCGGTGACTATACATATATCCCGTTCGGTCAAACGGGATGCGTGGTAAACAGATATTGGTAAAACTGTTTAGATAAATGTTGTTGTTTTTTCGTACATAGCTGGTGGCAAAATGTTCAGTCGTTCCGTTTTTTTTTTCCAATTCCAAAACGGGGTATTTTTTTCCCATTAAGCTCGAATTCTACATTTTTGTTATTCAGCCATTGTGAGGCGTTAGGATGGGCCTGTTTGTTTTTTGTGTCATACGTTTGCCTTCACTATAAGAAGGCTATTGTGAAAGCAGCTCCACACGTTCATAGGCTTCAGTGAACACTACGGACCGATTACGACATTTAGTACAGAAATGTTTGTCAACAATGGAGACAGGAGAGAACACTTCCATCCTCCTACGTGGTCTTGCAGTCGATAACTTATAGGGAAAAAATAAGTTTGTTAAACCTTAGTTTCGGAATGAGGGGGAAAAACCTTCGACAAAAAAACAAATTGTTAATATTTTTGAAATTCCGATGACTTGAACGAATGTTTTCCCATGTTATGACATTGGTCTGTTCCGTGCTTTAGAAAAGTGATAATAATACCAGAATGATAAAGTTATCCATACTTTTAATAAGCGACTGTACTTTACTTTACAAGTTTATTCGATTTTTAAGGATTTTTTTAAAATTTGAATGCGGTTGGCGGATAAGTTATTCTAACGAAGTGGGATTTTTTTCTAAGAAAAGATTTTGTTCAATTTTTGTCGATAGAGGACTCTGCACGAAAACTGAGTCTATAAATTGCGGGTGTACTATTGACAGCTCAGTTATGAATTTCCTGTTAATGGCGTTTAACACTAGATTTTCTTTGGGATGTTGATATTGGTGCATAGAGCACTATCGGTGGAGATGTTTCACCTCAGCTGAAGCTTTACGAAAGTTTTGGACACGAAAGAGATTGAAGAAACATTCAGGTTCAATTTCTATCTCTATCGATCAAATTTTGAACTAATTTTTTTTTGTTTTGCTGTACCAAAACAAAAAAAATCCCCTTCACGAGAAAAAATGACTTTTCCACAACCCGCATTCAAATACCAGTTTTTATGAATTTTTAAACTATTTACGAATTTGTGGGACACCCTGAACTTAGAGTGAGATCTCTGGTCATGTTTTCTGAAGGAATTCACACATCTCACACAATGTGCTTCAAAAATATTTAATAAATCTAAACATGATTTGGTTTCATCTTGATTTGTAATTTGCTTCAACACGGACCCTCCAAGATGAAGGGCAATTGAACATGGGAATGCTATAAAAAAAAATATCAGTTGATACTCGAGCGTTTCCTTTTTATTCATCAAGTTCTGATAACGAAATATTACGTCATCATCAACGATATCCTCGTGTCTTCAGTCAGATATAACTATCGATCTTCGAAAGAGGAGTTTCACGGAATGAAAATTGAAAAAGAAAATATACGTGGGAAAAGAGTCTGAGATTTTTTATGTATTTTACTTTTCTGGTTATATACGAATTCCACTTCGAACTCGAAGAGGAAAATAAAAATGTATGAGGTCGCAGCAACTAGACTATTTTTCGAGAGAGAGAGAGAGAGAGAGGAATGTTACTGCTTCCCGACGATACTCTCGACGTAAAAATCCGAGACGGTGTTTTCCATTAATACCTGCGACGCAAGAACTTGGGCAAGAGGTACTTGCGAATCAGATTACGCTCTTTCCTTCTTATTTTTTTTTTATTATTGTCGGTGGAGGCATAAAAAAAATTATTTCTCGAACGTATACTTCGATACACAGCTTAGAGAAGGAGAAGTAAAAAAAGATGGATGTGGAAATAGAGAAAGGAATTCCCAAGAGAAGATTGAGAGCAGAGAAGGCAGATTAGAAGCAGAAGAAACTGAATATTTTCTTATTTTGTATCCGCTGCGTAAAAGATGGATGATGAATTAGCGTTTAGGCGAGGGACTAACCAAAGATTTGTTTTCTTTTTATTTACTCCTTCCAAAATATACCTCTAACACGATACAGCAGTTATCCGACATGTTTGTGATGCCTGCGAGAAGATGAAGCTGCGAAAGATGTGTGTCCTCTTAAAAGCATGGAAGAAAACTTGTAACGGACTTGACAAGATGTGACGTCAAGTAGTCACGGGGACGTGAAGAAAATATAAAAGGAGGTGGGGAACGCGTCATAAGAAACTAATAATTTCTATGTCTGGGAAATTAATTAATTGGACGCATACATTTAATAACAGGATTTATCATCAAAAGGGTAATTCATCCTTATCGTATTTAGATGAGTGATTGCATATGATATGTCTGATTTGCCAGTGCAGAGTTTTTTCGTGTCCGTTTGCATGTAGTGAATATATTAATTTGTATTAATGAATCATAATCGATTAAGTCGTCTCAGATGAATAGATGTCGGTGTGAATTTTCTGTCGATGTTGTCAGTGAAATTTCCTTGGATGTATTGTTTACAGTGAATTTCCCATCCATAAATTGTTGGTGAATTTTCCTTAGAGGATTAAAATGAAATTTCCTCGAGAAGCGCGGTAAAATTTACACAAATCAATTGTTGGCGAATTTTTTCTGTTCACGTGTTCACGCAAATAAACGAATTTTCTTAACAGCTTATCCGATGAAGGTAGGTGAGATATTTATAATATATTTATATTGGGATGAATGATATCGATGGGAATCGTATTATATTTTTCTGGTTCGTTACTCAGCCATTTTAGACTTGTTGTTTCGTGAGAGCCAAGATTTCAGTACGCTGTGGCCGTGAGCGTAAAGAGAGACATGATTCATCGTTAAGTTTGTGGGTCGTGAGCGAAAGCCGCCGTAGATTAGCATAAGACGAATTTCCCAGATTATACCCATAGTCCAGTCAGGAATTTCGTACGGTATATCTACGGTAAATACTTCTAGGTACTTCTCGTACCAAATGGTGTGTTGTTCCTGCACTATTTCTCCAAAGCAAAAACGAGTGAATAACAACGTAATGCTTTGCCGTTCAACCGTTTGTCATATCCAAGCTCTAAAACATCTGGTGAATTTCTCTCATATATACGTCCATGCGTTCAGGAATCGCTAATGAACCGCAAATCTTTACGCGCAACCCTGTCTGCTAAACTATTTCAGACGTTCGTTTCCGTGGAATTTGAATAGCCAACACGAAGTATTCCACTCGCATTCCCCTCTTTACTTGCCTGCAGATGCGGTTATGGTTGTAAATGAAGTGCTTTAGCAGAAACTATGCGAAAAATCGGAATCTGTGTAATTTTGAAAGAACTTGAGCTCCCACCCGCACATACGAACTATAAATACCATTTCTTACATGAAGGAGCGGGGAGAAGGCGGGCGTCATCGAAAATGAACTGAAATTCTATTTCGAAATTATTTTTTTAATAAAATAGTAATCAGCTATAAAAATCTGGTCAATCTTTAGATTAAGTTATAAGATTTAGGAGACATATTTAGTCTTTACATCAAGGTGGAAATTTTTCCGTTCTGGAAATGACTGGATGTATGACTCATTCCATAACAAAGCGACCAAAAAACAGGAAGTTAGTTGCATGACCTACTCGGATTTTTTTTCCAAATTCGGAAGACGTACAGGTAGTCCGAGGTATGAGAATATCCAAGTTTTCAACGACCTGCTCCGCAGCACAGCAGCTGTACTGAAGCAATATAGAAGTGATAGGTATCTATGAAAATAGTATTTTCTGTATGTTCAGAATAAAAATATTGTAACATCTGAGTCCAAAATGGAAAAATCATATCACACCTTGAATTTGAGCTTGTAATTTTTGAAATTTCTGACTTTATCGGAAATCCACTATCATTTTCAACTAAAAAGCTTTGAAGAACCAGGATTTTAACATTTTCCTGTTTTAACAAAGGGGGTTTTTATTTGGTGAAACTTTCTGTTCAATTAATTTCTTTGTGTCGCGTTACTTTTTTGGAAATATTTTAGCTCAAAAGTCGCTCTTTAAGCAGAAAATCTAATTTCGGCCATTTTGGCTGACGTTTTTCTCAGAAAGGGCACGCAGATAGAGTTTTCCATTTCATTGGATACAAACAACAGATATATCTGCTGCTCATTAAAAAAAATTACTTTTGGGAAATGAATACATGAATATATATTTTGATTAAAGCTCTAGAGCATATTCAAAAAATCCGATTTTGGCCATATTGGCAGAAATTTTTGCAGAGAGGGTACGCCGAGATAGTTTTCCATTTCATTCTGCCACGGAGCCCCTTGATAAAGCACACGGACCACGGGTTGAGAACCCCTGACCTATAGAGTTTGAAAGCATGCGAGTGATAAAAACAATGTGCACGCTTGTGGATGATTAAGAGTGACCCAGAGAGCGAGGGACTAGTTCGGTAAGTGACCAAGAAAGTGTGCAAGTATGCGACTGATCAAAAGAATGTGTGAGCAGGGGAGTGACCAAATTAGTGACCCAGAGAGTGTGTAAGCATGCAAGTGACCTAAAGAGCGAAGAACTCTATGGGTGAGTGGTCGAAAGATTGACCAAGAAGCTGCGCAAGCATGTGGCTGATTATAAGAGTGACGTACAGAGCAAGGGAACAGGTCAGTGACCAACAAACGAAAAAACCGCAAGAATATAACTGACCAAAAGAGTGATCTATAAAATTTGTGCTCGTGAAGTCACCCAAAGAGCGATAAACTACGTCAGCGAGCTGCCAAACTAGTGACCAAGACACTGTGCTATGTGAGTAATTACAGCAGCAGCGGTTCCCAAGCATTATTGACTCGCAGCGCCCTCTTCAGTATATAATTTCTATGGTGGTGTTCCGTGGACTTTGTTTTAAAATGAAATTCACTATTTTATTTTCCTCGAGCGGTCGCGGAGCCCCTGGGAAGTGCAGACGGAGCACCGGTTGGGAACGGCTGACCTAGAACACGGTACGTGTCTCCAAAAATTAAAACATTTTCTAAAACTGTTTTGTTTATTCCATTCCCTGCCAAAATCTGTATCATTTTAAAATTTAGGTATGAAAAAAAAATGGGAAAGAATCCTTTTCTTTTTTTCCTTTGCAAAAAAGGAAAAATCTGCCGCTTCTTTTTCCTTTCTTTTTTTTAAGAAATCGAGTTTATTTTTTTCAGTCTCATTTTTTTTTACGTATTTGTGTTTTGTGCGCGCTTTTCGTCAGAATTCTTTTGATTGAACGTCGTCCGGACACAGCGAAAAGAATTTCCCTTTTTTTTTTAACATTCCCTAAATCTCGGAGGTTTAAATAAAAAAAAGGTGAATATATTCCCTCTCTAAAATTCTAAATGATTTTGATTCTTATATTTTTCAGCTTGAAATATTTGTAAAATCCTTATTCAAGTTGAGTTAATGCTTGGCCACGGGTTGGTTCTAATTGAAATATCCGTGTTTAGAGAGTCGTCCGGGAAAAAACCAGTTCAGATTCCCGTTTCATCCTCTTGCTGTTGGTGCTTACATAGTGCAGTTTAATCGTTCAGGCGATAAATACCAGTTCAGTTTCGTCCTCATCGTCCCACTCCCTTTCGAATGTTGGCAAATCAAAAATGGGGTGAAGAGTGAACATCAATATTTTTTGCGTCAAGAGCACTGCTGCAAGCTCCATTATTAGAAGAGGAGCACCCATGTCAAGAGTGCTCAACCCTTGAATCCGGAAATTTCGCCACCGACGTTTCGTCTCCGATATTTCGCCTGCCCTGACCGTATGAGTGAATAAGTGACTGTGTGAGTGGCCAAGTGAGTGACCGTTTTCCTGATTACGTTGGTGACATATGATTGACCGCACTCACCGTGGTCCTTCATACGTTCATTCACTCATATGGTCCCACACTTGGCCGCTCATACGGCCACTCACTCATACGGCTACTCACCCACTTACTTGGTCAGTCTTACGGTCATTCATTCACTCGTGGAAACGCACTTGGCCACTCAGTCACTCACTTCGTTACTCACACGGTCAGCACAGGCGAAACGTCAGAGGTGAAATTTCCATGGGGGGAATGCACAGGGGACGGGACTTGCCCAGGCTGAAATGTCCCGGGTGCGAAATTTCTCGTAAACCACCTTTAGGAGAGTATGGATTACTTTTACTGGTTTGAAAACGTGTCGCGGGTAGATCAAGTGCTCTAGAACTGTGCCGCGGGTTACTTGAGTTATCTGTGGATGTGCCGTGAATTGCTCTGGAAATGTGGCTGGGTCGCTTAAGTGCTTCGGAACTGTACAGCAGGTCACTTAAATTATCTGTAAATGTGCCCCTTAGTGGATTTTTACAAAATTAGGTTTGAGGTCACTGACTGCATCAGATGAATCCGAGAGCAACACCTGTCACGCGGGCCAAGGGCTGAAGAACATGCATGGCCTATGCACCCATATGCTCAAATTATGGCCAACATAAATTATGAACATATAAGACTGGTATGGATCTCTCCCATTGATGCAATCACTCACATTCATGGCCTAAAGAGCCTTCTCTGCTCGAGAGGTGTCATCGTTTGGACCAGACGCAAGAATGTGTGAATTTGAAGTAATGAAGTCCTCTATGAAGGGGCTTGAAGGAAGAGGGGGTGGAACAGAAAGGAAAAAAAAGGGGCCAAAGGAAAGAAAGGATCGGAACGGGGCACTTCATCAAACTGAGGATGAAACGGCACAATTTTGACTTGAGGGTGAAACGATACCTAGAATTTGGTTGAAAGTGTGCATCTATTGAGCTCCCTGTTTTTTCTTGATTTGTTTTTTAAATCCAATTCATGGTTGCGCATGCGCAATGTCAAGAGCTGTTTTGAGACTCGTTTCTCAGAAGTTTCGCTTAAAAGGGGACTGACACCTAACGTTTGTTTTAAGTGGTTTTCCATCTTTAAGCTGCAAATGCGAGCCAATCTGCCATTTAAAAAAGTCCGTAGAAAATGCACACATACACACAATCAGGCTTACAATATTTAAAATCCTTGCATTGTACATTATATGGCGCAGGAAAAATAAACTATTGAGTTGCTTGCTTCTGAATTCGAAAGAGAGATGCCACAACTTCTGAAATTTATGGGCATCCTGGGATTTAGGTTCGAACCCCGATGATGCACAGTGTTTGTCAGCTGAAGTTTTTTTCTTTTCTTGCGGTTTTCCAACTTCGAGGCGTGAATGCGAGCCGATCTTAGATTCAAAAAATGTCTCTCGTCAGAAGAGCAGGCACAAATACTGAAAAAATATGAAAATTCCATCATTCACCATTTTTACTTCAAAATATCAAGACACTCACGATCACTCATACAGTACTTACTTGGTAACTCACTTGGTCACTCATACGTTCAGTGCAGGCAAAATGTCGGGGGTGGGGGTAAAGGTCCAACTCACTCATAGGGTCATTTACTTATACGGTCAGTGCAGGTGAAATGTCAGGGCGAAGTACACCGGGAACAAAACGTTCTAGGGGCAATATGTCGGAGGTAAAGTTTCTCTTTATCACTTGATTTAATAATACCTGAAATACTACTAAACACCTAGCAAGAGATCAAGCACCATTGGGCGTCGGCAGAGCCACTAAAGGTGCTCACATTGAAATTTATTTATCATTTATCTGTGAACAAACTTGAGGAGCTACACTCTTCAACTTAAATGTATAAGTACTAGCCTTGCGCTCTGTTGATTGTCATGGCAAAAGCTAAACGAATCGGGAACTGTAATCGCTTGAAAGTGAATGGCATTTCTTCAGAAATAATTGGGGTACGTGGAATGAAGACGTCTTCTCCACCACATCCAGTTAGAATCGTTGCTTCAATGATGTAATTGTGCAATTTCTTCACGCAGAGTCTGCTGCTATTGCCGAGTGTCTTGGTGTCTCCAAATTTCTTAAAAGCATTATAGGTGCTCCGACTTTGAGGGTCAAGATGTGGTGGCACACCCGGAATATCCAAAGAGTTCAGAAATTCTGCAGGATACAGAACTGTCTGCGCTGTGTCTGTGACAGTGTCAACCGATTTGTAAGATGTAGAGTCTCCCGGAATAATTTTTAGGATTTTTCCGTTGATCTTGTTCATACTGTCATTTTTCGATGCCAGAATCGCTTTCTCACAAAGCCACTCATGGTTTTGGTGATTTTGTTGAATGTTTGGGAAGACTTTGTCTGCAAGTTCTTGTACCGAGTTCATATATATAAGAACTGGCAAAATCCATTAGGGAACGTTAGAAATCCAGTGCTTGGGTCTACGGGAATTCTTCCACTGCCAAGTTTGATCAACTGATGTGAAAATGATAGCAGTGCTGAGTCATTTTGCAGTTGAACTCGCATGTTGGTGAATAATGATAATTTTTTAACTTAATGCCAGAGTGTTGATGATTTGAGGCAAGCATTGAGTTCATCAGCCGGCGTTACTTTTGCTACCCTTACCCCAGACACTATGCATTCGACTCCACAATTAAGCAAATATTCCAATCACAGAAAAGTCGGGCGAATTGGTCTTTCTTCCTTTTTAAAAATATCAAGCAAGACGTTAAATTTCTGTTCGAAGTTGGTGTCGTTACATAATGGGATTACATTTCAAATATCGCTATATGGTTGAAGTAAAATCACTCTGCATCTATCAAGTGTCTGCAAGAGTAACTTCGGAATGTTCGTCGTGTCAGAGAAAATGGGGCGGGGGGGGGGGGTGGAACTACATAAAAGTCGAGAAGGAGATCGACTTTTAACACCTGGAGGAAAAAGGAAAAAAGCAGGAGAAATTATTATCGACAGAGCATTTCAATGTGACTTGGAAAAGACTTCTACACGAAGAAATAAATTGCTTCCAGTGATGATGATTACTTCGAGCATGACTCTGAACGGCTCGGATTTCGCGAGGAAAAAGCTTCAGGAGAGAGAGAGAGAGTCAAATCGTAGTGATGGTTCTAGTATAGCTAGAGCTATACTATTCCAAATTGTCGAACTCCTGCTGAGAAATCTTTAAGGTGGCTTTTCCACCTTCTCGATCCGGTTGAAATGCTGGATGCATTTATTTGTTTGCCTTTTCCGCCAGTCGCGAAAACTCGGGAGCCTCATTTGCGTGATCATTAAAGTACATCCAAAGCTACTTTACCGCTTCATTTTACTGTTTATGTAGCGGGCTCATTAGCGAGTACCTACTGGAAAGTACACTTTGCTTTTAATGTCCCTAGTTTCCAGCCTCGAGGCATTGATGCAATAATTATCTGTGTGTGAGCGTCTCCTGATGGGTAAAAGTCGAACTTCGGTTTAAAGCCAGCGATAATCATGCCCATCACGGTGTCAGTTTCGCTTCTCTTTTTCTCCACTTATTCAAGAAAAAACCGATGCCTGAAAAGAAAAATTGGATCTACCGCAATTTGTAAAGAGAATGGGATTGCGTTTGCAGTCGACGGGAACTTAGTAACTCGTTGTCGGTAAGTCAGTGTTTGTCTGAGAACCCCGAGATCTAACACAGAGTAGGCCCTATACCAAGGATACCCACATAAACTATGTCGTATTCACTCACGGGATATTGCGTTATTCATTTTCCGTGACTATTTCGAAACCAGTGATAGGTTCAGACATTCTGTGGCCCTCTACAGCAGGGATGAACAACTTTCGGCCCGCTGGCCCCCAAAGGGTTCCCATACTGCCCGCGAAAGGTGTTCCGGTAGCAAATCAATACACAAAACACCGTATATTTCTTTCAAAAGACGACTTCTTTCAGACCACATTTCCTTCATGAAAATATGGTAAATAGCAATCCTTGCGGGATATCTCCAATTATCACGTCCTCCTAACGAGTTCATAGAACGCCGCTCTGTCTCAATCAAGGGATTTGAGCAGGTGGTCTAAGAACGTCTGGGCCATGCAGGAAGTTGTGCATGTATGTGTTGTGTGAACCTAAAGTGAAATCCGTTTCTCTGTAATACTTGTTAAGAGTGTAGTGCTGCCTCTGTGGTCAATTTTTTATAACCATGAGCGAAGTGTGATGGTTGAATAATTGCACCGTTGTAGAAATGTTTGCTCTCTGCGGCTGAAAGTTGGAAACCACAAAATACCAACTACAGCAGACCACCACTATGGCAACGGTGGGGTTCGAACCTGGGACCTCGCGATGCGAGTCCGTCACTATTAACACTCGACCACCACAGTGTGGCTCCAATTATTTTAATCGAATAATCGTATTATTTTTACTCGACAGGTGGCAAAAGTAGTTCCAGTTCATTGATATTTCTCCATTGATATTTTTTATAGAAAGCCCATTTTTACTGATAAAATTTCATTTTAATCCCTTTAATTGGTTATGGGCGAAAGTAGGGCAAAAATAACAGTTTAGGCAAAAGTAGCAAAGAAAGACACAATTTTTTCCATGGTAAATAAATTTAAAAAATACGAACGTTTAGAGTCTGAGAATGAAATGCTTTCGTATACAGAGATTTTTTTTTTTTTTTTGCTTGTGCAGAAAAAAAAATTCTATACCGTAAAAAAGTAGCACGTTATTTTGTCATTAAGCGCAGGTATATTTAGATATTAAAATTCAATACGCAGAGAAACAACAGGTCTGTGCATGTGAGATAAAAAAAGATTCGCCCCCCCCCCATCTGGAAAAAAATGTGAGAAGACAAAAGTTAGAGCTTAACTTTACTACCGGGCTCTAAAACTAGTCACACCGGGCCGCGTGAGTGGTTCGCAGTTTCATTTTTCCCATTAATTTCTCGTTAGTTGTGGGTCTGTGTGACCGGGCCATTCATTTACACAAAAGCGATTTACCGGGCGCGGGCTTCCAAACGTTGAGAACCGCTGCTGTATAGAACCAGCACCTCCTAGAGATAGAGGTGCTGATAGAGCCCATAAAGAGCTTCAATAAACTTTGGAAAGCAGAACGAAACATATTCTTATTTGAGAACTTTAAATTCCACCTGAATTCTTTTATCCTTAATAATTACATTCCTTTGGTTGAAATTACCTTTTCAAATGAATACTAAAGATTAAAAATGAGGGAGTTCATAGCAAAGTTGGCGATGAAAATTAATCGTTTCACTTTTCCTTTGGATGAAGAAGTGGAACGTGTGGTGGAACAAACGTGTTTTAGATTGATGAGGTCTTGGAGTTCCAGCGGACTCTTTGACACATTAAAAATAGGGTTTTAGATAACCGTGAAGTCTTGTTCGAAACTTGCGGTTCTCTGTTTTGAATTCATCCATCATGCGCAATGCAAATGGAGGATGCCTTAAAGACTGAAAAGAAAGTAAGAGGTAATCAATTGTGACAAAAATTGCTCTAACTGGTCCCAATCTCGGGAGGAGTAGCAGTTTTCCACAGTAGAGAGAGATGCGAGTCTTACTGAACCTATCTTTATCAGATAAATTTATTATCATGTGCACGCTGGCAATTCATAGAATGAAATTTCACCGACAATTCCTCGGCGAAAACTCACAGGTAATTATTCTGAGGAAATTTTAACAACAGTTCATCGACTGAAATTTCATCCACAAAAAATTATCCCATGAAATTTCACAGACGGAATCAGAAGAAAATTCACCGACAACTTCACATCTTATGAAATTTCATCAACAGTTCATCGACGAATAATTCACCTACAATCCATTGTCGCAAATTTCATTGACAACTATCCATCTAAGGAAACTTCATCAACTTATTCACCGATAGAAAATTTAGCTACAGAAATTCACCAACATCAAATTCATCGACAACAATATATATGAGAAATTTTCACAAACGATTCATGGAAAACAATACATTTCATCCATGACAAATTTGCTTAAAGCAATACATGGAAAAATTTCATCGGAAAATTTATGGGGGAAAAAGATAGATGAGAACATTTATCGACAATTAAGTGTAAAAATTCATCGATGGAAAATTCACCGATAGAAAATGCACCAAAAACAATTCATCTGAAGAAATTTCGAATACATGAAGACAATTAATCAACGTTAAATTCGCCGACAAAAGTTCATCGACGAAATATTCACCGACAACAATTCATCCGAAGAAAATTCATCAAGAACAACTCCTCAAGGTAATGTAATCCGAATGTATCCATTTGAGGAAGTTCCCCTCACACTCAGCTTGAGAGAAAATATGAGATGTCCTGGATATTGATGCCGAGATGAACTCTGAAAGAATAGAGTCCGTTATCTGCACCTGGAATAGAACCGCAGTCCTTTTGCAATCCAGACAAGTTCGAGACCCACCGTCGCCACAGCGGTGGTGGGCTGAAGTTGGTTTTCTGCAGTTCCGAAATGCAAATCGCGAAAACGAGAAGACCTCCTCGTTAAAAAGCCTCGCCACAGAGAGCAACAGCCCTTCAAACGGTACAAATATCCAATCATTACACTTCACTCCTAAATTACAGATGGCAGCACAGAATAGTCAGACGCAACACTAGATATGCCCTCGGTCTATTATACACACCCTTACACTTCCTGCACAACTCACTAGGTCGTGAATTGCCTATGGCGACAGACCTGAGTTGTGCTCGGTTAAAAAAAAAACCCAGACAAGTACTCTATCCAATACACCACCGAGAAACTCAGATCCGCGTGACGTGCCAAGTAGAAACATATTATGGTACGAACATAGCGCACACTGGTTTCCGATTATGCGAGTCGGCGCCGGATAAATTAGAAAACGTGAAATTCAGGTTTTTAACCAATCAGCAACGGCACCGACTAGCAGAATCGGAAACCAGCGTGCACTATGGTCATACCCTTAAGCCTCTTTTAACTCAACGGTAAAACTACAGGTGGTTCATAGGCTGCTGTGTAGAGGTATGCGGTATGGGTATCGTCATGAACTTGTATCGCGGGGATCCGCTCAGTTTCGAACCCACAGGTACCACAGTGGTGGTCGGCTGGAGTTGGTTTTTTGTGGTTTCTCATTTTCAAGATGCGAATGTGACGCGATTCAAAAAAATATCTCTCAACAGAGGGCAATCAATCCAACAATAATTAAAATTCTGGCTTGGTACGAAACAAGCAAAATCACGTTGTTGCTTACAAATTCGGAAAACACATGACAGCACATACATGAAGAGGAAGACATCATATGGTCCAAAATGCCTCATTGAAGAAAACCTGGGCAGCGCCGGGTAACTATATTTAGTAAAATATAATTGTCATTTCATTTTTGGAATTTGATTTATTCGAGAAGCTTTAAATAGTGATCCTTCTTCGGTTTTTCAATATACAAACTATACTAACGTTCTAAAATAGCAAATGAATTCTACTCCCCACGCATGATCGGATATTGTGTGCTAGAATCGTTGATATCCGATTAAGCAGGACCTACCGCATATATTCTCATAACATTTTACGCCTACCGGCATTAGCTGGAATTTCCTAGTATTCTCTCGAATGTATATAAGTTGGTCTCCTCTTCCAAGATTTTTATTCCTTATTTTTTCGGTCGTGTGTGTTCCTCTCTTAACGCAGCAACAAAATCATTTTTTCTTGTCACGTAGCGATGGCATTTGCGGTTGCTTTCGGCAATGCACTTCCGCCAAAAGCTCTCGAAAATTCGAGTCTTTTGTTTTAAGTTTCCTACTCGTGTTTCTATATTATAGTTGCCTTATACATATATACATATAGTGCACGATGTTTATTTTAAAGCGTCCGCATCTCGTTTCACGAGGCGCTATCACAAACAGCTTGCTAAATGCAAAGAAAAATAATGGCTTTGAATCTCATCGATATTCCGAGCGATGGCGTTTCGAGGCAACAAAAATAAATTGCCCGAGCCGAAAAGCGCGGTGAGTTTTTATTCCGCTATACCTCTCTCGGACGTACTCGGCAACGATATTCGGGAAACCGTGAATAACGATCGGTTTTTGTATATAGCTTGCGTTAAAAATTTAACTCTATACTAGTTCATGAAATCGGGGGACCATACATGCGCCTATAACAGCTCATACTTATTCCTGCTACTACTACTCAACCGTACATGCACTTCGTACACACAATCCTCTATGAAATTTCTAACGAACTGGTACATGCCGGAATGCGCGAGTACGTGTTGTAAACCTAACGCGAAGATTGTTTCTGTGTAATGTTTGTTATGTGTAGTGTGTCATCTGCCATCATTTCTCCTAACTATAAGTGAAATGGAATAATTGAATAAACGATTGAACAGCTCATATATACCTTCTCAATCAACGTTCTTATAATCAAGTGCAATACTACGTTGAAGCCATGGTTGGCATGAAAAATATAAATGTAGGGCCAAGATTACTGGGTAAAAATTTGATAAAAGATCTTTCACAAAAGACAATATTTCATTCGGGGGGATCAATACTGAGGGATTGATGTACTTTATATGGATAAATAGGGATCGATATATAGGGGCCGGCGAAAGCCCGACATTCGATGGTCTGGCGAATTTCCGGTTTTGGCAGTGACATGTACATTTAAAAGTTTATGGCCTGCGTATGTCCAAATTACTGTATAAGACATGCAGGCTATAAACGTATCGGCTGTGTGATGGTGTCGGCATCGCGCTGGATCGTCAGGATCCAGGATCAAACTCCGTTGACGCACGGTGGTGGTCAGCTGAAGTTGGTTTTCTGCCCTTTTCCAACTTCAAGACGTGAATGCGAATCGGTCTCCCGTTTAAAAGCGTCTCTCCGCAGAGAGCTGGCGGACCTGCAACACGATACTGACGTAATATGAAAATCTAAGCATTTTCATATTACGTATTATAATATTTACTTCAAAATATGGAAGACAATATGGAAGCTCTAGCATGAACACGAACAATTACAGTTCTGACAACATAAATACGTTAGGGTCACACATACACTCACGATGAATGTGTGTCTTTTATATATATACATATACGGGGTGATTATAAAAAAACTATCCCGACAACAGTGTAACACTCTAACAGTTACGGTTAGAGTGAGAAAATATCAAATGGCAACACCAAGTTTTTTGTATTGGAATGCGATCTCCATACTGAAAAACACTAAATAGCGTTGGAATGGCACCTGTAGCACGAAAATCCCCGGAGCTAGGCAAGGAAAAAGGACTTTGCCGTGCACCAGAGCATTAATGTTCGTTTCATTCGTCACACCGTTTCTTCGGCTGAGATCCCAGCCTGATTAGTCCTTCACAAGGTCATGTGGAAACACAATAAAATGCTTTATTTTATGCTGCTTCTCTGTCCTTATTGGTTGTCCTCACTTTTAGCCTATCTACCGCCGGTGATTTTCATGCTACAGGTGCCATTCCAACGCTATTTAGTGTTTTTCAGTATAGAGATCGCATTCCAATACAAAAAAATTGGTGTTGCCATTTGATATTTTCGAAATTTTCTCACCGTAACTGTTAGAGTGACACTGTTGTTTTCCATATCATTCTTGAGCGCATACCTCAAAATACCTTATGCCAAAATTTCATTCAGTTTCTGTGAATGGTATGATAGTTAGGGGCCCATATGTCGGGATAGTTTTTTTATAATCACCCTGTATATATATATATATACACACATATACATATATATATCGTGCGAGTTGCATGTACGTTTAAGTAGTAGTTATTAGACCAAGGGTGCTCACGCTTTAGCAGAGTGAGGGCTACTTCATTTGTTTTAAATCTCGTCGCGGACCACTAAAGTGATTTGGAACATCGATGAAGATCACATGAGATCTGGAAATTGGCCGTGGACCGCTTGAATATTAGGGAACTGTGCTGCGCGTAACTAAAGTGATGCGGACCTGCACTCAAGTGTTCTTAAAATGTGCCGGAGGTCACTCAAGTGATCTGTAAATATGCTGTTGGTCCATCAAGGGATCCAGGATTGTGCTGCGGGTCACTGAGTTGATCTGCAATCTGCCGCTCATCACACAAGCGATCTATAAAAATGCGCCACCTGGCTCATTTTTACAGTTAGTTGTGTGGGCCACATCGAATCACTCCGAAGGCCACATTTGGCCCGTGGGCCATGGATTGAGCATGTATAAAGGAGACTAATAACGCTGTGAATCTCTGCTGCGTACGTGAACGTTCAGGCCCGCAAATGTTCGTACGAGATTTCCCAAACTTCACGCTCCCGTTCAACATTTCCGTAAAACACACAGCTCTCGCCTATAATTCCCGAACACACACACCTCTATCTTTCCCGCACGTGTAAATTATTGCACGCATACAACCCAGTGAGAGGAGCCGATGTAGATACGCCATGACCCCGCTCCTTAACGAACTCAACATGATCCAGATGCCCTGAAATAAGCTCGAAATAAATTACAATTAGGTCAGCGCAAGCATCTGCGACTCATAAAGAACCTCCCTTTTAATGCGATCATAATTCAAGCCCGAAAAGATAAACACGTACCTACTACGTTGCTGGTTCGGAGGCGCGAATATCTTTTAGCCTAATATTTATGTATAACAACACGAACATGCACTTTGTACTAATATACGCTTCGTGGTACGTTATTAGCCCGTCGATGATCTTCATCAGTTCTTGTACCATTTGAACAAAACGCTACTCGATCTCACCGAAAAACAGCACCGTTTATCCTCTTTTCACACGATTCATTCATTAGTCACGGATTTTTTTTACAAAAACCAGTGATTTTATTGATTGATTAGAACTGATACCATCACCTTTTTTCTCAGTCAGGGCTGTACAGTGAGATGCAGAGTCCCCTTCCCCTTTGAGCTATTTTTTATGTAACTGGTATGCGTGGCAGCCACCTGAAGGTTATGACTCACGAGTAATTTCACTGATTTGTCCAGAATTACGCAGACGTTTATAAAAGAGAGAGGACTTTTGTCTTCCATTTTTGAACAAAAAACTGGGTTTGCAGCTCCAATTAACGTCCAAAGCCATACTCGTGCCGAGGATGGTCCAGTTCTTTCCATGGACAAGTAGTGCTGCCGCTCTACCATTGGCAATGATCGCCAAATGTTGGAGTTCGGAAGGTGTAGGAAGAGTGGTCGAGTTATAAAGTAATGTGGTTCTTGACCATTTTTCCTTCCCGCACCCTCCCCCTTGGATAATACGTGTTTAATCCGTTAGAAAATTCAGTTTTATTTGTCTGCACTCAATTACATTAATTATCCTTTAATTAATTTCTATGTCGTTGTGCCAAATATGCGGTATTTCTGCCACTCGCGCGCCAGAAACATGTTAAATAGTGGGTGACCATATGAACCTGAATGTTACGGAACACATTCCTGTAATTTTCGGCCATCCCAAATTTTCTTTTCCTACAAGGCATAATTGAGAATTGAGATTATTTTCATCCTTTATAATTTATATTATGGTAACTATAATTGTCATAATCAATTATAGTCACATAAATATATTCATCTCACTTATTTGCCAAAATTTGTATGCATGTTTTTTAGTGAATATTACAGTATATTTTTTTTTACCCATTGTGACATGATTTAGCCCTCTTTTTCCCTCCATTGGTCATGTTTCAGCGATATTAGTGATAGATGGCATTACTATATAGTACATATACTCGCTTTTCACAATTTACTTTGGCTGTAATTGACAACTTTATTTGCCTTTGACCATTTTTTCTGCTGTAATTGGCAGTATCGCTTGCATTTGGCAAATGCAATAATTGGAGATATCCTGTGCGGATCCCGATTTCCAGTGTTTTATGAAGAACATATAGTCACAGCCCAGGTGTTTATCGTGCTTATTGAGGCAAAGCGGCGGGCCATGATATGTTTTAGGAGAAGGTATTTATCATGTTGTGTGTATTGGTACTATTCTACCAGAACACCTCTTGAGGACTGGATGGAACCCATTAGCGAGCCGCATTTTGGCCAGTGGGCTGGAGGTTTTGCACTTCTCAATTATTGTAATAATTCCGACGTTGCATTTACTCTTAAAGAGATGATGGATGAGCAGCCTAGAGGTTCTAGGAACCCTAGTCTAAAGTGTTAATGAACTTGTGTGTTGGACTTGTTTCTCTCCACAAAATACATTGATTATACAAGAGCTCTCTGAACCCCCAGGATGATTCCTCTGCTTTAATTTTTGAAAACATAAGTGTCGTCGGTATTATCGCTGTTCTCTATCCTGATTTTTTTTTAATGAGTAGACGTCACTTGGAGCGTCAATCCAGTTTTTGTTGGAAGGTAGAAGACGATGAGTCCGTTCTGCTTTATAGTTGCCTTGGAGTAAGCAACTGGAAGCATTTTAGAGATGGATTCTGGAAGGAAAAGTCACACCACACTCTGGGGAAGGGAGATCGAATCATCATCCCTTAACATTCCGAGCAAGTACGCTAATCATTATTCTTCAGAAGCACTGACTGATAGCTTCCTTCCTTGGAGCATATTTATATGATGAGTTTAAACTTCCTATGGATATATATATATAATGACCCATCTCAACAAACAACTCATCACTGGCCACCAGATGGCGACATACAGAGAGATGATGTCACTCTCTACCTTTCATGCAAAGTGTAAACAACTGCTACTACTTAACAATCCATGCTCCTCGTATACACAGTCCTCTGGAGAATTTCGAACGAATTGGTTCATGCCGTAATATGTGTTCTGGATGTAATGTGTTGCCCTTTCGTATTTATCTTCTCAGAGTTGTGCGTGGTTTGTGCTCTCGCTGGTGCTGCCATCTGACTTTCATATTTTGAGGTGAGGATAGTAAATGCTTGAATTTTCGTACTATGTAAGTATCGCCTGCGGTCTTGGGAAAGACTATTTCAATTGAGAGATTGGGTCGCATTAGACCTTCGAAATGGGGAAACCAACTTCAGCCGACCACCACTGGGCCATCAAAATGGTTCGAACCTGGACCTACCCGATCAGTCCACATAGTACCATCGTAAAATCCCACTTACAGTGGCGATGTGCTTAATTTTATCGCCCATTTTATTCCCTTTATTGGGAGAGAAAACAAATGCTTATGCACCAACCTTCCATATTGTGTTATCGGTTTATTTATTATTATTTATTTCTTCTGGTCCTAGAGGAGAAAAAAAAGGGACTTTTTTCCCCCGTGTTCTGTGGACGTATCTGGGATATTCTGGTTATCAGGAATCCGGTTCCTTCTTTCTCTCGATCAATCTCCACAGCAGTTTTCTATTTTTCTTGGTACATGTCTTCTTCCGGAACTACAGTTAAATGGGAGATGCCACTGAAAGGAATAGCGTGTCCTGACAGGATGGAAAGAAAAGAATGTGATAGCTCTTGAAGTATTATTTGTTCTGCCCGGTGCAGAACTCCATTCAGCCGAGAGATTGGATTCACTTATTCTGCAGTTGGTGGATGGACTCTGGCTGGCCACCACCGACACAAGTTTCTCCTATCAATTCAATGCTTTTGCTGTTGTTTTCGTTTCTTTTCTGCAGTAAACGTTTTATATTTATTTCTATTTTCTTTTCGTTCGGTTTTCAATCGTATTTTTTTTCTACTATTTTGCCGGTGGTTTTATCAGTTGAAACACATGCGTTCCACAAAAGAAAAAAATGCAGTTCCTCGTAACTACTTACTTAGATGGATCGTATTCTGGAATTGGGAGGAAAAGAGGCGATAGCGTTACGAATTGAATTTCGAATAGACGACGGGTTCCGTGGAACAAATGTAATTGTAGCTATCGTCTATTCAAATGGACCATTCGGTTCCGAATGTGGCGATTTAGTAAACTCACCGGGCAAAAAATTAGTTCCGTACGAAAAGTCTAACCCGGTAGGTAATTTCGTCTGCGCTATCAATATTCATGCCATGCGATTTTCTCCTCAATGTGAGATCTGGAATTGATGGACCGGGGTCCTTTATTGGCGATTTGTAGCGGTTCTTGCTATTTTGCTCTTGAAATTATTTCTCCTGTTTACAGTGAAATTATTTACGAATACGAAGAAAAAGACCACAGCAGGGAAATTGCTCAACGAGGTGGCTGAAAAAATAAAAAGAATGCCATACGTAACCCCCCCCCCCCCCAAAATACAGCAGCCCAATACAACAGCATGTGTCATGAGGGGGGAAACAAAACTAATAATAATATTTAAAAAAAAACACTGCCCATAAAAAAGACTATGGTTGTGTTATCAAATTCACTATAATAAAATATTCATTTTCTTACGGTCCGCAAATAATTTTCCCTATGCTTTTCATACTTCGCTAATCTTCAAATCATTTCTTATACTTATTCATATTTTGCTGGTTCGTAAATTATTTCTCACGCTTACGGTATTTATTTTTTGACTTCCCTCAAATGATTTCTCTTATCTACAGTTCTCACATTCTCCCAGTCCGCAAATTATATTTCCCTATTTATTTATGTTTTGCCGGTCCTAATAACAGTATTGGGAAATTGTTTGCATCGAGGGAACCAGTATCTATATGCTAACAGGTTACATTCACGGTGCCGAATGCCCCCGATGCACCAATGGCAGCGAAGTGGATAATATAGAATATCCAGATTAAGAGGATTTTTATATACCCTGGCAGCTATGCACTTCTTATATACTATGGCTGCTGTGTATAGTGAAAAACAGGGTGTCCTGCAAGTGCTAGCGCGGCCTTCATCTCATCAACCGTCCGTCGCGTCGTAGAGGTATGATACCAGTTTAAAAAATGCTCAACAGGTGATCAAAAATGAACCTGTATCAGTTTTTGAGAGTGAAAATACAGTGAATCACAAAATGAAAAACCTAAATATTTATACGTCCCCCCCCTGTGCTCTAACTTTCAATTACAAAGTTGTTTCCCTGTTTCTCTTGATGACAATGAAAAAAATTTCATGTTTTTAAGTGCAATATTTACAGAGATATTCGAATTCGAAAAACCGAGGAAATTTAGGGAACAACAGATTTTAATGCGGGTAAAACGGTTTTTCGGTATTTAACGCCGTTCTTCCCCATATTTCCTCCGTTTTTCGAATTCGAACATCTCTGTGAATATTGCATTTAAAAACATGGAATTGTTTTTGCATCAGGAGAGGCAGGGCTTTGTAATTGGTTTATTTGCAATAACTTTGTAATTGGGTTCTTCAGCACACGGGAACCGTATAAGAATTCAGGTTTTTTTTATTTTATTACACACTAGCTATATTACCCGGCGTTGCCCGGGTTTTCTTCAATGAGGCTTTTTGGATCACGTGATATCTCCCTCTTTCTTTGAGGGACATACAAACTGTGTCCAAGTTAACCAATATGGCAACTTCCCGCGCGACTTCATGAAATAAACAAATCTAGATTTAAAGAAACGTAGAAGTGAATTTTTTTTTTCCTTTTTTAAAGGGCGCACTTTATGGGCCCATAATTAATTTTAAAACAACCTAAACTATATGAATTTATGCAGTTGAATATTGAAACATTAATTTTCCATGCTTGAGAAGATATAAATGGAAAGTTAAAATCAATGTTATTGCATGAATATCCAACTCAAAAGTAGGCCCGTCTAATCACTTCGTATTTAATCTCCTGGGCTTCGTATATCTCTAAGCGAACTCAATATTTCAAAAATTGAGAATTCAATACACTTTTTTTAAAATTATTCATGTGCGGCGAAAACCCCGCCAAATTTCAGCATTTCTACAATTTTAACACTGATTTCTATGAGGATCACCCTTTTCCTGACCCTCAAAGCGATCCTGATAATGATTATGACGTCATTCAAAAAACCTCATTACTGGGAGAATTGAAAATGTGGCAAACCATTATAAAGGCATAAATATTATACAAATATTGACAGCGTTGAAGAAGTGGCAAACCATTATAAAGGCATAAATATTATACAAATATTGACAGCGTTGAAGAAGTGGCAAGCCATTGTAAAGGCATAAACACGTCTGAAACGCATTGCTAGGGAACCACGGTAACCAAAGTAAAGGTTCGGAAAGTGATTGTTGAGGCCCAAAAACCATTGTTGCCCGACGGTTTTTTGCCCTGCTCTGACGAAATTTTAAAGTAGCCTATCGTTCAAGTCGGGTCCCATTTGGTATATATGCAAAATTTGGTGACGATCGATCTAAAATTATAGATTTGTATAGAGAACATACATACACACACACACACACACAGAAAATCAATTTTATATGCTTACTAGGGGGGCTCTGCCGCCCTGCCGCCTTTGGCGGCCAACCCCCCCCCCCCCCCCACTTCTCTCCCGGACATATCTTGTTTATTTCGTCCCACTTCATCAGCGTGCTATGGAAAAGGGGAAAGGGACGTGTGAAAGCACCAGCCTACTGAAGAAGCGAATTTTAATGAAAATAATAATAAAGCAACAAAAAACAAATGAGATTCATCAAGTATCCCCAGAAAACTTCCCCATGGGGGTCCCCAGATTCAATTCGCTGAATTTCAGTGGGGCCCCACACTGGATATATCTTGGGCTACCGATGTGTTGCAAATTTTACAATGTTAAACCACAAAAATCAATGAGATACATTCAGGGGCACCGAATTACAACCTGCCAACATTTCCATGAAGCCCTGACCTGCAAGCTTGTCGGACACCCCCCTGTGAGAATTTTTCATTTTTATCAATTTTACAACGAATAAAATCCAGGGCCCCACATCCAGTAGCGGGGACACAATACGCAGATTTTTAGTGGGGCCCCAGACTGGCTATATCTCGGGTTTCGGCTGTGGCAAATTCTACAACAGAAAAGAATGAGATTCATCCAGGGCCCCCAAAATCAAACCTGTAAACATGGGGCCCCCCGACTTGGAAGCTTGTCGGTCATCCCCCGGTGCGAGTGCCATGAAAAATTTTCATTTGTATTCGTTTTACCAACGAATAAAATCCAGGGCCCCCAAAATGAAACCTGTAAACATAGGGCCCCCGACTTGGAAGCTTGTCGGTCATCCCCCGGAGCGAGTGCCATCAAAAATTTTCATTTGTATTCGTTTTACCAACGAATAAAATCCAGGGCCCCCAAAATGGAACCTGTAAACATGGGGCCCCCGACTTGGAAGCTTGTCGGTCATCCCCCGGAGCGAGTCCCATGAAAAATTTTCATTTGTATTCGTTTTGCCAACGAATAAAATCCAGGGCCCCCAAAATGAAACCTGTAAACATGGGGCCCCCGACTTGGAAGCTTGTCGGTCATCCCCCGGAGCGAGTGCCATGAAAAATTTTCATTTGTATTCGTTTTACCAACGAATAAAATCCAGGGCCCCCAAAATGAAACGTGTAAACATAGGGCCCCCGACTTGGAAGCTTGTCGGTCATCCCCCGGAGCGAGTGCCATGAAAAATTTTCATTTGTATTCGTTTTACCACCGAATAAAATCCAGGGCCCCCAAAATGAAACCTGTAAACATGGGGCCCCCGACTTGGAAGCTTGTCGGTCATCCCCCGGAGCGAGTGCCATCAAAAATTTTCATTTGTATTCGTTTTACCAACGAATAAAATCCAGGGCCCCCAACCAATTACCCGGGACACCAATTCGCATACTTTTAGTGGGGCCCCAGACTGGCTGTATCTCGGGCTTCCGCTGTTGCGAATTCTACAACAGAAAAGAATGAGATTCGTCCAGGGCCCCAAAATGAAACCTGTCAACATGGGGCCCCCGACTTGGAAGCTTGTCGGTCATCCCCCGGTGCGAGTGCCATGAAAAATTTTCATTTGTATTCGTTTTACCAACGAATAAAATCCAGGGCCCCCAACCAATTACCCGGGACACCAATTCGCATACTTTTGGTGGGGTCCCAGACTGGCTTTATCTCGGGCTTCGGCTGTTGCAAATTTTACAACAGAAAAGAATGAGATTCATCCAGGGCCCCCAAAATGAAACCTGTAAACATAGGGCCCCCGACTTGGAAGCTTGTCGGTCATCCCCCGGTGCGAGTGCTATGAAAAATTTTCATTTGTATTCGTTTTACCAACAAATAAAATCCAGGGCACCCAAAATGAAACCTGTAAACATGGGGCCCCCGACTTGGAAGCTTGTCGGCCATCCCACGGAGCGAGTACCATGAAAAATTTTCATTTGTTTTCGTTTTACCAACGAATAAAATCCAGGACCCCCAACCAATTACCCAGGACACCAATTCGCATACTTTTGGTGGGGCCCCAGACTGGATATATCTTTTGCTTCCGCTATCGAAATTTTTCAACGTTAAAGCAGCAAGAAAACAATGAGATCCATCAAGGGCCCCTGGAAATGAAAACTTTTTATTTATACGTGAAATCTTCCCCGGGTACCCCGACCCTGTGTTGAGAGCACTGCTGTTGTGTGTGTATATTATACATATATATACCTCTCGGCATGGACCTCCCCCCCCCCACAAAGGAAGGGCTGACAGGGGCCACAACGATTCTTATCACTTTTTGATTTTCACACTATAAATTAATCACAGAGGGGCCCCTGAAAAGCTGGTTTGGGGGCTCGAAATCTAAATTCCAGCCTAAGGGCTCTGCTGTAGGATGTAGGAGCCTCTTGGTACATGCACATAACATGGTCCCGATGGGTCAAATGGGTCCCGATATGTGAATATCGACCCAATATCGATATATGAATATGAATGTACGATATATGAATGTGAATATCGATATATGAATGTGAATATCGATATATGAATCGAAACCGAGTTCCGTAACAGATTTCCGTCACTCAAAAATTTCACCCACTTCCGTCACTCTGGTTGCTTAGCAACAGGCCCTTTTCGAGTTTGTTTGTGATTTTATATTATAGAATAGATATATAGACTAGCTATAATACCCGGCGCTGCTCGGGTTTTCTTGAATGAGGCTTTTTGGATCACGTGACATCTACCTCTTTGTTTGAGGGACATGCAAGCCGTGTCCACGTTAACCAATATGGCGACTTCCTGCGCAACTTCATGAAATAAACAAATCTACATTTAAAGAAACGTAGAAATGAATATATATATGTTTTCCTCCTTTTTTAAGGGTCGCTCAGTATTTCGACCTCCCCTCCCCCGAACTTCAAGTTATCCATCTGCCAGTTTCAGCTTCCAAAAATGCTTAATTAAAGCTGTGGAATTTTTTCGATGTACTTTTTACGGGCCCATAATTAATTTTAAAATATCTTGCCCCACATGAATTTATGCAGTTGAATATCAAAAGACTATACGGAGACATTAATTTTCATGCTTGAGAAGATATAAATAAAAAGTTGAAATCAATGTTATTACATGGATATCAAACTCAAAAGTAGATCCGGCTAATTACTTCATATTTAATCTCCTGGGCTTCGTATATCTCTAAGCGAACTCAATATTTCAAAAATTGAGAATTCAATACAATTCTTAAAATTATTGATGTGGCAGGAAACTCCCAGTAAAAATTTCCGCATTTATGCAGTAAAATCTGCAATTTTAACACTGATATCTATGAGGATCATCCTTTGCCTGACCTCCAAAGTGATGCTAATGATGATTCTGACGACTATTGAAAAAAGTGGCAAACCATTATAAAGGCATATACACGTCTGAAACGCATTGCTAAGGAACCATGGTAACCAAAGTAAACGTTCGGAAAGTAATTGTTGAGGCCGAGAAACCATTGTTGCCCGACAGTTTTTTGCCCATTTGGGGCACTTGCCCTGCGCTGACGAAATTTTGAAGTAGCCTATCGTTCAAGTCGGGTTCCATTTGGTATATATGCAAAATTTGGTGACGATCGATCTAAAATTGTAGATTTGTGTAGAGAACACACACACACACACACACACGCAGAAAATCAATTTTTTTATATATATAGATTGTGTTTTCAGTCTCGAAACTGGTACAAGGTAATTTTTGAACGCATGTTGAGCATTTTTTAAACTGGAATCATGCCTCTACGACGGCCGGTTGATGAAATAAAGGCCTTGCTATCACTTACTGGACACCCTGTATATGACTTCTGTGTAATACAGAAGCTTGATAGTATTTCTTATGTACCGTAGCAGCTACGTAGCTGTATAGAAGAGGGTCTAGCTTGAAAGGTTTTTTCATGAATCATGAATGCTGTGTAGATAATAGAAGAGGGTCTAGCTAGATAGAATTTTGTGTGTACCATGGCAGTTGTATAGGTAATAGAAGACTAGAGCTTGACAGGATTTTTTTATGTAACATTGCAGCTATGTGGATAATGCATGAGGGTATAGCTAGATGGGATATTTTGTGTACCATGTTGCAACTTTGTTGATAATAGAGGAGGTGTAGCTTGCTTGACATTTTTTTTATGTATCGTGGCAGCTGCATGAATGATAAAGGGCAGATCCAACTTGTATGACTTTTTATGTACTACGGTTACTGTGGAGATAATAGATCTCTTGAGAGAATTTTTTATGTGAAATGGTAGCTGTGTCGTTTATTGTGCAAGTGTACCCTGTGTTTTATTTGCCATGGCTTCTGTGTAGAGCCGGAATGAGAACTGTGCAAGCTAGGCATCTCTATAGAAGAGGTCCAGCTTAACAGGAATCTTTTACGTACCTTGGTCGCATAGACGGGTAGAGAATTAACTTGACAGGATTTTTTATGCACCGTAGCAGCTGTGTACAGGAAGTAGTAGCTAGGTAGGATGGTTTATATGTAGTATGGCAGCAGTGTAGAAAATAGAAACGGGTCTAACCTGACAAGATTTTTTCATGTGCGATGGCAGCTCTGTAGAGGATGAAAGGGCTCGACAGGATTATTTATTTACCTGAGAAGCTGTATAGATAATAGAAGATGGCCTAGCTTGTGACAGAGTATTTTTATGTTCCGTGGCATTTGTGTAGATAAATTATAGAGAAGGGTCTAGTTTGACACAAACCAGTACTATAGCATCTGGGTAGGTAGCACGGAGTTTGGACAAGACCAAGTATCATTAGCTGAGCCTCTTTTGAGGTAACGGAAGTAAGGTGCTTTGCATCAGTCCGGGGTTGTGAGCGGTTCTATATATCTATCTATCATTAGCTGATCAAATGTGTAACATCACAAACCCTCGTAAACTATAGCTCACTGTCAGGAGACACAGACAATCGCCATATAAGCGATTACTTATTTAGGTTCTAATTTCAATTAAATCTTCAGCAGTGGTCGAAATTTTCGGCAGAGCCGCAAAATGTGAGAATCGTCATTAACGAGGGAGGTCGCTATATACACTTTTAGAATATTTGTTCTGGAAGTTTCTACCATCCACTTATATGCAGAAAATTCGCTGAAGACAGTCTTCTGTTACAAAATCAAGCTTTCTAAAAGCTGGTCTTAGTATGGAATAGGAGCATAACCAAGGAGTGGGAATCTTCGAGAAACTCTTAAGTTCTCCGACGGAATGAAACGTCGTTCGTATCTCGTCATGATTTATGAGGTCTTCTAATTAATCACGTCTTTACAGAGAGAGAAGATACATATATACATAACTAGCAGCTGTGGCATAAACCCCAGTTCAGCGCTACGGGATCAACCCATCGGGGCCGCATCTTTCCTGCTCAAATAAAATAATTTCGTATCCGCTGCGATTAATTTTACATTAGATAACTCGTCGAGGCAAAGTTTATCGAATAGTTTCCGTTCGATATTCCATGCGGTACTCATCTGCCATTGATCACGGAATGTTACTCTGATTAAAAGCAACCACGATGTCGAGACTAATGCTGCTCTTCAGACATCATGGGAGTGAAAATCATCTTCTCCAGAGTGTTTTGCCAATCAGATAAATATTTAAATGAATCGAAGAGGTTCGTACTCGCACGTGTATCTCGCTCTCATCAGTCATTGCCTTGGACATCCGTGCTCATGTTTGTACACGCGTTGCGTCTCTCCCTCTCCCCTTAATTATCTCGAATTATTAATGGAGATGCTCAATCAATTAAGAAAAAGATGTTTCCGGACACACTCTGGGTATTTGTTCGAGTAGTTTTGCGTCATGTACTCATGTTTATGAGCAACAACGGAACACTTATTAGGGCTCATTCCGCGTGATTAAGACTGAGTGAGCGACGAATTACTGTCCTGTAGCTCTTCCTCTCGGCGGGTGTTTGAGCGGATAAAATGACAGGAGAGGCAAGAATGAAAACTGCTGCGAATTTTCATCGTCGTGAAGTTTTAAAACAGAAGGCATCTTGGAAATCATTGTTACGATTTGCTTTTCAACGACTGACACGACGGACGCGACTCCGGGGACTAATTTGTCAAAGCGCTAATTTGAGCACAACAACGACGGATGAATGGCTCGGCGATTTATCATCTCTCATTTCCTCGACATTTTCCTTAGACAAAATGTCTGTCCGTGTCTCGAACTCGTGAAACATCGCCTCGAGCAACTCTTAAATGGACAGCGAAGGCGGAATTCATTTGCATCCCTTGAGGCGCGTTTATCTTTTTAAAATTAAAAGAAATCTTGTGAATTCGGGAGCATTTATCATTCCCGCTGCAGGAAAAACTGAACAAATTGAAGAAAAAAGAAAAGAAAGGAAGACAAATCGTTTGAACGACAACTCAACTGGGTTTAAATACTCGTTTAAAAACAATTTTGTATCTGAAGAAAGACTTAAAAATGTGTTTCATATTTCTTTTTTTCTCTCATTTTGACACTATAAAAATACATTGTATAGCCCCAAAATTTGATACAAAATGTATAAAAATACATTATTGTACACACACTGTGCATGCTCCAGATAGAGGTGCTAATGGTTTTTTTTTTTTGTCTGCACAGAGCTCAGCTCTAGGCTGAGCATCATAGGCGTGAAGTTTATTGAAAATATTGAAAGTGGCTTTCGTTCTCATGAACCCCTATACAAGTTTAAGCCTATGCTAAACATCTGTCTCGAACTTGGTACTGCACATCTAGTCGGCTAATCGAGGACGGGCACGGCCCACGGGTCTCTAGTGCATAGATGTCTTCGGCCTAGTGAGATTATGTACTATGTTTTCGATAGTTAGTGAGTGATTATGAAGACAGTTATTTCCATCCTGGTTGGGCCACCCAGAACATCAATTTTCCCGGTGACCCATGCGGAGGTGGATTTATTGCTCTTGCTTATAAGAAACACATATTTGCCTCCCCCCCCCCTTCCGGTCTAGTCTAATTTTCTTGGCCACCAAGTCCTTAAATTGACCGCCCTAGACTTCATTGAAGCACCGGACACATCCCGCTTACATCTCAGAGAAATATCAAAGTGTCCCCGAAGAATGTGTGTGTGTCTACAGCCTGCTTAGCATGAATTTATTGCCATACTAAATGAGCATCTATACCAGGGGTCTTCAACCTTTATTTAGCCGCGAGCACCCTCACGACAACTTTGACATAAGAATGCCTGAAATCTGTATAATTGTAATCCTTGGATGTAATTTACACAGGATGATTATCAAGTGCTCGCGAGCACGAAATCAGACACGAGCATAGAGCACTCTTGATGCTTCGGGGAAGCACCATGGTGCTCGCGAGTAGCAGGTTGAAGATGACTGATCGATGTTCATCAATGGACATTTTGTTCTCTGAATGCGATGGAACTTTCCAATGATGAGTTCTATTGATATTAGACAATTTGCGTCATTAGAATACTTTGATTGGCCACCACAAAGTCCCGACGAAATTCAGTCGAGACTAAATAAAGAAGATGCGACTCCTCCAAAATCCACTCATAATGAATTTTTGTCGAACATCACTCAAATTTGTCTGAAAAAAAATATTGGGATATTACATGACTTTATGGAATTGATGCCACCATGGATGCGTGCTGTATGTAATTCATATTAAAAACAGCTAACGTTGGGGAAACCCTCTAGGAAGTATCCTAGCTTCCCATAAATATAACACTGAAAGTCCTATAAAACATTATCCTCTACAATAATAATCGCCTAAATAACGATATTACTCTCTAGTCTCAATGCACTTTTTATAGTATTGATAAAATCCACTTATTACGATAACTCCTTGATGACGGTATGTTTCTCGGTCCCTTGTGCATGTTATATACCTTATTACTACTTAACTGACATGCACTTCGTACACATTCCTCTACGAAATTTCCATGGGCGCTGTAACCTAGGTCGATAAGATACTCGTTTAAAGTAACAAAGGATGTTTAAAGTGGTGTTGAGAGTTCGAAACCCTCTTCGTCCTTGTCAGAAACCTTCTTGACACTGGTACAATAGGAACGGTGACATGACCACAGAAAAAAAAATTGCTACCGCAGGGACACCGAGGGGTTAGCGCACTAACCTCTCGGTGGCCATAAAAACGGCTATCGTTCGAAATTCGGAAGTAGGACAAAAGAGTAAATTTTCTGGAACGTAGGAGGACGCTTGAAATGACACCAAAAAGGAGGACATGTCTTCCTAAAGGAGGATGGTTGGTGACCATACCTTAATACATTAATGATGTCAGAATCGCGTTTGTTTCGTCTTATTGTGTTGGTGTTGCTGCCTCTCTTTCATATTAGTATCGTTGTATAGGCGTTTCACAGTATTTTCACTTTCTGTCGATAACCTCCATCAACGTGTGAACGGGATGGTTAGCGAATGGCAAATGTAAAAATAATGAGTTCAATAGTGAATGGTATGACAAAATCTGAACATACGATACTCTGACATTGACCCCCTCCTCTTATAGAAATGAATTTGCTGCGGAGGAAACAAAAATTCAGCATTTTTTTAATGACGTGCAAATGTCTTTTACTGAAGAACAAAAAAAACGAAGTTATCAATCAATATGACTATAGTGTGTGTTTCACGATCATTCGATCAAGATTTCCGACAATATCGCTGCTCACACGCAATCACATTGTCGCGCTCGACCATCTATCTGTCTATTGGTGCGTGCATGAACAAGCACTGGAGGAGAGAGAGGCGGCACTTATTGATATACCGTTCCTTACCATTAGAAACGCTCGGCACCGGCCTGGAATATTATCCATCAAAATCCGAAGACATTCGTGTTAGAATCAGCCGGGTAAATAACTGATTATTATCGTAACCTCAGTCTGTTATTGATGGCTGATGAGCGAATATTAACAGTGAGGGAACGAGGACCGTTCGTCAAACCCTCAAATATCATGTCTGAGGCATCTTGTGAAATAAACACCCTTCGCTTAGCATTAATGTTCAGGGTGATGTTCATAATGTTCAGAATATACGACCTTTTCACGTCTCCCTTTTTGCAGCTTCCAACTGAACATTTTCAAGGTGATGTTTAAAAGAGAATCAGAGAAGTGTTGCGCAAGCAAAAAATACTTAACCATTACCTTCCTAGCATTTGAATTTTTCATGAGCTATTTATAGGGAATCCCATAAATTCATAAAAAGTTTAAAAATTCACAAAAAATGAACAAACTGGTACATTCAATACGGTTTCTGTGAAAAAAAATTATTCTGAGGAAGTGGGTTTCTTTACGGTTTAGAAAAACAAATTAGTTAATATCATATTTTTATCGATAGAGGGTGCTTAAAGAGCAAATCACAGAATGCTGGACCTGAAATTTTGTTCAATCTCTTCTGCGTCCGAACCGTCCGTAAAGCTTCAGCCGGCGATTCGGGGCTGAAGTAAAACTACTTCACCAAGACTGCTTCACCCACCAAGGTCAATATTACAATGAAGAACTTTTTCAAGCGCAAGTAACGTGAAAATTCGGAAATAATCTCTTAATGGTACATCCTGCATATTATAGGACTCTGATTTGCATATTTCTTGTCATCTGTTGCTTGCATCGCCCTCTATCGACAAAAATTGTGAACTTACAAAAAGTCTCGTTTCGTGAAAGTAACTTTTACGCAAACCCACGTTCAAATTTTCCATTTCTTCCCAATTTTTATGAATTTTTAAACTATTTACGAATTTATGGGGCACCCTGTTATGTTCCAACAATATACATTTCAAAGACACATCGAAACTCAGCAGCAAAAGAATTAATGACCTCCGCCCAGTGCAGCTATAACCGGGTTCAGTATAAACCGGGTCGTCAGCTCTTGCGGACAACCACATGACTTACCGTAGCACGAGAGGCTTGAAAGAACGATTTTCAACAATTACGCTGGATTTCCATTTCACTTCCCGATAAAAAAAAATTGAACTTCTTCACGGCAACTTTTCCGCCCGTTTGCAGGGACACGGGAACTCTTTCACAGGTCCAAATAAATGCAGCCGAGAAATTCCCATGTAGGTCAGTCTTTGCTTTCACAAATTTTCCGAAAAATGGGATTAGCTGAAACCCAGACTACATCAACAGACGTATGGTAACATTAGCTTATGGTCCTCACGGAACTGTGAGCATCTGTCAATTTTACTTACGTATTTTAAAAATACCTACAAAAGTAACATTTATGATATTCACTTTTAAGTGGAACCATCACACGTACATTCAAAATACAGCAGAACTGTATATACGGGTCGGGGTAAATAACTCATACAGCAGAACTGTCAGGTCCATCATAACGCATGGTAGAAAGCCTACATGATGAGATCTGGAACATCAATATGTTTCGAGAGTGAGTCTGTAAATCATGTGAGCTCTAATATTTATAAAGGTTCTTCCCACTTAGAACTCCTACGAGAGGGAAGCTCTCTGAAATTATGCACAGGGGTGTGGATATAACCTTTTCTTATATAGTTTTTTTTCACTTTACGGTTATAGACAAAAAATATATTCATTTAGTAAAAACGGTTTCCTTGTCCTGGGTGAGGGTAGGGGACCCTGTTAATAACACGGCAGAGAATTAGGTTTAAGGGGGGATTGGGACCGAAATAAAGAAATTTTGTTATAAAGGAATTCCTGATTTTTACATTGTTCTTATGTAAACTCTTCTGGAGGATTTAAAAATGTTTTCGTTGAAACGAGATTTTTGTTATAACGGTATTCGTTAAAACGGGAATCGACTGTATTACTCCCGTGATCGTAAAGAGGTTAAAATGTGTGCTTAGTTTGAGCATGTAGGTCTTTCAGAAACCGCATAATTTGTGGTTTTTCCAGACTTGACGCATTTTTCTTCCATATTCGATTATCCACTCGAAAACGGCTCGAGATACGACAATGTTGGTAGAGTGTTTTATGTTCCACCTTTGGGATAGTCTACCACCGACTTTTGTTTCACAGAATAGGTCACGTTCAACCTGTACGCAATGAAGTTTGTATTATTCCTCTCTAACTTTCCCCTCATTTTACTACAGATTGATGTGGAACGGGAGGGCGGGCGGGTATTAAAATCGAGAAAACAAAATAACATTTTTTTTCTCAATATCTGGAAGTACCAACTAATGAAACTTTAATTTTGAGAAGAACGATGCGAAAAAGAAATCTGGCATCATTGAGTGTTTCTAATAGTGTGCGATGTTTGCTGGGAATTGAGACTCGAGAATAGATGAAATTCGAATTTGAATTTTTACAGAAAAATTTCTTTTTTCCTGTTCCGTTTGATAACAACACTCATTTTTGTATCCATGTTTTTTTTTTTGTTCGCGTTCCTTATCATTTTTAAATTATGATTTGGAAAAAGTGTTTTTAGGAAATTGTTTGTATTGAAAAAGATGTGAAAGGAGATGCTTTTGTGTATCGTGAACATCTGAATCGTATTTCGATAATGCAGTGATACACGCAGTTTCTCTCTCCCCATCAGGGATAAGGAAATGGTGTATGCGGAGAATGAAAACTAAATTGAGGATTCCAAAAGAAACCCGATATCGACCAACAAGCAATTTCTAAACAAAAAGCAAAATCCATTTTTGAGCATTTTTATCGAAACTCTATTCAGTTGAATACCGTGCTGTTATTAAATTATTTATTTGCTTTAACTCCACATCAGGATTTTATACGATTGAAACATGATGATGTACAATAAAAGTACGCTTTTTATTTAAAAAAAAAAATAGAGAGAGAAATCTTCATGTAAGAGAAATAATAAGATTCGAGGGAAAGACTCAAACGGTAATGAGAATCAATTTCTGGATTGGAGATGAGTCGTTACATTTGCTCCTACTTGGTGCTTATACAGGACAGGGCTGGACAAATCTATTGCCCGATATGCCCGGAGCATGTACAAATTCTGACCGGGCACGTATTTTTTTCAACCACGTGCCCGACGTGAGCACGTTAAAAAAATAAACATTTTCGTTTCTTTAATTTTGAGATTACTGCTATTTAATGTCATAAGAATATATATACATAAATTAAATTGCCTTGAACATTGATGAATGAGTTCTATTTCCTTTCCCGTACCGATAAAAAAAAATTTATACAAGAGAACATTGCTTGAAATAAAGAACTTTACTCTGGGAGCTCTGCTGCCACTTATTGACCGAAAATAAAATTATCTGATATAATTCTCAAAACAAAATGTTTGTTTTAAAACACTGTGCAGCACGAAAATGAACAATATGCGGTAGGAAACTATATTTCACTTCTGTGCTGCATACCTACACGAGAATTCCATGCGCCAAAATTAATGCAAATTATTATTTTTTTTCAATTAACACTGTAAACATCTAAAAAACATAGTTACCGGTATTTTGACGCATAGATCGTATGCTACTGTGCAACATAAAAATAAAAATATATATGGCATGAATGTCGCTCTCCACTTGTTAATACAAGATATACAGAAGACTGGATGTTGTGAAGATATTTATTATTTTAGATGTTAAGTTTTTAATTAAGGAAAAAACTCATCTCCTTCATCATCCTTCCTTAAAAACTTAACATCTAAAATAATAAATATCTTCACAACATCCAGTCTTCTGTATATGTTGTATAAAAATATCTAGTTTTATGCCATAATATTGTGTGTTTTTATGCTGCGCGTCGGTGTAAAACCAACAATCATTTCATTTCAAAAACGATAACATATAGTTCTTTTTTTAACTAACAGGTGACAGCAAGTGTGTTAGCTTTTAACGCGATTTCTCGTATTTGAGGAGCTGAGCTTATTTTGGAAAGGGAACATTTAAACTTTTTCCTGAAATGCACATTTTAACGGTTTATGAATCTTTGGGATAAGCTCTGTCAGATTATGCAACCGGGATTATTCAAACGGGAATATTTTTGGTAGACATTACAATGTGATGTTAGTCGTTTCTATCAAAGACCACCACAGCGGCCAAAAGGGAACATGTGTCCACGATTTTCATTCACTTCGGTACTTTTCATCTGTCGATAACGGACACAAATGAAACCGAAAATTTTTTCCGCTTACGAGAAGTGTCCGGTTTATGGATATTAAGATACACATCAAGTCCCATCGATGTAATTCAAAATTGTGTTGATCAGTAAAGGTGTCCGTTATGGGAGGTTCGATTGTAGAATGCTTATGCTAATGACAAGAGGGCAGTAAGAGTACCTTCCTGGACTAGATAAAACCCACAGTTGGCGTAGAAATTTCCAATTTTTCAGACTAGACCAGCTCAAATTTTAATCAAAAGGCATCATTTCCACTAATTTTCATTAAAAAAACGGGACATTTCCAAAATTCAAATGTGTAGGATAGTATTTACATATTCTTCAACCATTCCTATATGCTTGCTATCCCTGTCGGGCTATTTTCTACTTTTGTAAAGCAAACGTACCCCTTCGGAATATGTCTTTCACTTCTATTGAAACTTTAGCAAACGTGGAAATGTTCCCTTTTGAAAATAAGCCCCTCATTTATGATAGCGCAGTATAAATATGAATTATAATAAGTCAGCAAATTGGGAAACTTTCGTCCAAAATTTCTCTTTCGTTTGTTCATAAATTACTTTCCGCCATTTATGCCGATTCGCGAAAATGTTCGCTCAATTTCAACGGTCTTGCTGAGGTCTTTTCTGACGACAACAGCGCGGGAAATTATAATTAGCGGTTTGAATGATTTTAGATTTTTTTTTATTTTATTATGTATAATGTAAATTATCTCTCTCGAGTTGGCTTTCAATCAACCCGATAAATGTTAACGCACGTGATTCGACTGAAATGGATCAGAGAAAAATATCTTTTGTGGACGTGTTAATTGTCATTATATACGGTTCAGACTGACTCATAAGTACGGTTGTCTAAATAATAAAATAAATCTTATCACTGCTAAATGGGATCGATTTATCATATTTACCAGCACGTTCGTATTGGTTTCATTACCAATTAATATTACCAGTACGATAAAATTGATCATTTTTTTCAGCACTTTCCAGCTTAGGTAAATCCTAATCTCCGGTAAAAGTTACAAATTTAGGGAAATTCATCGCACTTACCAAAGTGGTTGGCGATTATGCTTGATAATCGGATTCATCACATTTACCGTAACATATATATAGTGTAAATATTCATATATATTCGCATCTATCCGCATTTAATCTTTTTGGCCACACAATTGTGATTACTATAATCCTAATTTTGGATTTCGCTTTCGTTCTACCCTTTGTTTTATACCTATGGGAGTTTGGTATGGGCTTTTTCATATAAATTAGTTTACCATACCAATTAAAATCCATCCCGAATGGGCGTCAGCAAACCCTATACTTATTACCTCATCATGCCATATCGCACTACTGCTATAGAATCAGCAGATTAATGATGAAGAGGGTATAATGAGTTACCGCTCCTCATTGGAACCACGTCTCCACTAATTATGGTTTTCAGGGTTTTGAAAGAAACTTCATGGAAAGATGTTATTCTTTCTTCTGCCATCCCCAAAATGCCGACGAGGCTCAATGACAGGTACTGCAGAAGAAAATTGGAATAGCGGTTACTTCATGGACTTCGTACAGTGCATCACGAGCACTGATGCGTCAACTGATGTGGAGGATAGTGACGTACTCGCACCAATTTACACATCTTCCCCAAAAAAAAAAAAATCTCGTTAATTTTGGGTCGTATTTGCCGATATACAGTATACGATCATATATAATGTGAATAAGAAAATAAATAAAAATGCTCCACGACTAATGAGATAATTTGGTTGTATGTATTTTTTTCCCTCTTCAATCAGGATTCTATTTACATGCAAATTTGCGTGTCGTCGAATTAGTTTATCTTATTCCGTGCGGTGCCTGTACGATCTGATTTTGTCGAGCTCTTTTTTCATTTTTCTTTTTTTTAATCTTTACTTCACGTTGGCGAAACACTTAAGAGTTCTTTTTTTTTTCCTTAGAAATTTCTCTTAAGACTTCGGGGAAAAAAAATTGTGCTGAAAAGCCGGGGAAGAACTTCTTTTATCTATTTTTTGCCCCTCCTGTAACTTAAAATGCCCCCTCTTTAACGAAAATAATTTCTCAGCTTCCATAATCACCGCAGTCATTAAAAATTTATATTTCACTAGAATATTTTTCGCTCTCTTCTCCGAAATCACTGGATATACTTTGCTAAAGGAGAACTTTAGAAAAGAAAAAAGTGGAATGAATGATGTTAATTAAGATGGGAGACGCGAAGCTCTTTTTTATATATATTTTTTAAGGAAGAAAAATGAAGCTTCCGACAAAATTAATATCCATCAGCACACCGGGGGGATCTCCAGTAATATGTGTGTGTGTATTTAAATATAAGCGACTTTCGAAAGCAAACTATTGTCGCCTCTATCATCTCGAACGACTGTTAATTAAGATTCTATCTTTTTCTCACTTAATTTTTCTTACCCCTTTTTTTTCTTAATTGAGATTTACTGTAAAATGTTCGGAAATCGAATTCTGTTCGTTAAAAGTGGGGTTTTGCTACGATGCATTCAGCCGCTGTGGTTGTCGAGTGCTGACTGACTCGCAGAGTGAGGACCTGCGTTCGAACCGGGCCGTCGCCACGGTGGTAGTCGGCTGAAGTTGGTTTCCCAACTTCGAGGCGCAAATGCAAGCCGATCTTTCTGTTGAAAAGTCTCCCCACAGAGAACAACAGTCCTACAAACAGCACAAATATTCAGTCATTACACTTCACTCACTTCACTTCTGAGATATAGATGGCAACACTAAAAAATCATACACAACACTATATACGCACTCAGACCGTTAGGTACACATACTTACACTTCCGGCACAACTCACTAGGTAGTAAATTGCCCATGCCGATAGACCTGAGTTGTGCTCGGCTTGGAAAAAAAAAGTAATACAGATAACGAGAATTACACAGAAACAAACTTCACCTCAGGTTCGCCGCACGTACACTCACATTCCAACATGTACCAGTTCGTCAGAATTTCCACAGAGGAATATGGATGAGGTGCATGTGTGGTTTAATAATAATAGTGCGATGCATTCAAACTTCGATATTGTGACTCCATTATGTTCCATATACAGTATTCCAGTGGCTCGTATTTTCATAGTGGAATGTTAGTAAAGGATTTATGAAAAGTTCAGCGACGATAGTTCATCACCAGTGACTTAGTGATTGAATGTATGAGCGAGTGAGTGACCGGATGTGTTGGTGAATAAGTTAGAGCTAAACATAGTGAATGAGTGACTGTATGAGTGACAGAGTAATAGACCACATGGATGACCGGATGAGAGACCGTATAAATGACCGAGGAAGTGAGCGATTGAGGGGGTAACTAAGTGAGTGGTGAGTGACTGAGAGTAACCGTATGAGTGTTGAAGTGAGAAAGTGATTGAGTGACCGAATTATAGGGTGAATTACCCAAGTGAGTGAGCGATTAAGTTAGTAATCGTATGAGCACTATTGCTCATTACTCGTCTATTACTCATCTGCTCACCAACTAGTTCACTCGCTCATTTGTTCACTCTCTCATTCCTACGCTCACCTGGTCACTCCCTCTCTCTCTCTCTCTTCCTTATTTGCTCACCTGCTCATTCACTCACACACTCTCTCACTTCCTGTCTCACTTAATCTATCACACCCCTGCTCATCCACTCACTATGTTACCTTGTCAATGAATTTTTCCAGCGGGGAATTATGTCGATGAATTACGTTGTCTGTGAATTTTCCGTACACGGCATTGAAGTGTTTTGATTACGGTATCCCGGCATTTTGTGGATGGAAAAGAAAGGTCAGTAATTAGAATATTAAAAGTGCGTTTTTCAGCGTCAGGTATGTGTGAAATTTTTTCATGTCGTTCGTTCACATACGTCGGTAGCGCGTGGGAAGAAAGTGAATTTCGAAAGTAATTAATTCGTACTTTATTTAAACGTACTTCTGTGTTTGGAACGGCCTTTATCTCCATGTTCACAAGGATGTAACTTCAATTAAAACTGCCGTTAACGAAGAAAGAAGCAGAACTGGTTGGAATTGAATTCCAATTAATTGTCCAGATTAACGTGATAAACTTGGGAGCAGTTACTTGAACCGTTTTCAAGACATTGCAGCATTCTTCTTCCCACCTCCTAATTACTTGATATTAAGTTCTGCATCGGAATTCTGTACAAATGTCGAGACGATAATCGAAAATTTTCTATTAGAGTGGTCTCTTCTCGAAGTCTAACAGATGATTAACGTTCCTACCAATTTCAGCCATCTCTTATTATCGCTCCGTTTTAATTAATATGCAAGCTAACGTACGCTATCTACCTGTTATTAATGTAATGTAAATGTTTATGTAAATTCACTCAGCCACCTCGTTGTTGGGCATTTTGGCCTGTTGTGGCGTTGTATTTGTATTTCGGCTTTATTTATGGTTTTGAGATGCTTTCTAGAGCATTTATGGTTTCGGACTAATAGTATTTGTTTCCTCTTGAAATGCAAAGAACGGTTGCGTACTCCAGGTGGTGCGTGTATCACAAGAAATTTGTGCAATGCTTGTGTGTCCCTGGAATTTTTTATATCACGTACCTACTAGGTTTGTCTGTCTCTAGAATGTAGATATGAGGGAAAGGGTAGTACAAAAGGTAGTACAATGTAGATATGTGTTTCTAGAATCTACATATGCGTGCCTACGAGATTTGCACCACTTGCTTTCCGATTCCACATTGTACGATGAGAATTGTTTCGGCGAATTCTATCTCCCCTCACAGTTCTGACAATTCGTTCACCCTGGCTGTGCATACGTGGTAGACGTGCGTACTCCTAGAAAACCATTGTAGGTGTGCTTATCCGGGCAGCAAACAGGGCTTCAGCACTGGGTTTGAGGCAAATACTATCCTCTTTTTGTTTTTTCATGCTATAAATTCAGTATAGAAGGATCCGTGAAAAGTTTCGTTTGTGGGGCCTGGCAAGTATTTCAGCCTAAGAGCCCTGTTCATTGATGTGGGGGGCATGGATGTACCCATATAATTTTCTTCTATTTATTCTTTTTCGCTGAAATAATAGTGTAGGATGATAATTATTTATAATCATGATAACATCAACTTCATCGCTGTTAGAATCACTAAAAGAATGATTTTTTTCCGACCCCGGTTCATAACGCACGGAGAGATAAGGAGGTGAACCAAACATTGCATCGGTTTTACTCATTTCCCAGGTCATTGAAATTTTATTTTAGTAGTGCCGTGGGTGAGGGAGAAAGTGCAACTCGACTCGCTCAAGTCAACTCAACTCTCCAGTTGAGGTTACTCGAGTTCAATTTAAGTATCCTCGTGTGAGGAGGCCCTGAACCATCGACAAAACGGTATCGAAAATAAACGATGATGCAATCATCGTAATCCTCATATTGATTTTGGTCATCGTATAGCGAGTGAACACAAAAATGAGAAATTCTTTAAATATCCGCCGGTCAGATTGAAAAAATTCCATAGAAAATGTTACTGTAGCCACATCGCGTTATTCCAAAGAATAGAAACAACAACCCGGATGTCCGAAGAATACCATGAAATCATTTTCTTCTTTTCCAAGGAAATATTAGGAAGAAAATTCTATTCTGAAAATCTTGGCAATATTCTTTTGTGTGTGTGTATGTATGTCTCTTATAAAAAAGTTTTTGAAAACGCCCGAGGAATTATGTTTCTTCCATTTCACGAACGAAAACTATGAGCATGTGTATAGCTTTTATTGGTATTTATTCCTAGAAAAAACTTCCCTTTCTAAAATTCGCTTCAAGCCTTATGAAAAGCCCCTTTCTGCTTTACCAATATATATAAATAGATAAACAAAAAATAGTATTTCTCTATACGCGAAAGAGAAACACGATCCACCTTCTTGAGAAATCTTCAAGATGTGTGTATTGTTTCCTTCTTTTCAATTCAGAAACTGCTGCAACAAGTAACTTCATAGTTTTATCGACAATTTGTATCGATCCAGCAAAATCTTTGAATAAAGTTTCCCAATTTATACTGAGGATTTCTCAAGCAGAGGTGCACAACCTTTCTAGTCCGCGGGCTAGAAACTTGCAAAAAAAGAGTGGCCGTATATCAAAAAGTCACCAACAAATATAAGGTTCACTACAAACGTCGTCTGAGCATGTTTGAGGTGAACAGACATAGTTTTTTGTCTTTTCCATGTTTTTGCCTTATTCGTTGGTGGCTTAATATTCTTGGGCAAAGTTGATCTACTCTTCCATATGAGCTTTATTTTACGGAATATCCTCGTGATTTTGGCCGCCCCAACATTTTTTATGACATATCCCGTTCTTTCCCCCTATTTTCAGAAAACCTTGATTGAATTTTCAAAATTTTGAATTTTTGAAAATTGATTATTTTCATGGCTTATAAATTATATCATGATAATTATAACTGTATCATAATTAATTATAGTCATATAAATTTATTCATCTCACATTCTGTTATATACGTTTCTTTGGTGAATTACATTTCGTCTTGCGATACACATCATTTTTCGGTATTGGTGGTTTTTCAGGGATTTAAGCGATAGTTGGCAACTTTACTTGCCTTTGACAATTTCTTTGGCTGTAATTTAGAACTTAATTTGCCTTTGAAAATTAAAAAGAAAAAAACTTCTTTTCAACGAAACTTAATATAATTCATAATCATTACTAAAATCGGTGATGGAAATAAATCGCATAATTTATGGATTAGATTATGGTAACTATGACAGTAAATATGAATATTAATCTCACTCTTATTTACCGCGCTTTCACTGTATTCTTTACGTTCGTGCCCACCCTGGAGCCTGAAGCGCATAAAGGGCCTCGCAGAAATGAGATCTAGTAAAATTTTCGCCAGTGAAAGTATGAAACTTGATTAGCAGGTATTAAGGAAAAGGAAAAGGAATTCCAGAAAAATTACTTTGCCCTGGGGCCTGAAATGCTGTTAAGACGTTCCTGCCAATGTTCATTTCCCTCCCTCCCTTGTGGAATACGTTATGAATCACTGCAAACTTTCTGTAGCGATGCATTTCTCACCTATAGTTATATTTAAGGAATAATTGGCGATTTGGCAGACAGTTTGCGATATTTTTAGCGAGAACTGGTGATGCCCCGTATTTATAATCCCAATTTTCCGTTTTTTTCGTGAATCATATATGTTCACCCTGTATATAATAATAAAACAGCAACTTCATACACACTATTTTGTTTACATCTGATTATATTTTTCGCACTCGGAATATCTTGAAACTGTCAACTTTGGTTGTAACAGCACCTCGGTTATAACGACAAAATTTCGCACAATCTTTGATGTCGTTACAACCGAGTTTGAACGAGTCTGAAAATTTCTGTGCTATATGTAGCGTTATGTCTCAATTTTCAAATATACGAGAATTTTCAAAAAAAGGCAGAGAAATCACCACCGAAAATAATATAAGTAGAATCCATTAATTATCCGATATTACCCTTAGTTATTAAATTATCTTATAATGCAAATGCAAACACTTCGGAGTCGATGGCGAGTATTCCCTATATTATGATATATAGTTAATTTCGAAAAGTACTCGAGGTGAAGATTGACGTCGTTAAACAAAAAAAATTTCCTCTTCACGGAACAGGATTTTCTCACAGAGTTGCTCGTAGTCAAGTAAAAAAAATAGCACTCAAATCTGTAGATAAATAATTTTTTATTCGTGATCTCGAGTCTGAGAAGCCTATAATGGAGATAATGCTGATGGGGTTTGATTTTACATCTTGACAATGACTTTGATGGCCCTTAACACATCTGATGATGACGGCATATATGCAACCGTGTGGTTATCGTGATAGCTTTGAATGATCCGATCCTACTACTGTACTTCTTAGGGCGGCATTCACCGACATCGTTTAAACTATAGTCACAATGGGTTTAACGGATATTGGTTAAATTCAGGCTTTTAAGCAATCTATGTTGATCTCCTATCCAAAAATCGTGACTACTTTTTTTAAACCATGTCGATGACATACACGTATTTATGGTGTCTTGTTTCGTGTTTTATTGGTGCTGCCGTCGGTCTTCCATATTTTTAAGTAAAAAATGGAAAGTGCCTGAATTTCCATGTTAAGTACAGTGTTGAAAGTCTGCACATTCTCCTCAAAGAGACATTTGGAGCGATCCTAGTAGCTCCAGATGTATAATGAATTGGGCAAGGGAGCCGCGGGGCTGACTTCCCGCACCCATTTGAATAATACATGTTTTATCTGTTAGAAAATTCAGGGTTTTTCTGTATTTGATTACATTAATTACCAATAATTAATTTCTAGGAATTCTTTTACTTATTGTTTAATGTCTTTTCGGCTTTGGTTGATATTTAATTTTGGCTTTATTACTATTTTTTTTTAAATTAATTCAAAAACGAAACTAATTAACTTACTATTAAGATTTTTTTGAGATTTGGAAAAAAAGATTCATTTAACAGTTCTCCGCTTATTGATTCCAGCCGCAAAAGCTGTAATAGTATTTCTTTGACACTTGTCTGAGTTTTTTGACGTTTTTCCCGAATCGTGTGTTCACGACGGTATCAAATCTAAGCACAACATGATAACAACACGAGTTGCCATTGTAAACAAACCGCGAAATAGTTTAGGTAAATAATGGTATTTTTCCTTAACCGAAATGGAAAACAAACACGATCGCCAATCGAAACTTTTACAACGCAGATTTCATATGACACATTTCTGTGAGCAGGAGTAAGAAGATGAGGCGTTAAAATATTAATATGATTCATATTTTTTTAGGAATTCGAAAATTCAATTTTTATCATTATTTTAATTTTTCTAAATAATCAGTCAACATGTTGTAATTTTTTTCCACCTCGCACCCCAAAAATGTTCTCCTGCACTCCCGGTTGGGAACCAATGGACTAGACCTTCAGTTTTTAGTGTGTTCTTCAACCGCTGTTCCGAGAACCGTTACCATTCGACAAACATTTCTCCCAATTAGTGTAACCACTATATAATTTTAGATTTAATTAATAAAATATAGTTCAAAAACTGTTTTTGCATTTTTGGTCTGTTCGCAATCGTAGCTATGTGCATTTAGCAGGTCCTCAAAGTTATTTCTCATATTCACGTATTTCTTGTCACTCTACAAATTATTTCTCCTGTTTATGACTAAAATTGGGAGACTCTAAACGCTCTCTGAGAGTCCTGTCGTAGTTCATTAATATTTTTATAAGATTTAGGAATGATTGTAATCATGTATGGTGTTGAGAACCAAGGTATGCCCCCCCCCCTTTCCGTCGTGAGTTGCTGCTGTCGTTTGTAAGACATTGGTGGAAAAGGGAAAGCAAACTATGGTTGAATTGCGCTTTGGTACGCACCACGAGAGCAAAATCACTTAACGCCCCTTATTAAGAAACCTAAACATGCTTTCATACGTCTAGTTTCAAACATGTTATTGCGAAGATGTTGTTTCCGTACTTGGAAGTCACATGAATTGGCAAATGGTTGGATGTGGTTTTCGCTCTGTTGGCCCAATTAACGCAGCGGTGAGAAATTATTCAAATGTTCTTTTCATTCGCACCTCAGAAGTCATAAAACCGTTGATAACCAAGCTGAGCATCACTCAGTCAATCGCGGGTGCACATAATATGTACTATTTTAATTTGCTTGTACGTATTACTATCTCTGAAATGTTTGGGAATTTCGGGATGTGTATGGGATGCACGTATGTATTACAGCAGTGATTCCCAACGTGGGCGTTAACGCCCCCTTGGAGGCGATGGAATGTTCCAGGGGGCGGTAGAAGCTACGGGTATAACATGGGATGCTATGGATTAGATTGCGTTGGGGACGATGGGAAGAAAAAAATTGCTAAAGAAGGAGGTGATGGGACAAGAAAGGTTGGGAAACTATGTATTACAGTAATAGCTCGGTTTTCGTCGATTTTTTTCTTAAAAAATTTGTCTCGATTTTGATCGGTTGCTTCGGATTTCGTCGACGTACTCACGTGACCTCGTTGCTAATTTTCGTTTTCTTGTTCAGTGTGGCGTTGTTTCTCTTTGTCTGAGCATCACCCCTCGCGTCTAGCCAAACAATTCCATGGGACTAAAGAAAGTTTCCGGAGCCGGCAGCCAATTTGAAGAAGTCTGCAACTTGTTTAATGATAATGTCTTGCTTCATTTTAGGCAAATCTTAAAGAGGTGGCAGAACAGACCCCCCCCCCCCCACCTTTGGACAGCTTTCTTGTACGACACGTGTCCACTGACTCTGAAGCTGGTCTTAGTGCAAAAAGACCAAGAAGGGAAGTAAACTCCTTCCTTGATGCCCAATGTCTTTAAGGAGGGGGATTCCCCTTCCAAACAATACTATCTGCACCTCACCCCCCCCCTTCTATACGCCAAGAAGAGTCCACTGAAATTTTAAATCCCATATTTAATGTTCATTTATTCTTTACATTAGTCTTCTTTTATATTCATTTTATATTAATTTCCTATTGTTCTTACATTAAATACTATATTTATTCTCTATAAGTTGTGTTTTTGGTATCATTTTGGAGTTCACGAATTAATTGGATTTACATTGATTCATATGGAAATAATTTCCTCGGTTTTCGTCGGTTTCGGATTTCGCCGATTGTTTTCGAACGGATTATCGACTAAAACTGAAGTATCACTGTATTTAATTTTGCATTTTAAATATATTGAAAATATGTTTCCCTGTGATGGCTTTTGCGATTAGAAATCCCGTAGGATATGGACCGATCACACAGTTAGTTCGTTAGTCAGTCGCGGGTATCGAGCCGGAATTTCGTGACGCAAAGTCATCACGATACCTAAAGCACCAAGAGCTGGGCGGATACATCATCCTCCATTTTGGAGCGTCAAAATTAGTTTTTGTTTCGAAGGTCACGTCTAATCGTTAAAAAAGGGAATAGGGAACAGCGTTTTTCTGCAGCGATAATACTGACGGCGCACGTCGCTCAAAGATGGCGCATAAGTGAAACCTATAGTTTCAAGGATTCAGTGGACTCTTCCTATAGTTTCCGACTGTATAGTGACGCGAAGGTGCAGGATTATTTTAATTAAAGCGACTCTACTCAGACTTATGTTGCACCTGTTCTGGTGGTCGGGTTTCGTTGAAACTTGATGTGTAGGTTATATGGAGCATAGAAGTAAAAAACTGGAAAAAAAATTCAATTTTTTACCTCCAAGTGAAAAAGTGGCGCTTTTTTCATTGCAGTTTTCTTTTTCTCATGGTACATATAACATGTTTCGACGAAATATGTTTACGAAAACCGTCCTCTACATAGTTCTGAGTAGTGTCAGAGTTTTTAGATATATATATAACAATGACACTCTACTCCAAACTTACTTTGACGTTACTTAGACCTATACAGTGCCCGTTGTGGTCACGTTTTGGCTCCACGTCTGCAATGTATTTCGTTGAAACTTGTTAAACACGTGATATGGAACATGGGGAAAAGAAAATTACAATAAAAACCCATCACTTTTTCACCTGGTGGCCAAAAATCAAACTATTTTTATTGCAGTTTTCTTTTTCTCCATTATCCATATAACCTACATACTAAGTTTAACGAAATACATCCACCAGAACAGGTACTACAAACCTGTCTGAGTAGAGTCAGTTTAATTATAACCCCCCCCCCCCTGTACATGAATAAATGAAATGACTGCGTTAATATGTGTCAATAATGTACTTTTTACGAAACTGAAAGGTAGACTACCTAAAGGTAGAACTTTCCATGTCAGTTAAATTAATGTTGAAATTCGAATAAAATACAAGAGATGTTTATTCAAGAAACTTCTGGTGTTTTATAAGAAAGATAGAGAGAGAGTTGTTTGTGGGGAAAATGATATCCATATATATTTGCTGTTGTTCAGAAAAGTTCGAAGTTTTCCCATGTAATGAATACTTGCGTATTCGATATTGATCACCAAGTTCTGTTGGAATTCCAATAACAGATACTCCAAACTTTTAAGCAACACACACAGCCGCTCAAAGCAGAGAGATTTCATACCACCAAAAGCACCTACTCACTGTACGTGAATAAGTATGAGCAGACAGAGAACAGAAATTATATTAGAAATTTTCTCACGGAGTGAAATTTCGGGTTAGTTTCCGGCAGCGATCGATTAAACTGTGAAAACGGCGAAACTACGGGGGGAATCGAATAATTGAATTAAGAGTGAAAAGGCGTCCGCGTCCGTTCGTATCCACAAACGTTATTGATTATTATGTATGCATGGTACGAACGGTTTCTACCAAAACAAAGTCCGGTTCCCCGATTACGAAATTATACGCTGGAAAACTTCATATCTGTGAAGTCAAACATTTCGCTCATTTCGGCATGTAACATGAATGTATGAAGTTTTTGGGCTGGTAAAAATGTCGATTTGGAATGTTGAAATTGAAAAACAAAACCATTTGGGAGAGCTTTTGTATAATATTGAGTTTCGAGTATTTAGACACATATACACATGAACTACGGAGGGGGAAATATGCAGAAATAATTAATTCTATCAATATATTTTATGCACCAACTTGAACTAGTAAAGTGAATCCTTGAATCAACAATGTCCGGCAAAGCACGTTTGACTGCGTATGTATATTTAACCCCAAAAGAGCAGCCATTTTACCATGATTCCTGTAAAATAAGGTAAAAATAATTATAAGAGGAATAATTATAAGTGTTTTTTTCAGAATTGCTCGTGTATATCTTACAATGGTTCAACTATTCCCTTATAGATTCAACTTTCTTTGAACCTAGCCTATGCCATGCTTTGTAGCAGGTACAGTATAAGTCCGACGCTACGAGTACGGCTTGTAACGAGTTCCGCTAAAACGAGTGATTTGCGACCGATTGTCAAAGACCTAATGTTCTCCAAATAACAAAAAGTTCCCCAAATCGCATGTTACTCTTTCATCAATAATCAACTTAAGGACCACACTTATCATTGCACATGTTCCTCGTAGACTTCTAACGAAGAAAGGACACAGAAAATCAAATTGTTTATCCTTCGCCCCCCCCCTTAATTTTTAAGACTTCCCACTGTATACACGGAATATATGACGATTTTAGTTGACTTTTGTTTCTCCCACTGAACAAGTAACCTAACCACGGTCACTACCAGGGCTTATTGGATAATTCGAATTTTTACAAACTTTGAGAGGAGTTTACTATCTATTTTATTGTTAAAATTTCTTGTTAAATTCGAGTATTTTTTGGATGATTATTATTTGCAGGACCACATAGGTAACGTGCTTAACCAGTTGGCGGAAAAAAATAGGGAAAAAATTGTCTATGACAAGCTTTATGAGCAAATTTATGTGTTTGAAAAAGTCAGTGTTTTATATACGAACATAGTAAATTATTTTCGTCACTAGAATTAATGAGTATAAGCAGTTTGTTGTTAATCAGAATTAGTTTAAAATTAGAACAAATAGCTCAAATAATGACCACAAATTTTATTTAGGGAACCCCCCCCCCCCCCCACCGAAGTATTTAGGGCGACAAAGAAACTTTTGACATTCCCGCAAGCGAAAGTTAAAATGCCCAGTAAATTTTCTTAATTTTAATCTTAATAGTACTTTTTTGCTTTGCCAGGTGTCCCACATGATCACCTCGCGGGCCAGCTGTTGGCCACCGCTGTATATAAAAAAATTTAGATCATATCCGGTCGTTACGATATAATGGTCGTTATAACGAGCGTCAACTGTATTACTTTATATATATGTATACTAGCTATAATACCCGGCGCTGCCCGGGCTTTCTTCAACGAGGCTGTTTGGATCACGTGATATCTCCCTCTTTCTTTGAAGGACATGCAAATCGTGTCTGTTAACCAATATGGCGACATCCTGCGCGACTCATGAACTAACCACACAAATCCAGATTTAAAGAAACGTAGAAATGAATATATTTTTTTACCCTTTTTTTAAGGGGCGCTGGTATTTCGATTCATCCCCCGAACTTCAAGTTATCCATCTGCCAGTTTCAGCTTCCAAAAATGCTTAATTAATGCAGTGGAGTTTTTTTCGATGTACTTTTTACGGGTCCATAATTTCAAAATATCCTAACCCACATGAATTTATGCAGTTGAATATCAAAAGACAATACGGAGACATTAATTTTCATGCTTGACAAGATATAAATAAAAAGTTGAGATCAATGTTATTGCATAAATATCAAACTCAAAAGTAGGTCTGGCTAATTACTTCATATTTAATCTCCTGGGCTTCGTATATCTCTAAGCGAACTCAATATTTCAAAAATCGGGAATTCTATGCAATTTTTAAAATTATTGATGTGACAGAAAACCCCACCAAATTTCCACATTTCTACAGTAAAATCGGCAATTTTAACACTGATTTCTATGAGGATCATCCTTTTCCTGCTGATAATGACGTCTATCCAAAAACTCTCATTACTAAGAGTATTGAAAATGTGACAAACCATTATAAAGGCATGAACTACTATTATGCATATACATTATACTAACAGAATTAAAGACGTGACAGCCCGTTGTAAAGGCCATGTCTGAAACGCATTGCTAGGGAACCCCGGTAACCAAAGTAAACGTTCGGAAAGTGATTGTTGAGGCTCGAAAAACATTGTTGCCCGGCAGTGTTTTGCCCATTTGGGGCATTTGCCCTGCTCTGACAAAATTTTAAAGTAGCCTATCGTTCAAGTCGGGTCCCATTTGGTATATGTGCAAAATTTGGTGACGATCGATCTAAAATTGTAGATTTGTATAGAGAACACACACACACACAGGAAATCAATTTTATATATATAGACTAGCTATATTACCCGGCGTTGCCCGGGTTTTCTTCAATGAGGCTTTTTGGATCACGTGATATCTCCCTCTTTCTTTGAGGGACATACAAACTGTGTCCAAGTTAACCAATATGGCAACTTCCCGCGCGACTTCATGAAATAAACAAATCTAGATTTAAAGAAACGTAGAAGTGAATTTTTTTTTTCCTTTTTTAAAGGGCGCACTTTATGGGCCCATAATTAATTTTAAAACAACCTAAACTATATGAATTTATGCAGTTGAATATTGAAACATTAATTTTCATGCTTGAGAAGATATAAATGGAAAGTTAAAATCAATGTTATTGCATGAATATCCAACTCAAAAGTAGGCCCGTCTAATCACTTCGTATTTAATTTTCTGGGCTTCGTATATCTCTAAGCGAACTCAATATTTCAAAAATTGAGAATTCAATACACTTTTTTAAAATTATTCATGTGCGGCGAAAACCCCGCCAAATTTCAGCATTTCTACAATTTTAACACTGATTTCTATGAGGATCACCCTTTTCCTGACACTCAAAGCGATCCTGATAATGATTATGACGTCATTCAAAAAACCTCATTACTGGGAGAATTGAAAATGTGGCAAACCATTATAAAGGCATAAATATTATACATATATTGATGTATGTTATACCGCTAAAGCTCGAAAGCCGTTAATGTGCACATTACCTAGCTGATTTGCAGATTAACTGATTTGATTCCTAGATAATCTGTAGAATAACCGATTTATGCACTTTAGCGGTAACATATATATATTTTATTTTATTTGATAGCAGTTGACAATGTTTTAACGTTTTTCCTGAGTCGTGTTCACGTCAGTATCAAATCCAAGCGCAGCATGCTAATAACACGAGGTACGAATATACAGTATATAAACGAACCTCACCCCCGAAGTATTTAGGGAGAAAAAGAAATTTTTGACATTCCCGCAAGCGAAAGTTGAAGGTGAGGAATGAGGTGTTGAAATGTCAGTATGATTCATATATATATTTCAGTTCCGCTCATCATTTTAACTTTCATCAAAAACCGGTCAGTAATACGTGGCAAAGTTACCAAAAGGGATGAATTATGCTGCCTTAGACCACCGATCCATGTGTTCGCCGAATACGAAAAATTTGGGGAATGTTTTTCGTTTTAATCTCTGGTGAGCCATCACACACACACACGTTTCAGACATCTCATCACAATTCCAAAAAACAAAATTCCGTAAAATAATCAAGAAAGCACTTAATGGTGTTTTTGCCTCCTCTTTTCGGGCTAATAAAATAAAGACGAATATCTAGAAGAATGTATTTATGGCATTTAATCTTAATTCCGACACACCATGTGTTACTATTTTTTTTTTATTTTCGAAGTAAAAGAGATAACCATAAGAAAAACATGGAAGTCTTTTTTTTCGCTTCTGCTGTTTATTATCTCTCCGAACACAATGAAATTAATCCTTTTTTTTTTCTCTTTTAATGTGGCTAAATATATATATTTTTTTTTTTCTGGAAATTAAGTGGAGTGATGTGAGAAAAAGAAGCCAACATCGAAAAGATTCAAGATGGTTGCAGCCGCCATTGCACTGATGCGCGTATCCAAATAAAAACAGGGGAAAAAATTATTACGTATCCATTTCTTTTTCGTGCAGTAAATAATAAGCGACAGTAAAAATTACTTATGCAGAAAAGGAGTAAAAAAAAATCGTAGTTGGAGAAATGTAGAAACCAAAAAAAAAACTGTACAGCAGATGTCGGAAAATCGATTGGCGCAGGTTTAAGAGAAAAGCGTCGTGTAAAAAGCTTAAGAGGAATAGCTTTGCGCCGCTGCTGTGGAATGGTGGATAGAACAAAAAAAAATCATTGAAATACGACGTTTTCTTCACTTTCCAGCACATGTGAACACTTTTTTCTTAACCCTCTCGGGAAATGGTACAGTATCAGAGAAGAGGAGAGAGGACACACGCAAAAAAATAAAATAAATATTCTCTTCCAGGAAAATCCCGGACTTCGGTAGAAAAATATTTGCGGAGTAGCTCTCGTTCGAATTTTTGTTTGTCTTTGCACAGCTACCTTCTTTTCTTCTATGAATCCCAGAAAACCACCCCCCGAAGCACTTTCTTCAGAGATAAGGACCGAAAACAAAGATATTACAATTCACCTTTAAGACCGCGTGGAATGTAATTGAAAGTCACTTCTCTTGAAAAAAAAATGCAAGAAAAAGAAACGACAATTCTTGTATTGAATGGGAAATTCCAGATCCTATTTCGTCGTGCAAATTCCCATCCTAGTGAACTACGCGGCTGTAAGTATCATTAAATGCCATGATTCTGAATGAATATAATTACTCGACTTAGATGCGTCTTTTTGATTATCATCATCTCTATGATAATAGCCCACTGACTGAAATTGTACTTTTTTGGTATTGTTAAGCGTTATTTTTACTTTGATATTAATTTGATACGATTCGTCGCATAGACACAGAGCGGTGGGCCATGAACTGGTTAGGAGGAGGAGGAGGATTCATCGCATTATTTTTGATGACATCACGCACTTACACCAAATGATCAGCTGCTCATAAAATGTGCGTTTATACTAAATATTCACACAAGGCACAGAAACAAATTTCGGTATAATTCCAGTTTATAAAATTAGTTAAAAAATCGTAATTTCTTGAATCGATGTAAATCGCATTTCACTGAAAATATATCAATTCTTTTTTTAAATTTTTAGGACTCAAATTGTTTTGCTTTTCTCCCATCTTTAAAAGCAATCATCTTTTAAAGCAATCTTTGCTCCCATGCTTTAAATTCTCACCACAATACTTTATAGTTTTCACTCTTCCCCAGTACATAAACACGATGATAATATTGCATGTATTAGGCCCGGATTACACTGTAAAAGTTTTCTAAAAGTTGTTTTATCTAACTTAAAAATTCAACCAATAAGCTTATCAATTGCATTTGCTCGAATGTAACCTTAATGCATGGTAACACCAAGTTCTGTCGTATTCGCGTTTATGTGGAGCTGGAAGAGGAAGGGGTGGAAGTTTGCTGATGAAAATTAATGCTGAGAGTTAAAATTTAAAAAAAATATTTTTTTTTTTTCCTCAATGTTCAAAATATCCAAGTTTTGCAGATTGTGGCCGCTGAAATTCACGATTAAACTTAAATTTATTTGAAAGTAGGTATTATGACATTTTTACAAAAGAAATTGTAAATAGGCAAAAAAAAAAAGGCATTTATGACATTTTGCCTGAACTCCTGGGCTCTAGATATCATGTAATTCCCCGGCCGAGGTCACAATAAGAGAATCGTTTCAGTAAAACGAGCCGTGGTCTAGTGAAATTTAGGAGACTGAGTTGTCTTGAGCAAGATTGTTCCAAAATACAACCAAGTATGTATTATCAATGCCAATCAATCCGTTTAAAAAAAAAAAAGAAAGGTTTTCTTTTCCTTTTATAAGTCGTTTATGCAAAATGTCCCCAGTCGTCAAAAGCAAAGATGGGACCTAGAACCCCGATATGCACCTCGATCTAATTATTTGTGACGACAACTGCGGTAAAATAAGTACAGTAGCCACCGTTTATGAGAATCACTGGCTATAAGAATCCAGTCGGTAGAACAAAACACTTTTTTTCAACGTTGGGAAATAATCGGTTATAAGAATCAACATTGGTGGGCCAAACATAATTCTTATAAGAGATGGCTACAGGAGTAAAATGAGTCATCTTGTGGGGAAAATAAATAATTTCGTCGTTAAATATCAATGTTGTAACATATAAATTGCCCTAACCATAAATCAGTTTCAAACGTTCAAGCGTTTATCGCGATTGCGTCGTTCAAGGCATCGATAATTTTTCAAAATTTAACAAAAGACCATCAACCCCAATTCAAAATTTCAATATTTTTTTTCGGAGACAGGTCGTTCATAAACATGAAGCTTATTTTACGTAATCGGACAGGTAATCTGATTCTGCACATTCTTCACTTTGCACAGAACCGACCTAAACAGTATCATCGCTCAAATAACTTTTTCCGTTGTATATTTGTTTCTGGTGAAATGAGATTGGTGACGGAAATATTTCATTTAAGGATGAATGAAGCCTTAAGAACAAAAGAAACGCTGATTCTGAAGTGATTGTTTCAAGTTATGTTTAGAATAATATTCACCTAAATTCCAAAGAATTTTCAATTCACTCTTAATAACGTCCCTTGTACAATACTTTTACATCCCGTTTGGAATGAAATAGGAGACATTGTACGGAAAACGGGAGAGGGGGAAAGGATAATGAAAAAAAAGAGTAAAGAAGAGAGATAAACCAGGAAAATAAATAGCTCTCGGTAACATGAAACCGATGCTGAGAGTACGCTAACAATTTGCAGAAACAGTTTATTTACTTTAAAAGCCGCTCGCCTTTCCCTACGATATTGAATATGAAACAGCCTTTTAAGTAAATTGAGTATCCACCGAAAAAATCTGCAGAGAGAGAGATAAAAAGAGGCTTTCACTTACCAGAAAACCAATGGTTTCATTGAATTCGTTTAAAAAAAACAACAAATAACTGTATACGAGTACAAATTCCCCAACATAACCGGAATTTGCCGTTTTATTTGCTCGAATAAATAAATTGAGGTTCTGCGTGTGTTGGATATCGCAGACATTTAGGAAAAGCTTTTACTGGTACCTCATTGAGAAACCTGGGTATGTATATATGTATAGTATGTATTGCATTTAGGTATTTTAATGCGTAAAAGATACTTCTAGATGAATTAAATTTCAATTTTTTTAATGTGATTGGAAAAACAAATTTAAATTGTTTTTATCAGATTTTTTTTGTAGTGAATGAAATATATGAATAAATATTTATATGCCTGGTGACTGCCAAATTCCGGTATGATTCTGGAATTATACTGGAAGTTACTAGTCGGTATACCGAGTTCTTTTTAGATAACTACATCGCAGAAAATTGTAATTGCTGATCTTTGATTCTCAATTAGTGATCGTATTAATTATAGAAAATAAGATGCTTCTTCTACATGTCTGGAAAGTCCAAAAAATTGATAAACTTGACTCTGAATCTAATGAGATGTCATAACAAAGAGAGGGGGGGGCGATAGAAAAAAAAAATTCTGATAATTGGTGGTAAAACAAATAAGATTGGGAAACTGTGCTGGTTTTTATCATATAAACAGTTACAGTAGTAATAAGGCAAATTCAAATAATAATTTATATTAAATCCAGTACTAATATTCATTAATATTTTTCGAGCAGGTAAAATATTGATTCGGGCATGTAAATTATTGGGCAAGCCCTGGTATGCACCGTGTTTTAACATGTATAAGGAAATCCTTTTTGCCAAAAATTGGGTCCCAAAAATAGTAAGGGTTTCTTATATATATACACGCAGATAGTATTAAAGATATATATATCTTTTCAACGTTTTTCCAAATTTTAAGCCCAAAAAAAACGGGGGGGGGGTCTTATACACGTTAAAATACGGTGTACGTTAGGTATGAACTTCTTCATTTCTGGCTGAATTCTTCTATCGTTCCTTAGATCATATAAAGGATTCGGTGCCGCTGAGATCCATAAGGAACTACATAAGACTACTCCTGTTTCCAAACGAAAGATAAAAGCTTGGGATCGGCTGCGGTCCCGATCTAATTTTCCTCCGCGTAATGATTTACGCGTAATTTTTTTTTATTACCTACGTCCCCAAGTCGGATTTTATCATTACCACTGAAGCATAATTAACATGTTCATGATTGATTGTTGTGAAACAATGATGTTCGGGCTGGACTAATACTAAACCACACATGTACCTCGTCCGTATTCCTCTGCGTAACTTCTAACGAATTGGTACATTTTGGAATAAATGTGTACGTCTAGTGAACCTTCCGTGAAGTTTGTTCCTATGAAATGCTTGTTATGTGTAGTGCTGCCATCTGCACAATCAATTTATAAAGTCTCTCCGCAGAGAGCAGGCAGACTTTTAACATGATACTTAAACATAACATGAAAATTCAAGCATTTATTTAACAATCTTCACTTCAAAATATATAATACGGATGGCAGCACTAGCAAGCACATGAAACAAGAACAACTCTGATAGCAGAAATACGTAAGGAATATGCATACACATAAACTCACACAACATGTTCTGACATATACCAATTCGTTAGATATTCCTAAGAGGCACATGTACGAGATGTATGTTCGGTTAAGTAGTAGTGAGTAATGGCATCTGTTTTTCAAGTAAAAAGTTCGACGACAAATTCGTCGAACTTTTCGTGAACATATATATATTTCAGTTTTTTAAATTCGTCAAGATATTTCAGTTTTTAAAATCTGACAACTACAACGAATGAAATTAACTTTCATTTTACTTCTTACGTGAACAAAGTCGGTGATCACGTAAGGTCAATTGCAACGATGTCACGTTACCGGAACAAGATATTACCCACAGTAAATAACATGAATGACTTCACTTGACTAACATTCAATACATTTTATTATTTTTTAAAAATTGTGATCATCGTTATATATTGCCTATATTGAACGCAACAAAAATTGGCTCTTTCGCAATCTTCGTATTGATTCCGTGCACCTATTATTCATTGGAACTTCTTTGAAGCGTCTGCTGCAGACAAGACAAATATGAGTACAGTGATGAGAACAAGAACTGAATGCACGTTAAATAATCGCATTATTCAGTCGGACTCGTTCCTAAAAGAATTATTATTTGTTCGCTTCCGACAAGCCTTTACATATGATGTTCTAATAATAACAGTAATGAAGATTTTCTTTCTGCTTTGTGTCCACAAATACACAGTTTCTGGCATCCATTCAATAAACACCCTCTCGTCATATAAATTGATAGCTAATCGATCTGTTTTGTAGTCCTTGTGCTCCTCCTGTAACAACTGTTTAGAAACGCGTTCGAAGATTCTCTTGTTACGTGCAGTATACAAGCTGTCCCAAATTGTTTGCACAGATGATATTTCTGTAACTTTTTGACTTTAGAAACGCGTTTAATTAAAAAAAGTGTTCAAAAGACGCGAGATTACTGAAAATGTATAAAATTTCCAAAGGTGATGTACACACAAAAAGAAAATAGGAAAATTGACTTTTCATGCAGACCCATGTTGTGTACCAATATTTCCAATTAATGAAATGAAAATGTGCAGCAATGAAAAAAGATTTTAAAAAATTGGATCTATTTAAATAGAATATTAACGGAGATATTTGACTTTCCGCATTTATCGCCAATGATTGAAGGTGTGATTCACAAACATCAAAAAATAAATTAAATTCAAAGTTGTAAAAATTCTTTTCTAATTCACTTGACATTTAATTTTCTTCATTCAAAAAAATGTTATTTGCTTTTTACTAGTGAACAAAAATATAAAATGTGTTCGTTATTTATTTTGTAGAGTCCCTCAAAATTAGCATCTTTTCAGCCAATAAAAACTTGTCAACACACAGTGATAAGTTACTAAAAACATTGTACAAATACAGTTTTATGTATTGAATATCTAGATAAATATTGCATTTAAAAATGTGAAATTTTTTGCAAATGACTTTTCACAGCAGAATCTACATTTTAATAATTAGAAGTTTTAACGCATTGGGATTGTATAAAACGTTTATTTTTTTATGTTTACGACTCTTAAAAAAAATTTTGCGATTTTAAGTAACTGCACGTCATTTGAAGACTTTACGCAATTGAAAGTATGTTTCTTAAGTCAACGGTTGCAGAGATATCTACTATGCAAATAATTTGCCAACAATATATACATAATTTACTAATGATTCAATATACAACCTCTGACAATAACGTTCGGTGAATAGTCCTGTAACATTAACGTAGATGAAATGTTAACGAAAGTTACCTTACTGTCCTTCGAAATAGTCTCCTCCCATTACTATGCACCGCTGAGATCTCCTATACATGTCCTGGAAACTTTGCAAGAAGTCTTCTTTTGGGATGGAGTTCAAAAGATTCGTCACGTTTCGTTGGATGTCAGGAATATCGTCAAATCTCTTTCCTTTCAAGGCGAGTTTGAGTCGTGGGAATAGGAAGAAGTCTGGGGGATTGAGATCTGGCGAGTATGGTGGATGTTCAATTTGCACCACCCCCCCCCCTTTTTTTGCCAGGAACTGTTTGACGATATTGGCTGTGTGAGGGCGAGCATTGTCGTGAACAAGAAACCATGAACCTTGTTGTGCGTACTGAGGTCGTACCCTGCGTAGACATTTCATGAAACGGGTCAAAATTTCGATGTACCTTGCAGCATTCACCGTCGTTCCCTCAGGTAGAAATTCCTTGTGGATTTTCCTGTTCTCAGTTAAGAACCAACGCACTAAACAAGCACTTTGTAAAACACGTCTTTCACGGAACACAAACGACGCTCAACTGAACAACGGTGGCGGCAGATGGTCACCTGCCACTACGCATGTGCAGCGTTTTGCTTCGCCAGTGTTGCCAGATCGGCCGTTCCGACTTCATTCACCGAACTTTGTCAGAGGTTGTAGATCACTGTTCTTCAAATTTCGCAAAAAATTTCATCTAAGCCTAATCTATTTGTGGCTACTACATATAATTTAAGACTAAAAATAAATAAATCAATCTTTTTCATTGTTTTTATTTTATTTTTTTTCTGTCAGCCAGTCGTCCTATTTATTTATTTTCTTCATTCTTTTCATTTATGTTCCCCTTGTCCACAAATTATTATTCAAATTTGTTTATTTTTTGCGGTACAAATTTCCATTTCTCCTATTTACTTTTCCATTTTTTTTTCCGCCGCTTCATAAATTATCTGTGTCTGATTTATTTACTTTCTTCCAATCCACAAGTTATTCCCCCAATTTATTTGTTGCACCTGACCGTTAATATTTTTTTCCTTCTCATTTACGTAGTGTCGGTTCGTCCAATTCATTTATTTTGTCTCAGTCCGCACAAACTTATATCCGTTTTATTCATATCCTGCCGGTCTGCAAGTTATTCCCCCAATTTATTTGTTGCACCTGACCGTTAATATTTTTTTCCTTCTCATTTACGTAGTGTCGGTTCGTCCAATTCATTTATTTTGTCTCAGTCCGCACAAACTTATATCCGTTTTATTCATATCCTGCCGGTCTGCAAGTTATTCCCCCAATTTATTTGTTGCACCTGACCGTTAATATTTTTTTCCTTCTCATTTACGTAGTGTCGGTTCGTCCAATTCATTTATTTTGTCTCAGTCCGCACAAACTTATATCCGTTTTATTCATATCCTGCCGGTCTGCAAGTTATTCCCCCAATTTATTTGTTGCACCTGACCGTTAATATTTTTTTCCTTCTCATTTACGTAGTGTCGGTTCGTCCAATTCATTTATTTTGTCTCAGTCCGCACAAACTTATATCCGTTTTATTCATATCCTGCCGGTCTGCAAGTTATTCCCCCAATTTATTTGTTGCACCTGTCCGTTAATATTTTTTTCCTTCTCATTTACGTAGTGTCGGTTCGTCCAATTCATTTATTTTGTCTCAGTCCGCACAAACTTATATCCGTTTTATTCATATCCTGCCAGTCTGCAAGTTATTCCCCCAATTTATTTGTTGCACCTGTCCGTTAATATTTTTTTCCTTCTCATTTACGTAGTGTCGGTTCGTCCAATTCATTTATTTTGTCTCAGTCCGCACAAACTTATATCCGTTTTATTCATATCCTGCCGGTCTGCAAGTTATTCCCCCAATTTATTTGTTGCACCTGACCGTTAATATTTTTTTCCTTCTCATTTACGTAGTGTCGGTTCGTCCAATTCATTTATTTTGTCTCAGTCCGCACAAACTTATATCCGTTTTATTCATATCCTGCCGGTCTGCAAGTTATTCCCCCAATTTATTTGTTGCACCTGACCGTTAATATTTTTTTCCTTCTCATTTACGTAGTGTCGGTTCGTCCAATTCATTTATTTTGTCTCAGTCCGCACAAACTTATATCCGTTTTATTCATATCCTGCCGGTCTGCAAGTTATTCCCCCAATTTATTTGTTGCACCTGACCGTTAATATTTTTTTCCTTCTCATTTACGTAGTGTCGGTTCGTCCAATTCATTTATTTTGTCTCAGTCCGCACAAACTTATATCCGTTTTATTCATATCCTGCCGGTCTGCAAGTTATTCCCCCAATTTATTTGTTGCACCTGACCGTTAATATTTTTTTCCTTCTCATTTACGTAGTGTCGGTTCGTCCAATTCATTTATTTTGTCTCAGTCCGCACAAACTTATATCCGTTTTATTCATATCCTGCCGGTCTGCAAGTTATTCCCCCAATTTATTTGTTGCACCTGTCCGTTAATATTTTTTTCCTTCTCATTTACGTAGTGTCGGTTCGTCCAATTCATTTATTTTGTCTCAGTCCGCACAAACTTATATCCGTTTTATTCATATCCTGCCAGTCTGCAAGTTATTCCCCCAATTTATTTGTTGCACCTGTCCGTTAATATTTTTTTCCTTCTCATTTACGTAGTGTCGGTTCGTCCAATTCATTTATTTTGTCTCAGTCCGCACAAACTTATATCCGTTTTATTCATATCCTGCCGGTCTGCAAGTTATTCCCCCAATTTATTTGTTGCACCTGACCGTTAATATTTTTTTCCTTCTCATTTACGTAGTGTCGGTTCGTCCAATTCATTTATTTTGTCTCAGTCCGCACAAACTTATATCCGTTTTATTCATATCCTGCCGGTCTGCAAGTTATTCCCCCAATTTATTTGTTGCACCTGACCGTTAATATTTTTTTCCTTCTCATTTACGTAGTGTCGGTTCGTCCAATTCATTTATTTTGTCTCAGTCCGCACAAACTTATATCCGTTTTATTCATATCCTGCCGGTCTGCAAGTTATTCCCCCAATTTATTTGTTGCACCTGACCGTTAATATTTTTTTCCTTCTCATTTACGTAGTGTCGGTTCGTCCAATTCATTTATTTTGTCTCAGTCCGCACAAACTTATATCCGTTTTATTCATATCCTGCCGGTCTGCAAGTTATTCCTCCAATTTATGTACGTTTTACTGGTACTTAAATTATTTCTCCTATCCGTTAACAATTTTGTACGGGTTTTCAAATTATCTTTCTAATTTGTTCATCCTCAGCCACTCCGCAGATTTTTCCTCCAATTCGTTTATTTTTCACCGGTTCGGAAATTAACTCTTTCTCTTATTCAGTCATTTTTTTCAGGCTCACAAATGAACAGTTCAATTTATTTACCCTCTGTTGGTCCACAAGTTATTCCCCCACAATTTATTTATATTTTTAATCCAAAAGTTATTGTTCCCCATTTATTTATTTTTTTTACCTGTCTGTAACATTTTTCCCATTTCCGCTCGTCCACGCATATAATTTCCCTCATTCATTGTTTGGCCCGCAAATTATTTCTTTCATTTTCGCTGGTCCGCGAAAAATTGTTGAATTATTGTCACGGGTTCGCAGGCGTAAAGAGGTTAAAGAATACTGATATAGACTATTAGACATCGTCTGGGATAGAAACATCAAAGAAGAAGCAATTGGGTTATAAATTCCAGTCACATTATTAGTAAAAGAAAATCGAATGCTTATATCTCGTTTTCTTTTCCCTGATAAATAAATAAATAACTGACCCGGTAAATTTATTTTATCGGCAAATAATGAGGACCCGGCACATTCCATGGAAATTTCCATCGGTTTCTCATTTGCCCAATGTGAATTAACCTTCTCTCTTTTTTTGGTTCCATTTTCTCCGAATCGGACAGGAGCTCATTCATCGTGCTAATTGTCTCATTCAGAAGACAAACCGAGTCAAGAGGTGATAATTTCAACCCCTCCCCCTACATTTTAATTAATTGGTTCTACACATTTTAATTAAATTTAATTGGTGGCGTGTTAACTTTTCTATCGCCGCCGCATTTTAAACGTTCCGAATCGGCGATATTTTCGACGTTTTCCCTTCTGTCGGTATACAAAGGACAACGTCGAATGAAGAATGGTGGCTGAATAAATGTGGCTGCACACCCATACATGAAACAAAAAGGTGGGGATGGCAGTCACTGAATATATCGTGGATGCTTTCGCGCTTAATTAGTTTGGCGTATGGATTTCCTGAGCTGAGTGCGTTTCCAGTCTTACCCCGTCCCACGAAAACTATTCAAATTAATTTCAGCTTTGGTCTTCACAAGCTGATTAAAATTAATGGCGTTTTACAAGGCTGATTGTAAGAGAGAGAGCTTATTAACTCTGCAACCGTTGCACCGTTGCAGTTTGTTTCCTCTCCTTCAAAATTCGCAACGTCATGCGACACGCGAGTGTGTGCACCTCTCTGTAGACTAGACTCGGTTTAATTTATAGAAGCTTATCTGACCGACTCTGAGAGAGAGAGGGAAGGAAGTGAATCACAAATCATTCCTCAGAGTTCATAAAATTTCTATTTGATGGGATTAGGGATCACGGAGTTCAATTTTGATTGGCAAGAATAGGAGTTGTTTGAGTTGATGCGGATGCGCGGTTCTTGTGGGTCGAGGGTTTCTGAAGTCTCCGAATATTTGAATTGTAATTTCTGCGTCGCTCCCCCACATTTTGTCCTCGTCTTCACAGGATTCCAGAATTATTGTTTTCTTTTTTCTTCCTTGGAGAAAAAATTTCACTGGGGAACATGATGTTCTTCATTAGAGTATATTTATATGGTTTCCCTCCCCCTCCTCCACATATTTATACGCTTTGACCAATCACCGTCGAAATTCACAGAAAAGAAGTACCCAAGTTCAAGTTGCAACCAAGCAGGACCGATGCTACTCTAGCCGTAGCACCGCAGCTAGAGTAGTACAGTGGAGTCTCTCGATAATCCGAAGTGAACGGTACGGAGACCACCTCGGATCACTGAAAAAATCTCGGATTATCCGAAAAAAAAAATGTTTTTCTAAATATGGTTGAAGGAAAGGGAGGATTCCTACTCCTACCTATATTGCTTTAGGAGAGACAGAGAGAGGGGATATGTGTTCCGAGTGTTATGCTTTTTTAATATCAGCAGGGGCCCTAACTTATTTATGTTGTCGGGTTGGGCTTATTTCGTGTTCATGCTGCTATCTGGCTCCCGTTTTCTGCGATAAAAATGGAAATGCTTGAATTTTCGTGTTTTGTCAGTATCATGTTGTAGGCCTGCCTGCTTTCTGCGGAGAGGTCCTGCTACTACTACTACTAAACCACACATGCACTTCGTCCATATTCCTCTAATGAAGTCCTCTTCTAACGAATTAGTACACGTTGTAATATGTGTATACGTGTAGTGAATGCTGTCATCTGTCATCAATTTTCTCACTACGAGGGAAATGTAATTATTAAATAATTGTATCGTTGTAGGTCTGTTGCTCTCTGTAGCGATATTTTTTGACTGGTAAATCGGCTCGCATTTGCACCTCGAAGTTGGGAAACCCGTCGTCTCGTCCTAAGAAATCATTTATTTTCAATCATACGCACTTTCAGCAAAGCTTGAAAACCTTTGACGTCATTTTCTTAGAAATTTCTACCCGAAACAGTCGCAAAAAATAAAAAAAATAGATAAGAAACAATGAAGGAAATCTGCGAGTTCCTTTCCCTTGAGGAGAAATGCGGCACAGCACCAGTAAAAAAATTCACCTCCACAGACGTTGTCAGTTTTGGTGCAAATTACTGCCTTAAATCGGGTTATGAGTGTATAAAGAAGGCAGTTCGAATACCCCTGCGGAAGAAGAAAATGACATCCATCTTGACAATACCATTGTTCATTCAGTGGTTCCGTGCACTGTTGGGGGTCACCCTGGGGCAATTTTAACAGCATCGTGACACCCCCCCCCCCCCCCAGAAAAAAAGTAATGTTTCCGGGGTTCCTTCTACCCGCCTGGAAATGTCAATCTGCCAATTAATATAATTTTCAAAATTATAGCGCCGGATCTCGTTATTACGCACTCTTCTTATTCACCCAATTGTCCACGGGCGGCTCATACGTTGAGACACAGCCCTGGGGTTATTATTCAGAAATGAAGAAAATATTGGGAACAACATTATACGATTCCTTGATAAATATCTTTCTGAAGATATCATGCCCCAAAGAAAAATGTTGCTAATGCATTAAAAGCAGTTGTGTCTCTCTTTCTCTCTCCCGTTTTAAAAGCAATTGTTGTTCTTAGTTGGTATAGTGACGCCATCCGTTGTAGAAACACGTTGATAAAGTTATCAAGGGTGCGTGCGCATGAGTCCTCATTTCTAAATTTTCTTCCCCTGTATAATATACTCTTATACCCTTTATAATATATTATAAAATACGTATGTTGTTCATTTTCATGAAGCACGCCGGTGCCAATTTTTATGTGGTGCCATGGCACAGGTTACATTGCTTTAATGTTTGTTGCAGAATTGCAGTAATTATTTTCTTTTGAAAAGTCACTTCGCAGAGAGCAGGTAGGCCTACAACACGATACTTACAAAACATGAAAATTCAAGCATTTCCATCTTTACTTCACAAAATGGACGCCAACATGAACATGAAACAAGCGCAAATCATTTTACCATTTTTGTCACACCACTGTCATTTTCTACACACGAGGGATAATTAGACCGGGACCTATCGGCAATTTATTGCCGATTCCAAACGGCAGGCTTGTTTTTTTTATACTCATGGAGGTGTTGGTGCGCTAACCCCTCGATGGGGGACTCTTTCAAATAAAAAGAACACTATTCATTACATTTCTTCAAGTAAAATTACGTTATAAACGGGGATGCAGTATCTCAAAATTAATATGCGTGTATATTATTTATTTTCTTGCCAGCGGTATAAATTATATGCCCCATGATACTGGTTGCTGTTTCATTGTTTATGACAGAATTCCAGGTATAATTTTTTTGCTTGCCGATTATGAATATTGTTGAAACTAAAGGCAACAGGATATTTTGAGAGACGGATCCTCAGTGGCTTCATTTTTTATTTTAGTTATTATTATTATTGCGGATGTCAGCAGAATTTTCAGTCAGGGCAGCAACTAGATGTTTGGTCATCCGAGGCAAGCGCGCATTTTGACGTCCCCTTGTAATGTTGGAGAGGTTTCAGAATGAAATTTGCGCCCTCTCGGGTCTAGCGCTCTGGGCACGAGACCAGCCTACTCCACCACTATTTGCGGCCCTGTTTCCAGTGTAACATCAATCAATACTTTGTTATACAAGCAAGGATAGAACCCCTGCTGTCACCTTTATCAAATAAAAACGAAACAATTTATTGTAATCCTTTAAGTTTCCAGTATGATAATGAACAGTATATTTTATGATACCGGTATAAATTTTATTCACCATAATACCGTTTACGTTTTTATGCCGCAGAATTTCAGCTATTATTTTTCGCGTGCTGAATATGAATATATGTAGTTGATACCAACGGACAGTGGGATATTTAGCGGCAAACAATCGATTACTATGTGCAATTTACTTCATTTTTTGCAAATGGCAACAGGTGTTTTAATGCGACAAACTATTTGTATAATGCTTTTTTATCCAATTTTTTCACACCTGCACACTGTGAAATACGTGAACTATTTCACAGACTGGCGAAAATGAGAAAAGGTTGAAAGACGTATGTCGGTCGCTTCGATCCAACAATTTTATCAGTGATCGGGTAATACATTAGGCTGAAGCCTTTCTCTTCAGTATATCGTGGCTCTTCATTTACTCGTAGACAATTTCGTGGTGCTCTCTATCTTAACGGATGAAGCTATCGAGTAAAATGAATACGGGTTTAATCTCAGTGGAGAATCGATCTATTCCGAATTGCCCTCATAGACCACCCCCCCTCCCCGTAATCTCTTCGAGACATCAAATCCCTCGAAACAGCAAAACGAAAACCTGGGGAATTTTATCCGTTCGGCAGCTTAGTGAGAAGAAACTCTCGCATTATATTCCTTTGGGGAATTTGTAACGAATTGGTACATGCATGACGAATTGTCTGTATATGAACCGTATTTCCGGTGACAGAGTTATGCTTGTTTCATTTTATACTGATGTTGCCATCTGAGTTCAATATTTGAAGTAAAAGTGGCGAATGTTTGAATTTTCACGTCACGTAAGAATCCTTTTGAAGTTCTTATCAGTATCCACATGAAGTAGAAGTTTGGATTACGAATGATTAGCAAGAACAACAAGAGAGAGTTTTCGCCAAATTTTGACTCTATGTACAATCAATGTCTCGCAAGACGTGCAAACATTTTTAAATTTTTAGTTCGATAAACGAAGTATTTCGCGCAACACGAGTAGAATATAAATAATATAGTAGTAATATATATAATAAGAAAGACCTTTCTGAATGCTCACGTCTATGTGAGGCTTCGCGTATTTGCATTGTCTGTCAAGATACGTACTTATATATCACGAAAATTCAAGATCTTTTACCATCTTCATTTCAAAATATGGAAGGCAGACGGCAGCACAGCAATAACATGAAACACACATAACTCTGACATCATAAATACTGTAGCGCAGGTTGCGCATATACGAGCCGACACAATACGCTTCTGCGTGCACCGATTCGTTAGAAACTCTGCCGGGGAATGGGCACGAGATACACGGTTTAGTAAAATATTAGTACTAGTTTTGCTTATGTTCCCTATCATTTTTGGAGACAACTGTCGATATCCCATTGTTAGGGTTTATTTTCAGGTATTGTCTTCGAGGAAACATGGTCAGCCTACTGTTTGGTCACTCAGGACATTTCCCCCCAGGTCAGACAACTTAAGAATGTACGTCCAGTCGGATCAACTTTCTTTTCTCTCACCCAATTTTTCAACTTTCCCGATCTCTCCTGACAAGACAAGGAACATTTCCAGCTCAAAAAAATCATTAGCACTTCCTACGGCAACATTAATGACGAATGTGAGACTAAAAATTAAAAAAAAAGGATTTCTTCCTTGTTTTTTTTCCTTTTTCGCACTGGTGATTACACGCAGTTAATCATACAAGTTCTAATTTTCCACGGGGAAAAAGAGCTTCGTTATACATATTATTTTTACTCTCATATATTACATATATACTGTATGAATATTTCTGGTCGTTTCCAGAGTATGAAAAGTGAAAATCTGTTTCCCAGGCGTTTCCCATTACCATTTTTCTATGGTCTTTTTCCTCCGGGGAGGAAAGGGAGCAAAATGAAAAAAAAAAAAAAAGAGAAAGTTCCAAGAAGTGATGAAAGAGATTTACAACTTTTCCAAAAGAAGAGTTTTCTTCTTCAATGAAAAAAAAGTTCACCAAAAAAAAAAAAAAATGAGGAAAATATATAGAACTTTTCATGATAATATTTCCTCTCGCCTTCCTTCATCTTCCGCCTCATCACTAAAAAGTTTTCGCACCTCCAATTTTCTTTTTTGAGAAATTTATCCCGGGCGCCGGATAAATCGATCCGTGAACGGCGCCGTAACGGATCAAAATAACTTTCTGATAAAGAATCTATTAAAGGCCCCAGATAGAAAATAGAGGGGCCACCAAGAAAATAACAACGGAATTGGCTGCGAAATACGCAAACATGCGTCCAGGTGCAAGGAGAAAAATGGAAACCTTCAGATCACGGGTGTTCAATGGATAGTCCGTGGGCCACATGTGGTCCTCAAAGGTTTTTGCAGTGGCCCGCCGACTGAAAGGCGTACATGGTTACAGAACTTATAGAAACGCTGAAAAAAAAATCCCTCAATAGAAAAAAAAATGCATTCCAGAATTCTTGTGCATGTGGAAACACTTTCCAGAATAGCTTCTAAAAAACATCTCGGAAAAATGAGAGAAATAATTTATGAATTAATAATTTCAAAATTACTTTTAGAAAAGCATTTCGGGTGAAATAATTTCAGAATTAATGACTTAAATATTTGATAAATGATAAATGAATGAATAAGTGAGAAATAATCTCTCTCTGTTTCGGAATTAATGAGGAGTAATCCTCCGAATAAATCAGAAATGATTTTACAATTTCTGAAATATTTTCAGGATTGATGAAAATTCACATTTGATAAAAAAAAAATGATAATAATTCTAGAATTAATGAGAAATAATTTCAGGATTAATAAAAATTGCTATTTGATGGAAAAAATTACTGATTTAATGAGAAATAAACTTAGAATCGATGATAAATAATTTCAGGGTTAATGAGAGATGATTTCATGACTAATAAGAATTAAACTCGGAACAAATTAGAAATAATTCCAGAATAAATCAGGAATGACTTTTTAGTTTCGGAATATTTTCAGAATTGATGAAAATTATGTTTTATAAAAAAATATTTCAAGATTAATGAAAATGCACATTTAATGGAAAAATATAATTTCAGAACTAATAAGAAAGAGGCTCGGGATTAATAAAAGAAAAGAATCAATTCAGAAAAATTAATGAGAATTAATTATTTTTAGAATTAACCATTTTTGCTAATCCGCATTAGAACTGCCACATCGGAATTAGAAAGAGCGTGTTAAGAACCCGAGATATTTCGGGGTGACCGAAATAAAGAAGATCATGTTTGACGAGATATCTCGGGATTGCAGTTGTAAGGGTTAATAAGGAAAGTAATATTAGGAATAATGAGTGAAATTTTTCTGGGTTAATGGGCGAAATAATTTACGCATTAATGGGAAATTATTTCGGGGTAAATTAGAAATGATTTTATAATTATTGACATATTTTAGTATTAATGAAGACCCATATTTGGCGGCTTCAACGACAATCGGTAAAATTTTAGGTGAGAATTGGCGATGTCCTGTATGTATTTAACCCTATTTCTCCAATTTTCAAAGTACTATGTGAGACAACGTCCCCTTCCTCCCACAATAGGGTTCAAGCTGTTTGGTGAGTCATCCTTGAATATATGCTATTTAAATTTGAGATCACCAAATTCGGTTGGGAACCTATGCTCTCTAAACCATAGTTTCCAAACCTTTTTTGTCTCATCCCCCTCCCCCCCCCCTTCAGAATTTTATTTCCTCCCAGCACCCCCCCCCCCCCAACGCAATCTAACCCATAGGTTCCTATGTTACACCCATAGCTTCTACCGCTCCCCTGGAACTTTCCATCACCCCCAAGGAGGCGTTAACGCCCACGTTGGGAATCACTGCTCTAAACCATACACACAAGGCAAATGTGGCCGGCCCTCTGAGTCATCTCATGTGCCCCTCGACCTCAATCCTAATTTTCTGACTAACGTAAATACACTAATCTTCACATTTACAGATAAATTACGTGACGTGTGGTGCACTTACACATCATTTGAGTGGCCCGTGGCACATTTTATGATGACTTGAGTGACTCGCAGCACAGTCACACATTATTTAAGCGGCCCACGTGTGGCACATTTTTATACCACTTAAGTGATCCACGGTACATTCTTTGATCACTTCGGTGACCTAAGAATATATACACATACATTTATTTTTAGTTGTATATTCGGTATATTTCGATAGCAGCATCTTTACAGGTTATCATTGTTCGAGAGCACTTAAACGACACGTTGTGCAGTTAAAGATAATTTAAGTGACCCACGGCACACCTCCAGATTACTTAAGTGGCCCGCAGCATATTTACAGATCACGAAAGTGACCTGCGGTGCTTTTCCAGATCAATTAATTATGTGGCCCACGACACGTTTACAAACCAATGGCGTGGCCCACAGTGTGGGCCACACTGTCCTAAAGATTGAGTGCCCTTGGTCTAAACATTGGGAACTTTGATGCCATCTATTGATAGACTGGAAAACCCATCATCGGGAAAATGACAGCTATGATTCATGCAGGTGATGCCATCTGATATTTGTAAAAAAAAAAGAAAATAAAACTCACATATCTAGTGCCCACCCTTGAAAACTAGATGACGCTGAACTGCTTTCATCAAGGAAATATTTATCACAATATGAAATCACATTGGTCACAGCCGTACATCTTTCACTACAAACTACAGTCAAGTCCAGACCGACGATATTTACATCTGCAACGTATATAAAGTGGATGTTGTACTTGTCAGTTATCTGGACAGCAATTGGCGCGCTTTTTCCTGGCGGCCTGCGTATCAACAGTATAATTGGGAGCATTTCATCAGGGTGTGCTGCAATTTTCAACATCGGGGCCACCATGTTTGTTGATATATAATAATTTCGACGGCTTTGACTAGCGGTAAAAAAAAACTATCTTGTATCAGGAATTTGCTGCCATCTGTGCTTTAGAAATTGTACTAGTTGATAGTTTCTCGTTTATTTTCTGAATAATAGATTACAGCACGAGTCCTATTTTTCGATTAGTGATTCATTAACAAAGTTCCTAAATTTTTTGATAGATGACAACGAGAGTTGTAATACTTCACCGTAAACCTCTAATAGCATCAGTACAACGCTGGCCATATTTTCCCTGAAAAAATACGGAATTTTGGTATCTGAAATACGGGAAAAACAGGGGCTATTGTCAAAAGCCACCAAATACGTCAGAAATCTGAAAAATCGTGTCCGGAAAATTCACCGCCAAGTAATTAACCGCAAGGGAAAAATTCGCCGACAAACAATTCACCAAAAGGGAATTTCATCACTGATAAAATTCACTGACAGCGAGTTACTATCACTGTTCAATAAACGAGCGAGTGAATGAATGAGCAAATGAGGGGGTAATTCTATCACTCACTAGGTCATTTATTCTCATTCGCTCACTAGGTTGAAGACACTGTTACTCACTAGGTGACATTATACCACTTACTCACAAGGTGGCATTATACCACTCACTCTCTAAGGTCGCTCACACTCTCACTCACTAGTTATCTACGTTCTCTTTCACTGGCTACACTAAGGTCGCTCACACTCTCACTCACTAGTTATCTACGTTCTCTTTCACTGGCTAGGTCGCTAAGTCTCTGATTCACTCAACTCGCTCATTCACTTATTCAGTAGGTCCATAGGCGGAGATAGACTTGGAAGTCTGGGGGGGGGGCAAGATCATGATGATTCCAATTCATATATACGCATATACATTAGATCTGCTCACTCCACTTTTTGATGCTGTGGGCATTGCCCCCCACATCTCCATCCATGAGTAGGTCGTTCACTCACTCTCATTCACTCGTTAAGTTTACACTGTCACTCACAGACCACTGCCATTAACTCACTGATTCACTTACTCGGTCACTGCTCAATCGCACCACTGTCGGTGGAGTGTTAGTCGGTGAATTTTCCGCAAATCTCGAAAAATTGCCAAATGGTGGAGAAATGAAGCGCTCGTAGGCGAAAGTGCACTCTGTGTTTACTGGGACGCGATGATGATGATCAATTACACACATTATATGTGTCATCCGTACACTACCTCCGCTAATGGTTTGACTGAAACAACAAAATTGGCGAGTCATGTCGAGGTTCATGAGGGAGAAATGGAAAACTTTAGATCAAGGGTGCTCAAAACCGTTTAGAGCAGTGTTTCCCAAAGTGGGCGATGGAATGGTCCAAGGCGGCGATAGAACCTACTGATTTAACATAGGATCCTATGGGTTTACTTGAGTTGGGGAAGGGGGGGGGGGCGATGAGAGGAAAAATTTTCTGATGAATGGGGCGATTTAACAAAAAGTTTGGAAGACCATAGTTTAGAGAGTACGGGCTATACTTGATTGGCCTGAAACGTGTCGCGGGGCCACTTAAGTGATCTGAGAGTGTGGTAATCACGTTATTCTTGAAAAATTAGGTCTGAGGTCGCGAGCCGCACCAGATGGCTCAACGGGCCACAGATTGATCGTGCATGTGTTTTAGATCAAAGGTGCTCAACCCATTTGAAGAGTTTGGGCCACTGCATTCGGTTGAAAACGTGTCATGCTTCACATAAATGAGATCTTCAATAACTCGCGATTTGAGTGATCTGTAAACGTACCGTTGTTCACTTAAGTAGTCTAGAAATGTGCCACAGGTCACTTAACTGATCTGAAAATGTGCCTTGAGTCACTCAAGTGAGATGAATGTGTGGAGATAACCTTGAGTGATCTAGACTAGAGCAGTGCCCGAGATTATTAATGCACTGAGAATATACCGCGACACACATTTACAGCTCACAAGCTCACCTACACAAAAAAAGTGAATTGCGGCACAACTCCGCAGCATTTAAGCGGCCGGTGGTGCAGTTCACATCACTTAAGTGGTTCGCTGTACATTGTCACAGAAATTTACTTCATCTGAAAATGTGCAGCAGGTCACTTAAGAGATTTGGTAATGTGTGGCTCAGTTCAAGTTTACAAAATTATGTTTGAGGTCACAGGTAACATCAGATGCTCCGACGGTCACATTTGACCCGCAGGTCATGGATTGAGCATGTACGCAACCTTTAGGGAGTGCGGGCCACTTCATTGGTTTGAGAACGTGTCTCGCTAAGTAATCTGGAAATACGGCACGGGCAGCTAAGTGCTCTGGAACTGTGCCGCTGGTCACTCAAGTGATCTGTGAATATGGCGCAGGTCATTTAAGTGATCTTGAAATGTGGCGTGAGCCACTTCAGAAATGTGAAATATATCGCGAGTGGGTAACTTAAGTGATGCGAAACTACACCACGGGCCACTTGAGTGATTTAAAACTGTGCCGCCGGTCACTCAAGTGATTTGTGAATGTGCCGCTTGGTTCATTTTATACAAAATAGGTCTGAGATCATGGGTCACATCAGATGGCTCCGAGGGCCACGGGTTGGGAATGTATATGCTTTAGATCAGTTTCCCAACCTTTTTTGTTCCATCGCCCTCTTCTTTAGAAACTTTTTTCTCCCATCACCCCCCCCCCCCCCAACGCAATCTATCGGGTCCTATGTTATACCCGTAAATTCTACCGCTCCTTGGAACATTCCATCGCCCCCGGGGGCGTTAACGCCCACGTTGGGAATCACTGCTTTAGATACTTATAGCAAAAATTTGCTTTTAAGTTCCCATTCAATAAATTTCGCTGCTCGTGAGAGACATTTTTAATGCAAATACTTCGTATTATAAAAAAGAAAACAAACACCAAAATAAAGTTAGTCGCCACTCACACATGATGCCATCCGAAGAAATACAAATAAACTCGACGCCATCCTTTTTTTTTTTTTTTTTGCCGGTCACAGCTTGAGAAAACACAAACACGTCTGCTCATTTAATAGTGGTAGAAATAATAAGCAGGGAACACTCATCAGTGGCCGAGGCCTTTCTTACCGGAGACGCGCTTGAAGTCGGCCATCTTGGTGGTGCAGATGGGAGTGCCCACGAAAACCAGACGATCGATCCTCGTCGTCTCGTGGCCGCCCTGGTTGTCCTTGACGAACACCTGCAGGTTCTGGACGTTCTGGTACTTGACGTAGCGCAGCAACACGGGCCTCTCGCCGTCGAGGTCCTCGGTCCCGAGCTCGATCTCCTGGACGGGCGCCACCTTGTCGGCCTGGTCGAAATCCAGGGTGTACGGCAGGTTTATGAACAGCTTCAGGGTCTTCGGACCGTTCTCGGCCGGTGCGCGTATCTTCAGCGAGTGCAGCTTGACGGCCTGGTTGAAGCCGAACGACATCAGCAGCTGCTCGTCGCAGTCCGACTCCAGGTACGAGTCCCCCGAGAGGAACGACTCGGCGAACGGGTGCGAGTCCGAGTCGTTTAGGCACTCGCTCTTGAACTTGTCTATCATCGGGACGAGGTCCATGTGGTCGCCGTTCTCCATCTTGCTCAGTTGGTGGTCGTCCGTCGCCGCGGCCGGGCTGATGTGTTCTTTCAGCTTATTCACCAGGTCGGTCGGATTGGACGTCAGCAACCTGTCGACTTCCCTCCTGTCCCTGTAGAAGACGAACGTCGGCATCACTTGGATCGCCTGGCTCTCAACCGTAGACGGACTGGCGTCGACGTCGACTCTCAGGAAGACCGCCGCGTTCGCGAAACTGTCGCTGATGCTCTCGAAGTGGGGCTGGATCAGCGTGCAGGGTGGGCACCAGGTCGCGAAGAAATCAACGACGACCAGTCGCTGTCCTGCGTCGGCCAGCCTGCTTTCGAACGTCTCGTCGTTGGCATTGTGAACGACCATCTTGCGCGAAATCGCGGACTTAATCGAATACCCGAAATTAATAAAGGAGGCGGGAGTGAATGTTTCCGCAAATGGTTATTGTTAGAATACCGTCTGGCGCGAACGTTGTCTTGCAACAGACGATTACGGATGGTTGGAACTACTGGGACCTTCCGGCTTTCGATCGCGAAAGAAACAAATCTCCGAGCAGTGAAAATGGGAATATAGCTTGGAGTTGGAAAAATAAAATAAGCCTTCCGAGTACAGATGCGAATTTATGGTTTTGTACCTTACTGACTACACGAAATTTGCCGCTTCGGACCCTTATCTCTCTATAAATATGCCTCTGTCTAACTTTTTAATTACTCTCGTGCTCACACACTTTCAAAGTGACCGAGTTAATGGGAACCAAGTGAGCGGGTGAGTAACCAAGTAATTGATTCCTGAAGTCTCGGGAAGACTTGAGGAATCGATCGGGTGAGTGTATGAGTGAACAAGTGAGTGACCGTATGAATGAGGGAGTGATCGTTTGAGGGAACAAGTGAAAGAGTGATCGTTTGGCTGAACAAATGAGTGATCGTGTGAGTGAACGAATGTCCGGCCGACATTTCACCCGGGACGGGTCCGGGGGAGTGATCATATGAGTGATTGAGTTTGTGGGTGGGTGAGTGACCATATTAGTGTCCAAATAAGTGGGTGAATGACCATATGAGTACGTGCGCGGTAGCCCAGGTCGATAAGATACTCGCCTCAAGTACCAGAGGGTGTTTAGAGGTGTCACGAGTTCGACACCCGGTTCGTACTTGTCAGAAACTTTCTTGACGCAGGAGTACAACAGAAACGGCGGTACCATAACCACGGAGAAAGATTGTTACCGCAGGGAGTCCCACATCTACGGGTTAGTGCACCCACCTCTCGGTGAGTATAAAAAAAAAACTGCCTTTCGGAATCGGCAATAAATTGGAGGTCCCGGTCGAATCAGCACTCGTATGCAGCAAATGACTGGGATGCTACAAAAGTGATCTAATGATCAAACAAAATGGGTGAGTGACCATACGGCATTTCACCCTGGACGGGTTCAAGTGAGCGTGTGAGTGACTGTATGAGTGATTAAGTGAGTGACCCTATAAATGAGTGAATGCAGTGATACTCGCCACTAGTGTGTGTATGGCTGACCAAGTGAATGGATGGGTGAGTGACCATGTGAGGGATCGTATGAGTGAATGAATTGTCGACTAAGTGAGTACATGTGAGAGACTCGAGCTCATACTGCCATTTATCCACTCCTATAGGAATGTCAGTAGTGAGTGAGTGATCGTATGTCGGAAGCGAATTTTTTGAATACCCTCACTGACCTAATCGTTCGCTCTGTAGGTCACTCTTTTTGTCACTCATATGCTCACACTATGTTTCGGTCATTACACATGCATTGGTTTGGTGTCTCGCGTCACTCATTTAGTTACTCAATAACATGGTCATGACATCCCCCAACAAGGGTGGTTCTGACAAGGCCACAGCCCGGAACGGTTTTCATCATTTTTCTGTTCTTCACACTCTAAATTCACTATGTAGAGGCTTGTAGAAAACCCAGCTTGAAAACCTGTCATAGATTCCTAGCCTAGGGGTAGGGGGCCTGGCTAACCTGGTCCTTTACACTGTTCTCGCCACTCACACTGTGCTTGTACACTGTTCTGGTAATTCACACACTTGCAAACTCTTTATGTCATTCTTTTGGTCAATTGTTGTCCTTCGCTCTCTGGTTCACTCACATGCTTACACCCGATGTGGGTCACCATTTTGGTCACTCCCTACCTGGTCCCTCGTGTCATTCTTTTGGTCACTCACTAACTTAGTCACGCCCGCATAAAAGTGAGGCTGATGGGGGTTTCAGCACGGGGATCCGAGACAAATCTCAGTATTTTTGTTTTTTACGCTATAAAATTTGGGCCCGGATCTAAGATATAAAGGGAGGCCATGATTTTGACCCATAAGAGTTACACTTGTATTTCGCATAAAAAATAAATAATATATCTTGTCACATTTTATTTATTTTCATGCTTCACACCGGTTTAAAACTATCAATCAATTTCACTTGAAGAGAGAAATACTTTTGGTTTTATTTGATAGTTGGCAGTAGGGTTGTCCAAGCGCAAAGCTTATATTCAACTTAGGGTTACTAAATTCGCAAACTGAGAAAGGAGGACGTCCGCACACGCACCCTTAGTGACGTCACTTATCCCAGTTTTCCCAGTAGATGGCGCCACTATTCCGACAAAAAAAAAAAAACCAGCAGTAATAAATTCTGAAAAAACAGAAACAAAAAATTCTGGGAATTTCGACGGCTGTTGGACGTGCGGGTAAAAAAACACAAAAACACTCATATGAAGAAATATATTTTTCAAAATGTAGAAAAGAAAAATAATTCCGGAAACTTGAAAAGGAGGACAAAGGGGTGAATTTTCCGAAACGCGGGAGGACGTTTGAAATGACATAGAAAAGGAAGTTGATTGGTAACCCTAATTCAACACTGTACATCCGTCGATTCTAATTCATTCAGTTCTCATATGCACAAAAGATGAATCGAATATCGGATGCATTTCCAAATAAAATTAATAAAGTTTGACTTTCCAAAACACTTCGTTGCATTTGTTGTTGCTATATTTTGCATTTCCAAAGAATTTTCAATTAACTTTAAATATTTGATTGGATTTGTTTTCTTTTATTTAATGAGAAGGGAAAAAATCATCTACAAATTGACTTTTTAAAAGTTTTTTTTCTCAATTTCGTGGAATTAAAAAGCAGGAAAAGGTTACGAGCGTTGGTTTCATCCATATTTGAAAATTAGTTTCATATTTCATTAAGTCTATTTTGGATTTTTCTCGTTATTATTATTTAATAAAGAGAAAAACGGTCTTCATTTTCAATGCAAAAATTGTTTACGACACGCGCGTAGTTCATCTAAATTTCTGGGAATTATGAATGTTTTTCGACAAACAACACTTTATCTGCCCATAACCCATGGATATGTTGTAGCTGGAGGAAATCGGGCGCCAATTAATTGTGATTCTCCCCTCGGCTTATTAATGAGAGATCGCAGCTCGGGGCGGGCAACAACACAATGTCGTATATTTTAAAAACTCGGTGCGGGTAATTGGTGAGAGAGATTATAAAAATTATTTTTCTTTCGTTTTTGTTCTTCAGCTTCCAATTTTTAAAAGAGGATTAACTCGATCGTGTAATTAGTTTCGCGATTCTTCATTGAATGCGTTAAATGTTTGGCGATAGAGTGGATAGGAATTTTTCGTTGGGGGCAAAGCAATATTGATGTTTGCTGCTTTCTTTTGTTATCGCTACTCGTTCTCTCGTCGCATCCCTGGGAAAAAACAAAATTAATTAATAACCTTTCCAAAATGATTTTTCAATAAATATATTTCCCGTTGTTTGATGAATGAGTTCCCCTCCATGTTTTTCTATTTGTTCCTCTCATAAATAAAGCTAATGTTAATTCGTTGGTGTGTGTTTTCAGTGAGAGAAACTTTTTACTTTTTTTCTTGTTCGTCGTGAAATTTACTGGAAACGGAAATAAGGCGAGGAATTTTATATCATTTATCCAACAACGATATTTATCCGAAACATATACAGGGTGTCCTGTAAGTGTCAATGCTGCTTTTATCTCATTATCCGTTTGTCGTGGATGTATGGATTCAATATAAAAAAAGTGCTCAAAATGTGTTCATAAATTACCCTGTACCAGTTTTGAGAGTGTATGTCACAAAATGAAAAAAAAAGTGTTAATTTTTATACTGTTCCCAGGTCCTCTAACTTCCAGTTAGAAAGTTGTTTCCATGTCTCCCCTGAGGACAACAAAAAAAATTTCCAAGTTTTCAAGTCGCAATATTCGCTGTGATATTCGAATTCGAATATCGGCGAAAAGTTGGGAAAAGACACCATTAGTGAGGCAAAGAACAGTTTTTGGTTAGTTTTTGCTGTTCTTTCCCGTTTCTTCTGATTTTTGAAATTAAATATCTCAGTGAGTATTGCACTTGGAAATGTAGAAGATTTTTCCGTTTGCTTCAGGAAATACAGGGCAACAACTTTATGATTGGAAGTTAGTGGACAAGGGGGAACCGTATAAAAATTTATATATTTTATTTTGGACGTACGGTAGTTTCACTCTGAAAACTAATACAGGGGAATTTTTTAACACATTTTGAGCATTTTTTTTTTTCAATTGGAATCGTACTTCTACGACGGACGGTTGATGAGATAAAGGCTGCATTAGCACTCACGGAACATCCTGTATAAATCAGCTGGAAAAAATTTGAAAAAAACTAGCAGAAATACCAAGTGTTGCGCATTTTTTTACTCTATTCTTGTAGGTCCTAAGAAGTAACGGTAAACGTTTCTGGATTTGTGAGTCTCGTCTTGGGAAGTGGGGGAGGGCCGAGCTTTAGGTGTACCACCCCCAGCCCTTATTCTCGTATGTCTCTGATCATTATTCAGGCCGAGAAAACATTGTTGTCGGACAGTTTCTTAATTATTTCAAAGATTTGTCGAGTTCATATAAAAAGTAAATTTTGAGTGTGTTTTAACAATAGCTGCAGTGGTCCACCACGTAGAGTGGCAGTTCCCTCCTTTGTATGGCGTCACGGGAGTGACCGGGTCTATCTTTCTGAAGTTCAGAAACGTCAATTTCTGAAGCTCAGTTCTTTCCTTAAAATTTGCGAAATTCTTTGACATTTTGAACTAGCTAATCATTTAACTGCGATCCTGTTCGGTAGATACACGTTAAGTCAGGTCAGCTTTACCTGAAGCCTAGGCTTCCTCAAGATATCGATTTACTACGCGAGTAACTAATTTACTACTCGTTCTCCTAATAATAGTAATGAATAACAACAAAAGAAAACTTTAGTAATGTTTCTGTGATGTAGGCATTTCACAAAGCATAGATGTTAATTAATTCAAGGTTTCTAGGATATCAAACACATATTTTAAAAACCTTCGAATCAAAGTTCAATGTTTCCTTCCCCCCCCCCCCTCCTCTCAACGGTGATACTATAGTTGACGAAAAAGTGGCGAAGATCCATAGTTCTTTAGCAAGGATTCGAGAAAACGATCTTGAGGAAAATATTCTACGATATGAGTTGCTGATTATTCCAAGGGGTGTATGAGAATGCAAATTAAAGCTTTGTTTTTTTGAGGCGGTGAAAATTTGAATAGAACCTTACTAGATGTACAACCCAAAACAAACGGTTAATAGGCACTGGTATGGAATAAGGACTAGTATACAGAAGATACGTGTTGACAAAAGGCATCGAAATCTATGCACGTGTATAGATGGCATCGAACTATGATATAACTTCGGGCCGTAGTCAGAAAAATATTCATTTCCTTACTGAAGTCTTTTAAATTTTCTTACCTTTTTCTTGGAAAAGACCACACCCCTCGATCCCCGGGGCCCGGGCTTGATATAACTCGGAATTTTTATCGGAAATTTTTTTAAAAATCGAATGGAGAAGTGACTCCACAGAACGAATCATATAAACTTAGAAGAAATTTTCTCTTGGTGCGAAATATATATGCATATACTGTATATATTTATATAAATTTCAGACATTTTTTTTTTTTTTTTGCGTGTCTATGCGAGTGGAGTGACCGGAAGATTAACATGGAATATTTTCCACTACATGTTGAAATAGTCGTTTTATGTTGGCCCACTGCCCATATTTATCATTCTCGGCTAGTGACAATGATTTTTTTTTTAAATGCGATCTCGCGTCATGAAATACTTGCGGCTGAACTCTCACCACCCGACATAATGTATCGTAAAATGTAATGGTCCGCGGGCTGAATTTTACTCTTATATTTATACTGTCACACTTATACTGTATGTTATCTTTATTAAGATAACATAAATCCTCCGTGGAACAGCCTTATAACCATCAAGGGTTCCGCGAGGAACTTAACGTTGGAAAATCCTGATATAGAGAACAGATAGAGGTATTACAAAAATCGTCAGTCAGAACATTGCAGAGCCGAAACAGCACCGTACTGGAGATATGGCGTTGGCTGAAATAGGCATTTGTTCGAAGATGAACATGGAATCCAAACTTGTGCTGGGGGAAATCGGATAAAGTAGTGATTCTCAACCTTCTTTGCCTCGTGGAGCCCTTTTTCGTATATAATTTCCATGGCGGAGCCCACCAAGCCCCCTTTTTTTTATTTATTTATCAGATTCACTGATTTTTTTTATTGTCCTGGAGTGACAGCGGATGCCCCTGGTAAGTGCACATGGAGCCCCAAGGGGCTTCGCGGAGCACTGGTTGAGAACCGCTGGAATAAAGAAAAGAAAGCCAATAGGAAAAATGTTGATAGAGAGTGAAAAGATCTTTAACAAAAAAAGAGAAGGGACCGAATTTTTTTCGGGAACCATCTTCTCTAAAGATAGGTGACATTTTTGAAGGTGCAGGAAAGGAGGTGTGTTGAGATGCAAAGAGTTGAGTAGCTGTAAAGAGTAGAGTAGTTTTGATTGTATTTACCTGCACTTATTTTTCCACTCGCGCTCACCCTTCAAAATTATTCCGATGTATAAAAATATCCGAGAGTGAAAACACCGTCATAATAAATCTGTCATAAAAAAAAAAATGCCGTCCCTGTAATCATGCCGCCTCGTCACCTCATGCCTGGTGCCAGCCCTGATTCCCAGGCCACTTAAGTGACTTGCAACACATTCCCGTATCTTTTAAATAGAAGGCAACACACTCCCAGATCACTTAATTAGTGATTCGCAACACATTCTCAGATCAGTTAAATTACCCGCGGTACATGTACAAATGATTTAAGTGGTCTACGACACGTTTTATACAAATACAACGCCACAACAGGCAAAATGCCCAACGAGGTGGCTGAGAAAATAATGCCCATGTCATATATTTCCAAAAAAATATAGTAACCCAATTAAAAATGCAATTAATAAAAATTATAATCAATATATACACATGATAAAATATTATACAATGCCTATAAAGAATACTTATGGTTGTCTTATTCTAAGTATGGATCGAGCTTCTCGATTTACCCCAACATGTTTATCGTTTTTTTTTTTAAACGTGTCAATTGTGTTACAATTTACTACCTCCGGGGGTAAGCTATTCCATTTATTAACAACCCTATTAGAGAAAAATTCCCTGCGACACCATAACCTTGCATTGTCCCTCACGGTGTCCCCTTGTAAATGCAGTCGATTGGCGGTGTACTAAAAGTTCATGGTCCATCCTATCATTTTCAAACCAATGAAATGGCGGGCAATCTCAAAAAAAGGTTGAGCACCCTTGGTGTAGCTTATAGTGCCAGAGAACGGAATTTAAAAAACACTCTGTCTCCACCTCCTTATTTCAATTGCTCCGTCAGACTTCGTTTTCATCATAATATTCATCGATATATAATTCCTTATCGAAAAAAAAAAAAAATTTTAAACCTTCAGCAAGAATAGAAGAAATTTCTCACTAAACAAATATTTTTCAAGACAAATCAAATAATAACTCAGCGTTGCGTAAAATTCGGAAATCAAATTACAGGAGAGTCCCGATCCCGAGTTTTCAATCTCAAATCATTTTTCAAAAGATTCCTACTCCCTTTCCAATAGGATACATTTCCAAATATTGATTATCGAATATCGTTTTGACTTGATTGAATAATTTCTTCGGGAACTTATCCATGCTCATAATATGTTTGCTCGATATTTACGGAATTTCTGCTATAGTTTTCGTTTAAATTTCAAGTTGTTGGGACCCAAGGGCAGAGCCGGCCTTAGATAACACCATCTACAGCAGAAAACCTCCGTGACGTCACTGAAGAAGTCCATTTCACCTATAGTCATTGGATATACTACAAAAAAAAAGGTAAAGATATCGCATGCTCGGCCAATGGCTAGAGGTGAAATGGATTTCGTCCGTGACGTCAACGTTTTTTTATTTTTATTTTATTGGACTGAACAACAACACATAAAACATGCAATCAAAACAACCGAGAAAGACACAAAAAAACCCACAAAAAATGACATTACGATTACTTCGAGCGGAGGCCTTCTCCAATAATGGTGTTACTTTGGGGTGCGCGACAGGTGCCGCTTCGCACCATGCCCCACACTTAAATTATTAGATTTCACCAATTTTGAAATTATTTCTCGCATTAATTCTGAATTTTCATTGATTATAGAACTTTTCCATGCCGTTAATTATGGATTTTCATACCTCTCAATGAGTATAAAGAAACGAACCTGCCGTTCGGAATCGGCAATAAATTGTAGGTCCCGGTCTAATTAGCCCTCGTGTGCAGAAAATGACCGTGGTGCGACGTGGATCGAAGGATGGATTTTCATTAATGCGTAATTATTAATGTCATCAGTTCTTGATTTTCATGAATTCTATAATTATTTCTTTCCCAAATTCTTCGTTTCCATCGATTCTGGAATTTTCCCCCATCAATTCTGAATATATTTGTATATTCTGGTTTTATATTTCTTTCATCAATTCTGAATTTTCGTCGATTCTAGAATCTTTTTTTTTTTCATCATTTCTAATTTTTTATTGATGCTGGAATTATTTCTTTCAATTTTTTTTAATTCATCAGTTCTAAAATGTTCATTGATTTCGGGAATCGTCTCACTCATTATTGTACTAGTTAATTACCTTCAGTGCTGAATTCTCTTCAGACATTTTATGTTAATTCACATTTACATTATGTGTTCAAAATTTTTTGTTTATGGATATTTTTCAGCATTGCTCTATTTATCCTGAAATAATGGATGCCGATTCCCCTCCCACGCAAAATATATAACATCGAGGCAAAGCGGGGATCCTAAATACATTTTTAGTGCCCCGAAATTGTTGAGACGCACTGGTCCCGCTATTATTTTCGCACTTGGCCCCGCGTATGGTAAGTGCGGGCCCTGCTCATGGGTTCGTGAGTGATGTGGGGAGGGGTGTTTCCTACAAATATTTACGGAATCTGATTTAAATGGCGGTCTGAGGGAATTTTTTATTTCCTTCTAGGTGCCTTCGTGTTTTTTTATACCAATAGGACATGAAATGTGTGCGAAATTCCCATCGATACAGCTGGTAATCGGATTCATGTGGTGCGTTATCTTCTTTTTTTATATATAGTGAAGAAACCATCCAAATAACGTAAACTGTCGTGGAGAAAATGGAGATGAAAGACACGAAACACGCACCTCCATTTTATTGATCCGACGTAGAAAAGCGCAGTTGATATTTTCGAAAACAGATGGCGGTAGATATTTGGATACATAAGTAGGGTTACCAGAAGTTCTCATATTTTATGACACTTTAGGCTAGGGTTACTAAGTTCAGAAACTGAGAAAGGAGGACGCCTGCGCTCACCCTTAGGGCCGTTTCACACGGAACGAATGCGGACGCGGGTCCGGAAGAAGTTTTAACAATTGGTATACAACGGAGCCTTTCAGACGATGAGGCAACTTAGAAGTGTTCATGTGGTCCGGATGGCGTCCGCATGTGTCAGAATCTAATAAGTGCGGGCTCCGCATCCGCACATACAGGTTTTGTACATTAGGTTATATGGCGCTATTCACACGATGCGGGTCCGGGTAGAATTCGTCCGCATCTTTGGCTACTTTGAAAGATGATTTTGCATGGAATTCTTTTAATTATTTGCCATAAATACCCTTAAAAACAATATACGAAGGTCCCCGTTCATCAATAGGATGTACCCACATACGTCTATCCTTCCGTTTCTCTCTGAGATAAAGGAGATATAGCAACTTTAACTGTCTTTTGTCCATATACTTTAAAATGTTATACAATTAAATCTGCCAACAACGGCCACTGACGGGACTAAAATTATAAGCCTTTCTATAATTCATTACGAATATTTAATTGACTAAATACTTTAATAACTTTTAAATTTAAATTTTTTTGGAACATCATTGGAATTTTTCTTTCATATTTTCCAAAAAGACGGATTTTAAAGGTTTTTTTTTTTTTTCAAAATCTTTTGAAAATATGTTAAGATATTTTCTCCCATCTATCACTTGTGAGGATCGAACTGAAGGCATCTTTATAAACTGAAGAGCCAAAAAAACTGGTACAGGCATGCGTATGCAAATAAAGAGATATGGAACAAATCAGAGTACGGCACTGCGGTCGGCAACGCCTATATAACACAACAAGTGTCTGGCGTAGTTGTTAGATCGGTTACTGCTGCTACAATGGCAGGTTATCGAGATTTAAGTGAGTTTGAACGCGTTGTTATAGTCGGCGCACGACAGATGGCACATAGCATCTCCGAGGTAGCGATGAAATTTGGATTTTCACGTACGACCATTTCACGAGTGTACCGTGAATATCGGGAATCCGGTAAAAAATAAAATCTACGGCATCGCTGCGGCCGGAAAAAGATCATGCAAGAACGGGACTGACGAGAATCATTAAACGTGACAGACGTGCAACCCTTCCGCAAATTGCTGCAGGTTCCAATGCCGGACCATCAACAAGTGTCAGCGTGCGAACCATTCAACGAAACATCATCGATATGGGCTTTCGGAGCCGAAGGCCCACTCGTGTACCCTTGATGACTGCACGACACAAAGCTTTACGCCTCGCCTGGGCCCGACAACACCGACATTGGACTGTTGAGGACTGGAAACACGTTGCCTGGTCTGACGAGTCTCGGTTCCAATTGCTTCGAGCTGATGGACGTGTACGGGTATGGAGACAACCTCATGAATCCATGGACCCTACATGTCAACAGGGGACTGCTCAAGCTGGTGGAGGCTCTGTGATGGTATTGGGCGTGTGCAGTTGGCGTGATATGGGACCCCTGATACGTCTAGATATGACAATTACCTCCAGCACTACTTCAGACATTAGTCGAGTTAATGCCACGCCATGTTCGGCACTTCTGCGTGCTCGCGGGGGCCCTACACGATATTAGGCAGGTGGACCAGTTTTTTTTGGCTTTTCAGTGTATATACCCATATTCTATGGGGCTCTAGATTAAACCACCAAAGAATGACTCTAGGCTTCCTATGGTCACTGAATCAGGGGTGAAAGAGAAAAATAGTTACAAAAATTCCAAAAAGAAATAGTTTTAATCCACTAATTTCAAACTAAAGATGCGGGCGAAACGCTCGCATCTTTAGTGCTCGTGTGAAAGGGCATGCGGATCCGGGCCCGCATCCGCTCCGAGTGAAAGGGCCCTTAGTTATTTCACTTATCCCAATTTTCACAATAGATGGCATCACTAGTCTGACCAATAAAACAGGCCACAACAATAATTTTTCCCAACTCTAAAACAGAACCGCTAAAAAAAGCAGAAACACACAAAATACTGGGAATTTCGGCGGCTATTGATGAATGCGAGTGGGAAGACCACAAAAACACTCATATCAATGAAGAAATACTGTATATGTGTTCGCGAAGTAAAGAAAAAAAAACGAATTCCGGAAACCTGAAAAGGAGGACAAAAGGGCGAATTTTCCGAAACGTAGAAGGACGCTTGAAATGACATAAAAAAGGAGGACGGTTGGTAACACTACTCATGTATCCAAATACCTACCGCCATCTGTTTTCAAAAATATCAACTGCGCTTTTTTACGTCGCGGATCAATAAAAATGGAGGTGCGTGTTTCGTGTCTTTCATCTCAATTCTCTCCACGACAGTTTACGTTATTTGGATCGTTTCTGCACTATAAAAAAAGAAGATAACCCACCACATGAATCCGATTATCAATCAGCTGTATCGATGGGAATTCCGCACACATTTCATGTCCTATTGGTATAAAAAAACATGAAGGCAGCATAGGCGGAGAAAGAATTTGAAGTCTGGGGGGGGGGGGGTCAGTATGAAGTCATTATTTCTCGGGGACACGATGATGATGATGTCAATTCATATATGCATATTCACATAAGATCAGCCAACTTCACTTTTGGGGGGAGGCCCCCCCCTCCACATCTCCACCCATGGAAAGTACCTAGAAGAAAAAGCAAGTCCACGCAAACCACCATTTAAATCAGCTTCTGTAAATATTCCCCTTCACTCACGCACCCTTGAGCAGGGCCCCGCACTTACCATAAGCGTCTAGGTTGTATTTTTCGGCGATGGCTTTCAGGATGATCAGTCCCATTTTCGATATTTATCTGTGTTAGTCCTTTCATAGTGTTTCATGAGACTTTCGAGGCTTCGATACCCTTTATTACCTTGGCAAAAACAATTAGAAAAATAAAAAGGGGAAGTCGATCAGAGAGAGAGAGAGAGAAACAACATAAATTGATGCTATTATAATGAGAAGAAAGAAAAAAGAAAAATACTAAATATGTTATGGCTGTTGTGTTAAATAGATTTTTAGATGGGTTTTAATTTCGGTTTTTGAATTGAATATCTATGCGAATCTTCAAAGCATGAAATCTTTTCTGTTAGCATCAGAAGAGTCAGGGCAACAGCTTTCTAATTGGAAGAGAACAAGGACAGACGTATAAGAATTTAGATTTCTTATTTTGTTACACACTGTTTTCACTCTCAAAACTGATGCAAGGTAGTTTTTTAACGCCTGTTGAGCATTTCTTAAATTGAACGGACCAGATAAAGGCCTCATTAGTACTTGCAGGACACCCTGTATACATAAAACAGGTGGTGGGCACTCCATTATTCCGGATGGCTTTGTGCCTTTTTTCATGAAGAAAAGGGGGTGACCCATTAAAATGAAAACTCCATAAATCGTATCTCCGAAACCATTAACTAAACATAAAAAATTTTATTTTTGACTTTAAACCCAATATGGGTTGAATGAAAATTTTCAATTTCAACTTTGAAACTTGGCAAAGTCAGGCCGGTTGACGGTACGTGAATTGTGATTCTAAAACTTAGTTATGCAATTTCTTAAATTATTGTCAGGGCAAAAAGTTTTTTTTGTCGTTTTTAATATTCTAATGAGCCCCAATGGACCAAAAATTCAAGATAATGTTTATTTTCATTCTAGTAGTTGTGAATCTCAGGTGCATCCGTACGTACCAAGATCGGGTAAATTTTCGATCATGCCCCAATTCACCGAGCAAACACAGAAATAACAACTTTAGCCCAAAGGCAAATAGAAAGTTTTATGTTTTCTTTTCTTGTTATATAAATAAGTGTAATCATGGTTCGTTATATCCTTTTTATTGAATTCTGAAGGAAGGATTGAGATACTGTTGTGTGAGAAAAAGAAAATGAAAGACGCGAAACACATCTCCATTTTATTGATCCAACATAGAGGAGCGTAGTTGATATTGTCAAAAACAGATGGCATCAGGTATTTGGATGCAAAGTCTATTTTCCGAAAATACTTCAACTAAATTTTTTAAAAACATGTATACTTCATAGACGGAGATACGGGGGGTGGCAATGACCCCCCCCCCCTTCAGCGTCGAAGGTGGAGTCGACTGATCTAATGTATATATGCATATATGAATTAACATCATCATCATCATCGTGCCCCCCAGCAATAATGACCGTGCCCTCCCCAGACTTCCAAGTCTATCTCCGCCTATGGTAATATGTGGTAATATGCCTATGGTAATATGTGGCCTGGGGTAATATGCCTAATACGCCTATGGTAATATGTGGCCTGGGGTAATATGCCTAATACGCCTATGGTAATACAATGCTCTATGTAAGACATAGTTTCTTAACTGAGGGTCCATGAACCCCTTGGTAGTCCGTGATAGCATTTCAGGGGGTCCGTGAGCTTGATTGAGAATTGAACTAAATACTTTTTTTTCATACGCTGAATGAAATTAAGTGTATTCATAATTTCATCAAGGAATTGGCAGTTTCGCCATTTCCCTTCGATATGCAGTTGGATGATACTACAGACATCTCTCAATGTTGCTAGCTTCTTGTTTTTGCTCGCTATGTTGGAGCCATCAGAGAATTCTCATTTTGTGTTTGAATTGTTTCGGAAACTACAAAAGGCTATCGATGTTTCCGAAATGATGAAAACGTTTTTTTTTTAACAGACGAAATTTTGACGGGGAAGAAAAACTTCGTTCAATCTTCATTGATGGCGCTCCGGCGATGTTTGCTAATAAATCAGCTTTCATTTATGGCCATCGTTTTTACGCATGATTAAGCACAGTCAGCTATGGGTTCCACTTGCCCCATCATTCAGGCGAGTGGCCATGACCAACTGAAAAAAAATTAATCTTGAAAGGGGAGGGGCAATGCATGGGCAGAGATACGGGGGGGGGGCATAAAGGGGGCACGCCTCCCAGCGTCAAAGGTGGAGTCGACTGATCTAATGTATATGAATTGATATCATCGTGCCTTCCCCAGCAATAATGACCGTACCTCCCCCCCAGACTTTCAAGCCTATCTCCACCTATGGGGCAATGAAGGAAATAAGTTTAAAATATTAGCAGGTTTCGCTATTTCAGTGAAAAAAAATAACGTCCTCAAGTCATTGTCTCTCATTGCTTTTTGCACAGATATGCATCGGCAACAAAGACTCTTCCACCAACTCTGAAAGAAATTTTGTCCAATAGGCCATAAAAGTTGTTAATTTTATCATAAGCAGGTCTTTAAATCATAAAATTTTTAAACGATTTTGTTTGTGTAGAAGAAGAAAAAAAACCACGGTATACAGCGGAAAAGGGTTTAAAATACACATATAACGTGGATTTAATATTATTTATCGCTCGCACATTTTTCGTTCATCTGGAAACATCATTTTCGTTCATAAACAAATTCTGATGATGCGGAAACACACACATGTCCAACTTTGAAAATATACCCGGTCTCTGGCGATTCTGCTTTAGGTCAGCATTACACTATAAAAATATTTTGTATAAAATCTTTTATCAGACTTTTATAGTGTAATGCCGTCCTCAAACAAGTTTTCGGTGTATTTCAAAGGTGGTGAAGAAGAAACACATATTCGTTATGACTGACTGCTTCGTAGTTTTTATTTTATTTTATATATGTTTGAAAGTGCTTTTCAGGGGGGAGGGGGGAGAGGCTGTTATCTTCACTCTACTGACACAAGGTGTCCGTGCAACTAAAAAGGTTAAGAACCCCTGATCTAGAGAAACCAGACATGCTCATTTTCGATATCGTTTAGAGCAGTGTTTCTTTAACTGCTGGTCCGTGGACCATTGCCGGTTATTGGAAATTTCCTGCCGGTCCATGAAACATTTCTTAAAAGCCACTAGCATGGCGTGAAGGACTTACTTTTGAAATTTATATTTATGTGGGAAAAAAGAAAGAAAAGGGTTAAGTCGTGTCAGAGTATCTTAAACCAATAGAGTAATCGAATAAAAGTTATGCAGCGCTTGCTTTCTTTATATCACAGACTTGACTTGACTTGACTTGTTTTACGTCCTTTTGTACCAACCTAGGGTTTTAGGACGGGTAAAAAAAAGAAATATACAAGGTTAATGTGTTAGTTTGTTAGTTTTTTAGGGTAGGAAAAAAAAATTTTTGATACATCAACATATATGGAAAATACCATACATTTAGAAAATTATAAAATAACTGAAACATATATATAACTATACCCATTCACTTTGTATGTACCACCTATACAAAACCCATACCAGTACACAGCTTTATCACAAATTGTACAAATATTAAATCAAATTCACAATATATACAGCACAAGAAATTTTCTCGCATCAAACCAAATAGCTACATACAAGAAAAACAATCATACTTGTATGATCCAACATAATTATTCATAACAAAAATCACAATACATTAAGCAAAAAATAAAAATAAATAAAATAAATTCCATAAAATAGACAAATTCTTTATATCACAGAAACCGCGCTGAAGCAGGGCCGTCTCTATTCTATTACGGCCTTGGCTGAAGCCATGTAAAAAGTGGGTGTCAAAAACTACGGGAAAAAAATGTAATGCTTAAACCCCATTTCGTTGATCGGGGTGCCGTAGATGAGACTGTGACGCCTCCTACCTTCTTCCTGTTATCCTTGAATATCATAATTATACTAGCTATAATACCTGGCTCTGCCCGGGTTTTCTGCAGTGCGGCTTTTTGGATCACGTGATGTCTCCCTCTTTCTTTGAGGAACATACAAACCGCGTCTAAGTTAACCAATATGGTGACTTCCTGCGCGACTCATCAAATAAACAAATCTAGATTTAAAGAAACGTAGAAATTTAAAAATATTTCTTTTCCTTTTTTCAAGGGACGCTAGGTATTTCGATTCCTATCCATCTGCCTGTTTTTGCTTCCAAAAATGCTTAATTAAAGCTGTGGAATTTTTTCGATGTACTTTTTACGGGCCCATAATTAATTTTAAAACATCCTAAACTATATGAATTCATGCAGTTGAATATTGGAAGACATTAATTTTCATGCTTGAGAAGATGTAAATAAACGGTTAAAATCAATGTTATTGCATGGATATCCAACTCAAAAGTTAGGTCCGGCTAATTACTTCATATTTAATTTTCTAGGCTTCGTATCTCTAAGCGAATTCAATATTTCAAAAATCGAGAATTCTATACAATTTTTAAAATTATTGATGTGCCGGAAACCATCACTAAATTTCCGCATTTCTGCAGTAAAATAGGCAATTTTAACTCTGATTTCTATGGGGGACCACCCTTTTCCTGACTCTCAAAGCGATGCTGATGATGATTATGACGTCTATTCAAAAGCCTCCTTACTGAGAGTATTGAAAATGTGGCAAACCATTATAAAGGCATAAACTATTATGCATATACATATACTAACAGGATTAGAGAAGTGACAAACCATTGTAAAGGCATATACACGTCTGAAACGCACTGATAGGGAACCACGGTAACCACAGAAAACGTTCCGAAAGTGATTGTTGAGGCCCCAAAACCATTGTTGCCCGACAGTTTTTTGCTCATTTGGGGCATTTGCCCTGCTCTGACGATATTTTAAAGTAGCCTATCGTTCAAGTCGGGTCCCATTTGGTATACACATATGCACAATTTTATTATACACGGGGAAATTATTATTTGGCCGTAAAAGAGGGTTGACCGCATCTGCGGGAGTGTCCGTTCAGAGGAGGAGTTTTTCTGTATCATGAACACTGATGAACGAGTTCGAATTCTATTTCCTTTATAACGTTCCGATATTTTTGTATAGAATAGAAACACGCATAGATTTTGATTAAAATAGAGGAAAATTTTCACTGAGAACTCTGCCTTTTCCGTCGTTCCCTTGCCTAATGTGGTTGTAAACGACTTAACGGTTGCCTTTATGGAATCTATCGTCACGCATTCACCTTTTGGCAGGGCCGGTACTAGGAGGGGGCAACTAAGTTTACGTGGACACATAGAACACCATTGAAAAATTATGGAATTTTGGGGAGCCATTGCCCCCCAGCGTCAAAGGTGGAGTCGACTGATCTAATGTATATATGAATTGACATCATCATCATCATCTTGTCCCCCCCCCCCCCCTCAGACTTCCAAGTCTATTTCCACCTATGGTGCCTGCAGGCCGGACTTCTCACAGGTCCTTCTATAGTAAATTTACAGCGTAAAAAAAAATTATGATGATCTTGTGTGGGCTTCAGGGCTGCAGCTCTTCCATCCCGTATACCTTCGGGGAGGGCATGCTCCTAAAATAACAAACCTGTTCATTATTCAACGTAATGTCTCTATTCAAGATTTTGTCTAGTTTTGATCTGATATTTTAATGAAGAAAAACATTTCTGATTATTAACGTTTTTTTTTGTCAAATGACGTCTCTGACTTGATCTGCATTGCATTCGTACAAATAGTGGGGGGGAAGGAGAGAATCAGTCAAATCTTCAATCAATCGAAATGAAGAACAAACAAGATCTAACAGCTGCTGCAGCAGCATCAGCCCCCAATATCGATCCTTCTGCCGAGAAGAGAGAGAGAAAACCACTACCTCTCTGTTTTCCTCCCTCAGGCGGCCATAGATTTTGAGCTTTAGCTCTCTTGCCCCATTGTTTTTGAGCGCCATCTATTGGCTAGGCGAGATTTACAAACATTTCACCAGAGAAGAGAAATCTCTTTTCCCCGGTTTTCTTTGTTGTTTTGTTTTTCTTTTCCTCTTCATTTATTATTATTGACTCTCGTTGAGAAACCGTGTCGAGATTTCGATTGTTGCACGGGAGATGCGACTGTGGTGATTAATTGTTGAAATCTGACAAAGCTGTTGCTTTATTTGTAATTTTTTTTTTATGGAACGTAATTGTGATCAACCCGATTCCAGCTGCAGGTAATAAAGAGAGAGAGGAAGAGTATGAGCAAAAATATTGGCAAGAATAAGCTTAATCTCACGCTACCGCCTGGGTCGCTGGATGCCAACAATCTGGATCCTCCGGGCTCTGTTGAAACCAACAATGAGTAATTGTTTCCATTGTCAATCTCGTAGCCATTGTTGTAGGCCTTTTGTTGTCTTCATCATCTTTGTTTAGAGTGATTTCTTTTCCCCTTGTGTACTGTTGAAATTCGATGTTGTATATGTAATTTTAAAATAATAATTAATTATCGTTATCATTGTCTCTCACAAGGGTGAAGGTGGAAGGGCTGCATCCCGCCCCCCCCCTCGCAACGGTTTTTATCTTTTTTTTTCACGCTATAAATTCACTATTGGGGCTGTCAGTGAAAAGTCTGACCTAAGGGCCTCAGTCAAAGATCCCAGCTTTGGGGGCCTTGTGCTGCCTGATGTTGGGCCTATGCTCATATCAATCGTTAATTCATATGATAATTTGTTGTCAAAATGTTTGAATTCCTTTACCTGGGCTTGATTTCTGCTTGGGTAAGTAAGGCATTGGCCCAGTCATCAGGTCCTCCTCATACCAGTTTTGCATCCAGTTAACTCGTGCTAATGTCAACCCTAGTGTAGGCTGTGGATATCAGCATCAAATTTCATTGGGATCACAGTGACCTGCATGGGCAAGTGGGGCCCTCATGATTTTTGAGTGGCCCCAAAGTTTTAATAACATGCACTCACAGGGTTGACCAAAAAGTTCACCCTAGTTACAGGAGGCCTCTTGTTTCGGCACTAAACTCAGGCGTGGATCCATGGCTATATGTCAGGTAGGATGAATCTGTGGAAGTAGAAGGCATACAATGAATATGTATCCTGTATTTTTATGGGACACGCCCTCACTAATTACGTTCCCGCTCGGAATTCCACTAGGACCCAGCAGAGAATGGATGTTTGTTTGCAAGTTGAAGTAATTGAATTGCATCTCATAATTCAACACTCATATTTCTGTGAAGTTGTCACACATTGTTATTTTACATCTCATATTTCTGTGTTACATGAAATGCATGGATAGAACTATTTACAGTATTTCCCCTGCGCCATCCAGGATTCTGTAAAGATCGGGGACACCAGCATTTTTGAATGATGGAGTCTGGTCCATTCCCAACATGCGGGAAAAAGCGAGATTTAGTGGGAATAATATGATACATTGCAAATACTGATGTATATTAGATACGCCAATCAGAATATTAAAAAAAATATTTTTCACTGTAGCAAATTTGTTTTATCCAGGAATTTGATAACAATTATTAAAATTGAGCATTTACTTTTCGCCATCCTAAATGTAAAAAACAGGTACTGTGTTTTGCAAGGGTTTTTTCCCCCTGTGCATTCACTAATTAAGAGAGGAATTCCTGTAAGCTTTGGACTACGCTCCTGCACATTCAGGAAACTGCAGAAATTTTTGTGTGTAAAACCTGCAGTAACACAACAATTATTTAATCATTACACATCACTCATAGTTAGAAAAATTGATGGCAGCACTATAACAAGCATTACACAGAAACAAACTTCATGTTAGGTTAACCTGGGGCGGCTCTAGCTTACCTGCTGCTCGGGTGTGAAGTCTCATATGTCACCTCTAATGGCGACCCTTGCAGGAGGCTGACAGGTCTTCAGGAGGGGACCTCGAGAACCTGATTTTTTTAGAAGAAAGGTGCGCATCATTGTTTACCGTGCAAAATGTGCATGACCATACATCCTGCTTTTGAAGTAGAATTTGTTTTTTTGTTTACCTTGAGACCTGGGACTAAATCTTTATAATTTTTGGTAAGGTTGGCTCACCTGGGCCAACAAGCCAGAGTGACGTGGCCTAGCACCTGAGTTGGCCACAAGACACCACAAACAAATCTGACTAGCGAGAAAGGACAAGTATTTTTGAGAGGTTATGATAGGAAGTAGGTTGGTTTTATAATCACATCCCCAAATTGTTATTCCATATTGTAATGAAGATTGTATCCATACGTAGTATAATGTTAGTAAAAAGGAATGATGGACAATTTATGAAGATGATGATGGACAATTTCATCTTAATGTCATTATCTTCTGCTGCCGAAATACCAGGCACAGCAGGGAAAATGAATAAGTTCATCACTTTATTCGAGATTTTCTCATGTAGGACAAACCATTAGCTTCAAACCGTTCTGAATTAGGAGAACAATCGTGATAAATATGTGATGGCCTTTTTTATTTTTCCCCCACATTAACGTTCCTTTTGTCTTTAAAAATCAGTTTCTTACATTTACTTCTTTTGCTGCTGCTGTTCTTTATATGGAGTGCTTGCTTCCTATAACATCTTGTTACTTTTTGTGGCTTCTAAACGGAGCCTGAGGTAGCAGTGAGACCGTTTGAAGCGATTCCACAAAAGTTTCCTGGGTTTTTGCTCTTATCTTGTTATACAGTTGTGGTATTCACACCCATGCTCCACTGATGGCTGAGCCAATTTGGTGCTCCCCGTTTGTGTCCATTTTCCTCTGGGATTTCTTTTGGACTGTGATGTAGCCACTCTCATCAACGTTAAATACTCGTGTATGGTTTAGTATGTGTTTGTTCACTAATTTTTCTAAAATGTCAAAGAATTATGCCACCCTTTCTTCATTGAAACCTCTCATTTGCATTAGAGTATAATTATTATAATATGTAATAAAATCAGATGACCACTTTGTTTAGATCCCTAAATTGGAACGGTCCAAATAGGGCAACATTGACTGGTCTAATTTAGGAAACATAGCAATTTTGTGTGCAAATTTCAGCTCATTACAAATGACCATAACGATATATTTTAATTTCTTATTACTAAAAACACAATCATAGGGTTAAGAAACATACAGTAAATAACAAAACAACATTTTCCTCTGAATCAAGATGAAAAATAGTAACAAATAGCTGTAATAAAAACAATGTGTATAATCGTACCGAGACAAAATGCAGCTGGAAATATCAAAAATGTGCAATGCACACTTCTTCAGTTTTCCTGCCCTCTGGTATCAAGTAAATGTACTAATCAATTCCTATTTTTGAGAACAAGAGGTTCAAATTAGGCTACTTTCCCTATAATTGAAATTTTGTTTGCTGGGCCTTTCTAAGTCGGGTCGTAGGATGTGGCAGGGGCACCTGAAACCGGTGTTCAGGCCCATGGGCTCCTGCTCGGTTTGTTTTGGGTTAAGGGTGATGTAGTAAGAGAGGGGATGGGGGCAAGAACCCAAGGATCAGGCTCCACGCCTACAGCTAGGACTTAGAGGATTGGGGATGTCAGGAGTGGGCACTCAATGGCGATTCTCTAGTGGGTGCCCTAGCTGGGAACCCTGGTCCTCTCTTGCATGGCCCAACCCACGCGGGTAAAGGGCTGATATCTTAAAAGGGACAGAGCTTGGGCCTTGTCCGGTCTGACAGAGGCTATCATCAAAAGTGCTCTAAATCAACTTGTTGTCCCAAAAACCAGCCATTACCAAAATGTATGTAATATGAGAATAGAATTTTTTTACGATAATTTTATCTCTCTGTCTGATGTTTCAGCATATTATGTGTTTTAATTGATGTTTTCTGTATCAATTAGTAAATCAACATTTGACACAAGTTTGGAAGCCCTACAGAAGAGTCTCGAAGGACTGGAACTGGATGACCAGCAGAGGAAGCGTCTTGAAGCATTCTTGACACAGAAGCAGAAAGTCGGGGAACTTGTTTGCGAGGATTTTGACAATCTTGGTGAGCTGGGAGCAGGTAACGGAGGTGTCGTGACCAAAGTTTTACACAGACCCAGTGGATTGATCATGGCGAGAAAAGTAAGTAAGCAAACCTTATTAAGTATATACAGGGATAAAACAATACGGGTGGAAAGGAAAAGCCATAAGAATTTATGTCTTAGGGCAGAGCTGGACAAATCTTATTCACCAGGTCAACCTAGGCTAAAAATTGGTATCGGTGCCTAACATTTTCTTTGTGAGAGCAGCACAAAATGTTTGGAATTCATAGCAGCATATCTGCCACTATGCCGTGAAAAAGTCAAAAGAAGCGTTATTTTGGACCTTTTCCTCTTGGTAAAAATTTACTTCAATTTATCCAGCACTGTCTTAGTGGATGGGGAAAATCTAAACATTAGGTGGTAACTGATAAACTTTTCGTCTAGAAAATGGCTTGGATCAAGCTTTGGTTGTTGGATGTGTTTAGTGCCCAAAAAACAAAAGTTGCCAAAAATTGTTAATTTATAGATTATACTATAAGTGTTCCAGTGTTAAGAAATGGTTAATCATATGTTAAAAAATGAAAATTAAACTGCTTTTCATTGAGAATATTTTCCTGCTATGATTTAGGAGCAAACAGACTACAAAAGTGTAGCCTGTTTTAAGATTTCATTCATAATTTTTGTATTTCATATGTACGATGTAAAATTGAAATGTCCTCTAAAAAAATTGGCATTCCAGAAATGTTCATGTATAAAAATAATGAAAACCTTTGGACCGTTCTTTTACTATTAATATCGTTTCAGCTCATCCACTTGGAAGTTAAGCCAGCTATCAGGAATCAGATTATCAGAGAACTGAAAGTTCTGCATGAGTGCAATTCCCCGCACATCGTTGGTTTCTATGGTGCTTTCTACAGCGATGGGGAAATCAATATTTGTATGGAATATATGGTGTGTGTAGTGATCAGCTTTTTGTTTCATTATAATTTTTTGATGTTGCTTGCACATCCATCATAATCATTTTTCCCATTACATTTGTCTCGTTCATTTATTACATTTGTACCTTTAATGCTTATCACCCAGAATCAAAATCATAAGTATAGCTTCTCATAAATTTCAATTTTATAAGATATTAATGATCGAAATTTAAAACATCATATTTTCTTGAAATTGAATGAGTTGTTTCTGAGATAGAGACATGCAACACAACATCAGATAATCTATTATAGTTGACGCTCGATTTTATGAACCTCCAGTTTATAAACCAATAGATATTGAAACTGAAGAGATATTATTGGATGCACCTTCAAAATGTGCATCTAATGATATCATTGCTTTTGACTTGAATTAGGTATTATCTGAGATATGAGCATTTGAAGAATTTCGTCACTCAACTTTTTGCGAATGCTCCCAGTATTGTCAGGGGATTTGAAAGACATATTTGTGTCAAAAAAAAAGTTGGGATACTGATTTCAGTTTTCCATCATTTTAGTTCACGTAAAACCCTTGATGGTTATGAAGCTGTTCCTTAAAAACGAAATTATTACAATCAATGAAAAATTCTACAGCTCTTGTTGAAGCCTAGAGAGAAACAGATAGTTTTTTTATGTCCAGAAGTATTATTACGCGATCTTGAATCTGATCAATTTATGTTAATTGCTATTTTGCATTCAATTTCTTTGTAGGATGGTGGTTCTTTAGATTTAGTGTTGAAAAAAGCTGACAGAATTCCGGAACCAATTTTAGGGAAAGTTATGATTGCCGTAAGTTATTTTGTTGATTGGTTTTTTTTTTTAATTTAGTTTTGAATATAATTAAATCTCATTATACCTTTTCTTTTTTATCTCCCAGTTTTTCTTTCAATTTTCGTGAAACTTTCTAATGTGTATATCTTACCTGATGAGAGGGAAAATCCTCAAAGACCTACATGCAAACTAAGCACGCATTTGGAAAAATGCAGAAAAAATAAGACACCAGTTTTATCAGAATAACTGGATTTAATGGCAAGCTACAAGCAGTGCAAATTTGGTTCAAAATAAAATTTTCCACACATCAACATTTTTAATTGCCAATTCCGCAAACACCCTTCTAACTACAATTGGTCTAATTTGCCAAAAACTTTTCCATTGCACCAGCTTTCGATAGAGCCTACAATGAACCATATAGAGGTAGATAGTTTAGTAGATTGCTGCAAAAATTCAATTTTGCACTTTGCCTTTTAGCGCTTGTGGCTCACCATTTAATACAGACATCCTGATAGAGGTAGTGTCACCTTATAGGATTTTTTTTTGCAAAATCAAATTGTCCCCAAAATCTGTAACAACAAGTTTGAATATTTGGCTAATATTACTCTGACAAACGCTGATTTCAGTGATATATTGCGAACAAAATATTAAATATCCCCTGAACGTGAACACTATTGTTGTTTGTTGTAAGCTCTTATGCAATGGGCACGTTTTTTTTGTAAATTTGACTGATTGTAGCAAGAAGTGTGTTTGCGAATTGGCTATTAAAAATTTTGGTGAGTTTCAATTTTGAACTTTGCAAATTTTTCAGTGCTTGTAGCTTACCATTGAGTCTAGAAATTCTGATGGAAATGGTAACACTTTATAGGACTTTTTCTGCTCTTTCAAAATATGTGCTTAATTTGCTTGTAGGTCTCAGAATTTTCACAAATCTGGGGTTTTTAGAATTGACAAATTTTCCTTCCATAATCGGATCCATCACTGAAAATTCTTCAAGAGAGGACAAGGTTGCTATGATGTTTTATGTTCTTCTTGGGCTCTTCTATCCCCCTCTTTCGTTTGGCAGAATAGGTCACATTCATCTTGTATATTTAACTTTTGTGTTATTTCGTGGATGCCCTACATTACTTGAGCATTGATAAAAGTAGTAGGCCTTGTGCATTGTTTCTGATAAACTTCATTGAATTATAATTCAAATAATTATGATTTTTTCTTTCTGTTTTGCAAGACAGTACATGTCCTTGTAAAAAGTTTGCCAAGTAATTTTTAATGAATTGGAACATACTGAGAAGTGTTGTACATACATTTACTGATTTATGATTATCTGTGGTGTGCTAGTTGTTATGAGTTGGAAATGTTGTCAGAGCTTATTTCAGCTTATCACCACTGTGAAACCGCCATGGTGCTTACACAGCTTCACAGTGGTAGGCAATACTTTTAGGCAATTGTTCCCAAGTGGTGTGCCATAGTGCCCTAAGACACCTTGATCAGTTGACTAAATTTGCTTGAGGGACATGTTACCATGGTGCTCCAAGTAATTCTGTGATATGAAATTTCATTAAGCCATGTACTTATTTTTTCATTATGAGCTTCACAATTTCCTGTGTGTAATCGGCAGATGCAAATTTTGCTGCTTTGAGAAAAATTCCATTGTATAGTCAGTCTCATAATCTGCATGTGAACCATTCTCAAAAAAGAAGAAAAAAAAGCTGCGGGTATCCCGTAAACATGGGCTACTTCTGCCTGGGATTCTTCTTTGTCCCAAAATAATGAAATAATAAAACATGCTCCAATTACTTTAGGAAATACTGGTGTACAGTAATTAGAAGAGGGCTCGACAAACCACAAAAAAATCTAGGCCCCAGAAAAAAATTTTAGGAGGAATTTTTTTTAAACTTTTCCAGAACATAGCATGTCATGAACATGAGGATATCAGTCCTCTTAGATGTTGATAAATACACTAATATGAATTTCAAAAATTTTGTGTTGTTCTGGCTCTACCACACAGAAAATTTTACGTGTCAATCCTAATTTTTTAGTTGCCATGGCGACCTGGCACCTGGGATTTGTCCAGCCCTGAGTTAGAGGTTTCAACTTTCACTTTAAAGTTTTTGAAAAATCTATTCACAATCGGAATTCGTACTGAAGTTTGAACCCTAAATCTACTTGTAACTGGATGAAATTTTGATTTCCACAAGATGAGCAACATATGAATTGCAAACACAGATGACCAAGTTCAATGTCATTGTTGAGCGTTTATCAAAAAAAAAAATGCTTTTTGTTAAAATTTCTCTCACTTGGGAAAAACTTCAACTTAGAGGAAGAAAACTTTTGAGCCAAGTTAAAATTTCAACATTAAAATGCGGAAAAAGTTTGGGGGTGAGTAAAAACTTAGACTTAAACAGATACTCAAGGTATCAGAGTTTGAGTTACCGTGAATTGTCTGTATATGTATATTCATGTTTATTTCTACTGGAGCACAATTTAAAAAAAATATATAAATATCTTCAATATCTAAAATATTTCCTTTCATCATTAACTCTTTCAGGTTTTAAAAGGTTTGAATTATCTTCGTGAGAAACATCAAATTATGCATAGAGGTGAGTATTAACCTCAATAGATCAGATTGCTATGTATGTTCTCCACACTGATCATAATATTAACTCACCAATATATAGATGAGAAAATGTTTTTTCATGGTTGTTTGATTTAAACAATGGTTTTAACAAAGTGGTTTTTTTTTCAAAAATTCACATAAAAAAATGGCCTAAATATAATTTTTTCTCTTAAAAAATATATTGATTCATTATTGAGAATCAATCATTCATTCCAAAATTTTTCATTCTTACCGCATTTTTTATTCTTGGGGTGCATTCTAATATTATATAGTTTAAATATATGACATTGATGTTTGTTATGGGCATCTTTTCCTCAGCCTCCTCGTTGGGCATCTTACCTGTTGTGGCGTTGTATTTGTATATCTTTAAATGATGTAAGATGGTATAAGTGGTTTTTTACAAACCTCACAAAAAAGTGGCCTTATCTCAGTTGTTTAAAGTAATATACAGTACCAAAATTTATCATTCTTATTTTATTTTCTAACCTTGGACTACACTCTGATGCTCTATCTTTAGGAAATTCATGATTGAGAATTGCTTCACACATCTAAATTTAGTGGTGTATTATTAGTATTATCTCACATAGGCTTTTGTTTTTTTCCCCTCACAAAGAAGCAGCAACAGTAGTAACTGCACCATCATAGTAGGGGCAAGTGGTCTTATAATCTAATAAAGACACCAGCTACTTCTATAGAACAAAGACCAATGTACTCACAGCATCAGTGTGTGGATAGCACAACTTTTATCAAGATGCACATTAGAACAACAGCAAAGCAGCTGCTGAAGAACCATAACTAGATGGCACGGAACCTGGCTGCAATGTTCATTTGACTTCAACCCTTGCAACTTTTGACTTTGGGTGTACCTCAAAATGTTATGTGCAGTGGTCAAATTGCAAACGTTGGTGAATTGAAAGCACACCCGCATCATTCATTACCATGACATATTCTGATCTGTTGTTGAACAAGTATTTTTGTTCTTCCACCTCATAGTCATAACTAGAGCCCGGATTATATGCACTTAAAAACTGGCAAAATATGCTCTAAAAATATGCAAATATGCACTTAAAAAGGCTAAAATATGCACTTAAAAAGGCAAAAATATGCATTAAAAATGCCAAAATATGCATTAAAAAATGCCAAATATATGTCATCTTTACACACACACATCCATATATTTTTCTGCCACCTCGTTATACGCAATTTGCCTGTTGTGTCCTTTGTATTTGTATTTGAAAAATCGTGAAAAAAGTTAAAAATTCAAAAATATGTACCAAAAATGGGAAAATATGCGCTAAAAAAATTACTATGCAAAAAAAAGAGTAGGCCTGTTTTTAAAATGCATATTTTCTATTTGTTAGTGCATATTCATTCACCTCCTCACATAAGCATATACTACGTATGTGTAAATAACTTCTAAATACTTTTTATTTAAGCATTTTCAATTTCTGGATTGTCGCTGTTCAGTAACGAAATAACAGTAAAAAAAAGAGTTTCTAAAAGAATTGATCATTTTTGACGCTTACGCTGAAACAGTTGATATTTGGAAAAAAAAAATCCTACCTGCGAGGAAAAACCCCGATGTTATGAAAATATTCTGAGCAACATTCATTTGAAAACTACGAAAAAGTGATTAAGCTTCAATAAACCTTCACAAATATGCACTTATTCTGAAAATTCTTTGATTTTATGCATTTATATGCATTAATGCTGGAAAGGGCCAAAATATGCAAATGCATATGCACATATGCATTTGCATATTATCCGGGCTCTAGTCATAACACAGGGGACAACATATATAACATTTCTTGTGGAAGTTCTAGTTGTTTGTTTAATGATTTCATTTTTGTGATGTTCCCATGAATTTAAAATTGTGTATTAGAGGAGTACAGAGTCGTCTATTTTAGGTTTTTAAGTATTCCCCAACACAATGCAAAATTCCATTGCTTCAAGAATATTGATGCAAATTTTCAAGTCATTCTGATTGGTGGTTCTCATTTTATAATGTTTATAATCACCCTGTATATCATAAGTTATGGTTAATTAATCTGCATTAATTGTGCTTCATTAAACACATTGTATTTACCTATTTTTTACCACAGTTTTTACAAAATAGCTTCCTAATTAAGCATATTGAAAGTAACTGGAGAAAACACATCTATATTACAGTAAAATCCCTCTTTTACGGATACCAACGGGAAAAAATTCATTCCTAAGAGAGGGGTTACCATTACTCAGGAGTTTGAAATGTATACTTTTGTTATACATTGGGAAATTATTATTTGACCATAAAAAAAAATAGTGACTACATTTGAGGGGTTCTGTCAAGAGGGGTTTTACTGTACTTGTCTCTCAAAAATGAGAAAAATATTATGGCTTATGTGCAGACCAAGCTTTTGCACTGGCAGGCTAACAGAAGCAGTGATAGTTATTAATGAAGTTTTCATGGATGTCATAAGTTCAAATAGAGTTTCTTGAGGCAAACAACTGTCAGCTGTACAAATTTCTCTCTTTTCTTCTCGATTTTTTTACCATTGTTAGTGGTTGGTATCTGAGTTGCCCCCACACATAGACATTATTTGATTTTATCTTTAAACTCTCATATACTTTTTAAACGTTACATTTTATTGTTGTGTATATAGATGTGAAGCCATCAAATATATTGGTTAACTCCAGAGGGGAAATCAAAATCTGTGATTTTGGAGTCAGTGGTCAATTGATCGATTCAATGGCTAATTCATTTGTCGGTACAAGATCTTACATGTCGGTGGGTGAATTGCATATAACATTGTCTTTCAGTTTGTTTAAATTTTTTATGCTGTCTTGTCTATCTTGCATAAGTTGTGTAGAACTGCTTTAGAATACTTGCTACATCCTGATATTTTTCAGTGAACAAAACATATGAATTTTATAAAATTTATTGACTTGTTCATTCATTTTGTAAGCAGCATTTTACATAAGCTGAAAATACAATATGCAGTAATTTTTGTTAGATTTACAATGCATCTAGATATTTCTGATAGAGATGTCCACTCTGTGTAAAGAAATACCAGCTAGTTTCAGTGTAAAAATAACTAACATTGTTGACTATAACAAGTTATTGTTGAAATAACTAACAAGTTGAAAAATAACTAAAATAATACTCTTTTGTGCATTCAATTTTGAAGCACTACTGCTAAAAAGTTAAGCAATAAACAGAAAATTTGTCACTGTGCCTGACAGTAAAAACGAAAAGCTATCATATTTGCATGCATTGCAGAAAAACATGATCAGAAACTATTAGGCAGCAAAAAAATTTGCGTAACAGGATTTTCTTTGTGCTAATAAATTTGGTATATGAATGACATCATTTGAACAGGGTCTGCATTTTTATGTTACGTTGTTGTAAAGGAAAATTGGAATAGCAGAATCTTAAAAGATGAATACACTACGTAATTTAAGTGACTATATGTAATGGGCAGCGACAGAACATTTGATGGAAAGAAATGCAGCTGCAGTCTATGTTTGCTATAACATCCCCTCCCTTGTCCCACATAAAATGGATATTATATTGCAATGTTGTTATTGGGATCATTTAAAAAAATGACCTCAAAATAATTAATATTTCAATTTGCAATTCGGTGCCACATAAGCAGTTGCAGGGGAAAATGCATCCAGTTAGAAAATAATGATAAAATTGTATAATTATGTGCACACACTTGAATACAGACTAGATTTGAGTTGAAATATTGTATTAGAATAAATGGCCTTTGTAAGCTGTTAAGTGAGGAATGGGATATGAATAATAATTTTGGACTTATTGTACAGTCATTATAATGGGACAGTGACCGGCGCAGGTTGATAAGATACTTGCCTAAAGTACCAAAGGATGTTTAGAGGTGTCACGAGTTAGATACCCAGCTCGTCCTTGTCTGAAGCTTTCCTGACAGAGGGGTACAACAGAAACTGCAACATGACCACAGAAAAAGATTGCTACCTCAGATAGTCCCACATCGAGGGGTTAGTACACCAACCTTCTCTCTCAGTGAGTATAAAAAGCTAGGCTGCAATTTGGAATCAGCAATAAATTGTAGGTCCCAATCTAATTAGCCCTGTTTTCAGTTTGTCTCTCCTTGCATTAGTGTCAAATCCTAAGCAGTCGAAAAATTATTTCATAATCATTAAATTATTCTCCTTGAACATGCATAATTTCTATTGAAGGGGAAAGCCTTCATATTTCAACATGTGAAGACAGTCAATATGAAGGTGAAGCACAAGGTATTATGCTTCCTTAAAGGACGCCAAAATAATTTTCTTTAGATTTGTTTTCATTGGTTAAATTTGATAATTTTTTTCACATGAGGATGGTGTTCGTCCTGTGGGTATAATGACCTAAAGATACCAAAAAACAAAACTCATTTTATTATGGATCTACTATGAAAACGTCTTGAGTTGTATAAGGTTGTTCGAACCTGCTTTTATTAAAACATTGATTCTTACTTGTCCACTATCATGTTAATGACCTACTTGTATATATTATTTATGATTATAATTCATTTTATTGCAGCCTGAAAGACTCCAGGGAACTCATTACACAGTGCAGTCTGACATTTGGAGTCTCGGTCTATCATTAGTTGAAATGGCAATCGGAAGATATCCCATCCCACCTCCAGATCCCAAAGAACTTGCAGCCATATTTGGATCTAAGTATTCTGCAACAGCTGATCAAGGCGAATCCCCTTCTCCTAGCTCTAAAAATAGGCCGAGTAAGTGGGAGCCAAATGATAATTTTTTCGTAGGTCAATAATCTGGTCCAATCCTAAAAAAAAATGTTTCCTCCTAAATTTTATAATTCATATTTCTTTTCTACAGGTAGTTTTTATGTCTCATATGGTGATGGTCCTCGACCAATGTCGATATTTGAACTTCTGGATTATATCGTGAATGAGGTTTGTTTATGCAATTTTCAAAATTATAGTCAGTCTTAAATGATGAAATTATTGCTTATACAGCAACTCTACAGTCCACCCAATGTTGCTCGTGGGTGCTGTGACATATTTTTAGATTTAGGCGTTAAATGCCTATGCACATTTATTTCTGACCCAGCTATGCAAAAGACACAAACCAGAATTTAACCTTTGGTCAGGCGCAATCCAAAACCTGAGTGCAACTCATCTGTGAGATTAAAAATTACATTTTTGATTAATTTTTGCTGGAAAGCTTATCAATCTGAATATTTCAGTCAAACAAGATTATATTTGCATTTTTTACCACTTAACAGTTTCTTTTTTCTGCCATATAGTGTCTAAAAACAAGCACATTTTTAATAAACAATCTTGCATTCAAATCGATTATATAAATTCAAATCAGTAGTCAAAACTGTTACAAGTATTGAATTCATTAATTCATGATGGTGAAGAAAAATGGCATTTATACTTAAAGTTGTCTTTTGCAGCACCCGAACGCGGTTATTGGGCGAAACTAAGTGCTTAAGTAGCTTTCTTATATTTCCCTGCAGTTTCCAGTAACAAAACTTTAGGGTTTTGTAATTGGTTTTTTCGGGGACACGATCAGACCCAATTCATCTCACAGATTATGTAGGAAATATTGATCAATGTCATTATTTCACATTCAGGTAATGATGAATTAGGGGACTGGAACAAGGGTATACAATCTATTGTGCAGGTATATAAAAAATATTGAAAATTTTGATAATTCAGAAATAAAAAATATGTAATCAGGCGCAACTCATCTACCAGGTTAATGTTCCCCTCACAACAGTGCACTGTAGAGGAAATCACAATACCCTTGTGTGGGGGAGTCAGGAAGCTACTACGGCTCCATCCTGTTCTTGGTAAACACCGTTCTTGGGCATGAAAAAATGGGTACTTTATCATATTAGATACGCCCGACCAAAGGTTAAGGAAATCATAAATTTGGATTTTGCAATTAAAATTTTACATAATATTAATACAAATTTGCAACAATACCAGGACATACATGACATAACAAAACAGACTCACTTATTCCAGGCAACAACATTCAAAATGCTTGTGCCTTCCCAAGTTTTATGGCATACAAAAGAATATGGTGTTTCTGCGAATAGCAGTTTATCCCCATATACTATATTCATTGCTGTGATTAGAGGTATTGTATACATAGATTTTCATTATTCACTCACATTGTTTTGAAGAAAAAAAATGCTCTTCACACAGTATGCAGACCTTCAACAAGATACTTACATAATATTTAAATTCAGGCATTTGCAATTTTCACTTTGGACACATGGTAGCACCACCAGAACACAAAACATGCATAACGCTGACAACATAAATGTGCTACCACCCGTACTTTACTCTCAGAACACAGATTCTGGCATATATTGATTTTTTATAAATTCTGCCGAGGACAGAGTGCAAGGTGCATATACAGTTGAGTTTGTAGTCGTATTGTATAATTAAATATCATAACGTATCATCTTTTTGCTTTACAGCCTCCTCCAACTGTTCCTTCGAGTGTCTTTTCTTCTGAATTTAAAGATCTTGTTGATAGATGGTAATTTTTACTCATTTCTCTTTAAACAGAATTTTTCGTGAGGGGTAATATTAAGTGCACTTGAATTTGGATACTTTGCACTCGGTACATGAAACTATAATTCAAATACTATGCACTTTGAAACAGATTTTTCACACTTATATTGAATGTACAAATATCCGTTTTATAGTGGATATTTAAAATAAAGTGCACAGTTAATTCCATCTGTTTTAAAATTCATTTTTATAACTACAACCAAATTAAGTGTCTGCCAGTTATAATTATTTAATGAATTTTAATTAAATAATTAATTATAGTGGGTTAACTATTCATTAGTTAACTCCAAACAGTAAAAGCTGGTTTTTATTGAATCAATTAACCGATATGAACCAATATTAGTTCCTGACACCTATTGATTACTAATCAGAATTCATTAATAATTAACTGATCGTGCAACATCACATTGCAATATCAATTTTTTTGCGTTATTCTTCGAGACGTGGCTATCGCTACCACAGACTACTAGACTGAGGAGTCTAGGGCGTCGTCGCCATACTGCGAATGTGGCAAAACTGCACAGCCCTTACTACAGTGATTATCTTTCGCACACGATCCTGCCACCCCACGTGACAGTTAATTAACAATCAATTGATTATTTTGACTTTTATTATTTCATAATTAGTTATAATGACAATTAATCATTACAAAAACTCCATTGGGTTTAGTATTCCACTGTAAAACAGATACTCAGTAGAAAGTATCTGTTTTAAAATGCAAACTATTCATTTTATAGTGGAGATCGCACACACATCCAAACTAAAGTGCAGTTAATTCCATCCCCGTTTTTTAAATAACTAAAACATGTGCATGTTTATGCTTCTATTAAATTATCGCAGTTGCTATTTATGAATTGTTTTGCTTTTAAGTCTATTCGTCTTTTTTTACCACAATCAGAGTTGCCAACTGCTACGAATTGTCTGTAGTTTCTACAGATGGCCACAATGAACTACAGAGCTACAGGAGACACTCTCAATACTACAGAAATTGGTTTAAAAAATCTTGTTTTTGAGTTTCTTGTGGTGTTTTACTTATTTTTATTATTTTTTCAAAATTGCATCAATTTTTACCTTAATGATGAATTTGTATACACATGTGAGAGAGTTCGAGAGAGACTCGGAACCGATCTGTTTTGTCTGTGTGTGGAAGGGGATCTGAAAGCAGCGTCCAAACTTTCTGCTCTACCAATACCTTCTATAGCAGAAAGCCTCAGCGCGGAGCTTGTGACTTCACTGAAGTCATCCATTTCACCTATAGTCATTGCATATGCTGCAGAAAAAAAATAAAGATTCTGCATATGTGTCATCCAGCATTATCCAATGACCGCAGGTGAAATGGATGACTTCAGTGCCATCAAAGCTTTATGCGGAGGCTTTACACGCAAAAACCAGTTTACCATCAAAACTGGTCCATGCTGTGGGATGAAAATGAGTTTTTGAATGGTTCACCTTGCTAGTCCAGACCCGGTTTCATTTGCATAGCGCATGGTTGAGCTCGCGGAACTTGTGTCGGAAAGAATGTTTCATCATAGGTGCCGTAGCGTAGTAGCTATGATACGAAGAAAACAAGGATGAGGGAAGTCTTGGGTTATACTAGATATCCAACAAGGGCATATACAGGTTGGGACTGCATTGATATCCATAAATTATTAAGGGACTCGGCAACCTTGGAACATTATTTTGGAGGGGGGGGGGGGGGTTATGTGGCTTCAGCCCTCTAGGTTCCAGTGCCACTGAGGTGCTGTATTTAATGAACTTTGAATTAAAATTTTTGAGTGATTATTCCCCCCCCCCACCCCCTATGGAAAGCTGAACATTCATCACTACTTACGAGCTTTAAACTAATGTTGGCATGTCTGCATAACTGTAATTTAGGGGCCATTCAAGTATTATGTAAGCAGATTTTCAGCCATTTTTGACCCCCTCCCCCCCCCCTGTCCACAAAATTTTGTCAGCAGCTTAGAATATTTCATATCTTCAAAAAGAGGTGGTTGATGACGTAAGCAACCTTCAACCCCCCCCCCCCCTTGTCATCAAAAGCCAGCAAATCCGAAACCCCCTCGATGCTGACATAATATTTGAATGACCCCTTATAAAATGAATTCCGCCAATGCTCAGTTAACTTTTATTTTTCCACTTTCTACAGTTTGAAGAAAAATCCGGCTGAAAGGGCAGATTTGAAAACCTTAACTGTAAGTCCAGTGATGTTTCTCATTTTTTTAAACAAGTTTGTAAACTGTGATTTAATGTTTTAAATGTTATTTTTGTTTAGTTTTGATTATTTTATATGATACTTCTGCAGTGTTTTGCGATCTGAAGTTGGTTTTTTGCAGTTTTCCAATTTCGACACGCAAATGCAAGCCTGTCTCCCATTTGAAAAAGTCTTTCCACAGAGAGCAGGCAGGTATCATGTTTTATACTTCCATAACATGGATAGTGGAGAGTGACATCATCCTGAGATAAGTCGCCATCTGGTGGCAGTATCAGCAATTGTGAGTTTTGGCTTTAACTAGGTCAGACCATCCATGTACGGCCCCATTCAGTGCACATGAGCTCCAAGGAAAGATTGAGAAATTTGTTGCCTTTGTAGTCTAGTGGTCTAGGGCATTCACTCGAAAAGTGAAAGGTCACTGGTTCTATACCCCCACAAAGGCAGTTCAATTTTCTCTCTTTATTACGTAAATTCATTTTTGCTGTAGAGTGACATCACCCTCAGATTTGTATGGTAATTGTCTGTGTATAAAGCACATGCCCTTTGTTTAGAATTTTGTTCATCAAAGCCCTTATTACATTTTCTGTGCTATCTAATCCAGACGTAGGAACCATCATACCACAATACACAAGTACATTCTATATGTAACTGCTTGGCTTACAAAGCATGTAAAGTTTACATCATACTTGTGCCGTCTATCTGGAATATATTGACAGAATACAAGATGTCTCTTCGCTACAAATCTATCTATTGGAAGTTCCTTACCCAGTGTATATAATTTTTTTGAAAAGTCTGTCTGCAGGAGAGCATGAAAAATGTTTTGCAACTTTTGCAGCCTATTCGTATTGTCATCTTTGTTATTGCTAAAGTGCCAAAATAAGAGTTAGAATTGGTCTCTTGCCATTCTGTTGCAAACACTGAATTACATGACCAGTAGTCTTCAAGACGGCATTTCTTCACAAACCCATCGCAAAAGTAATAAGTTCTAAAAATTTATCCATTTCTGCAGCATTAGTTTGTTTCCAATGACTTATGTAAGTTTTTGGTTTGGCTGTTGATTCATGTGTATATTTCTTGGCCTACCTGTTGGATTCTGATATAATAATTTGCATAATTTCTTTATTGAAAAATAAAATGATTCTATTTGTCGTGAGGAGGCTGAGGGGTGTGCACATTCAGGATGCATTATGCCATGGCTACCCTTAAAGATAATATTATTAGTCGGCATGCAATTCGTACCAATGTTAGGCTATTTTATAATTTGATGTAGAAGCTACTCAAGAATCATCAGTTTCACACTTTCAGTACTTTCTGAAATATTTTACAATCTATCAACATCTCAATACTCGAGCCTGGGGAAATCTAAACTGAATCCATATTTGCTTCATCTCCTGCTGCACTTTCTTTGGCATCATTACTTTCAGCTTTGGTAGACCTACCTGAATCGGAAACACTGTCACAAAGTTTACAACTGTTTTCCCTATAAGGTATTTTCTTGTCTCATCAGTTGAAAGAAGCTTTTGTGTTTTTTTTCAAGGAATGTAAAAAGTATGTTGTATATATATATATATATATATAACTTGCAAGAAACATAACAAGAACGCAAAGTAAACTACACACTTGCAAAAATTTCGCCAAACCCCTGAAAATTGTGCTGTTAGTACTCTCTTGTAAAAATTTTGTGAAAACAAAATAATATGGGATGTGCTAAAAAGTTAATAAATAAGTTGCTGATTACGCTGCAATAATATGAAGAAAGCTCAAATGTAGAGAACCAGTTACCTCGTTTCTAGCGCCCACTGAATATAAAACCACATATCTCATTCGTAGCAATGAATGTGCTAATCAAATTCTTCATCTGAAGAAAAAGGAAAAAGTCACATGGGGCGGGGGGGGGGGGGGGGTAAGTGGTTGTGAAAGTGTTGGGATGTGATGTTTGACAGGTAAAAATCTGACACCAGGAAGAACCTTAGAGTTCTCAAATGCCTGTATGATTTGGTGAAACGGAAGTGAACAGATCTTTGGAATGCTAAGTCATGGGCACTTTATCATGACAATGCGCCGGCTCACAGGTACCTCTTGGTGTCCAATTATCTGTCCTAACATCACATTCTGATACTTTCACAACCAGCTCATTCTCCTGATTTTGCCCCATGTCATTTTTTTCTTTTTTGTTTGGATAAAGAATTTACATAAAGGGGCAACAATTCTCAGGTTCCACAAAAGTGCAGTGACGAATGCACTGGATGATGTGATAAAAAATAGTTTTCAACATACATTTACATCATTGTATGAACAGTGGCAAAAATACATATTTGCACAGGATAGTTACTTTGAAGGAAATACCAAATAATCAGGTTCTGTCTCTATTGATTTTGATCACAATCATTTTCATTGTACCATAGCCATTTGTGACAAACCCGGACTTCTGTAGTGTTTATTATTTTTGTCTTTTTTATACTCACCAAGGGGTTGGTGCGCTAACCTCTTGGCTTGAGACTCCCTGCTGTGGCAATCTTTTTCTGTGGTCATGTTGCCACTGTATCGTATCCCAGTGCCAGTAAATTTTCTGACAAGGACAAATCAGGTATCTAACTTGACACCTCTAAACATCCTTTGGGACTTTAGGTGAGTATCTTACTGACCTGAGCTATTGTCTTTTGTAATAAAATAAATCTAGGAACTTTTTGAATGCAGCAGTAAAATGACCACTGACATTTTTAATTTTCACATGTAACAAAATTTTTCTATTCTTGTCAAACTTCATATTGTTTATCTATGCTTATCAAGCTGGTATGGATAGAATGAAAAGTTCACGTATATTAAAAGTGTTTTCCTTGTTTTCTTTGACTTCGTTATAAGCGAGTCTGACTGTTCTGATTTTTTTGCCAACCCAGTGAAGGATTTGAGCTATGGGGTGCTATGAATAAGCCAAATTTAATTATGGTGGCCACCAGGGCCCGTTTCTTGCATGAATAAACAGTGTACATGTCCAGGGCCCCCAATTTTGAGGGCCCCAAAATTGGCTGCCTTTTGTATTATAGGCAGGCTCTGACCCCTCCTGCATGTAATAATAATATAATAACATTATATAAGGGGCCCTAAAAATTTATATTTGCCCAGTGCCTGAACATATGCGAAACAGGATCTGGCCGCCACGCAGATGTGGTGATAAAAATGTTTAAAATTTTGAATTTGATTTTTAAAATTCACATGCAATAAAATTTTCATATTTTTGTTATTATTGTTACATGATTCCCCATTTTGCCGCCTTGCACATAACTCCATTCTAACACATTTTATAAATTTTGTCATTTGATATGCAGCGGTGTCCAGAGAAGAAAAGGTGTTTTTCAAAAAGGGGATGTGTGTGTTTCACGAAAAGGTGTAGCTATTTTAGCAACAGGTGTTTCTCTGGTGACCTCCAGTTCTCACAATAGCAAACAACCAATCAATGCCAGACCATGTGAACTAACAGCGACCTGATTTTTGAATGAGAGCATGCTTTGAGGGTCAGAAAGAGAAAACCATTCGTTTGTACCGATGTTTAAGTGATGGCGAGAGCACGTATGCCCAGGTGCTCTTAATTTAAAAAGTCTCGCCAACAGGCCTAATGATAAAATCTTCAAACGTTACGCTTCACTCATAGCTCGAAAAATGTGGTAGATGGCAGCACTATGACAAGCATTATGCAGAAACAAGCTTCACATGAGGTTCACAACATGAAAATGCACATGCCAACATGTACCAATTTGTTAGAAATTCTGCAGAGGAATATGGACGAGGTACATGTGAGGTTTAGTAGTGGTCTACATTTTGTGTGTAGGTAAATCAAGGGTTTGCATTACAAAGCAGTGAGATAGATGGGCTTATTCTAGGTTTGTAGCATTCAATTGTCTTCTGTATTTTTAGGGCATGTAGAGGCAATATATATGTAGATGCAATATTTACAATGTTCAGCAAAGAGCTGCAAATGAGAGTGCTTCATTTGTCAAAAACTATTACACTGGCATTGAACAGTAAAATGTAAACAAAAAAGGATGGACAATGCAGTAAAGCCATCTGGTTCTCACTTTGACTTATTTACATGTGTAATTGGCATTGTGGTTTTGAAGGGGCGCATTTAAAAATACTTACATGTCCATAATTTGCTGTGTGCATTGGCAGCCGCTGTGGTGGTCAAGTGGTTATAGTGATGGACTCGCGATGCGAGGATCCGGATTCGAACCCCACAGTGGTGGTCGGCTGAAGTTGGTTTTCTGTGGTTCCCAACTTCAAGGCGCGAATGCGAGCCGATCTCCCCGTTAAAAAGTCTTGCCACAGAGAGCAACAGGCCTACAACGTTACAAATATTCAATCATTACACTTTACTCACAATTTAAAGTATAGATGGCAGCACTGAAATATCATACACAACACTAGCTACACCCTCAGACTGTTAGGTGCACTCACTTTGTTCCAGACTCTGCCAAGAAGCTGGGCTGGAAGAGATCTCTGCAACGGGATAAGTCTGGTGGCAGAGACCCTGGCGGTCATTCATTGTGTGCATTGGCGAAGAGAGTGGACAGACTAGATTGAGTAAGACTCCAAAAAAGAATGTGATTTATATTGTGAGGAGAGACAGAAAAGTATCATATTGATATAATTATTTTTATATTCCAGGAGCCCCTTAATTGAAGTGTGTACATTGCAAATGTGAGGTTTGCTTGTTGACCCAATTGTGTTAAATTGTTGCAAGATGTTTTGTTATTCTTGATAATGACCTGGGTAGCAGTTTAGTTGCCCTCATCCCCCCCCCCCCGTCTTCATGGTTACTCCCTTAATGTTAAATTTAATTAGTGAAATTGCTAATCATAGACAAGTCAATTTATTTTTTCTCCTCGTTGTTTAAACAGCTTATTTGTATTTACAGACACACCCATTTGTTAAACGCTCTGATATGGAAAAAGTCGATTTCGCAGGATGGGTTTGCCAGATCATGAGACTCGATCCTTCGACACCAACCAAATTATCACCAGATGGTTAAATATGGTGAACCCTTAACCCATTAACCCTTGGTGAAGTTTCTGTGAGAAAGCATCTGAAATGGAAAGCTTAACCTGTGCTTAATGTGGTCTGGTGTACATGCAAGTTTTGTATCTGAGCTGCATTTTATATGGAGTAAATTGTGTGATAATGAATATAAGATGTTATTTGCCAAAGGTTTGTTTCACAAAATGTTGGAATGTAGATCTTTTTCTTTTTTTCGTCATGTTGGTGTTTACATGTTTCTTAAGTGTAGCAACTTTGAGTCCAAACAATCTTTATGTGAACTATATATATATGCATATATATTTGTGCACGTTTTGCAGTATTATTAATCACCTTGCAGTATTCTATGATGTTACATCTGGCAGGTTTCTTAAGCAAAAACCTTGTGAAATCTTTGAACTCTGTCTCGTCCAAATCAATGCCAGTTCATGTGTATATATATTTATTTATTATTCTCCACCAAAAAGTTTTCATTCTATTTCTTGCGCTTTATTCAATTGACTGGTAAGATATAATTGAACGTTTTAATAATAATCAGTGTGCAATGTTGTTGATGCATAATGCATGTGTGTTTCATATTACAATAATTGAAATTTTTACTCCGTTGCATATAATTTATTCCCATTAATATTAATATATGTTCGGTCAATACAAATTTGTGAAAAAACCATTTTTGTACAGGGTGTCTTAAAAGAAAAATGCTGGTGAACTTAATCACTAACAAATTTCAAAAACAGATTTATTTGGATTAACAGACACTCTTTGATTTGCTTTAGCTGTATGCTTCACCTGTTTTCTCTTTGCATGCATAATGATGGCTTTTGGTTCGCTGCCTTTCTTTTGGATATTGTGTGATCATTATGAAACTGCTAGACTATTTGGTCAATTGCTGAGTTGAGTAGCAACACCAAATTTCTCATGAAACAGTCTTTTCACTTTCTGAACGATTTGTTGTCCAGAAAATTAACTTCAGTAACATAAACAGCGGAAAATGTCATGCTTATGTATACTCTTGTATGCATTTTTTAACACTACTACCAAACTCAGTTTGCTTAGTTGATTTAAGCCACCCACATTACACACACTTCAGTGTTTTCATATAGTGGCAGTTTTTTTTTTTTTTTTTTAAATTTCTTGCTGTTGTCTCACTAGAGTGTGGATTATTCAAATTCTTTTTAGCGAATTTTTTTGGGACACTGTGTCGTGGGTCCCCTTTCAATGTAGGTGACAAATCCTACCTTGTTTAACAGTATTGTGTGTGATGTAAACAAACTGTATGTATTATGTATGCATTTCATTTTAAAAAATTTCTCTTATTTGAAATAATTTTGATGACTGCTGCACATGCCTGGAATGCACGAACCTGGAAATCAACTTTTTCAACTTTTAGGAAATCAACTGCGATTTATGAAAAGATAATCAACCGTGATATATAAATTAAATCAGAAGCGGCCTAAGACTTAGAATTTTATTTATATTTATCAAATTTACAATCTTTTTTTTTTTTCATTTGCGTGGCAATCATTGCAGGGTTTCTTGAAAAATTCAAGCTGTAAGTTGCCATTTCCGGGCTCTTTGCAGCGGTTAAAGTGTTGAAATATTTATATATCTTAGTGTATTGGCAGCTTCATAGGTCATTATTCATTTCTATGGTCTATCTGTACATATTGGTATTTTCTGACATGGAAGTATTATCTGTGAACGATGGTGTTTTTTCCCCCGCAACATTCTCAGATCTACGGATTGGAATTGGTAGCAGAAAAAGCTACAATTGAACAGAAAAACATTACTTAAAAACCAAAATGTTTCATTCCATTTTTTTGCTTTTGAAGATAATCAATTTAATAAGTGAAAACAGAGCACCTGTAAATGTTTGTGTTTAGATCGGAAGCTGTAATTTAACTATGCTTTATTTTATTTGTATGATTTATAAAACTATTTATAAGAACGAGTCAATTTCATCTGATCAATTTTGGATGAGAACAGTAAACCCTTTAATTTTTTTCATTCTGAGATTAGCATGTTAAACATTGGGCTTTCTTTAAGAAAATTTTACCAGGCTACTTTATTCACTTATATATATTATATAGGTGTGTTATATATATATACATATATTGTACGTATGAATAAACTGTTATGTTTGTACATAGATGGTAAGGTAAATGTCCTAAATCGGTTACTATACAAAATCATTCATCGCCTCAGTAAGTTTGATAAATTTGCCAATTTTACTAGCTGTTATGCATAATATCCAAGTGTCGTTGGTAAATTTGATAAATATTTATAAAACTATCACTTTTACTGGTGATTATACTTAATATCCAAGCATATCTGATAAATTTGATAAAATACTAGAAATTTATTGTTTTATACCACTGATAATGCATAATACCCTAGTGGGCGGGGTGTTCTCAAACTTTTCCATCTTCCTTGCCTCTTACTCCCTAATAACGCTTCTCTGTGGCTGAGCAGTTTGATAAAGAATCTTTTCAAAAACCTTTGTCGGGCTGACACTCTGCTACCATCCTGACAAGGGTTAGAAGTGTGTCATGCGTTACAGTTTAAGAACCCCTGCCATAGTGTAATTAGTGAATTTGATAAATGTGAATTAGTATGTGTGATAAATGCGATCAGTCTTCATTATAACACACTCCCAATTTAATGAATTTCGTGATTTATTAATTATAAAATCATGATTTCATAAAAATTCATGAAATCAAAGTATTTGTTAAATGTGGGTTTGTTATATTGGGAGGGGGGGAGGGCACTATCATAAAATTTGTTAAATGAGAGTTCATTATATAGGGGTAGGATCATAAAATTTGTAAATAGGAGTTTGTCATATCAAAGTCCAATTACATAATTGGTCAAATAGTAGTTATCTTGAGGATGTCTGAAAAAATTCATTGAATCTGAGATCATTGTCCGCTTCAGACTCTGGCTCACAAGTAGTCATCTAAATAATCTCATCACAGCAATGAGACCGATTTATCATATTTTCCAATACGAATGTCAATTATACATACTTACTGGCAAATGTGATTAATTTAGTATGATTTATTGTGTTTATATCAATGATACTCAATAATAATAATCACACATGTGAGGAATTTGGTGAGATTCATCATGTTCATCAATAATGCTTGGGAATTATGCATAATAAAATGGCAAATGTGTTGAATTTTTAGTGCAATTTTTCATGTTCATCAATGACGCTTGATCATTATGCATAATAGAATAAGAAATGTGATACATTTAGTACAATATAACATATTGACCAATGACGTCTAGGTGTTATGCATAATAACCCAAAAATGTGATGGATTAAGTTTGACTTATCATGGTCGCCAATGACGCTTATGTATTATGCATGACCATCAGTAAAAGTGATAAATTTGAATGTTAGTTAAATTTACTTAAATTCCTCAAACTTACTAAAGTAGTTGGTGATCATGTATAATAATAACCAGATTTTTATCATAACATAATATCTTCTCGGATCTCTCTTACTTTTTTTTACCATCTATGAGCAAAATCCTGCAGGTGCACTTATATATACCGTATAGGCAAATGTAATATATATATGTATATCCCGTGACACATTGGATGTGATTTCGATATTTATGATATATATTATGCTATCACTTTTTTTCTGGATCTATAATTACTCGATAGCAGTGGAATCGATGTCTTTCATTTTATACCCTTTACAATTCCATTTTCTGGGTCATATGTATACATATGCATGACTGTATGTGATATTCGAAATGTTGAACTTTGTATTTTTCTAGTACTTGTTCAAAACATATTATTATTATTATTATATACAAAATATACTATATATACATACATATATATAAATATTCCTTTTCAATGTTTGTCGTGCAGGTTTTTGAAGCTCGCGTTTTGTGCACAGTTTGAACGATGATTTTTCTTTTCCCCTCATTTTTATTAGTTTTATTGTAGGAATGCACCTTAGCATTTGTGGTGTATCGATCTCGAGGTTTGGCTGATAGATCATAGTGAATAGTTGAACTTTTTTTTTGTACCTGTATTTTCAGGACAAATCTGTACATATTCTGACATTGTATCAGTTAAGCTGAACGGTCAAAAGATGTCTGTTCTCTGCTCTAGTGATGATGATTTATGTATTTTTGCAGGTTTATTCAACCGTATTCGTATGTATTTGTGAGATTGATATGGATGATGTAACTACCTTCCACGTATGTACCAAATTGGGTTTTTTCCCTTCTTACGAAAAGTGTAAAAATTCATTTAGATTTTCCAAAATAGCATATCTGTGATTCAGTTTGGAGTTTTGAATTGCTCATTCTTGTACTCTCGTGTCTTTCTTTGCCAGATTTTTTATGTACCCGAATATTGTTGCTTAAAGTTGAGATTTGTTATTGGTTGTTGCTTAAATATAATAATGGGATTATATGTGAGGTGTGATAAAGAGAAAAAAGCCATGATTAATAGGTAAAAATATATACCCTAGATAGGAACAGAGGAGCTTTTATCTCTAAATTTTAACGTGGCAAGTTGGATGAATTACATGTTGCACCAGACTGACACTTGAAACCAAATCACAGACATTTTGATTAAAGAATGTAATAAGAATACATATATATCGGGAATATTTTTCTGTGAAATTTCTGGACGTCCAAGAGTATCAAGTAAAGGTGTGCGTGTATTTCACATGTTTATGGTTTTTGGACACCCTCAGAGTGGATGACTAATGTGATGCTATAGATGCTGCTATAGGAGTGGGGGGTGGGGAATGAAGAAAATAATTGCAGAAATATTTGGAACAAATAATTAGTCTATAAATTCAAACTATGAATGTATTGGATGAAATTGGATAAAATAAAAAAATATATAACATAAATAATAATGGTGAAGAAACTGCATTTTTTGACACATTTCATCCAGCTGGAAAGACAACCAGATAAACAATGAATATGTATCCGATTATAAAGAAGTGGTGGCCAGGGTAAAATTTCAACAACTAAATTTCTCGTATTTCACCATATTACTTATGGCGGAGACGAATCTGAAAGTTTTCTGGGTCATTTCATTGATGTGGCTTGCACACACAAGTGTTGCCCCTGGTGCAGTCTGCAATGCTGCAGCTGACCGTTATGTTGGCCCTTGAACAGTGTCAGAAGTTGGCCACCCATAGCATATAGTTATGAGAGCAAAGAAGCACAACTTTTCGGTGTGCTGATCAGATTGGCGAGGTGGTAGCCATTTGCAAACTGGTATGCTTATTGTGCTGTGTAGATCCATCCCTTTCCAGGAATACATTTTTCGCAGTTCTATCTAAGTTTGTGGGCACAAACCAGCCAGTCAGTACCGGTAGGTCTTTTAGTGCATGATGGGCCTCAGTTGACCTTGCAGAGTAATTTTCAATGATTGTATCTTTATTGTGTCATTATGGTAATAAAGAGCACATTAATGCATTGCTCATTGTGGGGACCCATGACGGCACTTATTTTGCAAGTTGCATATGAGTGCAACAATCCACAGACCAGAGTTTGTGCACTCCTTGCTATAGGAGTATAGGTACAGCTCAAGTATAATTTTTTCTCTTTAAAAATTGGCCCCATGTATAAGCCCATCTACTATAGGAGCAAACTTTTTTAAACAAAATTATTTCGTTTATACGCAAGAATATATGGTAGGTATTATTCATGTAAAACTTTCAGCTCAGTTATTGTCCTTTAAAATGTTGCTCACTTCAAACACTATTCCTACTTTCTGAAGCAGGGCTAATTGTCATTTTTTGTCAATGTATTTGATTGTGCCGCCTTGATGTCTTTAATCTTCGGGTGCATAACCTGTTGAGGCCAGATGTTTTATGCAAGAAACAAGCTGGTGTATTTATTGTGTTCTGGGGATATTTGTACTTCTCTTCTACAAAAACCTTTTGAGGTCCAACTGAAATGGCATTGCAGGCTGGAGGTTGAGCACCGCAGCTTTAATTGATATGAAATGTTTAAATAGTCATCTTGATTCCAAAATATCCCTAGAAGTCATATTTTGCCAGATATGGTAGATAGATGAGCAAACATGGGCTTTAAATGACAGAAACGGTGTATCAAACATTATGTGTGACATGAATCACTGCATGATGTTGAAAGAAATAATTTATCAGTTCCTCTACATTCGTTATTTTCTTGGATTTTTAATGTCGAAAGATATCGTGCTCTCTCCCCTTCTCGTGTTCAACTTATTCACAATCATTGACTGTATGCTGTATGTATTATGCCAGAATTTCGAATGTCGCTGACCTGCCTACTCTCTCATAGAGAGAGAGACTTTTAAATGTGTGACCAGCTCCAGTTTCCATAGCTACTTGATCCCTCATAAAGAAATTCAAATCATATATTTCAAAAAGCATCTCTCAATAAAAGCTTCAAACAGACTGATTGAACTGACCAAGTTGAATTGTGTTTAATTTATTAATGCATGATGTGTCCAGTCCCTTTTGAAGTTGCATTAGATCCTCTGAGATCAGTGTTCTTCAACACTTTTTTTACCTCTGCGGACTGGTGAATGTAGTGGAGTAATTTTGCAGGCTGTTAAAAATGGGAGAAATAATTTGCAGACTAGCAAAAAAAGTAAACAGGAGGGGGAATAAAATGTGGAAATAATTTGCAAGCTGACAAATAAAAAAGAAGATAGGAAAAATAATTTTCATACTGTGTCAAAAACAGTAATAAATGGGAGGACTAATTTGCAGGGCTCCCACTCGTCCTAATTTTCTTACTTTTGGGTAAAATGTCCTACTTCCTCTGTTTTGTTCTACTGTCTGGTTATTGTCCTACTTTTCCTATATTTCTACCAAATCCTATCAACAAAATAAGTGAAACTGATTTTAATTGAGCAGTATATTGCCAAATATTAAAAATTTTGAAGATTGCAATTAATGATTCGACCAGAGCAGAAATTGTATTATTTTTAAGGTTATTTTGGGGTGCATGTGGACCATTTAGCTTATTGATTTTTAATTTGCTTAGTTTGAGGGTTCAACAAGTTGGGTAGTCATTAAAAACTTCCATCTAAATTCGGAGCCTCGTTGACCAGGTGAGCCTGATGTTGATGAGCGTTGTCGTCCATGAACAGGAACCGAGGGCCAACAGCACTTCTGAAATGTTGAACATAGGGCTCTAAGATCTCCTCTCTATACCTCCTAGCAGTCAGGGACCCTCTGTCACACACATGGAGGGTTGTGCTGCTGTCCAGCTAAATGCCTCAAATAGACACTGTGAAAATTCTCTTAATTTTGTGCACGAGTGTACTTGATTAGGTATATCCAAAAGAAAGCTAGATGCTCCTTCAATTTTCTGTAGGCTTCTCTTTAAAATTATATTTCAACAGACATTAGACTCAATTGATACGTATCAACTTAATTATGTCACAATTTTTTTCTCAAGAACTTCCGTTACGAGATTACAATCAAAATTCATTTTTAGTTGCTCATGTGGATTCAGATATTCTTGTTTTCTTTTGGCATTAAAATCTGTAAAATATTCTGAGCGATGTAGTACAAAATACCTATACGGTACAAATCATGGTTAAGTTGTGCTATAACAGAATTTACTGGATGTGAAGCCTCTTCGAGATTTTTTAATCTATATATTTCTGGATACTTCTTTCCTTTCAACAATTATTTTTTTTTATCTGCATCAATTATTTGTTATTTAGCATCAATTAATATATCGGTGATCAGTGAGGGAAAAGACAGTTTAACATTGATTTTGTGCATTGTGTCTATGTTAACATGCAAGCAATTCAGCCTGTGCTTGATTATAATTATAGAGTTTAGATGAACTGGTGCATTTTATTCATGAATCTCTTTTTTTTTTTTTTTGTGAAAGTTTGATGGATTCTCAAAAGTACATGAACGTTTTGTCCCGTTGGTGATTGTTTAAATGATTTTCTATCTCATAAGAGCACAAACAAATTCTAAATGTCGACAGATTTGTCTTTTTAATGTTAATGTAATAATAATCATTCCACCGTGATCAACATGTACAAAGAAATATTAGTAAAGCTTTGCCGTTTTTCTCAAAACTGCAGTGTTCATGTTGGAAATTTTTTTTTTCATGCTTGTTGGCATGATTATTAATTAATTTAGTTTGACAATCAGTGTTTAGCATTTGTCTTCTCGCAAGTTGTAATCAAATTCTTATTTCGGAGCATTTCCAAATATATATACAAAATAAAACCAAAAAACCTTATTTGTTCTTGCATTTTTTGGTGTCAATTAACCTCCTCGGTTCTGTTGTATTACATGTGATACAGAGTTTCTCATTTTTAAAAATTTTGGATGGCAATTACAATTCCGAAACCTGTTGTATCACACGTGATACGTAATGAAATACTTCGCGTAATTTTTTCTTCTAGTCAACAGATGGCATTACTGGGCCCATGCGTTAAGATGGCACTGATTGTATAGTGTTTTTCTGAAAGGCTGATAAAATTTCAGTTTTACGTTTGTTGGTTATGGACAAAAATAACTGAGACTGGCATCATTTTTTCATGGTTAATAAGTTTACAAAATACGGACGTTTATAGTCTGGGAATGACTGAATGAGAATACTTCCGTGTACATACGTAGCGATTTTTTACTATTCAGAAAGAAATTTCCTCTATGTTGTATAAGGTAACATGTTATTTTGAAATTCTGCACAGATATCGAAATTCTATGTGCAGAGAAGGCAGTGCAGGTGAAATAAAAGACAATACGAAACAAAATTAGTGGGCGAATTTCATGTAGGATTCATGTAGGAAATTTTCATTTCCCCGCGAGTATCTCTGTGCTCATCATGCTACCCCATCCAAGATCATAGAGCCAGGTCCCCTAGACTCAGAGCCAGGGCCGTCTTAAGAGTATCATGGGGCCCCCGGGCCAAGTGGTTTTTCGGAGGCCCTACATGGTTAATCCTAGAAAATTTCAACAGGATCTCATTTTTGTGAGGCCCCTCTTCTCTTGAGGCCCCCGGGCCGCGTTAAGACGCACTGCTCAGAGCTTTAGTGGGTACTTTTCAATATTGAGTTTATAGTGTAAAAAGATTAACTCAGATAAACATCTTATGATTCAATGATTAGCATCATGGTCCTAGTATAGGGGGCCAGTGGCGTCGGAGCCGTGGTTGCTGTGAGTGCTCAAGCACCCACTGTAATTTGTGGCATGGATCCGAGGACCTCGCTGAATTAATTCAGAATTTAAAATTTCCGATATAAAACTAAAGACAAGCACCCACAGTTGGTACGGCCCTGAGGTGGTGCCGAAAACCTCTTGCATGTTGCCCTGGGGCTATGATGTCGTTGAGACGGTAGTAGGGACCATCGAGAAGATTCTATGGTAGGGACAAACTTTTTTTTGGATAAATATTCAAAAAATTTTTCAAGTTCCGTGAAATAGCCTCATTATCAATGTTCCACTCAACAGCATTATAACCATCAAGGGTTCCACGAGAAACCCCTACCCCTGTAGAAACATTCGAGATTGAGATAACCAAAGCCGCTTGAAGGACTCTTAATGCAGCTTTGGAGATAAAAGACCGTGTGCTGTCATCTAGTGACAGATCGGAACACCAGACTTTCTCAGACAAGTCAGTAGATGACACCACTAGTTCCGATCAGGATACAAATTCTCAATTGCTTGTTTTAAGAGCGTCATACGCCAAAGCGTATCAATAATCAGTCTTTAATACGCTTTGTCATACGCAGTGATAACTCGGTTTTCATCTATAATCCGATCGAAAACCGAGGCAATTATTTCGATACGAATCAATGTAATCCAATTAATTAGACTCACCAAAATTATACCAAAAGCACATTTTATAGAGAACTAGCTGATAGTTTTTCCATCTGGTGTGTAGATATACAAATTTTTGGGATTACCAACACACGAACAGGCGACGAAAAGCTGTCCGTGTGAAAAAAGGACTCACATAGGTTGATACCTGCCACTGCTAACGACTTGCCTTGTTCTTCGTGGATTGTCATGGCAAAATCTAAACAAATCGGGAACCGCGGTCGCTTGAAAGTGAATGGAATTTCTTCAGTGATAATTGGGATGCGTGGAATGAAGACGTCTTCTCCTTTGGCACATCCAGTTAGAATCGTTGCTTCGATGACGCAATTGTGCAATTTCTTCACGCAGAGTCTGCTGCCATTGCAGAGTATCGATGTCTCCAAATTTCTGAAAAGCATTATAGGTGCTCCGACTTTTAGGGTGAAATTGTGTGGTGGCACACCCGGAATGTCCAAAGAGTTCAGAAATTCTGCAGGATACAGAACTGTCTGCGCTGTGTCTGTGACAGTGTCAACCGATTTGTAAGATGTGGAGTCTCCTGGAATAATTTTCACGATTTTTTCGTTCATCTTGTTCACACTGTCATTTTTCGGTGCCGGAATCACTCTCTCACAAAGCCACGCATGGTTTCGGTGATTTTGTTGAATGTTTGGGAAGACTGTCTGCAAGTTGTTGAACTGAATTTAACAACTGGGAAAATCTATTTGGGGAACGTAATCAGTCCAGTGCTTGGGTCTACGGGAATTCTTCCATTGCCAAGTTTGATCAACTGATGCAAAAATGGTAGCAGTGCTGAGTCATTTTGCAGTTGAACTCGCATGTTGGTGGATAATGGTAATTTTTTAACTTCGTGCCAGAGTGTTGATGATTTGAGGCAAGCATTGAGTTCATCAGCGGGCGTTGAACATTTTTATTCCCAGTTTTGTCGTCGTAGTTGTTGTTCTCTGTTGTTAGTGACGTCATACGTCCAGCTTGTGCAGCGAATATTATTCAAACGCCTTTTAAGCATTTTTTAAATCGAAACTATACCTCTACGATGGGCGGTTGATGAGATAAAGGCCGCATTAGCATTTACAGGACACCCTGTATATAGGCTAGCAAAAATACCCGGCGCTTTCCAGGTTTTCTTGAATTACTGGGAGGATTGGAAAAGTGACAAACCATTATAAAGGAATAAACTGTTATAATGACAGAATTAAAGGTGTGACAAACCATTGTAAAGACATATACACGTCTGAAACGCATTGTTGGGAACCACTGTAACCAAAGTAAACGTTCCGAAAGTGATTGTTAAGGCCCAAAAACCATTGTTACCCAACACTTTTTCTTCCATTTTGGGCATTTGCCCAGCTCTGATGAACTTTTAAATTTTATTAATGTATCCCTTTCATGCAAAAGATCGTAGGCCCCTAATTTACACCCATCTTCTTTGACGAATTATTTTGGAGCCTCTTTCCTACGATCCTTTTCGATTTCTCCCCATTGACGACCGAAATAATGAAGCGATAGTGTTACGTTATTTCCCACGTGAAAACGGGGGCTTGGCATGATGATACCTATATTTTAAAGCGGTGTTTCTCAAATTGTACGTGGCGGCTATTTGGGCCGTCGCGGTCCGTATTGAAGTGTGCCTATTCAATGCCATAAAGAGGTTCTTTTCGAGACTACTCTGGTGAGCCGCGGATAAACAATGACTAAGGTAAGGCAGCCGCGGGTAGCATAAGTTAGAAAGCACAGAACCATGGTTCTAAGGGGTCGTTGAAACACTTCCCATATTTTAAGAAGCTTTTGAGAAATTTTTCCTGTTCCATCATAGCACGCACGCAAAGTTTCCAAATGGTGTTCCGCGAAGCTCTTGTAACTTCTATATATACGTTTTATTAACTTTCTATTCGTCTATAACTGCTATTACTTTGCAATTGGCTTTGCACTTCTCTTGATACTGTAAATGATTTTGCAAATGATGACTTTACAAAGGTGTGCAATTAACATATTTTATACAAAAACGGGACAACAGTCACCAGACAGAAACAATGCCTGCATAACTATTTGCTGATTTGTCCCACACCTAGAAGATATGACACTTGGTTCACGTAAAACAGTGAAGAAGCGGAAAAGTCGAAGCGCTCTCCCGGTTAGTTTTAATTTCACCAAAGTAAGTTTTCAAATCATACTTCGAGTGACCAGATTTCATTGACTCGGAAAACGGAACATAAAATTCACACTGAATGTCACCAATTTTCATTAAGTGTCGCAAATTTCCTTCTGATATAGCATATTTAAAATTATAGGCGCGACTAAATTGAATGCTGTCCTCTCGGGTCATTTCAAAATCAAACCGTGGCACGTCCTCCAGGGCATGAAGGACTACCCAAAAATTCCATTATAGAATTCAGTACATTCTCCATGAATTTCTTTCACAGAAATGGTGTATATAACTTCCAGACATTGCAGTCCAAAAATAATAAATACTTCAATGAAGCCCGATGGCCAATAATTCATTCTGTGGTATTCATTCTTAGCCCCTTCGCTTACAAGCGATTGGCAAGAAATTCGGATGATATCTGTTTGACGAATCGGTGATAAATATGGTAAACTTCTCCTAACCCAATCGCATGGTGGAAAAGTAAGGAAAAAAAAACAAATGAAAGGAAAAAGTATAGTAGATAAGTATAAGAAATATATACTTATCTAATATACTATACTCTCTCACCTACTTATTCTCTTTCGCTCTTACAAGTACCGTATTTTCCTGCGTATAATCCGCGGGATTAAAAAATAATAATAAAAACTTGTGTTTCCATAATCATCCCATTGGTAATGATTGATCAGAATTATTAATCAATAGCATTATTTACACGAAACTTAATTTACAGTTCAATCAAAAATTTTCAAATTCAGACTGAACAGAATACTCATCGGGCTGATAACATCATTTTCTGCAGATTGTCCGCAGTGGTAGATAATTCGCATTTTTTAATGTTCAACCACTTTTGTAACAGATAATCCGTGGATTATACGGAGGAAAATCTACACTGCTGGCCACCGTAAATGCAACACCCTGAAGGAAGCATGCAAATAATATGAAATTTACAACATGCATTAGCGGAGATGAGATATGCAAATGATTAGAATTTCAGCGCAGACGCACATCACGCGCGCCTGTGGCGCCACTTTAAAGCACTATTTAAGGCTTGGAGATTTCGACGATTTGAAGTACGGCAATTGTGTTTTTCTTGTGGTATTTTCAAAAAAACGATCAATTATGCCTCGTAGAAAACAGCGATCATCTTTTGATCAAGTATCCGAGTTCGACAGAGGAAGGATAGTGGCCAACCGAGATTGTGGATTATCTTTCAGGGAAATCGGTAGTCGTGTTGGACGAAACCAAACAACTGTAATGCGGATATGTGATCGTTGGATGCAGGAGGGTACGACGGACCGACGTGTTCGATCGCATCCACCTCAGTGCACCACTTCACGTGATGACAGGCGTATTGTGCGTATGGCAGTGACGGAGCGCTCAGCCACATCACGAACCATAGCACAGCACATTCAGTCTGTACCGCATCATGCAGTGTCAGCGCGTACCATTCGACGCCACGCGTACCATTCGAGTGGTCTGTCCGCAAGACGTCCATTGCTTCGTCTACCCTTGACGCAGAACCACAGACGTCTCCGCCGCCAATGGTGCGATGAAAGAAGGATGTGGACGGTACAATGGAATGAAATTGTCTTTACTGACGAGTCACGCTTCTGTCTGCAACACCACGATGGTCGGATTCGAGTCTGGAGACACCGTGGAGAGAGGATGCTGAACAGCTGCGTTATGCACCGCCACACTGGTCCTGCACCGGGTATTATGGTATGGGGCGGTATTGGATATCACTCTCGCACTCCTCTAGTACGCATTGCCGGTACTTTAAAAAGCCAGCGCTACATCTCCGAGGTGTTGGAGCCAGTTGTCCTTCCTTACCTTCAGGGCTTGCCCACAGCCATATTTCAACAGGATAATGCGCGACCACACGTGGCACGCATTGTCCAAAGGTTCTTCGTCAGTCGCCAGATTGAATTGCTTCCCTGGCCAGCTCGCTCTCCGGATCTTTCGCCAATAGAAAACATGTGGTCCTTGGTTGCTCAACGATTGACCCAGATTACATCCCCAGCTGCCACACCAGATCAACTTTGGCAACGCGTGGAAGCTGCTTGGTCTGCTGTACCCCAAGAACACATCCAAAGTCTCTTTGAATCAATGCCGAGGCGTGTGGCAGCGGTGATCTCCAACAATGGCGGCTACTCTGGCTACTGATTTTGGCAGGAACCACGCTTCACAGAAGTCTATAAATTTAATCATTTGATGCTTGGTCAACATGTTATCTACAAAATAAATATTGTTGCGATATCTCTTGTCTTTCTTGGTGTTGCAATTTGGGTGGCCAGCAGTGTATATATATAAAATTGATTTTCTGTCTATGTTCTCTATATAAATCTTCAATTTGATCAAGACTGATCGTCGCACAATTTCTGCATATATGGTGTATATATATATATATATATATATATTCTATAATATAAAATCACAAACAAACTCGAAAAGGGCCTGTTGCTAAGCAACCGAGTGACGGAAGTTCTGTTACGGAAGTGGGTTCGATTCATATATCGATATTCACATTCATATATCGATATGATATCATATATCGATATTGGGTCGATATTCACATATCGGGACCCATTTGACCCATCGAGACCATGTTATGTGCATGTACCAAGAGGCTCCTACATCCTACAGCAGAGCCCTTAGGCTGGAATTTAGATTTCGAGCCCCCAAACCAGCTTTTCAGGGGCCCCCCTGTGATTAATTTATAGTGTGAAAAATCAAAAAGTGAAAAGAATCGTTGTGGCCCCTGTCAGCCCTTCCTTTGTGGGGGGGGGGGTCCATGCCGAGAGGTATATATATGTGTAATATACACACACAACAGCAGTGCTCCCAACACAGGGTCGGGGTACCCGGGGAAGATTTCACGTATAAGTAAAAAGTTTTCATTTCCAGGGGCCCTTGATGGATCTCATTGTTTTCTTGCTGCTTTAACGTTGAAAAATTTCGATAGCGGAAGCAAAAGATATATCCAGTCTGGGGCCCCACCAAAAGTAGCCGAATTGGTGTCCCGGGTAATTGGTTGGGGGGTCCTGGATTTTATTCGTTGGTAAAACGAATACAAATGAAAATTTTTCATGGTACTCGCTCCGTGGGATGGCCGACAAGCTTCGAAGTCGAGGCCCATGTTTACAGGTTTCATTTTGGGTGCCCTGGATTTTATTTGTTGGAAAACGAATACAAATGAAAATTTTTCATAGAACTCGCACCGGGGGATGACCGACAAGCTTCCAAGTCGGGGGCCCCATGTTTACAGGTTTCATTTTGGGGCCCTGGACGAATCTCATTTTTTTCTGTTGTAGAATTCGCAACAGCCGAAGCCCGAGATAAAGCCAGTCTGGGGCCCCACCAAAAGTATGCGAATTGGTGTCCCGGGTAATTGGTTGGGGGCCCTGGATTTTATTCGTTGGTAAAACGAATACAAATGGAAATTTTTCATGGCACTCGCTCCGGGGGATGACCGACAAGCTTCCAAGTCGGGGGCCCTATG